>NC_064622.1:407214963-407841694 GCF_023898315.1 Schistocerca nitens
ATCCAGACTAGCACTTGGTTTGAAAAAATTTGTGACCTGGTATTCTGGTCCTAATTCCTCCTGCAGAAGTTGGCCTACACCTCTGGCATGAGAACTGTCTAACAACAAAACTTTCTTCCTTTTCGATGACTTTCGTACATTCTTTTTCAATTTCCTATTGAAAGTTTGTTGTGTCCTGTCTACACCTACCTCTGATTGAGGCTCATCAGTTTCTAACTGAAGCAACAGGTCAAACTTATTTTTGAAATTCACCACAAAACTGTCAGACTTAGTTCTAGGCCTGTTCCTTCTGTTACCTGTTGCCACTTCCCACCTCTCTTTGCCCTTCTCCCTCCTTAACCTGTCCAGATCTTCCCTAGCCTGATCTAGTTCAGCCTGAAGGGCAGAAATTTTCCCCTCCTGTTCCACTATCTTCCTATCTCTGCTGCAAGTCCTACATAACCATTGATGAGCCTGATCCACTTCCCCGACACCCACGCCACTGCAGTCCCCCCAGTGAAAAAAAACTACTGCATCCATCACACCAAACCCCGGAACTAACAATTCTACGGCAAGTCAGGCACTTCTCACTCATGGCAAAAATAATACTTTAGCTGGAATAAATCAATTAAATTACTGAAAATCAAAAAAAGAAGTTACAAGAATTAAGCCTATTCACAAATGTATATAAGCAAGTTTCTGATTTAAAATTCCGCTGTTTTTCTGAGATTTGTATTAAAACAATGAAGGTATACGCTATTTATTATATATTTCACTCGATGGAATGAAAAAAAGGACAATTAAACGAGATACTTCAAGTTTGATTCTCCAAAAACGTTACGAGAATTATGCCTATAAACAAATGTATATAAGCAAGTTTCTGATATAAAGTTACGCTGTTTTTCTGAAATCTGTTTTAAAAAAACAAAATTTACGCTAATTTACTTATTTGGTACCGAGAAACTAGTTAAATTACCGTGAAACAAGAAACAAACACGTTTACAAAATTTAAGCCTAAGCGCGTCTACGCGAAGTTACGATCTTTTCGTGTTTTCCGAAAAAATACGCAAAGAAAAGCCAAACCTTCAACGGCAAGAATAAACGATACACTAATGCACGTATTTAATTTGTTGTCGGCGTTAAACTAAATTATATTCCTGTCTAAATCACTTAACTTTCTGGAAATAGTTTCTGGCGGCCATTCTCCCAAGACATGAACACCATTGATCATATATGGGATGCCTTGCAACGTCTGTTCAGAAGAGATCTTCATTCTCTCGTCTTCTTACGGATTTACGGGCGGCCCTGCAGGATTCATGGTGTCAATTCCCTCGAGCAGTACTTCAGACATTAGACGAATCCATGCCACGCCGTGTTGCGGCACTTCTGGCTGCTCTCGGGGGCCCTACACGATATTAGGCAGGTGTACCAGTTTCTTTGGTTCTTCAGTGTATAAGGGTTCTGTTTTCACCGATTGTGGTACGGAACCCTGCAAAAGCAGATGAAGGCTGATGAAATTAGATGTTTAATCAGCATCATCAAAAGACTATGACTTGTCGCTGCAATCGTTCATCTATTTTGGGTTGTCCTCTCCATTTCTTGATAATTTCGACAGTTTTTTATCATTTAAAGATGAGTGTATGATCAAGAATGGCAGTTAATTTCCTAATTTTTGCGGTTCTAAACCTGAATTCATGAATTATGTACCGAGTCTGTGTTAGCGGCATATGACGTCAGTGTCGTTTTATCGAGCAGGCAGAAGTCTGCAGACTTGAAGTATGCTGCGCCGTTGGCGGCCAGGGGTAGTAATAAGTGATTACTGAAATTAATGTGTTCTATCTACACTATTCATATACTAAGTAAGCCAATTTCAGATCTGTACGTAAATGAATGTTCCT
The DNA here is from genome assembly GCF_023898315.1 of Schistocerca nitens. NCBI lineage: Eukaryota > Metazoa > Arthropoda > Insecta > Orthoptera > Acrididae > Schistocerca > Schistocerca nitens. Next base: position 407,216,841 of record NC_064622.1, read on the forward strand.
TTTCTTGGTGTTCGTGAAACAAAAATAAAAAATAAAAAAAACAGCTTGGTGACTGCCAGTAGATATACTCGGTGCAAAGTGTGTCGCTATATGGAAGTTGTCGTTCTCTATCGAAGTAGAGAAATAGAGTTGACAGTTAAGTGCAGACTCGTCTGCTGAACTGGCGTGTCGCTATCACGTCCTTGCATCGATATGGTATCATTATTACTAATTAGCGAAATGAGTACGCGTATAACTGAAATTTGGTCTCACCAGCAATTGAGTGATGAAGACATTTATTGGCCTTTGAATTCTTGCATGTACGTAATTCCATAGACAAAATTGTCATATTTCTTCATTTGCCTTCTTACAACTCCTTTCCACACTTAAACGTACAATTTATTACGGACATAGATATCTCTCCAGAGAGAACTCAACTCAATCTCCGTTGAAAATAGACCAAACTGATACCCCTATGTCGAGAGTTAAACGTAGAATAAAAGCAAAGAATTCATATCGCAAGGAGCGTTTATGACAGTATAATTCCAACGTTCGTTATATATCTTAGGTTTACTCTAGTCTTTGATTACTAAGAACGTTCGTTTTATATGAACATGTACGGTAGTAGAGGTAGTAGAGGGGTAATATAAAATACTTCGCTAAGTGCCTGTACTCTTGGAAGTAGGTAATATGTATCAGAATTTATATATCTGCTGCGGGCGCTAATTCTAATACTCGCAGAAGCTGTTGTAGCATCTCTACACATTCCACCAATTATCGGTAAGTGAAGGTTGAAATTCCAGTCGCCAGTCTCTTTGTTGGTATCCATTTCAAGACTATCAATGCCTTCAGGGAATTGGTAAATTATTCTTCACTTCTCGTAAATGCGTTTTTAGGAAAAGAGGGAAAATCGTACAAGGTGATAATTTTTGAACTATATGAGATAAATTCGTCATAACTTCTGAACGATTTGCGTTAGGACGTTAGAACTGCATGGTTGGCTGCGGGGCATGATGGGAATTAGTATGCGCATACGCACGTGACTTGTTGTCGCCAATTTGCACGTGAAAATGGGACGGTACAGTGTGCCCGATCACATAGCACTTGTGAAGGCCTACTATGCGATTAATAGCAGCCCAACTGAGGCTTAAAGGAAGGTTGCGATCGAATTCAAGACAACCGGTCTAAATGTGCTAACAATCAAGAATTTGCTTCACATGTTTGAGAGAACGGCTAGTGTTCGTGATGACACTGTTGGCTATGCCGGCCGTCCAAAAAGGGTGAAAACGCCTGATAGCATCGAGGAACTCGCTGTGTTTCACACCAGCCCCAGGAAATGGATTAGACGAGCTGCACAACAGGTGGGAATCAACAGGGAGATACCGCGACAAATTGTTGTTGCGACCTGCATCTCTTCCCATACAAAATTCAGACCCGTCAGCTATTAAGCCCCAGGACCATGAAACAACGGTCGTGTTTTGCCAATACTACTGTCCACAGAATTGACAAACAGGACTTTGACGTGAATATGTTTTAGTGACGAAGCCCACTTTCATTTGGATAGGTCCGTAAACAAACACAATTGGCCCATTTGGGAGACTGAGAATCCACATTTCAACGGGTGTCTGTGTCGGTGCAATATCCAGTCACGGAATAATCGGTGCGATATTGCTTGATGGCATGATGACTATCGAACAGTACGTGAGGCTTTGGAAGATGATTTCATCTCCATTATCTAAAGTTACTAAGATTTCTACAAGATATGATTCATGGAGGACGGAGCTCGACGCCATCGAAGCAGGCGAGTGTTTTATATCCTGGAGGAGCACTTTGGGGACCGCATTCTGGCTCTAGTGCATATAGAGGCCACTTGTATGGACCTCAGTTAGCCGCAATGTTCTCCGGATCTGAACACATGGGACTCCTTGTTGTGTGATTATATTAAAGACAAGGTGTACAGCTATAAACCGACAAGCATTGCTGAGCTGAAAACAGCCATTCAGGAGGTCATCGACTGCATCGATGTTCCGACACTTCAGCGGGTCATGCTGAATTTCGCTATTCGTCTGCGCCACATCATCGTCACTGATAGCAGGCATATCGAACATGTCATAACCTGAATCCGAATATATGTAGTGACGTTTACATGTTGAATAAAGTGTGTGCACGTCGTAGTTTGTAACTAATTTACGTTTTCTTTTCCATATAGTTCAATAATTGTCACCCTGTATGAAATTCGTGTACCGCCTTCTCTTTGTTTTATGCTTCTTTCTGTCTCATTGTTCGTGACGTTTCTTAAAGGAAGTTTCAAGCTGTTGTACTAATGTAATTGAAATTTTTAGTGATTTCGAGCCTCGGTATAACTTCAGTTTGAAACAGTCTTTTGAATTGTTTAATCTCGGGTCATGATGTTTTTTATCCTAATGCTTGTGAGTAAAAGTAATGTAATATTGGTTACATGCACTGGACTACTGTGTGATCAGCTAGCTGCATTATTTGCGAGCACTTTGAGTTTTGGCGAGCGGCTACATTAAGTACACCCTCAGGGCGGTGATTTCTTACAGGTAGCAAACATGTAGCTTAGGGATTTATTTCAGGAATTTGGCCAGGGCAGAGCAGAGTAACGTTTCCGTTATTCAGGCAAGGATTAACTTCAGGCCCAAGACGAACTTCTGCGCTATGCGACAGGAAAAATTGAACATTTTCAGTTGCATTTATATCCGCTTACAGATTCAACACACAACAGCTTACTGTTTACAGGATTTGGTTGTTGATAGGGAATATGTCGCGTATGTCGCAGACAGTCTCTTCTTGTGTTTAGCTATTAATCATTACGGATCACCTCATGTTCAGACTATCGTGATTAAATCGTAACATTAGCGCTCCAAGCGGCGATAAAGCAGCGTTGTACGGATGATGTTTGTTTCCAGTTATTTTTCTACTTGTTTACCGAAATAAATTATTATATTTTGCACTCCATGAATCAGTTAATTACCTAGAGATAAGAATTATTGTGAAAAATGTAAAAGCAGCTGAATCTCACTGATTCAGTGACATAAGTTAAAACTATTTCCTGAAGAAATACTTTTAGAATATGTGCGTAGCTGTAGCTTACTCCGCTGAAAGCAAGAGAATATATACGCGTACTTCATGATCTCTGTTGTTGTCTGTTTTTGTTATGATAGGGATTTTTTTACACGTAAAATTTTTGTGTAGAATCTAATGATTGCCCCATTCTTACACTTCACACAAATGTTTTTTGTAAATGTGATTAATTTTGCCTCAAAAGCGAATGTGTTGAAAATTCTTGCCGTTTGTGGCTCAGATTTAGCAACAATTTTCGACATGTTTTCTTTTGTGTTGGGAAAGAGTTTTGTTGCTTTTGATGTTTTATTATCACGTCTATGTGGTTTTCCCTTTAGCTACAGTTATGGTGATTCATTTGGTACGTTAAATAATGTAGGTGTTGCATTCCATACAAGTTTCCTACGCTGCACATTCCCTGATTTGGCTGAAAGTGGAGCGAACAAAACTTGCGTTTCTGGGTAGATATGCGTCTTTTAGCAAAACGACAGGTCTTCTGCTGTGTAATAGCTATTTTTTTTCGTAAAAGAAAACTACACTCTTCAGTAAATACCTTTTGTTACAAGAGAATCGTACTGTAACGTACCGCTTCATACCTCGCAAGGTTTTTAGGGAACTAAAGGAGATAATTGTGGTGTAATTTTTTTAGTTACTGTCGATTTTCGTGTACTGTATACGCTACCTATTTCAAAAACTACGTCGCAAATCGGTATAAACCGTAATATTCACACTCATCCGGTATCGTATTCAGAAGTGTAGCTTGCTGGCCGCTTGGTGCGCTGCTGTCGCAGTAGGTAACAAAAACGCCACGAAGTGTCGTGACTGTTATGTTAGACTGTGGTACTAGTTGCAGTGTCTTAATTTAAAGTACCGCGGCAAGACAATAATGATCATTAATGAGCCTTCGTTTAGATTATTTACGAACTTAGCTCCTTTTGAAAATCGCAATATTATCTTTGAGCATCAGTCTGGAAATTTTTGTATATTTCATGTTTACCCATTTAGACACCTAATTTACGCATTCACACGTAGCAAAACTATATTACGTCCAGGTCACGATAGTCTGGGGCATCTCCGGCGGTAATCCGGAAGGATACTGCCCTTCGATTGGCCTTTCGGTTCTAATCGAAGTGTTAGGTATATTGCAGGTGCCAGCCACCCTGCAGCGGTCCAGCCAGCAGCCAGCAGCGGTCCCAGCCAGCAGCCAGCAGCCAGCAGCCAGCGTCCAGCAGCGGTCCCAGCCAGTGTCCAGCAGCCAGTGGCGGTTCCTGCCAGCAGCCAGCAGCGGTTCCTGCCAGCAGCCAGCAGCGGTTCCTGCCAGCAGCCAGTGTCCAGCAACGGTTCCTGCCAGCGGCCAGTGTCCAGCAGCTGTCCCAGCCAGCAGCGGTTCCTGCCAGCAGCCAGCGTCCAGCAGCGGTCCCAGCCAGCGTCCAGCAGTGGTCGCAGCCAGCGTCCCACAGCGGTCCCAGCCAGCGTCCCACAGCGGTCCCAGCCAGCGTCCAGCGGCCAGCAGCGTCCATCAGCGTCCAGCGTCCAGCAGCCAGCAGCATCCAGCAGCAGCAGCAGCGTCCCCACCGGCCGGCCAGCCAGGTCGCCTCCCCCCGCCAGCAGCAGCAGAGTGGGGCTTCGGCCCCAGTCTCCTTTGTAGTTTCTCCGTCCCTTTTATTCTGTGTTTCTCGTCACCTTGTCCGTCCCTCGTTTGCTTCTCTGTCCTGTCCTGTGCTTTACCCCTTCTCATAATGTCGACCCCCACCACTGCCACTACTGCCACCACGACTGCCATCATATACACATCCCCCTCTGCCACCGCCACCACTATCACGTGGTGTGCCGCATCACTCCCCCCTCCATTCCCCCACTCCTCACTCTCCCATCTCACTATTTGTCGCCCCATCCCCGGTTCTTCCCTCCCGCACCTCCTCTGCACGCTTCCCTCCACTCCCTCCCTTTGCTCCTTCCGTTTCTGTGGCCCCCGCTAGGGTGGTCGCCCGGAGGGCTACGGCCCACGTTCAACTCTCCCCTTCGCCATCGTCTTCACCGTCGCCTTCGCCATCGCCCTCACCATCTCCGGCGCCGACTTCAGCACTGGGACCTGCCACTCCCCACAATCCAATCGCTCCCATCCCCCACACCTCCTCCGCCGCCGTCAAGCGCCCCAGTGGCAACCCTGCCTCCTCTACTCCCAAAAAGGGTCCGCCTCGTCCCCCTTCCCCAGCCCATGATGCCATGGATATCTCCCCACCTCTCCCTGCCCCCTCCTCCTCCTCCTCCACCACCCCCTCCTCCTACCACTACCTTGTCTCCCGTCCTGATCCCTCCTTGAGGCCCGGAACTTCACCCTCTTCCTTCGCCAGAATTTTCCTGGTGCCCCCATATCCCTCCTCACACCTTGCCATGATTCGGTGCTCATCTCCTCCCCCAGCCCTACCCTCCAGACAGATCTCCTTTCCCGCATCCCTATCACCCACTTTGGCCCTCATGCCTCCCTCACTCCTGCCCCTTCCCCGCCTCCCTCCCACCGACCCCAACCTCCGTGTCGCCCGCTGACCCTCACCGCCGTGATCACTCGGCTTAGTCTGACGACCACGGAGGAGGAGGTGTTGGCGGAGCTTCAGGCACATTCCCATCTGGAGGTGTGTGCAGTTCGCCGCATCCACAACTCTGCCGACCCCACCTGCCTTATGCGGGTCTTTTCCAAGCACGCCCCCTCCATAGACCGTCTCCTGAAGGAGGGTGCCCTCCTTTTTAACCAACTCTTCGCCCTACGTCCTTCACCGCTCCGATAATCCCCTCCCGATTGCGCGTGGTGGAGTTGCCACTGGTCACCACCGCCAGATCCCCGCTTGGCTCCAACCTCTCCTTCCCACCGAACACCTGATCCTCATCTCTTCTTTCCCGGCCTTACCGTCGTTACCTGCGCCACCATCTATGTACGCCCTAACGCCCCTATTACCTTCGACTTCCTCTCCATTGAACGTACCTTCTCCTCCTACGTGATCGCCGCCGACCTCAACATCCATAGTCGTTCCGCCGCCCAGTTACGGCGGTGGCATCGGTTCCTCTCCTCCCTTCAAGGCGACCTCATCCCCATCCCCCAGCACACCTGTCCCGAATCCACTCCCGATGTTATCCTCTCCTCCCCCAACCTCCTTGGCCACATAACGGTGGATGTCCTGGAGCCTATTGGCAGCGACCATCTCTCTGTCCTCCTCACCGTTTCAGATGGTCGTCGCCCCCGCCCCAACCCTCGTATTGACCCTCCCCCTAAGTACGTCCATGACTATTCCCGTGCCAACTGGGATGCCTACCGGGATACCCTCTCCACCCAGGTCGATAGCCACCCCTTCACCTACCACCACCCTGACGATGTAACCCATGCCGCCTCCTTTCTCCAGCAGACCTTGTCTGAGGCCGTGGAGGCCCACGTACCCACTGTCGCCATCCACCCCCACTGTCCTACCTTACCCCCACAGGCCGTCCTCCTCCTTCGTGAATCCTGCCATCTCTACCGTGCCTTCCTCCGCACGTGTGACCCGGACACACTACGACGCCACTGGCAACTCCAGCGACACATTCATAATTTGCTTGCGGCTATGAAACGCCGGGACTGGCGACAGACATGCACCCATTTAAATGCTACCCTACCTATCAACTCGTCCAATTCTGGTCAGCCTTCCGTCGCCTTACCGGAACTAAACCTTCCCCCTACTATCCTCTTCTCCATGATGATCACCCCTTCCCTGACACCCTTAGTAAGGCCAATCACTTTGCCTCCTACCTCTCCGATGTATTTTCCATCCCCGATGATCCCCAGTTCGATTACTCCCTCTTCCCAGATGCGCGCGATCGAACTGACACCTCTGTCCCTCCCCTCGCACCTCGTTTCCAGTACTTGGACAACATTGCTCACATGGAACTCAATGCCCCTATCACTACACAGGACCTCATTGCTACACTCCACACAAAACGCAACACCGCTCCTGGTCACGATCGTGTCACCTACTGTCACCTTCGTGAAGCTCCTGTCTCTTTCCTCTCCACCCTGGCCAGGCTCTACAATGTAGTCCTGTCCACCGGTTACTACCCTGACCTGTGGAAAACCTCCTGTATCCTTATGTTCCTTAAACCTGGCAAACCACCGACCACCGTCTCCTCCTACCGTCCCATCAGCCTTACCTCGGTCTTCAGCAACGTCCTGGAATCTATCCTCACCCGACGCATCCACCAGCATCTCCACCAGCACCGCCTCCTTCCCGTTACCCAGTGTGGCTTTCGGCCGTCCTTCTCTTCCGGCGACCTTCTCCTTCACCTCACTCATCTCCTTTCTGACCAGCTTAATTCCCGTTGCTCCGCAATCTTCCTCTCCCTGGACCTCGAACGAGCTTATGACCTTCGCCCTTCCCATTAACTACGTCCATCTGATCGGCTCCTTTCTCTCCCACCGTCCTTCCTACGTCGCCATCCATAACGCAGACTCCTACACCTTTTTCCCCTCCGCCGGTGTGCGCCAAGGCTTCGTCCTCTCCCCCTATCTGTACCTTTTGTATACGGCGGACATGCCGCCACCGTCAACCCCCGTCCACCTTCTCCAGTTTGCCGATGACACCGCCTTCCTTGCCCTTGCCCCCACGCTGCAGCGCTCCCAACACCTTCTCGAATCCCATCTTGACCGGTTCACCGCTTGGTGCAATCAGTGGTTGCTCAAGGTCAATCCCTCCAAAACCCAGGCGATCATTGTAGGCAAAACCACCCCTTCCTTCCGCCTCCTTGATTTCTATCTCACCATCTATGGCCGTCCTGTCGCCCTCACTCCCACCCTTCAGTACCTTGGTGTCACCCTCGACTGTCACCTCTCCTGGACTTCCCATCTCCAGACAATCCAAGCCAAGGCATGCTCCCGACTCCGTCTCCTCAAGCTCCTTTCCGGCCATATGTGGGTTCTGGAACTCTCCACCATCCTCCACACCTATAAAGCCCTCATCCGCCCTATCCTTTGTTACGCCCATCCAGCCTGGATCTCCACCTCCCTACCGTTTATAAATCCCTCCAAATCCTTAAACGCCATGCTCTCTGCCTCGCCTATCGCATCCGTCTCCCCTCCCCCACGCGGATCCTGTACGATCTCATCCCCTTCCCCCACCTCCTCCTTTTCCTTGAAGGGATACGGATCCTGTATACCTCCCGCAAACTCGATCCTCCTCATCCGCTTATCTCACCCATCCTCTCCCACCCCTGCCCGCTGCCACGCCTGTATTCCAACGTCCCACCCGATCTCTCCACCCTGCTTACCCTCTCCCAAGGTTGCTTCCGCCAGCTCCCCCTCCCTGATGATGTCCTCCTCCCCTCCATCTACCCCTCCTATCAATTTTGATCCTTCCCCCCACTTCCTGTGTCCTTTCCTTTAGGCACTGCCTCCCTTCTCTTTCCTTTTCCCCCATCCCCTCCCTCCACCCCTCTTCCCCCGGGCTCCCCTCCCCCTTCCTCCCTTCCCCCTATCTCCCCTGCCCATGGCATCTGCTCTCCCGTCTCCCTCTCCCACCACCCGTCCTCCTCTCTTGGCAGGTCCCCGGACTCGTACATGGTTAGTGAACATTCGCGCGCTGGAGATTAACGCCTTGTGTTCTGTGTGTGCCGTCGTTTGTGCTTAAGTGGTTCAGTGTTATTCGTTTTGTGCACCTACGTTCACGTGTGACAATTTTCGTCTCTGTCTGTGTCCAAGTGTCTGAACAATTTTATCTTGGACTCTACGCCCGTAAATGGCACCTTGTATTTTAAAAAGTGTTTGTCTCCGTTTATATGTCCCCCACCTTTTTTTCTGTAATTGTCTTCATTTGTGATGTCGCAGTTATGTTGCAGTTATGGTTAGAGTAGTTTATTCGAAGTTTAGGAAACCTTACCCAGTGAGAGAAGAATTCTGAAATATTACACTAACAGTAGTGAAAATTAATGATTACTTATCTACCATTGGATACAGTTCTTACAGCAACTATCATAAGAAGTACGCTGAAGTAGGATGTTTACACAAGTCACACCATTACACTTCAAATAAGGTGTTTTCTGGGCAGAAGTTTCAATAAACAGTTTTCGCCTCCAATTTTTATCATGGTCTTTCCTTGGTTTCCTTTCTCAAAACTTTTCCTTCCAATACGTTTGCCTAGAGCTGTTTCGTCTAAATAAAAGTCCAACACGTTCCTTTCTTTCCTTTTTTGATAGCAGCTGCAAGTTTTCTTTGGTCATTGATGTCTTTCAAAATCTCTACGTTGGGTTTTATATCTGTGCAACTGGCTCTTGTTAGCATTCCCAATAACCACATTTACATCGGTTTCAAGTGCTTTCTGCCTCCCTTCATAGAGGAAAGCACTACAGATAAACCCCCTGACAAATTAATTTTTTTATTATCTGTACTAAACGACTTGTTCACTAACGATTATCTTCTTTCATTCAAGCGCAGTTTGCTGTTGCATTCATTTCTGATATCCATGCTTCATCTGTTGACTTTTTTAACTAAGGAGCCCAAATTACAAAATTTATCAGCTGTTTTCATTTTATTTCTTCCATTTATGATATCAGGAGTCGTTCTCAGTTTTCATTTCCCCGTTATGATAGATTTCATTTTATGACCATCAATTTTAAGTTCTGTCTTTGTCGCTATTGTTGCAAATTTAGAAAGTGTATACAGTAGAAATCCAATTATCCGGATTACTCGGGACTGGACCCAATCTGGGTAATCAAATAATTCGATAAATCGTGAAAACAAGTCACTTCTTTTAAAAAAAGATAAATTTGTGTATACATAATACTGTAATATTAATTTAATGACTGTAAAAAGCGTTGTTTCGAATTTGTACAGTACTGTACCTACACTCCTAGAAATTGAAATAAGAACACCGTGAATTCATTGTCCCAGGAAGGGGAAACGTTATTGACACATTCCTGGGGTCAGATACATCACATGATCACACTGACAGAACCACAGGCACATAGACACAGGCAACAGAGCATGCACAATGTCGGCACTAGTACAGTGTATATCCACCTTTCGCAGCAATGCAGGCTGCTATTCTCCCATGGAGACGATCGTAGAGATGCTGGATGTAGTCCTGTGGAACGGCTTGCCATGCCATTTCCACCTGGCGCCTCAGTTGGACCAGCGTTCGTGCTGGACGTGCAGACCGCGTGAGACGACGCTTCATCCAGTCCCAAACATGCTCAATGGGGGACAGATCCGGAGATCTTGCTGGCCAGGGTAGTTGACTTACACCTTCTAGAGCACGTTGGGTGGCACGGGATACATGCGGACGTGCATTGTCCTGTTGGAACAGCAAGTTCCCTTGCCAGTCTAGGAAAGGTAGAACGATGGGTTCGATGACGGTTTGGATGTACCGTGCACTATTCAGTGTCCCCTCGACGATCACCAGTGGTGTACGGGCAGTGTAGGAGATCGCTCCCCACACCATGATGCCGGGTGTTGGCCCTGTGTGCCTCGGTCGTATGCAGTCCTGATTGTGGCGCTCACCTGCACGGCGCCAAACACGCATACGACCATCATTGGCACCAAGGCAGAAGCGACTCTCATCGCTGAAGACGACACGTCTCCATTCGTCCCTCCATTCACGCCTGTCGCGACACCACTGGAGGCGGGCTGCACGATGTTGGGGCGTGAGCGGAAGACGGCCTAACGGTGTGCGGGACCGTAGCCCAGCTTCATGGAGACGGTTGCGAATGGTCCTCGCCGATACCCCAGGAGCAACAGTGTCCCTAATTTGCTGGGAAGTGGCGGTGCGGTCCCCTACGGCACTGCGTAGGATCCTACGGTCTTGGCGTGCATCCGTGCGTCGCTGCGGTCCGGTCCCAGGTCGACGGGCACGTGCACCTTCCGCCGACCACTGGCGACAACATCGATGTACTGTGGAGACCTCACGCCCCACGTGTTGAGCAATTCGGCGGTACGTCCACCCGGCCTCCCGCATGCCCACTATACGCCCTCGCTCAAAGTCCGTCAACTGCACATACGGTTCACGTCCACGCTGTCGCGGCATGCTACCAGTGTTAAAGACTGCGATGGAGCTCCGTATGCCACGGCAAACTGGCTGACACTGACGGCGGCGGTGCACAAATGCTGCGCAGCTAGCGCCATTCGACGGCCAACACCGCGGTTCCTGGTGTGTCCGCTGTGCCGTGCGTGTGATCATTGCTTGTACAGCCCTCTCGCAGTGTCCGGAGCAAGTATGGTGGGTCTGACACACCGGTGTCAATGTGTTCTTTTTTCCATTTCCAGGAGTGTATTACACTAACAGTAGTGAAAATTAATGATTACTTATCTACCGTTGGGTACAGTTCTTACAGCAACTATCATAACAAGTACGCTGAAGTAGGATGTTTACACAAGTCACACCATTGTGTGCTTCAACATATCTGTCAGAGTCAGTTGTCTTGTTGTCTTCAGTCGTTTTTGCGCAGCCAAGTCTCGCATCCACTTGACAGTGAGCAGCTGCATATGGCCACATTGAGGCTGCCGCTCCATCCATGTTAGCGTAGTGTCAATACACGCAAAGTCTCGCGTCCAGCTGACGGTCCCGCATCTGGTTCATTGACATTGTCTTCCTCCTGGCCATCAGTATCCTGTCTTATGCCTTGAATGATTTCATGGCCACCGAGAATTTGGAATCCAGGGTCCAAAGAATCCACTCGCCTATATCCTCTGCAATGCAATCAGAACGTCCAGGAATTTTCAAAAGGATCTTTCCCACGCCCTCAAATGATATTCCGTCCGCTGCCGCTTCTCTTTCTCTTCCTTTTCGTGCTTCTTTTATTCATTTTTTTTCAGTTTGTGCCTCATTGTTGTTTGAAATACACTCCTGGAAATTGAAAAAAGAACACATTGACACCGGTGTGTCAGACCCACCATACTTGCTCCGGACACTGCGAGAGGGCTGTACAAGCAATGATCACACGCACGGCACAGCGGACACACCAGGAACCGCGGTGTTGGCCGTCGAATGGCGCTAGCTGCGCAGCATTTGTGCACCGCCGCCGTCAGTGTCAGCAAGTTTGCCGTGGCATACGGAGCTCCATCGCAGTCTTTAACACTGGTAGCATGCCGCGACAGCGTGGACGTGAACCGTATGTGCAGTTGACGGACTTTGAGCGAGGGCGTATAGTGGGCATGCGGGAGGCCGGGTGGACGTACCGCCGAATTGCTCAACACGTGGGGCGTGAGGTCTCCACAGTACATCGATGTTGTCGCCAGTGGTCGGCGGAAGGTGCACGTGCCCGTCGACCTGGGACCGGACCGCAGCGACGCACGGATGCACGCCAAGACCGTAGGATCCTACGCAGTGCCGTAGGGGACCGCACCGCCACTTCCCAGCAAATTAGGGACACTGTTGCTCCTGGGGTATCGGCGAGGACCATTCGCAACCGTCTCCATGAAGCTGGGCTACGATCCCGCACACCGTTAGGCCGTCTTCCGCTCACGCCCCAACATCGTGCAGCCCGCCTCCAGTGGTGTCGCGACAGGCGTGAATGGAGGGACGAATGGAGACGTGTCGTCTTCAGCGATGAGAGTCGCTTCTGCCTTGGTGCCAATGATGGTCGTATGCGTGTTTGGCGCCGTGCAGGTGAGCGCCACAATCAGGACTGCATACGACCGAGGCACACAGGGCCAACACCCGGCATCATGGTGTGGGGAGCGATCTCCTACACTGGCCGTCCACCACTGGTGATCGTCGAGGGGACACTGAATAGTGCACGGTACATCCAAACCGTCATCGAACCCATCGTTCTACCATTCCTAGACTGGCAAGGGAACTTGCTGTTCCAACAGGACAATGCACGTCCGCATGTATCCCGTGCCACCCAACGTGCTCTAGAAGGTGTAAGTCAACTACCCTGGCCAGCAAGATCTCCGGATCTGTCCCCCATTGAGCATGTTTGGGACTGGATGAAGCGTCGTCTCACGCGGTCTGCACGTCCAGCACGAACGCTGGTCCAACTGAGGCGCCAGGTGGAAATGGCATGGCAAGCCGTTCCACAGGACTACATCCAGCATCTCTACGATCGTCTCCATGGGAGAATAGCAGCCTGCATTGCTGCGAAAGGTGGATATACACTGTACTAGTGCCGACATTGTGCATGCTCTGTTGCCTGTGTCTATGTGCCTGTGGTTCTGTCAGTGTGATCATGTGATGTATCTGACCCCAGGAATGTGTCAATAAAGTTTCCCCTTCCTGGGACAATGAATTCACGGTGTTCTTATTTCAATTTCCAGGAGTGTACATTTCAATTTATTCCAAGATCTTTTTAACGTGGGTGTCTTCACCAAACTCTGGCAGCAGCCTAACCGCAGTGGATACACCGGTTCCCATCAGATCACAGAAGCTAAGCGCTGTCGGGTGTGGCCGATACTTGTATGGGGCCGCCATGCGCTGTTGCCATTTTTCGGGGTGCACTCAGCCCTGTGATGCCAATTGAGGAGATACTCGACCGAATAGTAGCGGCTCTGGTCAAAGAAAACCATCATAACGACTGGGAGAGCGGTGTGCTGATCACACGTCGCTCCTATCCGCATCCATACTGCCGACACCATGTAAGATCAGTCCTTTAAATTCAATTTTTGGTGACGAGCCACAGTGCCTTCTTCATTTCCATCTTCTATTAATAGCTTCCTAAGCAGATATCTGCTGTCATGTGGTAGTTACGATAACTCACTGGTCCACCGGCAGCAGCAAACCATGCCGTGGGGTGAGTGGGTGCATCGTCCAGAATTAACATCACTTTACTGCCTTCTTTACTTAAGGGGTTTTGGTATTTTCTTACTTCAGGTACGAAAACTGAATCGTACCAATTTTCAAAACAAAGCTCCAGGCATCCATGTCTTTGGTTAATTCTTATAAGAGATGGGAATTTTTTTAGCATTTTCGAAGTCCGATTTTTTTTCGGTATTCCTGTCAACGGAGTGGTTATTTTGTGTTTCCCCATAGAGTTGGCGCAGTTCAGCACTGTAAGACGGCCTTTACTAAATTTATGAGCGGGAGCACTGATTTGTCTTTTAGAAGCTATAGCTGTTTCAGGCAAAGCCTTCCAAATGAGGCCTGTCTCATCTGGACTGTATAAAAATTCAGAGTCATAAGATGCTGTTTCAATTCTGAATTTTCAAAAAAAAATTTCTGATGCTTTTGGGTCTGCTAATGGCTATTTATCACTTTAATCCAACTCACGAATAACGTGCTTTGCTTGAAATTCCGTAGCCGGCCATTGCTCACTTTATAGGCAGACAAATTTTCAATTTTCCCCTCTAAGAGTTCTGCTTTTTCGCAAACAGTCGGCCCTCAAAGAGGGTATCCCAACGCTCGCTGCTTGAATGCTGTCTTTTCTAGTTCTTAGTTAGTGCTGTTTTCGTGCTTTTTTCGACCAACTCCCATCTTGTTTCTCAAGGGCAGACACTAAGTTAAAAACTGAGGACTTGTTTTTTCTGTGGCTGAATTTGTTGACGTTCCTATGCTAAACATGTCAGCTATATCCAGAATGGGATTTTCACTCTGCAGCGGAGTGTGCGCTGATATGAAAGTTCCTGGCAGACACTCGGTCCAGCACACAGTTTTAATCTGCCAGGAAGTTTCATGTCAGCTATATGCTTACCACATACGCCTTTGTGGAATTGTGCAAGGCCTTTTAATTTGTCTGCCAACGATAAGACAGCGTGTTTCCTTTTGGAAGACATATGCCGAACAGTAAATTGAAACACTCTCGCAAAACAAAACAAAAGACACAGACGACGGCACATCAGTGCATACGTTAATGTCACGACACAGACTGACGTGGGACACACTGAATTGCGGGCACCACAAACACGACAACGTGCGTATTGTGCTTACTAAAATGCTCGTAATGTATTCATTGTTCACTGGAAGGTTTCGCTGCGTATTGACTTTAGAACGGAAAATAAACGTACGATGTACTGTGTACTGTATTATCATGTAACTGGATAAGGAGTTCTACTGTACAGCATTTGTCTTCCACCAGCATTATTATGGCAGTATCATTCACAAATATTAAATATTAAATAGGTATTATATTCAATTTAGCAACAGATGAGAACAGAATAGGAGCTTCTGCAATGTGGCGTGTATGGTGGCAGGTCATTTTTGATTTTTGCAAGTTATCGATGTGCACGTCAGAGAGAGAGAGAGAGAGAGAGAGAGAGAGAGAGAGAGAGAGACAGAGAGAGAGAGACAGGGACAGAGAGAGAGCAAGTTATGTTACAGTTAAGCAACCTTTGGTCTTGTTGTGCCACAATCTATGTCTCTGTGTAGTCTGATACATTCTTAGTTAAAATGTGGTAGATGACGGACGTATTAGTTAGTGTTGGGGCTGTTAAATTAAAAAAAATTTATTGTGATTGAGAGCAAGGATGAATATCTTGTATATGTTCGAAGGCGAAAAGAATATAAACTTTGGTTGAGGTAAGATTGCAGCACAGCGCAGCTAGTTTGTCTGAATGATTATTGTCAGCTAATTAACTTGCTCAGAGATGAGAGAAAGTCCACTGCACTTCCCTAAGTCATGTATTAATAGATTAAGCTGTTTGGTTTTTATAGAAATCTTGTGTTAACATTGTACCCTTTTCGAATCATTGTTCACTTTGTTGTTCAGCCCAATGCTATGCGTGAAGATCACCCGCAATTTTACTTTTTTTTGCGTTCATTTTTCATTCTAAAATCGTTGCCTTGGAATATCATTTCATAGGAATAGTTATTCTCCCTCTCCCACTGTTTAAAGAAGGTTTATCATTGTGCGTTACCATTTTGCATCATGTGGTATGCAACAGTTTCAATACTGTTCGGAAATTTTGTTTGAAAATAGAAATCTAGCTCACTCGCTATCTGTTTTATGTTTGCTGTTGTGCTTTTAAGAAATCTGCATACAACTTAAGGAATAGCAATGCCTTTTAAAAATTGTCACATGTAATTTACATACGAACTTCATAGACCATATTTCATAAATATGGACAACTACTACGTATCGTATTTGTGCAGCATTTAGTATACATATCAGCTGAAGAGTATTGCAGCCTACTCATTGAAAATCGTTTCATAAAGACATGTTGCTGCTCAATAATACATCGTCTGACGTGAAAGCCTTCGCCATTCCACTTTCGCAACAGCTTCGTTAGAAAGAAGCCTGCTGCCACATCTTTGCACTGGCGTTTGTCCTCACCATGGCAACCACTAGTTCGCCTATCAACTTTACAACAACTTCAGTGGAAAGAAGCCTGCTGTCTCATCTTTAGAACGGCGTCCAACTTCACCATGGCGACCAGTGGTTCCAATCAAGCCTTGAGAGGACAACCCATGTACTGCCAAACCGAAGTTCATTTATCCTATACAGTATATTTAAATATTTTTAACGCTTCTTAATTGACAATAGCTGTTTAATAAGCTAAGTTTTGTGTGTATTTATTTTTAATTCTTGACAATGATCTTTTAACTAAGAAATTTTACATGTTATTCGACTTTATAACGCACTGGTTAGTAATGACATCATGCCGTCAGAAGTGGGCGGAACCTCCATTATATATAGTAAGACGTGCACTGGTTTCTCCAGTAGTGATTCTCCAACAGAAAGAGGTTCCCACTCAATGGTAACTCATCGTTTTATTGTTTTATAGCTTTACGTATTTTCTTTAATGTATGTAGCCCTCTAATTATAGCTTTGTATACAACTTGTAGGTCTGAGGATGACCACAGCAGTGGTCGAAACCGGTCACTTTGATAAATAAATCGTGATCAAGACTGTTTTTAATAGTAAATATTTGTAACACATTGATCACTGCCACTGCCACTGTATTCAAAAGTAATTGTTTTATTTTAGTTGCGCATTTAATATAAACACAAGTTGTATTCATACCAGTTACAGTTCAGTTCAAATTAGGTTCTGTTTAGTCTAAGGTTGGCATACGAGTTACAGTTGGATAACAGTTTATTGGTACATAGTTTTGGTAATAAGTAGATTTTTTTTATTTAGCGGGAGGTGAATTTGGGCTAAATTTCATATAGAAACATATGGGGGGAAGGGGACACTTACATGTGTTACAGAAGAATGCTGAAGAATCAATGGATGAATTAGATAACTAATGGGGAGGTACAGAACAGGGGAGCAGAGAAATTTATGGCAAAACTTACTAAATGGAGGGATCGAGTGAAGGGACACATCCAGAAATAAGAAGGAATTGTCAATTTGCTAATGGAGGGTAGCGCGTGTGAACAGAGGGGCGAACTGCAGAGGAAGAAAAAAAATTGTAAATTTGTGGTAAGATCTTATGGGACCAAACTGCTTAGCTCATCCATCCCTAAGCTTACACACTACTTAATCTAACTTACGCTAAGGACAACGCGCCCATGCCCGAGGAAGAACGCGAACCACGAACCTCCGACGGGGTGGGGTGAGGGGGCGGAGGGGGGGGGGGGGTAGGCGCACGGACCTCAACAAGACGCCTAAGACCGCGCGGCTGCAGAGGAATATCCAGCCCTTGAGTACTGTAAGCGGCTTCAAATGGGTGTATGTTGCAGTAATTATGTAGAGATGAAGAGGTTCGCACAGGACAGGAGCGAGAGCTGCCCCAAACCAGTTTTCATACTCAAGCCCACACCAGGAACAACAAAATGAAATTAATCTTATTATTCTTAATTGGTACAGCATGCTGCATGCCCCTTTCTATAAATGAATATCTCCGTCTCATTCACAGCATTCCTACAACTTCCCAGAATGAGATTTTCACTCTGCAGCGGTGTGTGCGCTGATATTCCTACAACTTCCTGTCACCCTATCTCCGTGGTTTTCTTCCGTATTGTTGGTTTACCATTACTTCTATTGTTTCGTTATCCCTATTATTCCAAATCTGAATCAGTTCTGCTGACACCCATTTCTGATAGAATATTATTGCTACCGTTCAACAACAACGCTATACACTGTCCAGTCACATTACTGTGACCACCTGTCTAAAACGTCAACAGCCATCTTTTGCAACGCGGACCATTGCGAGACGTGCAGGAAGAGCGTCAGTGGGGTTCTAGAAGATACTGACAGGGATGTTAAGCCATGTCGCCTCCTGTGCCGTGACCAACTGGGCTTTCTCGGTTGAGTATCCACGGCGCGAGCCGGCCATGGTTGTCCCACAGGTCCTCGAATGGGTTTTAATCCAGTGAATTCGGTTGCCAGGAGAGTACGGTAAACTCGTCCTGGAGCTATTCGAACCACAAACGTACACTGCGAGCAGTGTGACATGTTATCCTGCTGGTAGATGCCATCGTGCCGAGGAAAAACAAAGTGCAAGTAGGGTTGACATGGTCCCCAAAGATAGATGCGTCCTTTTGTTGATCCATTACAACTTCCAGAGAGACGAGACTACCCTGGGAATGACACCAATACGTTTTACAGAACATAACGTTTCGACGATTGCTGCAAGGTGTCTGCTTTCAGACGTTTCACGCCGTGCATGCCATCGGACATCTGTCCCATGCAACAAAATACTTGATCCCTCTGTAAAGGCATCTGTCGCTGCTCAGAGGACATCTAGATGCAGTACTGGCGTGCAAATTCCAGCCTTCGTTGCCTGTGAACAACAGTCAGTATAGGTGCATGAGTGAGGCACCTGCTGTGAAGGCCCTTACGCAAAAATGTTCCCTCAATGATCTTCAAAGAGACAATGTTGGTAGCCCCTTGGTTCATCTGAGCAGTTAGTTGCTCAATAGTTGTACGTCTATGTGCCCGTACACATTTCCTCGGCCGTCATTTAGCCCTGTGGTGCAGCACACTCGCCTTGGTGACGGTTTTGAATAGCGCCATTTTCCCATGCACGGTATACTTCAACCGCGGCGGCAGGTGAAAGGTTTATAAACTTAGCCGTTTCGGAAATGCTTCCACCCTGGGTCCGAAAGCCAAAGATCATGCCCTTTGGGACATCAGATATATATCTCCGTTTCTGCATTGCGACAACGACTACACTGAAACCTCCTGGCAGATGAAAACTGTGTGCCGGACCGAGACTCGAACTCTGGTCCTTTGCCTTTCGCGGGCAAGTGCTCTACCATCTGAGCTACCCAAGCATGACTCACGCCCCGTCCTCACAGCTTCACAGAAACTCTCGTGCGAACCTTGCAGAACTAGCACTCCCGGAAGAAAAAATATTGCGGAGACGTGGCTTAGCCACAGCCTCGGGGATGTCTCCAGAATGGGATTTTCACTCTGCAGCGGAGTGTGCGCTGATATGAAACTTCCTGACGGTTTAAAACTTTGTGCCGGACCGAGACTCGAAATCGGGATCTTTGCCTTTCGCGGACAAGTGCTCTACCATATGAGCAACCCAAGCACGACTCATGCCCTTCCTCACAGTTTCACTTCTTCCAGCATCGCATCTCCTACGTTCCAAACTTCACAGAAGCTCTCCTGCGAACCTTGCAGAAAAAAAAAAATGGCTATAGGCACTATGGAACTCAACATCTGAGGTCATCAGTCCCCCTAGGTTTAGAACTAATTAAACCTAACTAACCTAAGGCCATCACACACATCCATGCCCGAGGCAGGATTCGAACCTGCGACCGTAGCAGCAGCGCGGTTCCGTACTGAAGCGCCTAGAACCGTTCGGCCACAGCGGCCGGCGAACCTTGCAGAGCTAGAACTCCCGGAAGAAAGGATATTGCGGAGGCATGGCTTAGCCACAGCCTGGAGGATGTGTCCAGAATGAGATTTTCACTCTGCAGCTGAGTGTGAGCCTGTATGAAACTTCCTGGGAGGTTAAAACTTTGTGCCGGACCGAGACTCGAACTCAGGGCCTTTGACTTTCGCGGGAAAGTGTGGAAGATCAATAACAAAGTGCTCGGATTAGAAGCAGCTTAAGCCAGGGATGTAGTCTCTTGACTCTACTGTTCAGTCATCGAAGAATCAATGACAAATGAATGAGAGGGTCAGGAATGCGATTAAAATTTATGATAAGATTCGCTGATGACATTGCTATTATCGCTGAAAAGTAAGAAAGAATCGCAGCAGCTGTAGAGTGCAACCTACATTCAGTGACAACATAATATGGCATAAGCGCAGTAAACCGAAGAAGAGTAGAAGAAATGAGATTGGCTGTAAACCTAACATCAAGTAGGGAGTAGGAAGTATACTAAGTGAAAGAATTCTGCTATCTTGGGAGCAAAATAGCACACGACATAGAAAGGAAGGACGACATAAAAGGCAGATCCGCACAGGAAATGAGGGTATTCCTGACCAAAAGAAGTCATCTTGTATGAAACACAGACCTCAAGCTGGAAGACTGGTGACAGCCTTGCCTCCCCCTCCCCATACGAAATGTTTTCAGTAATTATCCGTTCAATCTACAGCTGGATATTTTGTATTGGTCATGAGAACATAGCTCGGCTGCGAACAAAGCAGTCAAATTATTTGGGGCGTAAGACGGGTCACAAATATTTCGATACGTTCCTTGAGTTATTACTGTCTACAGTGTGCTTTTTTATTACTTTGTAGAATGCATATCGACATAATGCCAGAATTAGTAACTGATTAGTGCAATTAGTGCAAATACCCCCAGAAATCAGAAGCAGATTCGGGGCTTTAACCGACAGCATTAAACTTGTAGTTGATATGAAACTCGCGGTACCGCTTATGTCTAGAAGCACGTAAAGCCATGGAATGCTTCTTAACAGAGTCGCGCCTTATTAAGAGGTGTGGGATCGATCTAGAGTGCAGTCAGTGCACTAATGAAGCAGACATAGCTCCAGCGTTGTTCACGTCAGTCAAGAACCGTCGTTGTTGGCGCTTCATTACGCATCGCGTATCAAATGCCATGTTAATCTGAACTTTGGCTGTATGTTAACCCCGAGATTCTGATACAATGGCTCATCGAAGCTGTTAGAGAGAGATCGACATCTGCGATTTAACGGTCAGCGGATTAGCACCAGGCTGTACTGGAACTTATCTTTTCATAGAAATGTTGTCGCCTAAACTGCCAGCCAGGTAGACTGACGAAGTGTTATTGTGCCAAGAAGTGGATGTCACCTTGTATCCCGTATGACACGTAGCTTACAACTCATTTCTGAGTCTTATGGGTATCTCTTTGATACAAGTCTTTTTATACGATTGCATCAATACATATAGGAACAAAAAATTCAAATTAGAATATAAATAACACGATGAAAAAAATTGAGAAGGCGATGGACTTAACGTTACTGATCAAGGCATAAAAGGTGAACATCTTGAATGGACTGAAATCTTTTTTAAATGAACAGACCGTGCGGACACAGCTGTGTGGAATATGCTTGTTATCACCCACTCTTTCAGCCCTCTCATCTTCTACATTCAATTCAGATACACGCTATGTATATGTTGTTTCAAAGACTTAGAGGTGTACGTTACAACACTACTGGTTAACATCTTTTGTTGGTGACAAAATGTTCACTGACGCTTCCCGGTGACGGCTCGTGTCTTTTAGTAATCGCTGACCCTGGGACGACGAGGTTTCACCGAACCAGCAGGGTCTACTAACCAAGTGCGCAAGGTACTACCTAATCCAGTATACTGATGATTTTCAGTAAAAAGTCATAAGGACGAGTGTTTCTAAGTGGAAAAAGGCATTTGAAAAGCGCATCAGGAACTTCAGTTGTGCTCAACCTAGGGCCTTTCACTCGGAGCAGATGACTGGATGATTGAAAACACACATTGCATACGAATGCAGCCGAGTTCCTACAACCTGCCGCCTCTCAGGTGCGTAACCAGTCTTAAACGGTGCCTAGTGTCACCATAAAGCATCAGGGAACATTTTGTCTGTGACAAAAGGTGTTCCCCGTCAACTGAACTACGACCGCTAGACGTCTGTCACAAAGCCTTTGAAACACCCTGTATAACTATAAATTTCGGAAAAAAACTTCAAAGTTATCTACTGTTTTATTTCTATCCTTATATTAACATCTCCTCGAATTATTGGCTTATGGTAAAGAGATTTGGCTTGTGGCAGCCACCATGATATGAGCATGAGTTTTATAATCTTTAACATAACTGATATTCAGCAACTGTATTTAAGTTGTACTGAAGGATAAAATAGCCAACCCGCTTCACATTTTTTACTCCATTGTCCTGGTTTTGGTACCAACTAAAATTATTTTATCAACTTAGGAGAATAACAACCATATCAAAAACCTTAAGTAGCACTAGAAGAATTAAAAACAAGAGGAGTTATTTACAGAGATTCACACTGCAATGAGAGATAATCAAAACATATGAGCTAAAATAAGTAAAAGTAATCTTAAAAGTTATCTTCCACGACCCCTTATAGAAACAGATACGCTGTCATCTTAAGGTAGTTTACACATGGGCGAGTAGCACACACATAGGTTTATACATAAAAAAATTGCCTGAAACATCAGTTCTTATAGACACTTGATATTGTGTTATCCTTAAATATTCGTTTCCCTACTAGACTTTGTAAAATCTATATGTGGGAAACCTATATATTAGAATCGTCCTACCAATGTTGAGCCTTCAACCACTCGCCTGTTCCTTGATCCCTTGAAGTTTCTTGTCCCCCCCCCCCCCCCCCCCCGCCCCCCACATACACTGTCCCAACTTCATCCCACATCTACATTCTCATTTGATTTTTCCTGCTTTAGCATTTAATCAGATACACTCTCATATCCCTACTGTCATTTATCCAGGCCCGCAATGAATATTCCCTACTATGCCCAGCTCTCCAGCATCCATTATCCTTCCAACCCCCCTCCTACCAACACTCTCCTCACGTTTTTAGCTCCTACTGTTAACTTCAATGTTTTTACTATCCATGACACTTACTACATTCTTATTATGACTAAGAGTCTTAGAATTTTATTTTGTTTTGTTTCTTTCAGACTTTAGTTCCACATCCGACTTAATGTGGGTTCACTTACAGTTGTAGACGTTTTGTCTGTACATGATGATTGCAAAGATGATAGTACACAGTGCCACCCCAAAGATAATTACATATAGTTTGAAGATATTTAATATTAATAGTCATATATTTTGTGGTGGCTAAAAAGCTTGTATGGTAGAAGCCAATAACATAAAAAATAGTCATTTCTTTGACATTTTGTCATTTTAGTATTCAGCTGTTCTATTACTCATTATTACGACTCAGGAACATGTGTTCATCTTTTTTATATACCAAAGTAAACCTGTTTTTACTAAATATGACGTGCGCTCACTACTATTTACTGATCTTTTTACAAAATGGTGATTTACATTTGGTATTTCGTGGGGAGCCAGTATTTTTCTTAATTTATGATCAATTTTGAGCTTGATGCCCTGAAATACATGTCAGTGACATAAACATAAGTACATATTTCGCAAATATACACTAATTTACATTTACAGTTTAAGACTTTAACATCTTTTGAAATTTGACATGGTCTTACTGTGTGGAATTTTGCTTTTTGGAATAACTTGAAAATGGCCTAAAAGCCCGGAACCTAGGTTGTAATTAAATAAACAACAATGCAGTTAAATGGCGATGTGTTCATTTGGAAATTGTTGTATGACTGTTGCTCAGAAACATCAAAGGCTCTAAACTGAAATCTTTATCAACCGTCTATAGCACCAGACTACCTTCTAAATGAGCAGGTTTCAGTGGGAAATATTTGTGCAACAGAACTTCCAAGTTTTACAAACTAGGAACAGCTAATCGACCAGCCTTCCAGCTCCATTCTGTGGCTGTTTTTCCTTTTTAATTGCACTTCTATGTTCCCAGCCAACAGGCCTCATAAACTGTAATTTTGTGCTACATTGCTAAATAATTAAGTCCTGTATTCTTACATTTTTCAAAAAAAGTAAATCACAGGACAGTTATGATTAAAAAGGATGCTAACTATTAAATCTAATACTCATGTACATATTCTAAGAACATTAAATTTGTTAGTAACGAGGCTAAATATAATAGTATTTAAGATAGGAGCGTCAGCTGAAAACCATTGATGGTACATCTAGAGATGTAACATGTTACTTTTATGGTAACACAATATCAAGTGTCTATAATAACTGATGATTCAGGCAATTTATATAAACCTATGTGTGTGATACTCGCCCGTATGTAAACTATCTAAAGACGACAGTGCATCTGTTTTGATAAGGGGTCTGGAAGATAACTTTGAAGATTACTTTTACATAATTTAGCTCATATGATTTGATTATTTCTCATTGCAATGTAAATCTCTGTAACACCTCTTGTTTTTAATTCTTCTAGTGCTACTTAAGGTTTCTGGTATGGTCATTATTCTCCTAAGTTGATCAAAAAAATTTTATTGGTAACTGAAACTTATTCAGATGAAGATATCGTTGGTTGGTATCAAAACCAGGCCAATGCAGTAAAAACTGTGCAACGGATTGGCTGTTTTTATCCTTCATTACAACTTAAATACAGTTGCTGAATATCAGTCATGTTCAGGATTATGAAACTGATGCTCATATCTTTGTGGCTGCCACAAACCAAATCTCTTTACCACAAGCCAATAATTCGAGGAGATGTTAATACACTCCTGGAAATTGAAATAAGAACACCGTGAATTCATTGTCCCAGGAAGAGGAAACTTTATTGACACATTCCTGGGGTCAGATACATCACATGATCACACTGACAGAACCACAGGCACATAGACACAGGCAACAGAGCATGCACAATGTCGGCACTAGTACAGTGTATATCCACCTTTCGCAGCAATGCAGGCTGCTATTCTCCCATGGAGACGATCGTAGAGATGCTGGATGTAGTCCTGTGGAACGGCTTGCCATGCCATTTCCACCTGGCGCCTCAGTTGGACCAGCGTTCGTGCTGGACGTGCAGACCGCGTGAGACGACGCTTCATCCAGTCCCAAACATGCTCAATGGGGGACAGATCCGGAGATCTTGCTGGCCAGGGTAGTTGACTTACACCTTCTAGAGCACGTTGGGTGGCATGGGATACATGCGGATGTGCATTGTCCTGTTGGAACAGCAAGTTCCCTTGCCGGTCTAGGAATGGTAGAACGATGGGTTCGATGACGGTTTGGATGTACCGTGCACTATTCAGTGTCCCCTCGACGATCACCAGTGGTGTACGGGCAGTGTAGGAGATCGCTCCCCACACCATGATGCCGGGTGTTGGCCCTGTGTGCCTCGGTCGTATGCAGTCCTGATTGTGGCGCTCACCTGCACGGCGCCAAACACGCATACGACCATCATTGGCACCAAGGCAGAAGCGACTCTCATCGCTGAAGACGACACGTCTCCATTCGTCCCTCCATTCACGCCTGTCGCGACACCACTGGAGGCGGGCTGCACGATGTTGGGGCGTGAGCGGAAGACGGCCTAACGGTGTGCGGGACCGTAGCCCAGCTTCATGGAGACGGTTGCGAATGGTCCTCGCCGATACCCCAGGAGCAACAGTGTCCCTAATTTGCTGAGAAGTGGCGGTGCGGTCCCCTACGGCACTGCGTAGGATCCTACGGTCTTGGCGTGCATCCGTGCGTCGCTGCGGTCCGGTCCCAGGTCGACGGGCACGTGCACCTTCCGCCGACCACTGGCGACAACATCGATGTACTGTGGAGACCTCACGCCCCACGTGTTGAGCAATTCGGCGGTACGTCCACCGGCCTCCCGCATGCCCACTATACGCCCTCGCTCAAAGTCCGTCAACTGCACATACGGTTCACGTCCACGCTGTCGCGGCATGCTACCAGTGTTAAAGACTGCGATGGAGCTCCGTATGCCACGGCAAACTGGCTGACACTGACGGCGGCGGTGCACAAATGCTGCGCAGCTAGCGCCATTCGACGGCCAACACCGCGGTTCCTGGTGTGTCCGCTGTGCCGTGCGTGTGATCATTGCTTGTACAGCCCTCTCGCAGTGTCCGGAGCAAGTATGGTGGGTCTGACACACCGGTGTCAATGCGTTCTTTTTTCCATTTCCAGGAGTGTAACACTAGTTAACTTTGAAGTTTTGTTCAGAAAGCTATAGATATACAGGGTGTTTCAAACGACTTGTGACAGACGTCTAGGGGTGATAGTTCGCTTGATGGGGAACACCTTTTGTCACACACAAAATGTTCCCCCACGCTTTACGGTGATGCTGGGCGCCGTTTAAGACTAGTTACGTCCCTGAGAGGCGGCAGGTCGTAGGAGCTCTGCTGCATTCGTATACAATGTGTGTTTGCAATCACCGAGTCATCTGCTCCGAGTGAAAGGCGCTAGGTCGATCAAAGTTGAAATTCGAGATGCGCTTCTAAAATGCCTTTTTCCACTTAGAAACATTCGTCCTTATAACTTTGTTACTGAAAATCACGCTATCAGCTTACTGGATTAGGTAGTACGTTACACAGCTGGTTAGTAGACCCTGCTGGTTCGGTGAAACCTCGTCGTCCCAGGGTCAGCGAATACTGAAAGACACCTGCCGTCACCAGTAAACGTCTGGGAACATTTTGTCACCAACAAAAGACGTTAACCAGTAGTGGTTGTAACGTATGTCTCAAAGACATTGAAGCAACATATACATAGGGTGTATCTGAATTGAATGTAGAAGATGAGAGAGACCGAGCGAGGTGGCGCAGTGGTTAGCACACTGAACTCGCATTCGGGAGGACGACGGTTCAATCCCGCGTCCGGCCATCTTGATTTAGGTTTTCCGTGATTTCCCTAAATCGCTCCAGGCAAATGCCGGGATGGTTCCTTTGAAAGGGGACGGCCGATTTCCTTCCCCGTCCTTCCCTAATCCGATGAGACCGATGACCTCGCTGTTTGGTCTCTTCCCTCAAACAATCCAATCCAATCCTAGATGATGAGAGGGCTAATAGGGCGGGTGATAACAAGCATATTTCACACAACAAACCATTTCCGCATCCCTTAGTGTACGGCGCTATGCGATATTAAAGAGCGTCGCTCGCCACAACATGCCATCCTAATCGTCATGGTGGTAGGTCTGCAAGGCAACGTTTTCAACGTGTTTATGTCATTAGGATAAAGAGATGTCGGGGTGAAGTTTTATAATCTTTATCTGAAAACATTTACAGAAAGTACTCGAAATTTCGTACTCCTGCTTGAATGCACTCCATGTAACGACGCTGGGGTGACAGTTGCACTCTTTCTAACACACGTGGAAAACTGGAAATAGCTTCGAAGGCTGCTGTAAAACGCATTACCAGCTCTTCATCAGTCTCAGTGGATGTTCCGTAGACAACAGTAACAGATTTCAGGTGGCCTCAGTAGAAAAAACCACAGGGCGTCAACTCGGAGGAACATGCAGGGCATGCTACCGACCCCTAAGCCGTGCGCAGTTTTCACCAACGGTTTCATCCTAAGGCATTCGCATTGCATGTACGAAGTGCTTAGTTCACCATCGTGTTGTTACCACATTCACTATTGCACACTGCGTGGAACATGCCCCAACAACTTAGGCAGAGTTTCTCGTAAAGAAAATTAAGCATGTGTTTGCGTTCAGTCGGTGGGGGAACACGCATGGACCGATCAGATTATCCCCTACCAAGCCGTCTCAAATGTTGACGGCGAAGCGAACTTAGTGACAGCGAACAAAGGTGGCTTGCGGATTTTCCAGTGCCCACACCCGTTGTTGTGGCTGTTGAACGTATCCTCTCGTGTAAAGGATGCCTCATATGTAAAATGTACATGGTTGGTGAAGTCCGGTTGAATGGCATAAATTTGCAAAAACCGCTGGCAGGATTCAATTCGACGTATGGACCGATCAGATTATCCCCTACCAAGCCGTCTCAAATGTTGACGGCGAAGCGATCTTAGTGACAGCGATCAAAGGTGGCTTGCGGATTTTCCAGTGCTCACACCCGTTGTTGTGGCTGTTGAACGTATCCTCTCGTGTAAAGGATGCCTCATATGTAAAATGTACACGGTTGGTGAAGTCCGGTTGAATGGCATAAATTTGCAAAAACCGCTGGCAGGATTCAATTCGACGTATGGACCGATCAGATTATCCCCTACCAAGCCGTCTCAAATGTTGACGGCGAAGTGATCTTAGTGACAGCGATCAAAGGTGGCTTGCGGATTTTCCAGTGCTCACACCCGTTGTTGTGGCTGTTGAACGTATCCTCTCGTGTAAAGGATGTCTCATATGTAAAATGTACATGGTTGGTGAAGTCCGGTTGAATGGCATAAATTTGCAAAAACCGCTGGCAGGATTCAATTCGACGTATGGACCGATCAGATTATCCCCTACCAAGCCGTCTCAAATGTTGACGGCGAAGCGATCTTAGTGACAGCGATCAAAGGTGGCTTGCGGATTTTCCAGTGCTCACACCCGTTGTTGTGGCTGTTGAACGTATCCTCTCGTGTAAAGGATGCCTCATATGTAAAATGTACACGGTTGGTGAAGTCCGGTTGAATGGCATAAATTTGCAAAAACCGCTGGCAGGATTCAATTCCACGTATGGACCGATCAGATTCTCCCCTACCAAGCCGTCTCAAATGTTGACGGCGAAGCGATCTTAGTGACAGCGATCAAAGGTGGCTTGCGGATTTTCCAGTGCTCACACCCGTTGTTGTGGCTGTTGAACGTATCCTCTCGTGTAAAGGATGCCTCATATGTAAAATGTACACGGTTGGTGAAGTCCGGTTGAATGGCATAAATTTGCAAAAACCGCTGGCAGGATTCAATTCGACGTATGGACCGATCAGATTATCCCCTACCAAGCCGTCTCAAATGTTGACGGCGAAGCGATCTTAGTGACAGCGATCAAAGGTGGCTTGCGGATTTTCCAGTGCTCACACCCGTTGTTGTGGCTGTTGAACGTATCCTCTCGTGTAAAGGATGCCTCATATGTAAAATGTACACGGTTGGTGAAGTCCGGTTGAATGGCATAAATTTGCAAAAACCGCTGGCAGGATTCAATTCGACGTATGGACCAATCAGATTATCCCCTACCAAGCCGTCTCAAATGTTGACGGCGAAGTGATCTTAGTGACAGCGATCAAAGGTGGCTTGCGGATTTTCCAGTGCTCACACCCGTTGTTGTGGCTGTTGAACGTATCCTCTCGTGTAAAGGATGCCTCATATGTAAAATGTACACGGTTGGTGAAGTCCAGTTGAATGGCATAAATTTGCAAAAACCGCTGGCAGGATTCAATTCGACGTATGGACCGATCAGATTATCCCCTACCAAGCCGTCTCAAATGTTGACGGCGAAGCGATCTTAGTGACAGCGATCAAAGGTGGCTTGCGGATTTTCCAGTGCTCACACCCGTTGTTGTGGCTGTTGAACGTATCCTCTCGTGTAAAGGATGCCTCATATGTAAAATGTACACGGTTGGTGAAGTCCGGTTGAATGGCATAAATTTGCAAAAACCGCTGGCAGGATTCAATTCGACGTAGAAAATCGTCTGGTTTAAGGGCATGAACCTTCCGAAGGCAGTAGGGGTACAAACCATTTTCATGCCACACTTGCCATATTGTGGAATGACTTACGCCAATTTCCCGTACAGCACGCCTCGAGCTTGTTGAGGGTATGTTTTCCAGCAGTGCTAACGCATCTTATTCCTGCTCTCCTGTACCGATTGTGCGTTGACGGTCGCCTTCGCACATGTAACACAAAATACACCGGGTTTCGATGTAGGCATTAAGTCAGGGCTTCACAACATACGTGCTCGCGGAGCAAGCTGTGAGCAGCAAGGCGCGAGCACGGAGCAGCGCGAGCACGCTACCCCCACTACCGGACGAGAGCGGAGAGTGGGGAAAGTCACGTGGGGCACACAACAGCTGCCGCCAGTCAATGTAAATCCGCGGCCACCTGCAGGGATATCACTCACGAGTTATTACTGCGACAAATGAAACAAATAAAGGAGAATGTACACGTGCCACATAATTTTATTAGCTTAGTGTATGCCTCTACATTGGCATTAATTTGTGAACTGTTACACAATAAAAGGTGTCACTGAAGTGTGGGATTCTCGGTTAACTGGTACTTTTTGCCCTTTACAATTGCGTCTGTGTTCGGAGTAATTGTTCTTGTGCATTTTAGGCGCAGCGTGCAGTTTAAATTTCGATCAGACAATGCTTTTCTCAGGCGCGGCTTGTTATATTTCATTGCAGAGAACAGTTGTTCACAAACATACGTGGAACCGAACATTGATATTATTGTAGCCGCCAGTTTGTGGAAACGAGGAAATCTATCCTGAGGGAAGTGTCTATAGAATTCCAAAATGTTTTTCTTGTTCTGAAATTTGTCTCTGTATTCTCTGTCACACTGCACGTCAATAATTTCTTGCTGCAGCTCAGGACGAATCTCTTAAATATTCGCTGAATATGGAGAGAACAGATCAAAATCACTGTCTAGTGCTGTCAGATCTTGAAAGCGCTGATCAACTAAACTATGTGAATAACGTTCACAGTCTTTGTGAACATCTTGCATGGATGATAATTTAGGAAAATGAGCTAGGTTTCCTGTTTCCAGCTGACTCGCCCAAAGTGTCAATTTCATTTTAAAAACTCGTATTCGATCTATGAAATGAGTAATTAGCAGATCTTTACCTTGTAGTAAAATGTTCAAAGCATTCACATGGCTAGTTAAATCTGCTAAGAACGCGAGATCACATTCAAACGTGCGCGCGCATTTCCCCTCCCTCCCCTCCCTCCCTACTCCGCGACCTTGTACCTGCTCGCGAGCACGTGCCTGAGCAGACGCGAGTACTCGCGCTCAAAACCGGCCAGTTGTTAAGCCCTGCATTAAGTGAACATTAAGTGAACATGCGTCAGTAAGAGAAATTGCTAGTGGAAAACGGACCTCAGGTGACCCTGTCTCTCGTAGGGAGCTGTGGATGGCGGTAAATAATCCTGGATCTGGCACCTGACAATCCGAGAAACACCGAACGTGCAAACATTGGGCAGCGAGGGCGTTTCCATCCGCTGCGCCGTAAGCACAGTCTGCCCTTTCCTGCCGGCCGCGGTGGTCGAGCGGTTCTAGGCGCTTCAGTCCGGAACCGCGCGACTGCTGCGGTCGCAGGCTCGAATCCTGCCTCGGGCATGGATGTGGGTGATGTCCTTAGGTTAGTCAGGTGTAAGTAGCTCTAAGTCTAGGGGACTGATGATTTCAGATGTTAAGTCCCATAGTACTTAGAGCCATTTGAACTTTTTTTTTTTTGCCTTTCCTCCCAAGAATTACTCGCGATTTCCTGTCCGCTTCACACAGTAACAAATAGAAGAGTGTCCGAGTTTGATGACAAACTGACGCAGGGCGAACAAGCTCCACAGTGCACACAGGTGCTACCTTCTATGCGAAACCTATCAAACAGGCATTTGCACTGCCGAAAGCAACGCCTTAACGTCCCAGTAAGAGGCTGAAAACCCGTAGTGTTGTACCGCCTAGAATATCCGCAACAATGTCGACTGCAGCGTTTGCAAATGAAGGTCATAAAACTTCAACCCGATTTCTCTTTCACCTTGATGCCACATATACATTGAAATCGTTGCGCTGCAGACGTGCTATCGTGACGGCTCGGATAGCAAGTTATGTGCCTTCCAACTTGGCGGCGCGCGGCGCTGTTCTATGTCACCTATCGCCGAACGCTAAGAGATGCAGACATGGGTTGCTATGTAAAATACACTTTTCATGATCTGCTCTACCAGTTTTCTCATTTTTTACATTCATTTCAGGTACACCGCCGGCCGAAGTGGCCGTGCGGTTAAAGGCGCTGCAGTCTGGAACCGCAAGACCGCTACGGTCGCAGGTTCGAATCCTGCCGCGGGCATGGATGTTTGTGATGTCCTTAGGTTAGTTAGGTTTAACTAGTTCTAAGTTCTAGGGGACTAATGACCTCAGCAGTTGAGTCCCATAGTGCTCAGAGCCATTCGATTTTTTCAGGTACACCCTGCATACAAATACGGTGTGGACGTCCGACATATCTACGGTCTCTAATTACGAACAATATTTAAAGGAGTAAATGCTGTCAGCGGCACTGAAAAATACACTGACCTAAAGTAGTATTAACATGAATGCTGAAACATTGCAGCTGTATGTACAGGGTGTCCCAAAATACACCGACAAACTTTTAGACAAGTTCCTTACATGAAAACAAGAAAAAATGTCTGGTAAACAGGTGCTCTAAAGCAAGTACTTTACGAGATATAAAAACTTGTTCATCTTCGATACTATGAAACATATCTCTCCTGCTACAAGCTCTTTGATTTTCAAATTTGGGGAGGAGGTAATATGCACCCAAACCAGAAGAAAAGTCTGGTAGAACGGGCTGTGAAATGCATACCGTAAGAGCTATGAGCACTAGTTTAGTAGAAGAGGTGTACAGGGTGATTCAAAAAGAATACCACAACTTTAGGAATTTAAAACTCTGCAACGACAAAAGGCAGAGCTAAGCACTATCTGCCGGCGAATTAAGGGAGCTATAAAGTTTCATTTAGTTGTACATTTGTTCGCTTGAGGCGCTGTTGACTAGGCGTCAGCGTCAGTTGATGCTAAGATGGCGACCGCTCAACAGAAAGCTCTTTGTGTTATTGAGTACGGCAGAAGTGAATCGACGACAGTTGTTCAGTGTGCATTTCGAACGAAGTATGGTGTTAAACCTCCTGATAGGTGGTGTATTAAACGTTGGTATAAACAGTTTACAGAGGATGGGTGTTTGTGCAAAGGGAAAAGTTCTGGACGGCCGAGAACGAGTGATGAAAATGTAGCACGCATCCAGCAAGCATTTGTTGGCTGTTCCCTCAGCTCGAACAAGAAGCACAACAATTCATATTTCAGCAGGATGGAGCGCCACCACATTGGCACTTATCTGTCCGTAACTACCTGAACGTCAACTACCCGAGGCGATGGATCGGCCGCCAGGCAGCCCGTGACAGAGCACTTCATCACTGGCCTCCAAGAAGCCCTGATCTTACCCCCTGCGATTTTTTCTTATGGGGGTATGTTAAGGATATGGTGTTTCGGCCACCTCTCCCAGCCACCATTGATGATTTGAAACGAGAAATAACAGCAGCTATCCAAACTGTAACGCCTGATATGCTACAGAGAGTGTGGAACGAGTTGGAGTATCGGGTTGATATTGCTCGAGTGTCTGGCGGGGGCCATATTGAACATCTCTGAACTTGTTTTTGAGTGAAAGAAAACCTTTTTAAATACTCTTTGTAATGATGTATAACACAAGGTTATATTATGTTTCTTTCATTAAATACACATTTTTAAAGTTGTGGTATTCTTTTTGAATCACCGTGTATTTCACACTAGCGAAGATGAACAAGTGCTCATATCTCTTGTTTGCCTTTCGCAGGCAAGTGCTCTGCCAACTTTTTTTTAATCTCATTTTGTTCGCAATGTTCGTTACATTTGTTCGGGGCGGACGTCCCATGACGCTTGTTCAAGTGCATCGTTGGTCCATTAACTCGGTTTTTTTTATTACGGAGGGAATATGACCCTCTGACCGAAGACGCTGAGCTACCGTGCCGGCGTGTGATGATGATTAGGACAACACAGCACCCAGTCCCTGAGCGGAGAAAGTCTCCGACTCAGCTCGGAATCGAATCCGAGCGCTTAGGATTGTCATTCAGTCGCGCTGACCACTCAGCTACCGGGGACAGACACCAACTGAGCTACCCAAGCACGACTCAAGACCCGTCTTCACAATTTTACTTCCGCCGGTACCTCGTCTCCTACCTTGCAGTAAAAGAGGTCTGTTACATTCTATCGAAGATGAACAAGTGTTCTCACCTCTGAAGGCATGCATTTTAGAGCCCATATTTACAAAAATTTTTAAAATTTTTTATGTATAAGGTAACTGTACCTAAAGTTAGTTACTAGTGTTCTTGATACCCTGTACATATATCTGAAACGTTTCAGCATTCATGTTAACACCACTTAGATGAATGTATTTTGTAATTCGACTGTCCGTATATACTACCGAAATACCCTTCATAAACAGCAATAATGACCGTTATCACGTCGGACGCTCACACCGCGTTAGAACCAAAATTTCATAAGCGCTCACAGGAGCACTTTAATTAGGTGCGCAATTTTGAAATCTAAATTAGAAATAAAAATAATTTTATTTACACAACGGGAAGGTTGACGCGGATACGGCAGATGATTTAGTATCCTACAGTAGTAAAAATATTTGACGTAACTAATTCATACAGAGACCAGCGGAAAAATGCTCCTGTCGGGGCACAATAATGGCGAATATCTACAAAAGATTTTTGTAGGAAAATGGGGAACCAGTTGCCTCAATCCCCATTACGCCTTCCTCACCAAAAATGTTGGCATGAGAACTGAACATATCGCATTCTTTCACCAAGTCTATCTTTGCAATTAAGCCTTCGTACTCTGCATCTCCCTCTCATTGTCACTGTATGTCTCTCTTCCACTGTCCCCTTTTTCTGTCATTGGTTTACAGCATACTCCACTACCACTGTATCCCCATGCTCTTAAGGTATCTGCTTTTGTCTTTTTCCCCTCTGCCACTGGCTCCACTGTAGCTCGACAGCTCCGACATTCTAGGGGTTCAATTTACTTTTTTCCCTGCTCCCGCGTGTTTAAAATTTCAGGAAAAATTGCGCCCTCCCACTCCTTCTACATCCATCCACCTCTCTTTCTCTTTTACTGCCACTGTCTCTCACTGACCATCAATATCTCCTCTCCCCTTGCTATTGTCTTCAGTCATCTCTATTTCTTCATTGCCATTTTCTCTCTCTCACCATCAATGTCTCCTCTCTTACTCTCCCACTTGCGCTGTTTCTTCTTCCTTCCACCGTCACTGCGCCTCTGCTGCTCTCTTTCACCACAAAAGGCGGGAGTATGTTAGCATGCCAGAATTTTATGTAATGAAGGCAGAATCAGAGTCTTTTAAAGAAGAACACATTAACCTTTTTTGTGCCGCAACAGGAGAACTTTTCCGCTGGTGCGCTTCTTTTCCCTACTCCATTTCGGTGTACAGCTTATTTAAAACGAATTCTATAGATCAGTTAAGATTTGAAAGTTTATTTTTGTACTAATACACATTTATATAGGGTATACAAAAAGATACGGCCAAACTTTCAGGAAACATTCCTCACACACAAAGAAAGAAAATATGTTATGTGGATATATGTCCGGAAACGCTTACTTTCCATGTTAGAGCTCATTTTATTGCTTCTCTTCAAATCACATTAATCATGGAATGGAAGAACACAGCAACAGAACGTACCAGCGTGACTTCAAACATTTTGTTACAGGAAATGTTCAAAATGTCGTCCGTTAGCGAGGATACATGCATCCACCCTCCGTCGCATGGAATCCCTGATGCGCTGATGCAGCCCTGGAGAATGGCGTATCGCATCACAGCCGTCCACAATACGAGCACGAAGAGTCTCTACATTTGGTACCGGGGTTGTGTGGACAAGAGCTTTCAAATGCACCCATAAATAAAAGTCAAGAGGGTTGACTTCAGGAGAGCGTGGAGGCCATGGATTTGGTCCGCCTCTACCAATCCATCGGTCACCGAATCTGTTGTTGAGAAGCGTACGAACACTTCGACTGAAATGTGCAGAAACTTCAACGTGCATGAACCACATGTTGTGTCGTACTTGTAAAGGCACATATTCTAGCAGCACAGGTAGAGTATCCCGTATGAAATCATGATAACGTGCTCTGCCTCGTGATGACTGGCTGTTGTGTGCTGTCCTTAGGTTAGTTAGGTTTAAGTAGTTCTAAGTTCTAGGGGACTGATGACCATAGCTGTTAAGTCCCATAGTACTCAGAGAGCCATGATAACGTGCTCCATTGAGCGTAGGTGGAAGAACATGGGGCCCAATCAAGACATCACCAACAATGCCTGCCCAAACGTTCACAGAAAATCTGTGTTGATGACGTGATTGCACAATTGCGTGTAGATTCTCGTCAGCCCACACATGTTGATTGTGAAAATTTACAATTTGATCACGTTGGAATGAAGCCTCATCCGTAAAGAGAACATTTGCACTGAAATGAGGATTGACACATTGTTGGATGAACCATTCGCAGAAGTGTACCTGTGGAGGCCAGTCAGCTGCTGATAGTGCCTGCACACGCTGTACATGGTACGGAAACAACTGGTTCTCCCGTTGCACTCTCCATACAGTGACGTGGTCAACGTTACCTTGTACAGCAGCAACTTCTCTGACGCAGACATTAGGGTTATCGTCAACTGCACGAAGAATTGCCTTGTCCATTGCAGGCGTTCTCGTCGTTCTAGGTCTTCCCCAGCCGCAAGTCATAGGCTGGAATGTTCCGTGCTCCCTAAGACGCCGATCAATTGCTTCGAACGTCTTCCTGTCGGGACACCTTCGTTCTGGAAATCTGTCTCGATACAAACGTACCGCGCCACGGCTATTGCCCCGTGCTAATCCATACATCAAATGGGCATCTGCCAACTCGGCATTTGTAAACATTGCACTGACTGCAAAACCACGTTCGTGATGAACACTAACCTGTTGATGCTACGTACTGATGTGCTTGATGCTAGTACTGTAGAGCAATGAGTCGCATGTCAACACAAGCACCGAAGTCAACATTACCGTCCTTCAGTTGGGCCAACTGGCGGTGAATCGAGGAAGTACAGTACATACTGACGAAACTAAAATGAGCTCTAACATGGAAAGTAAGCGTTTCCGGACACATGTCCACATAACATCTTTTCTTTATTTGTGTGTGAGGAATGTTTCCTGAAAGTTTGGCCGTACCTTTTTGTAACACCCTGTATAATTTGACATATGTGAACAACAAATAATTACATATAAGATGTTAACACAAAATCGTTTGCTTAACATTTTTCTTGATACTTTGCTCATAGATCACAATTCGTGGAAACAGCTCGGCTTATAACCTGCACCTTAGAGTGAAAAAGTTATCAGGAATATTTTACTAAATTTGCAGTTCTTCCAGTTTTACATTTTAAGTTATTTTCAGCAATGT
This sequence comes from Schistocerca nitens, assembly GCF_023898315.1. Taxonomy (NCBI): domain Eukaryota; kingdom Metazoa; phylum Arthropoda; class Insecta; order Orthoptera; family Acrididae; genus Schistocerca; species Schistocerca nitens. The sequence continues at coordinate 407,253,857 of NC_064622.1, forward strand.
TAAAACATTTATTAGCCCATTTTTTGTCACTGCAGTACCGCTTCGGACCCGTCTGAATAGGCGTGCAATGCTCACTATGCAGATACAGCGCATCATAAACTTTGCCACGCTGGGTAGCCGCGCTGTTTGAGCCGCCTTGTCACGGACCGTGCGGCTCCCCCCGTCGGGGATTGGAGACCTCCCTCGGGCATGTCTGTGTGTGTTGCCCATAGCGTACGTTAGTTTGAGTTAGACTAAGTAGTGTGTAGGCTTAGGGACCGGTGAACTCAGCAGTTTGGTCCCATAAGACCATACCACAAATTTATCTTTTCATAAACTTTTATTTGTGATGACTCTAGAACCCTTGCCATGTGCTCAGAAAATCGGTTAAAACTACATGTACGCCTTTCACTGGATATGACATGTATATTTTACTTGTACTTTGAAGCTGAGGATCTCAGTAACGGATAATAATATTGTGAAACGTGTCAAGCTTTCCCGAAATCATCATCTTAGGAACAATTATAGAAGTGGCTATCCCCACAAATCATTGTTTTCCGGGGTTTTCTCAGGAACGTCACATGAACAATTGGTGCATTTATAAGCCGCCTAAGGTCCACCTTAGACCGCACCTAATGCAAAAGAACCAACCGTTTTTCTCAATTTGTCTGGGCTGGTAGAAGTGTGTGATTTTTAAATTTTGATTTTTTATTGTAGGGTAGCTACAGTATTTCCGTTGTTCATATAGGTATACAAATAGTCACAAGGCCCGGGACAGTCCAAAACACTTGCCTCCTTACCTCCGTGATCAACAGAAAACGAGGTACAAACTCCGGAAAAATCGCATTTCCGTGTGCAGCTTTTTGGAACACATTGGTACCGTGCACACGAACTACATTATAAATCATGCTCAAAAATGACAATGTGAATGTTGCTGTATTAAAATATGCTGCACAGATATTACGACTCTGTGAGGCGGCTGTAATGGCCTTTAAATACGAAATACTGTCAGGCAGAATACGTGAAGCAAAATAAAGTAATTTGTTTTGTACATAAAAAAACGGCTTCTGTTGCTGCACTGTATTTTATTCCCCCAGGAGCGTTTGGCTTTTTTTCACTTTACGGCATCATCAGTGGGATATATAATGAAACAGTTATGATACAGTTTTACAGTTTTGATATGTATTATTCGTAGATCATAAAGCAGCTCACTTCTCGATTTTTTTTATAAATAAAAGGGAGAAGTGAACTGTTTTATACTCTAGGAATAATACATATCAAAGCAAAAGTGTCTCATAACTGTATCATTATAGGTCCCACTGATGATGCCTTAAAGTTGAAATAGCCGAAACGCGTCTGGGGGAACAAAATACAGAGCAGCAAGAGAAGGCGTTTTTGTTTATTTGCAAAACAAATATTTCTGTGCCTGCTGCGGAGGATGGCCACGCAAACAAACTCGAAATAAAATAAACTTTCGTTCCAAACCGCATTAGTGAAACAAATTTACCTGTTCGTTTCACTGCCATAACTACGTTTTCGTCGCTTTTCTAAAATTTGCGATAAATACTATTTTTACGATGGCTTAAAGAAAAGATAGAAAATTGCAAATTGCTGAAATCATTTTTAATTGATGAGAGTCAAAAAACTTCAAAAAATTATCAAGAGCTGCATTTTACATTTTCTTTGACTGTGTAGTCGCAGTGTTTAAACAGGTGTCATGACTTAAGTGCAGACTAGTATCTTTCTGTCGCTGCGTCTCCACGGCGATTTTACGGTTAGTAATCCATGACAACAAATATCTTCCTCCGTCATCTCATCGCCACAACACATATATCAAGACAAATGTTGTCCTCCGTACACCACAAGGGCACACATCTGTATTCAAAGCACAATACCACTTACTGCAAGCAACACAAAATTTTTTTGACTCTTCCAACAACAAATTATGTCTTTGGGCTACCAAATGCAGTTCTCCTTCATACAAGAACGATAGTGTTAATATATTCATTATATTACAGGGAAGGGCAAATAAAAGTGGCCCGGGTGATTGGATACGGTAGGACGTGAACATACGAGGTGCCACAATAAGTAATTAGACTGATTTTCTTTGCAAGATGTGGCAACCCTACAGGCTTTCGTATGGACAATATTTTTGACCATGGTCTATAAGGTGCTTCTAGTCCAAGCGGCACATCGATGCAACAGCTCAGTCGTGAGTTGTGCTGCAATAACACGTGTTTATGTCTCTCGTCACGGAAATGGAACCGCATAATATTGCGCAACGGTATGCCATTTCTTTTTGTGTTAAATTGGGTGAAATCGCGACGACAACTTACGGTAAGCTTCAGAAGGCTTTTGGAGAGGAGGTTATGTCAAGAGCTCAAGTTTTTTGTTGACATAAAATGTTAAGTGAAGGCACAACAAATGTTGAAGACCGTAGTGGACGACCATCAATCTCTCGGGCGAATGTCAACTTGGCCAGGGTGCGTGAACTCGTACGATCTGATCGAAGGTCATCCGTGAAAATGATTGCGGAAGAACTGAACATCAATCGAGAAACAGTCCGTCTAATAATAATTTGATTCTGCATCACGATAATGTGCCATGATATACTCTGCTCTGTCAGTACAGAAATTTTTAACCTCAAAACAAATTTCAGTACTACCACAGCCACCTTATTCACCACATATCGCTCCGTGCGACTTTTTCCTATTTCCAAGAGTCAAAACGGCGGTCAAGGGACACCATTTTCAAATAACACAAGATGCTCAAAAAAACTGTAACGAGGGTCTTGGAGCATATTACAGAAGATGGCTCTGAGCACTATGGGACTCAACTGCTGAGGTCATTAGTCCCCTAGAACTTAGAACTAGTTGAACCTAACTAACCTAAGGACATCACAAACATCCATGCCCGAGACAGGATTCGAACCTGCGACCGTAGCGGTCTTGCTGTTCCAGACTGCAGCGCCTTTAACCGCACGGCCACTTCGGCCGGCTACAGGAGATGAGTTTCCATCAATGGCAGAAGTGCCGGAAAAAGTGTGTGCAATCAGAAGGGAAATACTTTGAAGGAGACAGCGATAAACTTAACTAAAACGGTAAGCAACATTTTTTCACGTCAGTCTCATTACTTTATTGTCGCACCTCATATGCATACAACCATGCCCCTTGACGCGCACACGACGTGTACGGCCGCCACGTCATCCATACTGGTGCGTAGTGTGGGCTGTGTCGATATGAGCGGAGAAGTGCAAAGGAGACGATGGAACTCAGAGTGGAGCAGTGGGTGTTCGTTCAGACAGGATGTTTTGAACAAGCCAAAAAACCTTAAAAAACGTGCTCACACACCAAAAAAATTGGCTGCAGTTTATCAAAAAATGTTTCAGACTCCTACAAAATCAACCCGACGCCTGTCGCAAGAGACAGACATATCACATCGATCATGCGAACGAATACTCCACCTGAGCCTCTACCGAGTGTCTGTTGTTCGTGCATTAAAACTAGCAGATACTCTTCGGCGCCTCCAATTTTGTGAGTGGCTCTTCAGTGAGATAACAATGAATGGCTGGGACATGGATATGTTCTTTATGCCTGATGAAGCCTGGTTGTACCTGAGCGGTTATGTCATCTCACAGAATCACACATTCTGGGCAGCGGAGAATCTGCACAACTTCCAGGAAACAACACTCCACGATCAAAAGGTTTAGATTGGTCTGAAGTATCTGCACGCCGCATTATTGGTGCCATCTTCCTTCATCAGACACTGTCTTTGGAGCATCACAATGCCAACATTTTGAAATGTTGGCATTTACTTCCAACAGGATAGAGCAACTGCCCATACAGCCGGCCGAACCTTGGAGTACATTTACACAGTCGTCACGCCTCACAGAGTTGTTAGCAGAAGTCAGTCTGGTCGCGGCCCTAGCTGGCCACCCAGCTGACCTGATCTGTCAGTGTGCGATTACTTCGTGTGGAGAGCCCTCAAGACTAAGGCGTATCGCAAAATAGTTCAAATGGCTCTGAGCACTACGGGACATAACATCTGAGGTCATCAGTCCCCCAGACTTAGAACTACTTAAACCTAACTAACCTAAGGACAACACACACATCCATGCCAGAGGCAGGATTCGAATCTGCGACCGTAGCAGCAGCACGGTTCCGGATTGAGGCGCCTAGAACCGCTCGGCCACAGCGGCCGGCGAATCGCAAAAACCCTAGTAGTTTTCAAGAACTGCAACAGAATATTTCGGAAGAGATTACGCAATTCTAGCAGTCCAGCTTCGATCCGCCTTCAGAAACTTGCTGACCATCGCCCAAAAGTGCCAATAGATGAAGGGTGGTCACTTTAAACACCTGTTATAGTCAGGTTAGAACTGTATTTCATTTGCTCTACTGCGTTTCTTTGCCACTCTGTTGCCCAGGCCACTTTTATTTGTCCCACCATGTATTTTCTAGCACATATTCTACCATATGCGAACTATTTAAATGTTAAGAAAATGTATCGTAAAAATAATAAAAAATAAAATTACTAATTTTCACAGACAAAGTAGAATATTTACAAATAGTTCCCCACGCGACTAACATGTGACTCTACCTGTTCTCTTTATAGTACTTTGACGTCTTTGTTGAGATACTTAATTATTTAGGAAATTACTTTACAGACGAGGGAAAATTATGTTGTGTAACTGCCTCGAATTTACTGTGTAGTTCGAATTTTCTCAGAAATAGATTGTATTATATGCACAAAAACAAAAGAATTGTTTCTGGATGAGGTTTGTTTTATGTTTGAATGAAGATCTTTGTAATATGTATCAGCGTACAAAACATTCTGCATGCTGGGGGGTTTATTGTGACTATCAGTATCTATATTTGTAGTTAAAAATGTTTAATCTTTTGTTAGTAGGTAATTAACACGGAAGCTGCCATGTGGTTACTAACTACAGTGCCTCCCATACTGGCGTAGAAAGTGAAATAATTTAGTTTCTGAGAAGATCTGTTGTATAACCTCGACTCATAGAGTACTCTTTTTTATGTGTCTTCTCGTCATAGAGCCAATACACCGCACTGAGCAACGAAAGTAAACATACAAGTTCCACGTGCCCCATCTGAATATAAGCCTGAAAAGACATAAACATTGGCTTATGGACATCAACAAATATTCCAGAAAGTGACTGGATGCAGTTTGCTGCATTCATATTCGTTATACGAGGGTTGCAACTTAAATAGTGGCAACTTTTTATTCGCAACCGATACAAAAGAGTTACATGTTTGCTCCTGTTACTGTCCTTCAAGTTAGTTACCAGCGTTGTGTCGAACCCGTTGCTAGCTATGTGGAAGGCGTAGTATACCGTTAGCAGAGCCTGTTCTGATGATGGTGCGAATGGAGCGGTCTACTGCCTGTCGAATCTCTGGAACAGTTCTGAATCGAATGCCATGAAGTGGTTCCTTCATCTTCGGTATCAAATCAGAGACACAAGGACTTAAGTGCGGGGAGTACGGTGGATGGTACAGTACTTCCCAATCCCATTGGTCGAACAGATCAGCCACAGCTTACGCTGTATGCGCCCGCGCATTGTCGTGCAAATTGATGGGTGGGTTGCGCAGAAAGTGTCGCCGTTTATTTCGCAAAGCTGGTCGCATGTGATACTCCAAAAACGAACAGTAATACTGTGCATTGACGGTCTGCCGTGGAGGAACGTACTGCGTTAGGATAACACCATCACAGTCGTACACGAGAATCACCATAACTTTAGACCGCTCCATTCGCACCATCAACAGAACAGGCTCTGTTAACGGTATACTACGCCTTCCACATCGCTGGCAACGGGTTCTGCACAGCTCTGGTGACTACCTTGAAGGACAGTAACAGGTGAAAACATGTAAATCTGACGGCATCTCGTGGTCGTGCGGTAGCGTTCTCGCTTCCCACGCCCGGATTCCCGGGTTCGATTCCCGGCGGGGTCAGGGATTTTCTCTGCCTCGTGATGGCTGGGTGTTGTGTGCTGTCCTTAGGTTAGTTAGGTTTAAGTAGTTCTAAGTTCTAGGGGACTGATGACCATAGATGTTAAGTCCCATAGTGCTCAGAGCCATTTGAACCATGTAAATCTTTTGTAACGGTTGTGAATAAATAGTTGCCACTATTTAAGTTCCAACCCTCGTACAATTATAGGTTCTAAAACATCAGAGCTTGAAGTCTAAACGGTTTTTAAAACTGATTTTGCATTTTGAACACTGTCGTAATCTTTTGCGTTCCTGTTTAAGAATATCCAGAAGTCTGTGAAAAGCATTTATTTGCCTTTTCTAAATGTGTCATACTTACTATTCGCGAATTCATTGCGATATTCCTGGTGCTTGGATGAAACGTTTTTATGGTTTCAACAACTCTATGTGTATGTTGTATGGCTTTGTTGTTTCATTTATAGCTGACTTATTTGAGTATGTAACTAGTTCGTCCCTTTATTAGCCGGTAGTAAATTTTTGTTTCATTATTTTGTATTGAAATTTATTTTACCTTAAAAGTAACTCTGATTTTTCAGGAAAGCTTTTATGCACTGTAGTTTAGAGTGATTGTGATTCAACGTTACTGGTGCGGACGTAATTGATGGTGTACACGATTTCCAAATTATGTAAGTCTTCTTTCAGTTTGCGCGTCCTACTTATTACCTGTACATTTGCTTTATTTATTTATTTTTAAGGCCGCGGGATTAGCCGTGCGGTCTAGGGCGCTGCAGTCATGGACTGAGCGGCTGGTCCCGGCGGAGGTTCGAGTCCTCCCTCGGTTATGGGTGTGTGTGTTTGTCCTTAGGATATTTTAGGTTAAGTAGTGTGCAAGCTTAGGGACTGATGACCTTAGCAGTTAAGTCCCATAAGATTTAACTCACATATGAACATTTATTTTTACTCCGATCATTACTACTCCTCATCTTTCTAAGAATAATTTCCTAATGCGATCTCCTTCTGATTTCCCTGAACTTTTGTCAAATGTAATAATTTATATTTACTATATAGATTATACAGGGTGGCGCAGTAAAAGAATCCCGTCTCTTCTTTGAATGCGAATGTAATATTTCGACTTCTGAAATAGAGTAAACAGTTACAACGATAGACAGTTTTATTCAATAACCGATTGTAAGCATTTTATGTCAGCATTTCAGTTTATTTCATCAGTGAAGTTATACGTTTCTCTTGCGGCATGCAAAATGTCTTTCTCGATAGAAGAAAGAACTGAAATTATGGGAGCATATGTGAAAACAGGTTCGGTTAAGGAAACACGCGAAATTTAGAGGGGTCAAGTGCCCGTATACAGAACTACCAGCAAAAAGAACAACATAAAATCTGAAACTTCCTGGCAGATTAAAACTGTGTGCCCGACCGAGACTCGAACTCGCTGCAGAGTGAAAATCTCATTCTGGAAACATCCCCCAGGCTGTGGCTAAGCCATGTCTCCGCTATATCCTTTCTTTCAGGAGTGCTAGTTCTGCAAGGTTCGCAGGAGAGCTTCTGTAAAGTTTGGAAGGTAGGAGACGAGATACTGGCAGAAGTAAAGCTGTGAGTACCGGGCGTGAGTCGTGCTTCGGTAGCTCAGATGGTAGAGCACTTGCCCGCGATAGGCAAAGGTCCCGAGTTCGAGTCTCGGTCGGGCACACAGTTTTAATCTGCCAGGAAGTTTCATATCAGCGCACACTCCGCTGCAGAGTGAAAATCTCATTCTGGAAACATAAAATCTGAATGAAAACTGTGCAGAATATAAAACGACAAAGAATTCCTTCAGTTGCACACACCAAAAGTTATTGCAGACATTCAAGGGAGAATTATTCAGATCGCATAGAAGACTACACATAAATTTACCCCACAGGCGCATATAATTAGGAGGAGTTGACAGTGGTTATTGAAAACTCTTAATTTAAAGCCATATCGTGTGGTAGCTGTGCAGCAGTTACGGGAAGATGACATTCAGAAAAATGTAGATTGCTGCACTTCGCTTTTGAATAACATCAAAGACGATCTGTTAGACCCTTTCCATTACATCATTAGTGATGAAGCATGGTTTCGTATTTCCGGTCACGTGAATTTACAAAACTCGAGATGCTGGGCAACGGAGAACCCTAACACTGTGTGTCAGGAACCAATCCGTGATGAAAAAATCCGAGTCTGCTGCGGTGTAAGATGAACGACCATCATTGTACCAATATTTTTTTACTACTCTCTACACGGGTGTGTATATGGAAATTTTTGATGCATTTTGCACTCAACTTCCACTCAATATCAAAGACAATACTGTTTCTTCCGACAAGATGAGGCAACACGCCACAAGTCTATCCCTGGAACGAGCCCATGATGTCTTCACTCAGGAACGAAGCGTCAGATCTAACAACATGCGACTTTTTTTCTTTTGGGGACTCTTGAAGAGAAAGGTCTATGAAACAAATCCACACACAATACAGGAACTGAAAGACATCATCAGCCGTGAAGTTGCTGCCATCGATATCCGAACTTAATGCCGGGTGCATATGAAGATGCTTAGATGTGCACGGTGTGTATTAATGTATTTTTCACTGCATTTTTCATTGTAAACAAATGGTAAGTCTATTTCAGCTCTTCGCTACTGTAATTTCGCTACATTTCCTTTATACTTATTATCTGATAACTACCTTGAGCAGTTAAACAGAAAACCGACTCGAAGTGATAACATATTAGACCTTCTGGTAACAAACAGAACCGAACTATTTGAAACAGTTAACGCAGAACAGGAAATCAGCGACCATAAAGCGGTTACAGCATCGATGCTTTCAGCTGTAAATACAAATATTAAAAAAGGTAGGAAGATTTTTCTGTTTAGCAAAAGTGAGAAAAAGCAGATTTCAGAGTACTTGACAGCTCAACACAAAAGTTTTATCTCAGGTACAGATAGTGTTGAGGATCAGTAGACAAAGTTAAAAACCATCGTACAATATGCATTAGATGAGTACGTGCCAAGCAAGATCGTAAGAGATGGAAAACAGCCACCGTGGTACAACAACCGAGTTAGAAAACTGGTACGGAAGCAAACGGAACTTCACAGCAAACATAAACATAGCCAAAGCCTTGCAGAAAAACAAATATTACACGAGGCGAAACGTAGTTTGAGGAGGGCTATGCGAGAGGCATTCAATGAATTCGAAAGTAAAGTTCTGTGTACTGACTTGGTAGAAAATCCTAAGAAATTTTGGTCTGATGTCAAAGCGGGAGGTGGATCAAAACAAAATGTCCAGACACTCTGTGACCAAAATGGTATTGAAACAGAGGATGACAGACTAAAGACCGAAATACTAAATGTCTTTTTCCAAATCTGTTTCACAGAGGAAGACTGCACTATAGTTCCTTCTCTAGATTGTCGCACAGGTGACAAAATAGTAGATATCGAAATAGATGACAGAGGGATAGAAAAACAAAAGAGGAAAGTCCGCTGGACCTGACGGGATATCACTTCGATTTTACGCAGAGTACGATAGGAACTTGCCCCCTTCTTACAGCGGTGTACCGTAGGTCTCTAGAAGAGCGTAGCGTTCCAAAAGATTGGAAAAGTGCACAGGTCATCCCCGTTTTCAAGAAGGGACGTCTAATAGATGTGCAGAACTATGGACCTATATGCCTAACGTCGATCAGTTGTAGAATTTTGGAACACATATTATGTTCGAGTATAATGACTTTTTTGGAGACTAGAAATCTACTCTGTAGGAATCAGCATAGGTTTTGAAATAGACGATCGTGTGAAACACAGCTTGCGCTATTCGTCCACGAGACTCAGAAGGCCATAGACAGGGGTTCCCAGGTAGATGCCGTGTTTCTTGGCTTCCGCCAGGCGTTTGATACAGTTCCCCACAGTCGTTTAATGAACAAAGTAAGAGCGTATGGACTATCAGACCAATTGTGTGATTGTATTGAAGAGTTCCTAGATAACAGAACGCAGCATGTCATTCCCAATGGAGAGAAGTGTGAATAGTAACGGTCCCACGACACTCCCCTGCGACACACCTGAAATCACTCTTACTTCGGAAGACTTCTCTCCATTGGGAATGACATGCTGCGTTCTGTTATCTAGGAACTCTTCAATACAATCACACAATTGGTCTGATAGTCCATACGCTCTTACTTTGTTCATTAAACGACGGTGGGGATATATATATACACTCCTGGAAATGGAAAAAAGAACACATTGACACCGGTGTGTCAGACCCACCATACTTGCTCCGGACACTGCGAGAGGGCTGTACAAGCAATGATCACACGCACGGCACAGCGGACACACCAGGAACCGCGGTGTTGGCCGTCGAATGGCGCTAGCTGCGCAGCATTTGTGCACCGCCGCCGTCAGTGTCAGCCAGTTTGCCGTGGCATACGGAGCTCCATTGCAGTCTTTAACACTGGTAGCATGCCGCGACAGCGTGGACGTGAACCGTATGTGCAGTTGACGGACTTTGAGCGAGGGCGTATAGTGGGCATGCGGGAGGCCGGGTGGACGTACCGCCGAATTGCTCAACACGTAGGGCGTGATGTCTCCACAGTACATCGATGTTGTCGCCAGTGGTCGGCGGAAGGTGCACGTGCCCGTCGACCTGGGACCGGACCGCAGCGACGCACGGATGCACGCCAAGACCGTAGGATCCTACGCAGTGCCGTAGGGGACCGCACCGCCACTTCCCAGCAAATTAGGGACACTGTTGCTCCTGGGGTATCGGCGAGGACCATTCGCAACCGTCTCCATGAATCTGGGCTACGGTCCCGCACACCGTTAGGCCGTCTTCCGCTCACGCCCCAACATCGTGCAGCCCGCCTCCAGTGGTGTCGCGACAGGCGTGAATGGAGGGACGAATGGAGACGTGTCGTCTTCAGCGATGAGAGTCGCTTCTGCCTTGGTGCCAATGATGGTCGTATGCGTGTTTGGCGCCGTGCAGGTGAGCGCCACAATCAGGACTGCATACGAACGAGGCACACAGGGCCAACACCCGGCATCATGGTGTGGGGAGCGATCTCCTACACTGGCCGTACACCACTGGTGATCGTCGAGGGGACACTGAATAGTGCACGGTACATCCAAACCGTCATCGAACCCATCGTTCTACCATTCCTAGACCGGCAAGGGAACGTGCTGTTCCAACAGGACAATGCACGTCCGCATGTATCCCGTGCCACCCAACGTGCTCTAGAAGGTGTAAGTCAACTACCCTGGCCAGCAGGATCTCCGGATCTGTCCCCCATTGAGCATGTTTGGGACTGGATGAAGAGTCGTCTCACGCGGTCTGCACGTCCAGCACGAACGCTGGTCGAACTGAGGCGCCAGGTGGAAATGGCATGGCAAGCCGTTCCACAGGACTACATCCAGCATCTCTACGATCGTCTCCATGGGAGAATAGCAGCCTGCATTGCTGCGAAAGGTGGATATACACTGTACTAGTGCCGACATTGTGCATGCTCTGTTGCCTGTGTCTATGTGCCTGTGGTTCTGTCAGTGTGATCATGTGAGGTATCTGACCCCAGGAATGTGTCAATAAAGTTTCCCCTTCCTGGGACAATGAATTCACGGTGTTCTTATTTCAATTTCCAGGAGTGTATATATATACTTCCGATGTTATCCACCAGATCATATATATATATATATATATATATATATATATATATATATATATATATATATATATATATATGATCTCGTGGATAACATCGGAAGTAGTTCACTGAGGCTTTTTGCCGTTTGCTCTCGTGGATAACATCGGAAGTAGTTCACTGAGGCATTTTGCCGTTGGTGCTGTAGTAAATAGAGAGATTGTAACAATGGAAAATTGTACTGAAATGCAGAGGAGAATTTGCAATGAATTGACGCATGGTGCAGGGAATGGCAATTGAATCTCAATAGAGACAAGTGTAATGTGCTGCGAATACATAGAATGAAAGATCCTTAATCATTTAGCTACAATATAGCAGGTCAGCAACTGGAAGCAGTTAATTCCACATATTATCAGGGAGTAGGCATTAGGAGTGATTTAAAATGGAGTGACTATATAATAGTCGGTATAGCAGATGCCAACACTTGTTCGCCCACTGCTTGAATACTGCTCACCGGTGTGGGATCTGTACCAGATAGCGTAGATAGAAGAGATAGAGAAGATCCAGCGGAGAGCAGCGCGCTTCGTTACAGGATCATTTAGTATTCTCGAAAGCGTTACAGAGATGATAGATAAACTCCAGTGGAAGACTCTGCAGGAGAGACGCTCAGTAGCGCGGTACGGGCTTTTGTTGAAGTTTCGAGAACATACCTTCACCGAGGAGTCAAGCAGTATATTGCTCCCTCCTACGTATATCTCGCGAAGAGACCAAGAGGATAAAATCAGAGAGATTAGAGCCCATACAGAGGCATACCGACAGTCCTTCTTACCACGAACAATACGAGACTGGAATAGAAGGGAGAACCGATAGAGGTACTCAAGGTACCCTCCGCCACACACCGTCAGGTGGCTTGCGGAGGATAGATGTAGATATAGATACTTATACTAGCTACTTTTATCTGCGCTACCCTCACTCCTTAGAGGCAGTATTTTCTTATATGTCTAATATTAGGTTTATTTACCGTTTAGTTGGCCGGCCGGGGTGGCCGAGCGGTTCTAGGCGCTACAGTCTGGATCCGCGCGACCGCTACGGTCGCAGGTTCGAATCCTGCCTCGGGCATGGATGTGTGTAATGTCCTTAGGTTAGTTAGGTTTAAGTAGCCTAAGTTCTAGGGAACTGATGACCTCAGAAGTTAAGTCCCATACTGCTCAGAGACATTTGAACCATTACCATTTAGTTCTAGCATTTTCTGCTACGTATCAACTGCAGTCCCTCTGAGAGCTTTTGGCAATATGTCTGTTGGCAGTAACTTTTTCGGAACGGTGTACCAGCATATGCTTCGATTAGGGTAATTATTGTGCCGTATAAGCTAAAACCGGCTAAAAGATGAATAAACACTGCACAGCAATCGTTGTTTTCTTGAATTGTTTTTAAGCTAGTTCCCATTACCTGACAGCACCGTAATCTTCTACGGAGATTGTCAAAAGCTGTGTAAATTGCCACTCTGTTTCCAAGTGCGTTTAAGACATAAATGTTGCACTCGGTTTTTTCTTATTGTTGTATTTATTAATGCTTTTATATTCAAAATTCTCATTGGTATTAAACTTCGTAACAGATGAAATTTAGTGTGAAGCTCTTCTTATTAACCAGTATCACATAACATGTTGCGTATTGAAAAGTTGAGAATATACAACCATACGACGCTTACTGCGCCAAAATGAAATCTGAGCAGTTCTCTTAGGTTTTTCGCAGATGATACTGTAATTTACCGTCTAGTTAGGTCATCCGAAGACCAGTATCAGTTGCAAGGCGATTTAGAAAAGATTGCTGTATGATGTGGCAGGTGGCAGTTGACGCTAAATAACGAAAAGTGTGAGGTGATCCACATGAGTTCCAAAAGAAATCCGTTGGAATTCGATTACTCGATAAATAGTACATTTCTCAAGGCTGTCAATTCAACTAAGTACCTGGATGTTAAAATAACGAAAAACTTCAGTTGGGAAGACCACATAGATAATATTGTGGGGAAGGCGAGCCAAAGGTTGCGTTTCATTGGCAGGACACTTAGAAGATGCAACAATTCCACTAAAGAGACAGCTTACACTACACTCGTTCGTCCTCTGTTAGAATATTGCTGTGCGGTGTGGGATCCTTACCAGGTGGGATTGACGGAGGACATCGAAAGGGTGCAAAAAAGGGCAGCTCGTTTTGTATTATCACGTAATAGGGGAGAGAGTGTGGCAGATATGATACGCGAGTTGGGATGGAAGTCATTAAAGCAAAGACGTTTTTCGTCGCGGCGATATCTACTTACGAAATTTCAGTCACCAACTTTCTCTTCCGAATGCGAAAATATTTTGTTGAGCCCAACCTACATACGTAGGAATGATCATCAAAATAAAATAAGAGAAATCAGAGCTCGAACAGAAAGGTTTAGGTGTTCGTTTTTCCCGCGCGCTGTTCGGGAGTGGAATGGTAGAGAGATAGTATGATTGCGGTTCGATGAACCCTCTGCCAAGCACTTAAATGTGAATTGCAGAGTAATCATGTAGATGTAGCTGTAGATGTGTGTGTAAAAACTGTTGCACAGTATTATGCGGGTATTATTAGACTAATCGGGGAAAGTGTGCAAACTTAACAGATTTTATTCTGTTCTGATAGTCATAAACAGTAGCCGCATGGTTCAACTGGCTCTAAGCACTATGGGACTTAACATCTGAGGTCATCAGTCCCCTAGACTTAGAACTACTTAAACCTAACTAACCTAAGGACATCACACACATCGATGCCCGAGGCAGGATTCGAACCTGCGACCGTAGCAGTAGCTCGGAGTAACCGCATGACTAGTAAATGTTTTTGTACGTTAAGCATGTCGAAGGAAACATAATGTGAAATTTACAATTCATGTTCGTTTCACTCTACACTACCGGAAATATTCTAACATTCTCTTTTCCATACCGCATTTGAGCGATGTTTTGTTGTTACTGTCGAACATACACGGTCACATCACATTAATGTCAACAACACTGTATTCGACGTCAAAGTGCAATAACCACCCGCAGACGACAGGTGGCAGCACTAGCAGTGGAGGGCATTTAAAGAGTGTCGGGGGTATGTAGGAAAACAGTGCAGTCTTTGTCGCAATGAGGAAACACAGCGATTAATTCTAAGTCCAAAAAGGTGTGATCGTTTGCTTTCGGACGAATGGTGGAAGTATTTCAGAAACAGCTGTGTTTGTGAACTGTTCGCGTGTCGCCGTGGTCAAAATTTCCCATGCGTGACAAAATGGCACTTTCCAAAACAGGCGCCGAGGCATGTTATTGAGGATGGCAAGTGCGCATCTAGCCTTGGGGACCACGTTCACCCCTATATACGGTTTGGTTTTCCTCGGAGAGCTGATATGTGCCAGCATAAAATTCAACGTCACCCAGCTCACAGGCCATACATGACAGAGGTAAACGACAGCTGAGGATATGTGTACGGACAAATAGAGGTGCAATTGTTGAGCAACTGACGGCCCAAATGAACCAAGAGGTACCACCAGCGTCTCCTCAACCACCGTTCACAGAACGTCGCTGCTTACGGGCCTCCGCAGCAGCCGTCTGGTTCATGGACCCATGCTGACTGATGTCGACCAGCGACGAAGGCTGGAGGTCGCACACTGAACGTCTTCTGAGTGGTGATGGGTGGCCTTCTCAGATAAATCACATTTTACGCTCCATTGTACGGCGTGAAATGTCTTAAAGCAATCATCCCGGAGAAATTATCGGATGGCTGCAGCACATTCCCTGGGTGATTTTGTTGTGTTGGCAGAAGAGCCAACACCGTGTTACTACAGGAGGCCGAAATGCACGCGTTTTAGCTCACGCAGGCTGGCGTGAGGAGGGAAGGACTATACTGACGTGAGGCCTGGAACATGACATTGAATTAGAATTCAGAAAGCGGACGTAAGTAGTTTGATACTTAACTTTAATCCATTAATGATGAACGTCGCTCTTGATGGTACATGAGTCACAATATTATCTATTCAGATTATAGTAACTGAATATGGCGCCTTGCTAGGTCGTAGCAAATGACGTAGCTGAAAGCTATGCTAAACTGTCGTCTCGGCAAATGAGAGCGTATGTAGTGAGTGAACCATCGCTAGCAACGTCGGCTGTCCAACTGGGGGCGAGTGCTAGGGAGTCTCTCTAGATTAGACCTGCCGTGTGGCGGCGCTCGGTCTGCAATCACTGATAGTGGCGACACGCGGGTCCGACGTATACTAACGGACCGCGGCCGATTTAAAGGCTACCACCTAGCAAGTGTGGTGTCTGGCGGTGACAACACATATTTAGTTATTCAGGAAGGCAAAATGCATCAACACAAGTGCGCATCTATCCTTGGGGACCATGTTCACCCTTACATGCGGTTTGGATTTCCTAGGAGCGCTGATATCTACCAGCATAAAATGCAACGTGTCACCCAGCTGGCAGTGTGTGTGAGTGTTTTGAAGAGCACCAGGATGAATTTATTGTACTCCACTGGCCACCAAACTCCTTGGATTGAAACCCAACTATGGAACCATCTCAACTGGGCTGTTAGCGTCATGGCCGGCCGTTGTGGCCGAGCGGTTCTAGGCGCTTCAGTCCGGAACCGCGCGACCGCTACGGCCGCAGGTTGGAATCCTGCCTCGGGTATGAATGTGTGTGATGTCCTTAGGTTAGTTAGGTTTAAGTAGTTCTAAGTTCTAGGGGACTTATGACCTCAGCTGTTAAGTCCCGTAGTGCTCAGAGCCATTTTGTTAGCGTCATGGATCCTCAAGCGAGTAAACTAGCGCACCTGGCCACGGCTCTGGAGTTAGAATGGCTCCACATCACTTTCGGTACCTTCCAGTACCTCACTGAGTTTCTTCCTGCACATCACACAGCGGTCCGCGCTGCAAAATGTTCTTATTCACGCTTTTGACAGATGCCGGGGTTAATGTGACTCGACAGTTTATATCCAGGCATGTGGTGGAAGTACTAACTGTGATTCTCTCTAAATTAGATTCTAGCCCGTTCACAGATAATCCAAGTCATTCAATTTAATCAAAATTTCGATTACCCGCCCTTCTGTAGACGTGTTTATCTCGTATTTTTTTAATGATGCACGGTTACTATCCAAGTGGAAGTATTTTCGGTTTATGAAAATTAGATGTACATCATTCATGCTGAGTGTATGACAAACTCTTTTACACCAAAAAAGGAAAATATGTCATGAAAACATACGCTGATGAACAAAAACGTTTTAACCATTGCTACCATTTTAAGGAACGCGGTACAAAGTACATTGGCTGAGTCGAAACGAATGGGGAATCATTTTAGCGTCGATCCAGGTCGCAAATAGAGCAATGAGCGAATGAGCAAAGCGATAACGGTGGCGTTGGTCGGCTATTTGTGTGTTAGTGTAGTGAGCGCCCATGGAATGTGGTTAACGGATGGTAAAATCACGAGTAGATGAGAAGGTGTTGGGCGTCCACGCCGCATCACAGAACATGGAAAAAATGCTTCAAATGGCTCTAAGCACTATGGGACTTAACATCTGAGGTCATCAGTCCCCTAGACTAGGATTCGAACCTGCGACCGTAGCAGCCGCGCGGTTCCAGACTGAAGCGACTAGAACCGCTCGGCCACAGAGGCCGGCAGAACATGGAGGTAAGAGACTTTCCGACTGTGTAAAGCTGGATTGGCAGCAATCTAAGAATCAGCTGACGAGACAGTACAGCGTTCTTGGAGGCACAAATGTTTAGGAGCACACTGTTCAGGGCGAGTTCTTGAACATAGCGTTCCACAGCATACAACCTAAACGTGTTACCGTGTTGACCCAACGACATAGTCAGTTACAATTGCAGTGGGTACGGGATCAGTGAGACTGGACTGGAACAATGGGAATGTGTCGCATGATCGACTCAATCGAGTTTCTTCCAAAGGGAGTTCAGTAAGTAATTCAACACATTTTTTTTTTTTTTTGAAAACAGGTTGGTTTTATTCAGGATTCCAATACATCATGTTTTTCCCCACTCTTTTGGTTACAAAATCCTGTTTGTCAACATATCCTCCATTCAATGCGACGGCTTAGTCCACCTTACCGACAGGGCTAGCATTCCAGCATGGTACCACTCTACTGATAGACATCGGAGCCTCCCTCTCACTGCATCAATAATCTCCCCATCATCCACGTACTGCTTCCCTCGAAGTGCATTCTTCATTGCTCCAAGTAGATGGAATGTGCAGGATAGCTGTGGAATAACAGTCCAGTGAAGTTTTGTGATCTACTCCTGGATGCGCAGACTTGTAAGAGGCCTTGTGTTGTCATGGAGAATGAGAAATTCGTCTGCGTCCCCTCGAATAAGAGTGTCCGCAGTTCGCGGTCGTGTTCTCGCTTCCCGAGCACGGGGTCCCGGATTCGATTCCCGGTGGGGTCAGGGATTTTCCCCTACCTCCAGATGACTGGGTGTTTGTGTTGTCCTCATCATTTCATCATCATTCATGAAAGTGGCGAGATTGGACTGAGCAGCGGTTGGGAATTTGTACGGGCGCTGATAACCGCGCAATTGAACGCCCCATAAAGGGCCGCTGTGGCCGAGCGGTTCTAGGTGCTTCAGTCCGGAACCGCGCTGCTGCTACGGTCGCAGGTTCTAATCCTGATTCGCGCATGGATGTGTGTGATGTCCTTAAGTTAGTTAGGTTTAAGTAGTTCTAAGTCTAGGGGACTGATGACCTCAGATATTAAGTCCCATAGTGCTTGGTGTCATTTGAATCATTTTTGAGCGCCCCACAAACCAAACATCATCATCATCATCATCGAATAAGAGTGTCCGTGCGTCCCGACGTTGCAGGAGTCGCAGCTGTGTGCGGCCTGGTGGAACGCTCGTTAGCCGAGCGGTCTCAGGCGCTGCAGTCATGGACTGCGCGGCTGATCCCGGCGGAGGTTCGAGTCCTCCCTGGGGTGTGTGTGTTTGTCCTTAGGATAATTTAGGTTAAGTAGTGTGTAAGCTTATGGACTGACGACCTTAGCAGTTAAGTCCCATAAGATTTCACACACATTTTTTTTTGAACGTGTGAGATGGGACAGGTTTGCGCGACCGTGTTGCGATGCCTCAGCCAACGACTCTGGGTGCTTTTGTACACTGCTAGGTCTCCGTAGACATTTTGCAAGTACTTCTGAATATCTACGGTGCTCTCGGTTTTCGCCAAAAGAAACTCAGTGACTACTCTCTGCTTGAAAACACCTCCGTTACAGACACAATTTAGAAGGCTATGCATAGCGCTGTCACCTATCGGATCTTTATGAAACTATAGTGGCTGAAGCGGGAATATTCGACGATGTTCCGCAACAAATTCCGAACTTTTTCAACAGAAACTGGCAGAGATAAAAAGTGTTCTGTTACTTATTGAATGGCTCTCATATTACATGAAAAATCCACATTTTTTAACCGAAATTAGCAGAGAATATACTGTGTTGTGTTACTCATTGAACGGCCCTCGTATTAAACCAGTTTGATGACGGCCCCCCGATACGCCGTCATCCAGGCGAACGGTTGATGGTGACATGCACCGTGCAGAAGACTCAGGGCAGTGGAGGCAGTATCATGCTATGCAGGACATTCACCTGGGCTTCTAGGAGCCCTTTGCTAAAATCAGTCGAAACACTATGACGGCTTTGCATTACGCGAACGTTATTGCGGACCACTTGCTTCTCTTCAGGCTGTCGTTTTCCCCAACGGTGGTGACACCTTCTAATGTCCCTGCTACAGAATCGTGTTACATTCATTCGAGGAGCATGATAATGAAGTCACGCTGATGTCTTCGCCACCAAATGATCCTTACTGGCCACCAAATGATCCTTACCTGAACCCGATGACCCGATGGAGGACGTCTGGGACGGTATCGACCGCCAGCTAATGGTTCAAATGGCTCTGACCACTATGGGACTCAACTGCTATGGTCATCAGTCCCCTAGAACTTAGAACTACTTAAATCTAACTAACCTAAGGACATCACACACATCCATGCCCGAGGCAGGATTCGAACCTACGACCGTAGCGGTCTCGCGGTTCCAGACTGTAGCGCCTAGAACCGCACGGCCACTCCGGCCGGCTACGACCGCTAGCTCCTCACCCACAAACCACCGGCCCGTAATTTAGGGAACTGTCTGGTATGTGCTGTACAGCTGGCGCCACATACATGCGGAAACCTACCAGTGAATTGACGAATGCTTACGACGCAGAATCGTTGGTGTACTGCGTTCCAAAGGCGGACCAACATGATATTAATCAGGTGGTCATAATGTCTTCTGTCATCAGCGTATGACCGAAAAATGAATCACCATGTCATCAGCACGAACAAAATCATAGAAAATGTTCAAAAGATCCTAATCTCACTTCTATATTTGCATGAGCTTTTCAGATTGTCAAGAGAAGACGCCTTTAAAACACTTTCAAATGCTGCGGAATGATTTTCAGACTCTCATGATACGCGTTTTTGGAAACTGGATCTCTGTAACATTAAGTTTATCCACAGATAAAGGTCCATAGCGTCGAAGTCGAACGTGTAGGTTATACAACTGATCGTCCTTTAACAACATATATTCATGGTAGTGCTTCTCAGCGCACCCACAGACAATGAGATTAAAATGCGCTGGAGCCTCATTACACGCAGTAACTTTTCCTGCCTCGCGCACATTCCACAGAAGGCCTTCTAGGGTGTAATCACCTTAGCTGTATGGTGACAGGTAACTGTGACACCACGTAACATCTTATTTGAACGATCTTAAAAACGAAGCATTACCATATATCTGTTTACTCGATATTTTGTCCTTGATTTTGTGGGAGAATTACAAACGCAACAAAGGAAACTATAGCCTAGACAGAGTAGCAGTATCGTCGAGTTCATATCCGAGAAAAATAGACAAGGGGCTACTATTTGGCTTCGAGCTGGTGTTGTTAAAACTGGAACGGTTCCAGACTCTAGTCGCGCAAGTGATCACTGAAGTCGCTGCCAAGACCTGCAAGGAGACCAATGGATATTTTTATTTCATTATGTGCTGCCCGCGGTATTTCGCTGGCGGTAACTGGAACTGCCTTTATCGTATAGGCGAGCTGCGCAACTGCACAGGTCGCTGACATTTGGTGGAGCGCCAAATGTTTAGTAAATTGAAGGGGAGGGGAGAAAAGGAAAGGAAACGGGAGGAACGAATGGCTTCAGCTGTACCGGAACTTTTTGCAGAATCGGCGGCAACGTGTGGAAATTTGTGACGAACTGGGACTCGAACCTAGGATCTTCCGCTTCCTAGCCAATTGCCTGAACCACTCTGCCACCTTGACACAGCGTTTATTACCCATACGTGGATTATCTCGGCACACTCCTCGGCCGACTCACACCTCGCGTCACCTGTCCACAGTCCCTGTCCATGTCCTCCATGCCCCCTAATTTCAGATTCCCGCTGGAGGCCGAATGTGAATGTGTGAATGTTCATCTGCACTGAGGGTTGTCGATTCATTACCTATAGGGGCGAATCAGTTGTATCAGTGCGTGGTATCTGTCCGAACTGACATGTTGCAGCTCGTTGTCTCGCGGTCGCGTTCTCTCTTCCCGAGCACGGGGTCCCGGGTTCGGTTCCTGGCGGTGTTAGGGATTTTCGCCTGCCTCGAGATGACTGGGTGTTTGTTTTGTCCTCATCATTTCATATTCATTCAATCTATACACAGAGAAAGCAATGACGGAAATAGAAGAAAGATTCAAGAGTGGGACTAGAATTCTGGGTGAAAGGGTATAACTGATGACATTGCTATCCTCAGTGAAATCTAAGAAGAATCAATGATCTGCTGAATGAAATGAACAGTCTAAGGAGTACATAATAACGACTGAGAACAAATTGCAGAAAGACGACAGTAATGAGAAGTAGCAGAAATGAGAACAGCGAGAAACTTAACATCAGCATTGATGGTCCTGAAGTTATCGTTACTAGTGATGAATCTTGGATGAATTGTTATGCCCCTGTAAAGAAAATTCAAAACGGCTCAATGGGTCTTTCGAACAGAACCTATGACTACAAAGTTCGACGAATTCGCTGTGCTTCCGAAACCATGGTTTCTAATTTTTCTAAAATGGACACATACCAATACTGCCACTTGATACAAACATATCTGTCAACTGCAATCTTTTTAAAAAATTCGTGAAGAACGTACAAAATGAAAATAATACTAGGTCTACAACTTTGCTTCCCCCGTTTTTTCTCGAAGTTCGTGGCTTACAAAAATTTATGATTCATAGTATTTGACATCGCTGGCCACTACATTCTCCCATCTTTCAGATAGCATACGAATCCCGTGGCGGAAAAACTGGGCGTATTTTGTAGGGATCCATGAATCGATTCAATTTTGCACTTGTTCATACGATCGGAAGTGCTGGTCAGCCAGACTGTATGCCACTGATCGGAAAAGGTAGTAGTCAGAGAGAGCAGCGTATGGACAATATAGCGGGAGGTATAGGACTTGTCATTTCAACGTTTCCGTGTATATTTTGAAGTGTTTTGCGACATGGGGTCCAGCACTGATCTGCTGCGAAATTACCTTTACGTGGCTATCGCTGTATTGTGGCCGTTTGTTTTTCAGTGCTGGGCTCGAACGCATATATTTCTTTCGATAATGATGTCCTGTGACTGTCTTCGTCTGTTTCAGTGGCTACGAAACCATTCTGTCTTCCACCGCCATGCCGATCTTCGACATCAAAATCACCGTTCTTAATGCGTTGAAAACATTCTCTGCACGGTCTTCCACTATAGTTCCCTCACCAACTGTCTTGCCAGCATTTTAAGAGCCACAGCCGCACATTTCTTCTTGTTAAAGCAGAAAATTAAAACTTACAGCAAATGGCGAGAAATGGGTACGTAAGTTGACGTACTTAATCGAGAATAACCTCATGATGAAATCGCAAATCGACTAATATTTTTATGGCATTATGTTTACAGATGCCTAAGCTTATTGTATCACACCTATGACCAACCACCCGAACTCCACTTACCGCTACTGCCGTCTATTGCAAAGCAGCGGACTCAAAGTTGTAGACCTTATAGTTTTACATCACGACAAAGCATCACTACATACAGTGAAAGTAACATCTCAACCTCTGGATGTCGTAAACATCAGCACGATAGACCCTCCACCATACAGTCCTGATCTAGCACCTTGTGGTTTGTTTTTGTCTCAAAAAATTAAAGATAAAATGCATGAAATTATTTTCTCGTCGTCAGATGAAGCAATGGAACATTATAAAAACCTTTTTTCGTGCTATACCTAAGGAAAAGTGATATCATTGCTTCAAGGGCAGATTTGATGGAACGCAAAAAAAAAAAAAAAAACATTAATTGTAAAGGGGAATCTTTTGAAAACTACAAAATCATTTAATTTTTTAGATTAATTCTTGTTTGATTTTCTAAAAATTTTCAGTGTTGCCACTGTACATAGCGGTGCTGCTGTTCGATACACCTGATATGTAACAAGAATAGTACTGGGCCCAGAATCGAGCCTTGTGGCACATCTAAACACATAGCAGTGCAGGTGATCGATACCCCTGGAATGTAACAAGAATAGCTATATATGACGGTAGTATCTGTTCCCGAAAGAACAGTTACCGTCGATGACCATGCAGCTTTGCTCGAAATGAAATGATAATTAAATAGACACCCTAGCTGCAAGCAGGCGTTGATACACTTCATTGGGGACATGTTGAAAATGTGTGCCCCGACCGGGACTCGAACCCGGGATCTCCTGCTTACATGGCAGACGCTCAATCCATCTTTTTTTTTCTTTGTTTCTTTACTCCATTAATTAAAATGGAAAATAAAAGGTTGTAGTCAGCGTCTTCTACCGTGATTGGAACTGCTCCGTCATATAGTACGATCACTGCAACGCACAAGGGAACCTCTTTCTTTTTTTTTTTTAAATCGAATGTCAGGCTTACCACCTTTGCTGACATACATTTTGTGGTACTATCGCATAAATAGTGTCTACAAAGTCCCTATGTTGACAAATAGTGGCTAATGAGAAAATTAATTAATCAACGAAATGAATAAAACTGAAAATGCCCAAATGAAAGACATGAAGACATTGCGGATAGTACAAATACAAAAGAAACATGCTCCTGTAGCAATGAAATGAAATTCGTGTCGGGGGCGATTCTGCTCACGACCCGACGTGCGATAAAGCAAGAGAGCCATCTACCGACTCGTTCTCCAGACGTTGATGTAAGACTGGGTCGTCTTCTCGAAGTTAACTAAGGGTCCGTAAGTGTGATCGATGTCTATCTCGGCTTCTTCGTCTATCTCATCTCTCACCCGTCACACACCATCTGGCCGGCGGGTCGGTAAATGTAAGTCGCAAGTAATTAGCGAAGTCTTGCCTATATTTCGTACGCTGTTGCAGCTTCGTGTGTCCATCCAGGAGAAAATGCCAAAAATCAATTTTGTCCTTTTCCGATTCGTTATATACGTAGCCCACCACCATTCCCCGCACCCATGTCACCGCATTGGTTTTTTGGACCGGGAAATAAGATTCTTGGGGGAAAAAAAGTGTGTCTGATGAAATTGTGTGAGGGGCGGAGCGTAACAGGAACGCCAATATCTGTTGTGCCAAGTGCCACACTGGAGCCGTCCCACTACATACTAAACGATGTTCATCAGTGTCCAATGTTGCGCAGCCTAAACATAGTGGAGTGTCTGCCAAATGAATCGCGTGCCGCCGTAGATTCGTTGCGTACTTCCTATTTATCACCACATACCATGTTGAGCGTACCGACGTTGGGAGGTAAACGTTCCGTATAACGCGCCATATCTGTCGCCAGTTCTTGTCTGGGTACTTCTTTTCCAGGGTATTCCTGGGGCACCGGCGCAGTAAGAGTTGGTATACGTCTCGCGTCGTCGGTAGCCGTGTTGTTGGGAAGGAATCTCTGACATAGCTAAGCTCCAAAAAAAAAAGACTTGAAATGTGACAGCTTCGGTGAAATATGGCCCACATTGACTGGGGGCAGCATTGAAGTGGGCGCTAGTACATCGGCCAACGCACCCGAGATATTGCGAAATTGACCGCGCCACTGTCGGAAAATCGTACTTACGAATAACGCCCGTGCCTTTTCATACACGTTCACTAGACCAAGTCCACCCTCTCCAGGTGGTAGCGTAAGCGTTGTGTATCGGATCTTAAACAGGTGTCCCACACTCACGTAGGTTCCGAAAGTTGCTTGTATCCGTGATGCCATTGTGCGCGTTAAAGGCAGGACATGCGCTACGTGAGTGAGTCTCGGTGCTGGGTATACGTTAACATAGGTCACCCTCTGAATCATATCCAACGCTCTTAATTTCTGTAACAGCACCATTGTCCGCATCAGCTTCAATATGCGTCGGTAGTTATCCGCTGCTGTCCGCTGCACATCCGTGTGGAACGTAATACCTAGGCATTTGATGGTCTGAACTAAGATGAGCGGGCCTTCCTCCCCCGGTTGTAAACCTCGACCGACGTTCATGCAGCGTGATTTTTGTAGATTAAGCACGCTTCCTGCCGCCATCCCATATCGCTGTATCCATGCCAACGCCGTACGTACTTCTTCGCCTGTCCGTGCCACCAGCATCACATCGTCAGCATAAGCGCGGCAATGAAAGGTCAGTTGTGGCAACGGCACTCCCTCCAACCGTCTTCGGAGACCATATAGACAGGGTTCCAATGCCATTGCATACAAAAATATCGAAAGGGGGCAACCTTGACGAACTGACCTTGAAATAACAATGTAGTCAGTGCCCCGCCCATTCACCGAGACCTTTGATCGTACGCCGTGTAACAGTCGCATGATCACTAGGATGAAGGCCTGCGGGATTCCCAATCTGCCCATCATCGCATGCAAAAAGGTATGATCCACTCTGTCGAACGCATGATCGAAGTCAATAGCGACGAGTGCCCCACGCACTCGGCATACCGCTGCTAATGCGATGATATCTCGGTAGTCACCGAGCGCCGTATGTACGTTACTCTTGCCGCCGAGGCAAGTTTGATCTCTGAGGAGTCTATCAGAAAGTGTAGACCGCAGGCGAGCCCCAAGGATGCGCGCGAAAATCTTATAGTCGCAGTTCAAGAGAGTGAGTGGTCTATAATCTCCTGGATTTCTGCCACCGCGTGGTTTCGGTATTGGGATGATGATACCCTCCGTGAATTCGGCAGGTATCTCAGTCTGCGGTAACAGGAGTTCGTTGTACATCTGAATCCAGGTCCGTCCCATGAGGTATGCAAAGGCGCGGTAAAATTCAATTGGGAAGCCGTCCTGTCCTGGGGACTTGTTCGGTGCCCCCCTGGCAATTGCGTCTGTCAGCTCGTCCTCTGTTATCGCTGTGATGAAAGTCTCTGCATCCAGTGGTGGTCCTCTATCTGGCATTTCCGAGATGACATCATGTAGTGTCTCGTGGTTCACATGTACAGGTCCATATAGCTGGCGGAAATAGTCGGTAAACACATGCGCAATATCACGCTAGTGCACAACTTGCTGGCCAGTTTCAGAGATTAGTTCCCTGATCAATGTCCTGCGTCGTCGTTGGCGTTCACGTACCACGTGGTGCATGGAGAGGGTTTCGGCAGCAACTGTGTCCGCCAATCTCGCCCGGACCATTATACCTTCCATTCTTAGTCTCGTCAGCTGTAATAACTTGGCTTTTATCCTGCGCATGGCCGTGTGCCTTTCCGGCGATGGTGGTTGGGTCATCAGCTCCCTCAGGGCTGTAAAATAAAAATCAGCCGTCGTGCGGTTCCACTGCGATTTGTCCTGCCCGTATCGTATCAACGTTCTCCGTAACGTTGGTTCAAAATGGCTCTGAGCACTATGGGACTCAACTGCTGAGGTCATTAGTCCCCTAGAACTTAGAACTAGTTAAACCTAACTAACCTAAGGACATCACAAACATCCATGCCCGAGGCAGGATTCGAACCTGCGACCGTAGCGGTCTTGCGGCTCCAGACTGCAGCGCCTTTAACCGCACGGCCACTTCGGCCGGCCCGTAACGTTGGTTTTGCGCATTTAATCCACCACTGGAGAACCGAGGTATAGGCTCGTTGTCGGCGAACGCAGGTCTCCCAGGCCGCCTCTATCGACCGGTGACAATCAGTGTCACGTAGAAGTGCACAATTCATTTTCCAGTGACCTTTACTCCACCATATCTTCTGACGCGTTAGTGAAATCGTATAAATTGATGAAACGAACGCCGTCGACAGTGATCGCTATGCCGCGTGCCGAAGGGAGAGACCTGACGTCCTCCACTCCTATTCCTTCCCTGGTGAGAATCGCCACACCGCATCCACTTTCATCGTGCACTGAATAATGTGCCTCGTAACCGTAGAACTCTGGCGGCGATGTGAAACGCACTTCTTGTAGGAGTACAATGTCCACGTCCGCAGCGCGTAACATATCTTTCAGCATTTGAATTTTAAGCGGTGTCCGTATGCCATTAATGTTTATCGTGGCAATGCGGTACGCCTGGCTTGTGTTCATCAGTTGTAGGGCGGTGTCATTAAGCGGCCATCTGCACGCCCGGCGCTCCTCCACACACTAAGTTGGTCAACATTTCCCGACCCCTCCCGGCCTTTGGCCAGGACTATCCTCAATCGTCGCGTTCGTTTTTTTCATCCTGTTCCTGTTGGTCCATTTCTTGCGCCCAGTCCCCCAGCATATTTCCGGAACAGGTCGAAGGATGGGAGGTAACGTTGTCATCGCTCTGATTTTGGACAGTTGTCATCTCCACTTCCGTCTTCCGGTCACCAGAAGGAGAGTTCAAGTTATCATCGCTGTGTAGTTCCTGCATCGTCATCTCGGTATCTGTTGAATCCACTGGTCTCAGGTCGATACTGTCGTTGTCGTCCACTGTCCCCTCGGGACTATGGCTATCGTCAGCAGAAGTCAGTCGACGCTTCGTTCTTCTCTTCGGCGAACGCTGTTTCCGTTGCCTTGCTTCCGCATCGGCTGTCTGGGTTGCGTATCCTCCGTCTTGAGCCTGGCCTATCACGCTCTCTGTGGAAGCACTGGCAGCCACCACGGATGAGCCTGGAGCGGCCGTCAGCTGCATCTCTTGTGTGGTGTCCTGTGTCTGTTGTGGTGGAACCGATGGTCGGAGTTCCAGTCCGTTGGTGTCCATGTTCTCTATAGGGGGCAGCTGCTGTTGCTCATCGGAAATCTCCCTCACGTCGCCTCTCAGGGCTTCCACAAAGGTCAACGGTAAGACAGTCGTCTGTTGTGGCGCCTGAACGTCATCCCGTGGAGTTTGCACTAAACGTCGCTGGAGGCATTCCGAGCGGACGTGACCTTCTTTCCCGCACCCCGAGCAAGTGCGAGGTTGCCCATCATAGATTATAATCGCCCGACAACCTCCTATGTACAAATAAGAGGGGACGTGGTTTCGCAGTTCTATCCGTATTTGTCTCACCCCATTTAAAACGGGATACGTGGTAAAACTCGTCCATTTTTCGGCCACATGGGATAGAACTGTACCGTACGGTCGAAAGGCGTCGGTAACAAGGTCAGACGGGACCTGAAACGGAAGTTCGAAGACTCGTATAGTGCGGATCCCCATTCCCGCGTGATCGGCTGTAACCGCACCAACATTCCCGTCGGCATGACAGAAACGATACCCGTTCGGTGAACGTTGTAGAAGTCTGTCGCAAGCAGCCTCGTCAACAAGCTTGACATAGACGACGCTTGAAACGAGCGATAAATTGATTCCCACGATTTCCTGTGGATCGATTTTGACCTCTTCTCTGAAGAAACGTTCAATCTCGTGTGCCTTTGGTCGTGTATAGTCGTTCGCAAAACTGAACTTCAAAGTCGTTTTTCTGTACGAGTGTGCCATCTCGTTCTAGACTCACAACACCGCACACGCGAAGCTGCTCCGGCGTAAACAAACAGGCGCGCGCACCGCAGCGCGGCCGGCTGGCAACACGGTCCGCACTGTGTCACTGCCGAAGGCAGACTGCCGACTGCCCATCTGAGCCACCGCGGGCACAGAGGATAGTGCGTCTGCAGGGACTTATCCCTTGCACGCTCCCCGTGAGATCCACATTCCCAACATGTCCACAACACTACATTCGTAGTGCGCCTAATAGATGTTTGCCCATCATACTCATTACTCGTGGCAGATTAATCTACCAAGTCCCGTACGAGTTCGGGCACAGCGTGTGCGTTCGCACAAGAAGGTCAAAGGCCCGGAACCCATATTTTTAACTATATATGACGGTAGTATCTGTTCCCGAAAGAACAGTTACCGTCGATGACCATGCAGCTTTGCTCGAAATGTAAGCAGGAGATCCCCGGTTCGAGTCCCGGTCGGGGCACACATTTTCAACATGTCCCCAATGAAGTGTATCAACGCCTGCTTGCAGCTAGGGTGTCTATTTAATTATCATTTCATAACAAGAATAGTATTGCGCCTAATATCCTGTCTGGTGAGACACACTCATTTGCCACAAGACGGTTTCTTATGCCGAGCGGTTATAATTAAACTCAGGATGCACCGAGTACAGCAGTGAGGGCTGTATAAATCACAGGACGCTGAAACATCATAGGTGTGTTCATTAATCGGTGCACTCGCCGAGTATGCTGAAAAAATAATTGTTCCACTTTCTGCCATCAGGTAAAAATGTGGAGCTGTAAGCAGTCAGAATGCAGTGTGGGTGCAGGAAAAGGGGAGGAACGTTGAAATATATGATGACGGTGGTTCTGACACGTTAATTAGTATATAGAAACAGATTAAAACATGTGTTCAACATGATCTGCTGAGTGAGTGGCATGCTCCATTCATGACACGACGTGGTCGACATTTGCTCGCAGCATATCCGGTGTAATCAGAGCGATATGTTGCCGTATGCTATCCTTCAGATCAGGGCTAGTTCGGATATGTCCCTGACACACACTATCTTTCTGATGTCCGCACATCCAAAAGTCGCATGGCTATAGGTCAGGGAATCTGGAAGACCATGCATCTTGAAACAGCGTAGAGATAATGTGGTCGTTACCGAAGATTTCTCGAAGCAAATCTCTCACCTGGCAAGCAACATGTTGAGTCGCTCCATCTTGAATCAAAACAGTGGCGTGGACACATTTGCATACTCGCAAAGCTGGAATTAGGTGTTACACAAGGAAGTCAGTCCATCGTGCCGATGTCACTGTACATCTAACAGACCCTTGAGCTGTCATTTCCTCGAAGAAAATCGGATCAAGAATGAAGAAGTTTGTGAAACCACACCATACAGTCACATAAGCTGAGTGCAGTGGGCGTTCCTGGACAACATGTTGTGAAGTAAGATCCCATATGCAACAGTTCTACGCATTCACGGCACCGTGCAGAGTAAAATGTGCCTCGTCCATCCAAAAAGTATTCCCCAGCCACATGTAATCAATTCCCATGCGTGACATAAAAGAAAGGGCAAATTATGAGACTTCATTTGGTGCACATTCTGAATCTCGTAGTCATACCAGTGTAAAATGCAGCGCAAAATCTTTTGATCTGTCGAACAGAGAGAGACAATTCGCGTGACACAGCTGAAGCACAAACTGCAGTGGCAATGGGCCGTTTCCATCTGCCTGTTGCACCACTTAATTCACCTGTTTTCTCCAATTTCTTGATCATATTCTTTAGCCTTTTTATTGACATGGGCCTCTTCGGCCGCGCGGGATTAGCCGAGCGGTCTAAGGCGCTGCAGTCATGGACTGTGCGGTTGGTCCCCGCGGAGGTTCAAGTCCTCCCTCGGGCATGAGTGTGTGGGTTTGTCTTTAGGATAATTTTGGTTAAGTAGTGTGTAAGCTTAGGGAATGATGACCATAGCAGTTAAGTCGCATAAGATTTCACGCACATTTGAACATTTTTGAATTTGGGTCTCTTCGCAGATGCTTTTGTCGGCTATATTCTTGCAATATAGCGCTGCCGTTCTGATAGAACAGCTTTACCAGCAATGATGATGCTTAGTTTATGGGGCGCTCAACTGCGCAGTCATCAACGACCGTAGAAAGTCCCAATTTTGACACAGTCAAGTTTTGTTACACAATCCAATCTAGCGATTGTCACAAATGATGATGATGATGAAATGATGAGGACAATACAAACATCCAATTCCCGGGCAGAGAAAATCCCCATTGCGAAAAATCGAACTCGAGACCCCGTGATCCAGAGGCGGCAACGCTAGCCACTAGACCACGAGCTGCGGACTGTACCAGCAATGCATCGTGTTTCTTCTCAATAGCCATTGCGTTTCGTACGGAAATCTTCCACATTTTTGCGACAGCGCATCGGTTAGTGAACGTACCTACGGTGTTTCGGCGTCCTGCGATGTATACAGGCCGCAGTTCAAAAAAAATGGCTCTGAGCACTATGGGACTCAACTGCTGAGGTCATTAGTCCCCTAGAACTTAGAACTAGTTAAACCTAACTAACCTAAGGACATCACAAACATCCATGCCCGAGGCAGGATTCGAACCTGCGACCGTAGCGGTCTTGCGGTTCCAGACTGCAGCGCCTTTAACCGCACGGCCACTTCGGCCGGCACAGGCCGCAGTGTAGCACTCGGAAAACCGTCATTTTACTTATAACGTCTTGGTACAAAGCTCTGAACCTTCCTGTCAGTAGTGTCTGCCCCCTGTTAGTGGAGTACGAGGTAACCCGTTGCGTGTT
This sequence comes from Schistocerca nitens, assembly GCF_023898315.1. NCBI lineage: Eukaryota > Metazoa > Arthropoda > Insecta > Orthoptera > Acrididae > Schistocerca > Schistocerca nitens. Next base: position 407,285,134 of record NC_064622.1, read on the forward strand.
TCTGCTGGTACTGCCCTGAGCTGTGGGGCACTTGTCTGCTGACGGTGCAGCGGGCCCGGCGCGCGTCTAGCGGGCAGTGAACTTGGTGGAGGCAGCGGAACGGTGTCAGCGGTGACGCGCAGTGGGTCAGCCGGGCAGCGCCGGCGCTCACTTGCGGTAACGCACCGGGGGCAGCGCCGGTCGTCGGCACACTTCTCGCCGCGCCGCGCCACGCCGAAGAAACGGAGAGTTCACTTCCCGCGTGCCTGCGCTGTTCGTGTGAACTCTCCTTGCTGCAGCTGCACCACAGCAAGGGAAGGGAGGTAGGACGTCAAACGGGACGATTTGGAGCAGGAGAGGTACCAGAGGACATTGTAATTCCCACTGTCTATACTTTTACAAATAAATTCATAAAACTTTGTGAGAATGGCCAGAAAGGATTCAGGATTTACACTCATAGCAGTGGAAGCTCAAAAATATAAGAAAATAATATATTTTTTTTTTACATTTAAAAGTTGACGTTTTTTCACTTACCATTGGCTCCATTTGTTGTCTGGATCAGTTTTTAGATGACGAATTGCGGTTCTTTCTGCAGAAGTAAGGTTAGTTTGCACATTGAGGTGTTTGGGGAATGATGGTGAGGCAAGGTTTTAGGTTAAGAAATTGTGTAAAGTTAACAGGGGATGATTTGGGGTCAGTGGCGTTGGATCACAGTTGGCTGGAGGAGCGAACTGAGTCAGGCAGGGTTCAGTATTGATATTTGGTTGAGTCTGATAGGTAGGATTGGTGGCAAAAAAGTGTTTCCACTGTAGGGACTGGGATAAGGAGAGAAGGACCTTAACAAGCCTTGCATGACAGAATTTGCAAGTGGGGCAAAAGGTGAGGCTTTTGGAAAGGATTGATACATCCCCTCTCAGCTGACAAAAACTGTCTCGCAGACCTACTACATTTCTTCATAAGTAAGGGAGAGTCTTCGATGAATTTTGTACAGCATACAAACCATACTTACAGGTGTATGAAACTCTAGAATTTTCCAAACCTATTGAAAACTGTGGTAATAATTGAGGTAATTAACTATAAAATTTGAGGTTTTTCTAAACACGAAGGTTAAAATGCAACAGCACAATCATTTTTCCATAAATTCAATAATTTCTAGAGTTTCATACACCTGTAAGTATGGTTTGTATGCTGTGCAAAATTCATCGAAGGATCTCTATTACTTATGAAGAAACGTGTACCTGTAGCAACAAACTCAGCCAATAGTAAGTGAAAATAATGATGTAAGTTCACATGTAAAAAAAAATATTTTTTAATGTTTTTGAACTTCCAGTGCTATGAGTGTGAATCCTGAATCCTTCCTGGTCATGCTGACAGTTTTATGAATTTATTCGTAAAAGTATAGGCAGTGGGAATCAAAATGTCCTGTGGTGTCTCTCCTGCTCCAATACGGCCCGTTTGACGTCCTACCCCCCTTAAGGGACTTCTGCTTGCAGCTAAGCCACTGGGACCAGCTGCAATGTTATCAACACCTACATACGCACCCTCGCTCAAGGCATTAGAGCAAAAAAAAAAAAAAAAAAGGTTCAAATGGCTCTGATCACTATGGGACTTAGCTTCTGAGGCCATCAGTCCCCTAGAACTTAGAACTACTTAAACCTAACTAACCTAAGGCCATCACACACATCCATGCCCGGGGCAGGATTCGAACCTGCGACCGTGGCGGTCGCGCAGTTCTAGACTGTATCTCCTAGAACCGCTCGGCCACTGAGGCCGGCGTTAGAGCAAAGAGACAGAATACCGTAGGGAGGCGACACCGCGACCAGAGTGAAGCTCGCTGCGCAAACCTCCACCATGTTTTCGGAAATCAAAACAATGAAGTACGGTACATGATAGTGAGTAAAGAAATTACGAAACCTTGGCTCAGATAATAAATTCACACAGTCACTTAAAATTAAGCAAGCAAAAGTACATTCTGTACTGGTATATAACACAAATGGATCGCCTCACGCTGAAAGGATCTCAGCTGGAAAATATCCAAAATGGAATTTAGCACAGTGATGAGTTGCTGAAGGATAGACGCATCTTTTAATGTTAGATGACACTCATGCTTGATTATGGTGGGAAAGATGCTACAGAAATTGTTATGTGGTGTAAGAACATTAGCTGAGTGGTCAGCTCGACAGACTGTCATTCCTAAAGGCCCGGGTTCGATTTCAGGCTGGGTCGGAGATTTTTCTCCGCTCAGGGACTGGGTGTTGTGTTGTCCTAATCATCATCATTTCATCCCCATCGACGCGCAAGTCGCCGACGGGGCGTCAAATCGAAAGACTTGCACCAGGCGAGCGGTCTACCCGACGGGAGGCCCTCGTTACACGACATTTTTTATTAGTCAGTCACTGAAATTCTTGTGGTGTGTCAGGGAAGACCTTCCAAAATAAGTAAGAGAAGCTATCCGGCAACACATTGGAAGTTTTCCACTAAAAGAAAGTTAAAGCTGGCAACGATATAAAGTATTTAGATGATGGAAATCATTTAAGGAGCAAAAAACCCTGATGAAGACCAGCTTATGCATCATTTTACAAGGAAAATTTCAATTTGCAGTTCGGACACCCTCGGACAGACTGCTGCTGCTCATGTGAAGCTGCAGATGGAAACGAGAAACCCTCGCCTTAACGATGTTGCTAAGCGATGTGGTACTGGAGAGCTAATGGTTCACAACAGAAGGACCCAAAAATGTTACACGTACCTCACAGAAGAAGCTGAAAGGTCAGTCGAGCTCCAAGAACTTACTGTTGGTTTTGACTACGTACGAAATTTTCATATTCCACAAATTACTGTCCAGGCTATATTTTATCTTTGACATTTGACAGCTGACGTACTTCCACTCATAACAATAAAAAAATAATGCACACACACACACACACACACACACACACACACAGAAGAGATCTCCATCCTCTCGCACTCTTAGTAATTTATAGACAGCCCCTCAGGATTCATGGTGTCAATTCCCTCCAGCACTACTTCCGACATTAGTGGAGTCTATACCACGTCGTGTTGCGGCACTTCTGCGTGCTCACGGGGACCCTACACGATATTAGGCAAGTGTATCAGTTTCTTTGGCTCTTCAGTGTAGTTGTTCCTCACTTTCAAGTACGACAACTGCCATTACGTAACCTTTTCCTTGATATCTTTTCACCATGAATTTTAATCCCGTTTCTGACCTGTTATCCTGTATCCCTCTTTGCTTCTTCGAAAGGCGCTTTTATTTTCAGTTTCCATTCTTGTTGCTCCCTTTAGGTTCTTGTAGATGTTGAATATTACACGCCTTTTCGTATTAAGTGCGCCCATTTTTATAAGTATCTCAAACATTTTCCACCATTCTGTCAACGCATGCTTTTTCTAAGTCTACATCTACATCTACATCTACATCTATACTCCGCGAGCCACCTTACGGTGTGTGGCGGAGGGTACTTATTGTACCACTATCTGATCCTCCCTTCCCTGTTCCATTCACGAATTGTGCGTGGGAAGAACGACTGCTTGTAAGTCTCCGTATTTGCTCTAATTTCTCGGATCTTTTCGTTGTGATCATTACGCGAGATATATGTGGGCGGTAGTAATATGTTGCCCATCTCTTCCCGGAATGTGCTCTCTCGTAATTTCGATAATAAACCTCTCCGTATTGCGTAACGCCTTTCTTGAAGTGTCCGCCACTGGAGCTTGTTCAGCATCTCCGTAACGCTCTCGCGCTGACTAAATGTCCCCATGACGAATCGCGCTGCTTTTCGCTGGATCATGTCTATCTCTTCTATTAATCCAACCTGGTAAGGGTCCCATACTGATGAGCAATACTCAAGAATCGGACGAACAAGCGTTTTGTAAGCTACTTCTTTCGTCGATGAGTCACATTTTCTTAGAATTCTTCCTATGAATCTCAACCTGGCGCCTGCTTTTCCCACTATTTGTTTTATGTGATCATTCCACTTCAGATCGCTCCGGATAGTAACTCCTAAGTATTTTACGGTCGTTACCGCTTCCAATGATTTACCACCTATGGCATAATCGTACTGGAATGGATTTCTGCCCCTATGTATGCGCATTATATTAGATTTATCTACGTTTAGGGAAAGCTGCCAGCTGTCGCACCATTCATTAATCCTCTGCAGGTCTTCCTGGAGTACGTACGAGTCTTCTGATGTTGCTACTTTCTTGTAGACAACCGTGTCATCTGCAAATAGCCTCACGGAGCTACCGATGTTGTCAACTAAGTCATTTATGTATATTGTAAACAATAAAGGTCCTATCACGCTTCCTTGCGGTACTCCCGAAATTACCTCTACATCTGCAGATTTTGAACCGTTAAGAATGACATGTTGTGTTCTTTCTTCTAGGAAATCCTGAATCCAATCACAAACCTGGTCCGATATTCCGTAAGCTCGTATTTTTTTCACTAAACGTAAGTGCGGAACCGTACAAATGCTATGAGAGTATTTTGAATTTTCTCAAGTCTTGCACCCATGACCAAGCGTTGTGTAACCTCTGCTGTATTTACCTTCATAAAGCCACAGTGAGCGTCACATGACATATTCTCAGTTTTCTATTTCATTATTACGCATGTAATTTTTGCCAGTAACTGGGAGCCTTGACCCTATGACAATCACGGATAAACGTTTGCGCCGCTTCTAATGCTGCAGTACAACGCTGATGTGAAGACGGCTGTAGATCACAGCTGAACCACAGAATTATAAAACCAAAATCAGCAATTGTCGTTCAGTTAAATAAAAGAAGAAACTTTTATGATTAATTCTAACCGTCTAGTGTGTTGACTAATCGTGCCATATTCCGTTTCATCGAAATAACGGAGGTTCGACAGAACGAGTTGTAGCGTATCAGTCAAACATACTGAGGGGGAAGGGAGGGGGGTGAGAAGCGAAAACTATTTTTTGGGAGCGGAAAATTTTAATATAGATCCAAAAGAATGAATTAAAGAACACAATGAAGCTTTTACATAAATGAAGACATGTGAGAATAAGTTGTAAATATAAGTAGTTTATAAAATCTATTATTTTGCTGGAAATTATATGCGGAATTGTGGAACGGATGACAAATGAAGAGCTGGATTTGTTCACCTTGGGTGCATCTTTCAAAATAGCAAAGCTTGCTATTGACAGTGCTGTCAACTCAATTTCTACACTGTGCATTACACCAAATGAAATATAATTGCGCAGCCTTTCGCGGCCAGGCTCAGTCGACATAATAGTTTCTCGGGTATGTATAAAACTACTGCTATAGAAAACCAACGTTTCGACCACTGATGCAGTGGTCTTCTTCTGGGTCTACTGGTGCGTTCTAGCTATACGGTGTCCCTTATATTTTGTTATTACTGTTCACTGCGAAATTACGTCATAATTTTAAAAAGATAGTTCATTTCATTGGTCGCTAAAGGAAGAAGGAGAGGAAACTTTATTTGAATAGGTTATAGCGGTGGAGGGAGAGCGTAACCTTTCTTGCCTAATGGCTCTAGTATTATGTGCCATGATTGGTGCTCACCGGCGAATGAGAAGTTGGCTCCTGCTTACCAAGTGCTGGACGTCGGCCGCGCGGCGGCAGTTACTCGCCGGTGTGCTCGCGCCTCGTGTTGACAGTGCGGTCTGTTGGGCTCTGATTGCTGGCAGCCAAGATGGGACAATCCTGAGTTAATCCTCTCTTCTCATGTTCTTAGGGTGTTTAAGTATTTCGATAACTGTGTGATTTTGAGTTTCGTTATAATCGGCTGCTTGACCAACACACAGACTTCGCTGAATTTTCTTTTCCGCAATATTGCTGATGTTCTCCCAGTGCAGATTTGTTGTGTTGCCCTAGGCGAATATAGCGCTCGTGTTCCCGAATATGTGTTGCTATTGGCGTGCCAGTCTCGCCGATATATGCCTCTCCAACATTCGGATTCCAGCTTGTACACGCCTGCAGTGTGTAATGCATACACCTAGTCCTTAGTGGAGCCTAGCAAGTCCTGGATCCTGCGACAACTAGAAGACAGGCTGCGTTGCAACCCGTCGAATGTGTTTGCCTGTTCGGTCAGTAACATTTTTCACGCAGGGTAAGTGTACTACTGGCTGGAGTTGACTATTTCTTGCTGATCTTGCTTTCTTGTATTCGTCGACAAGGCTGTGTGGGTCGACTTATGGCCGTATCCATTGGCTAGAAACGTTGTGCTTAGCCTTTTAAGCTCAGGTGTTATGTTTTGAGCATCACTTAGGCGCAGCACATGGATTGCCAAAGAACGGCTGACCGAGTTCTTCTGCCCTGGGTGGCGGTAGGTTGAGCCTGCAGATACCTGCCTGTATGTGTAGGCTTGCGATATACGCTGTTCCCCAATGTGTCTTCTGTTCCCCTGTATACTTCGACGTCTAGAAATGGAATTGCATCATTCTTCTCTACTTCAAGCGCGAACTGTATCATTCCGTGCTTGATGCTCAAATATTCCTGAAACTTGTGTTGCTCCCTTTCACCATGAAGCCGTATAGCGAACGTGTCGTCCACGTATCTGAACCAGCAACGACGGCGTAAAGGAGCTGAACCAAGGGCCGTTGCTTCAAAGGATTCCATGACAAAGCCTTGTCGACGAATACAAGATAAGCAAGAAACAGACAAACTGCAGCCGGTAGTACACTTACCCTACGTGAAAAATGTTACTGACCGAATAGGCAAACACATTCGACGGGTTGCGACGCAGCCTGTCTTCTATAGTGGTCGTAGGATCCAGGACGTGCTAGGCTCCACTAAGGACAAGGTGGATGCATTACACACTGCAGGCGTGTACAAGCTGGAATGCGAATGTGGAGATGCATACCTCAGCGAGACTGGCAGGCCAATAGGAACGCGCATTCGGGAACACGAGCGCTATATTCGCCTAGCGCAAACCAACAAACCTGCAGTGGAAGAACAGCAAGTTTGCGGAAAAAGAGATAAAATTCAGCGAAGCCTTTGTGTTGGCCAAGCAGCCGGTTATGACGAAACTCAAAATCAGACAGGCCATCGAAATACTTAAACACCTTAAGAACATGAGAAGAGAGGATGGACTGTTGTCCCATCTTGGCTGCTAGCAATCAGAGCCTAACACTAGGCGCGAGCACTACCGGCGAGTTCATTTCATTGGTCGCTAAAGGAAGAAGGAGAGGAAACTTTATTTGAATAGGTTATAGCGGTGGAGGGAAAGCGTAACCTTTCTTGCCTAATGGCTCTTGTATTATGTGCATGATTGGTGCTCACCGGCGAATGAGAAGTTGGCTCCTGCTTATCAAGTGATGAACGGAGGCCGCGCGGCGGCAGTTACTCGCCGGTGTGCTCGCGCCTCGTGTTGACAGTGCGGACTGTTGGGCTCTGATTGCTGGCAGCCAAGATGGGGCCAGCCTGAGTCCATCCTCCCTGTTCATGTTGTTAGGGTGTTGAAGTATTTCGATGACTGTTTGATTTTGAGTTTCGTCATAATCGACTGCTTGACCAACACAGAGACTTCGCTGCGGGCGACGTCCAGCACTTGGTAAGCAGGAGCCAACTTCTCATTCGCCGGTGACGACCAATTATGGCACATAATACAAGAGCCAATAGACAAAAGAGGTTACGCTCTTCCTCCTCCACTATAAACTATTAAAATAAAGTTCCCTCGCCATCTTCCTTTAGTGACCAATGAAATGCACTTTTTTTAAATTATGACGTAATGGCATGCGCAGTGAACAGTAATAACAAAATATAAGGGACACAGTATAGCTAGAACGCCTCGCTCTTTGTCGCCCCCTCTCCAGCTTCTTCCTCCCGCTCCTCTCCCTCCACTCCCCTAGCCTGTCACTGCAGCTCCAGCTAGGGTGGTGGCCCATCGGGCCACTGCCCATGCCCAACTCTCCCCATCGCCTTCGCCATCACCGCCACCACCGTCGCCGTCGCCGTCGCCTTCGCCTTCACCGTCACCATCTCTGGCGCCACCTGCTGCATCCACGCTGGGACCTGCCCCTTCCCGCCACCTCCCTATAGCTCCCGTCCCTCATATCACCACCCACCCTTCTGCCGCCGTTAAACGCCCTAGTGTCTCCCCGCCTGGCCCTGCTCCCTCCGCCTCCTCCTCCTCCTACACCCCCCTTTATACAAATACCTCCTCTCCCGTCCCGATCCTTCCCGAGGCCCAGAATCTCTCCCTCCTCCTCCGCCAACACTTCCCTGGTGCCCAATCTCCCTCCTCACTCCCAGACAGGATTCCGATCTCCTCCCCTAGCCCCACCCTTCATACTGACATCATCTCCCGCCTCCCCATCACCCGTTTTGGCCCCAACGCCTCCCTCACCCATGCTCCTTCTCCATCTCCTACAGCCGGCCGGTGTGGCTGTGCGGTTCTAGGCGCTTCAGTCTGGAACCGCGTGACCGCTACGGTCGCAGGTTCGAATCCTGCCTCGGGCATGGATGTTTGTGATGTCCTTAGGTTAGTTAGGTTTAACTAGTTCTAAGTTCTAGGGGACTAATGACAGCAGTTGAGTCCCATAGTGCTCAGAGCCATTTGAACCATTTGAACCATCTCCTACCCGCCAACCCCAACCCACGTGTCGCCCGCCGACCCTCACCGCCGTGATCACTCGGCTCAGTCCGACTATCATGGAGGAGGAGGTGTTGTCGGAGCTCAAGGAGCATCCCACACTGGAGGTGCGGGCGGTCCGCCACATTTTCAACTCAGCCGGCCCCACCCGCCTTATGCAGGTTTTCTCTGAGGACGCCCCCTCCATTGACCAAGGAGGGTGCCCTACTCTTCAACCAGCGCTATAATGTCGACCCCTCCCGTTCCCCTCCTCAATCCCTGCGCTGCCAGAGGTGTCTGCGCTACAACGCACACCCAACAGCCGAATACCGCGAGGCCCCCACCTGCCCACATTGTAGGCGAGCGCACTTCCCCAGCAGTGCCCTCCCTTCTGTAATACCTGCAATCTCCGCCATCCCACCTACTCCCAGAAGTGTAAAGCCCGACCCCCTCCGACCACTACTGAACTCACCATCCCTGTCCGTCCTCTGGACGCCCCCACCCCTCCTGGCAATTCCCTTCGTCCCCCCCCCACCGCTGAGGACATCATCAGGTTCCTCACCATTGTCCTACAAAACGTCCACCCTTTCCAGCGCCCTCACACCCTCCAACAGGTCTCCCTCGCCGCCCGTTCCATTATCCACTTAAAAATGTATGCCACCTACTCCAACAACCGGGCCAATTTCACCTTCTCCCATCTTGACACCCTTGTCTAAATCCCTGTCATGGCGCGACAGCACCGTATCCTTTTCAACAACATCTGCTCCCTTCCCGCCAACAAGAACCTCTTCCTGCACACCCTTGCCACCCACCGCGTGGATGCCTTCCTCCTCAATGAAACCTTCCTCCAACCCCACCACACCATCCACATGTCGCTCTACCTTCTTTACCGCACCGATAATCCCCTCCCGATTGCATGTGGCGGAGTTGCCATTGGTCAGCACCACCAGATTCCAGTTCAGCTCCAACCTCTTCTTCCAGACCCCACCGAACACCTGATCCTCAGTCTCTTCTTCCCCGGCCTTACCGTAACCTGCGCCACCATCTATGTCCGCCCTAACGCCCCTATTCCCTTCGACTTCCTCTCCCACATTGACCGTACCTTCTCCTCCTACGTGATCGCCGCCGACCTCAACATCCATAGTCGTTCCGCCGCCCAGTTAAGGCGGTGGCATCGGTTCCCCTCCTCCCTTCAAGGCAACCTCATCCCCATCCCCCAGCACACCCGCCCCGAATCCAACTCCACTCCCGATGTTATCCTTTCCTCCCGTAACCTCCTTGGCCGCATAATGGTGGATGTCCTGGAGCCTATTGGTAGCGACCATCTCCCTGTCCTCCTCACCGTTTCAGACGGTCGTCGCCCCCACCCCGACCCTCGTTCTGACCCTCCCCCAAACTACGTCCATGACTATTCCCGTGTCAACTGGAATGTCTACCGGGATACCCTCTCCACCCAGGTCGATAGCCACCCCTTCACCTACCGCCGCCCTGACGATGTAACCCATGCCGCCTCCTTTCTCCAGCAGACCTTGTCTGAGGCTGTCGAGGCCCATGTCCCTACTGTCGCCATCCACCCGCACCAGCCTACCCTACCCCCACAGGCCGGGCCGTCCTCCTCTTCCGTGAATCCCGTCGTCTCTACCGTGCCTTTCTCCACATGCATGACCCGGACACACTCCGACACCACCGGCAACTCCAGCGACACATTCGTAATTTGCTCGCAGCTAAGAAACGCCAGGACTGGCGACAGACAAGCACCCATTTAAATGCTACCCTACCTATAAACTCGTCCAAGTTCTGGTCAGCCTTCCATCGCCCTACCGGAACTAAACCCTCCCCCTACTATCCTCTTCTCCATAATGATCATCCCTTCCCTGACACCCTTAGTAAGCCCAATCACTTTGCCTCTTACCTCTCGGATGTCTTCTCCATCCCCGATGATCCCCAGTTCGATTACTCCCTCTTCCCGGATGTCCGCGATCGAACTGACACCTCTGTCCCTCCCTTCGAACCTGGTTTCCAGTACTTGGACAACATGGCACACACGGAACTCAATGCCCCTATCACTACACAGGATCTCATTGCTGCACTCCGCACGAAACGCAACACCACTCCTGGTCACCTTCGTGAAGCTCCTGTCTCTTTCCTCTCCACCCTGGCCAGGCTCTACAATGTAGTCCTGTCCACCGGTTACTACCCCAACCTGTGGAAAACCTCCTGTATCCTGATGTTCCGTAAACCTGGTAAACCGCCGTCTGCTGTCTCCTCCTACCGTCCCATCAGCCTTACCTCGGTCTTCAGCAAGGTCCTGGAATCTATCCTCACCTGCCGCATCCACCAGCATCTCCACCAACACCGCCTCCTTCCCGTTACCCAGTGTGGCTTTCGGCCGTCCTTCTCTTCTGAAGACCTTCTCCTTCACCTCACTCATCTCCTTTCCTAACAGATTAATTCCCGTCGCTCTGCAATCTTCCTCTCCCTGGACCTCGAACGTGCTTATGACCGCTTATGGCATTCCGGTCTCCTCTTCAAGCTCCGAACCTTCGCCCTTCCCATTAATTATGTCCGTCTGATCGGCTCCTTTCTCTCCCACCGTCCTTCCTACGTCACCATCCATAACACGGATTCCTACACCATTTTTCCCTCCACCGGTGTGCCCCAAGGCTCCGTCCTCTCCCCCCTTCTGTACCTTTCATATACGGCGGACATGCCGCCACCGTCACTCCCCGCCCACCTTCTCCAGTTTGCCGATGACACCGCCTTCCTTGCCCTTGCCCCCTTCCTGCAGCGCTCCCAAAACCTTCTCCAATCCCATCTTGACCAGTTTACTCCTTGGTGCAACCAGTGGTTGCTCAAGGTCAATCCCTCCAAAACCCAGGCGATCATTGTAGGCAAAACCACCCCTTCCTTCCGCCTCCTTGATTTCTATCTCACCATCTATGGCCGTCCTATCGCCCTCACCCCCACCCTTAAGTACCTTGGCGTCACCCTCGACCGTCGACTCTCCTGGACCCCCCATCTCCGGACAATCCAAGCCAAGGCACACTCCCGACTCCGTCTCCTCAAGCTCCTTTCCGACCGTACGTGGGGTGTGGACCCCTCCACCATACTCCACACCTATAAATCCCTCATCCACCCTATACTTTGTTACGCCCATCCGGCCTGGATCTCCGCCGCCCCCTACCTTTTATAAATCCCTTCAGATCCTTGAACGCCATGCTCTCCACCTCACCTATCGCATCCGTCTCCCCTCCCCCATGTGGATCCTGTATGATCTCATTCCGTTACCCCACCTCCTCCTTTTCCTTGAAAGGATACGGATCCTGTACACCTCCCGCAAGCTCCATCCTCCTCACCCTCTTGTCTCGCCCATCCTCTCCCACCCCGGCCCGCTGCCACGCCTGTATTCCCACCTCCCACCCAGTCTCCATCTCTCCACTCTCCTTACCCTCTCCCAAGGTGGCTTCCACCAGCTCCCTCTCCCTGATGATGGCCTCCTCTCCTCCATCTACCCCTCCCACCAACTTTGATCCTCCCACCCTCTTCCTGTGTTTGCTCCTTTGGGCACCCTCCCTCTTCCCTCCCTCCTCCATTGCTCCCCACTCCTCCCCCGGGCTTCCCCTCCCCTGTCCCTCTCCTCCTCACCCCATCTGCTAAGCCATTGGCATCCTTGTTCTCCCCTCTCCCCCACCTCACCTTTATTCCCCTCTTGGCAGGTCCCCGGACTCGCACACGCTAAGTGGACATTCACGCGCCAGAGTTCATCGCCATCAGTGTCTCGCGTGGGCCATTGTGTTTAGTGTTCAGTGTTCACCGTCACACTCCATCGTTCACCAATGCCATCGACATCTTCAGTGTTCGTGCTTCGTGTAAACAGTTTGTAGTGTGGATTGTCATCGAGTGTGAAAGGCTTCATGTTTTTTTATGTTCATGTGTCTTCTCTGTTTTTATCATTGTACTATCCTTGGCTGAAGAGCGGCGTATTGTGCTGCTGCCAGCCTACCTGTTATACAGGTTTTAAAATCACAATAAAGAAAAAATGGTTCAAATGGCTCTGAGCACTATGGGACTCAACTGCTGTGGTCATCAGTCCCCTAGAACTTAAAACTACTTAAACCTAACTAACCTAAGGACATCACGCACAGCCATGCCCGAGGCAGGATTCGAACCAGAACAGTCGCACGGTTCCGGACTGCGCGCCTAGAACCGCGAGACCACACAATAAAGAAAAAAAAAAGCTAGAACGCACCAGTAAACCCAGAAGAAGATCGCTGCATCAGTGGTCAAAACGTTGATTTTATCCAGCAGCAGTTTTATACAATATGAGGCGGTATCATACCGAAAACTTTTATGTCAAACACTTGAAATGTTTCTATGCCAGCTTGAAAGCCCCTATAGAAACGAAAAACTGTATTAAAACATAGACGTCAGTATATGCTGGTCTGGCAATGGCCTCGCCGCAGTAGATACACCGGTTTCCGTGAGATCGCCGAAGTTAACCGCTGTCGGGCGTGGTCGGCACTTGGATGGGTGGTCATCCAGGATGCCATGCGCTGTTGCCATTTTTCGGGATGCACTCAGCCTTGTGATGCGAATTGAGGAGCTACTCGACCGAATAGTAGCGTCTCCGGTCAAGAATACCATCATAACGACCGGGAGAACGGCGTGCTTGAGAGGTGGCATGAGCCCCCTCTCATATTTCTATCTTACGATTCTCCTCTCTAATTGCATACGGTGGAAAGCTGCTATTCCTTCACACGCGGACTTCCCACGCAGCGTCTCTCGTCACCCGGGTGGTCCGGTGACAGGCGGGCTCTGTTGAACTGGAGAGGGTTAAGCCGACGGGTGCGAGGAAGTCGAGTGAATGCTTTGCAGACGCCGACATTGTCAAAAGACACGCTCGGAGGGGTTTGAAGTAGCGGCTGGGCTAGAGGTTCCGTTACTTCGCAGAATCTTAGCGAAAACACTTTCTGGCGGGCTACCAGCGAGGCGTGGGAATGACTTGTGTACCCAGGCAGTTGTGGCGGGAAAATTCCCGCGCTTTCTGCAAAATAGTAACTGTGATTGGCTTGCTCAGGGCATAGCTCCGTGACGTAGCAAAATCAGCACAGAAATTGGCGCCAAGAATCTCCATTGGTGGAATGGTAGTGCTCCGGCAATGGAGTGGAATTTTCCGCCGGTTTTCGAGTTGCTGATTGGAACGTTTAACCACGGCCACTGTCGTGGGGGCGGGAATGTTGTGTGTTCGGCCTGTACGGGTGCTCTAGGTAGTCGGCTCTCGCCTTTCGGTCGAGGACGTCGAAGCAGCCAGCCACCGCCTCCTGTACGCCAGATCGTGTTCGGGCAGTTAAGAAGACAGTTTGGTAATGTATGTCCGCAGCACCGGCAGATAGGGATTTTCCTAGGTGATAATCAGAGCTCAGCAGAGCGCGCCTGTTCGTCTTTTTCTAACTTTGTTCTGTATTGAGTAGCAGCAATTACTGTTGGGTTAGCTGTGTGTCTCTCTTGAGATTTGAGTGGAAAGGAATTGGCTCCACATACCACTTCGTCTTAAACCTCACGATCTAGTTTAGGGACAACTTCACCTTTACAGTGTTTGTATGAGTCTCCAATTTGAGCCAATTTGATGTATTATAAATATCTCATGTGTTTCTTTTATTATTTTGTGTTTAGTCTTAATAAATCATATTGTTATTTTGGACAGAACTTTCATTCTGTTAATCGGTAGAGCAACCCATCATTTCTCACTATGTTAATGAAACCTTCGTTTATTTAACTTATTTATCAAATTAAATTATTGCAGGTGCCAAACTCTCTTCTACTCCACTGGCAGGGTTGATTAGAGTCAGTTCGCGTGTTTTTTTTATCCTTGTGCAACAGCAAAAGTCGGAGTTAGAATAGGGGGGGCTTAGAGCATCATTTACATATGTAGATGCTAGAAGAATTTAGTGTTAAATACACTGCTAGCCCCGGCACCTCGCATGCTGACCCCACGCCCCTCGTATCCGCATCCTCCACTGAGGATGACACGGCAATCGGATGGTCCCGGTAGGCCACTCGTGGCCTAAAGACCGAGTGCTTTTTTTTATATGATAGTCTAACAGTTCCTTTACAGCAACATTAAACACATGTAGCAGTAATAAATTAATAAAAAAAACAGCTAAAATATGCATTCCAAACCTTCCATTTCTGTTTCACTGAGTGGTGCCCCATACCTACCTCTGATATTAAAGACCTCTTCACGCCAGAAGGATGTATACGTAAATGTGATGTGTGAAAATAAGATGTCGTGGCTGAATGATGCTATGAAAAAGGTTGACTATGTCTGAAAACGCAAGGAACGAGTGTGGTGGAGAGGGGGAGGGGGGGGGGACGGTGGCACTTGAAATTTTTACGTTTTACACGGGACGGGAAAATCCCTGAAGCCAGCCATGTCTAAGATGAAATACGCTACTTTTCGAGAGTGTAAATTACGTGTCTAGTCATCCCCATTGACACGCAAGTCGCCAAAGAGGCGTCAACTCAAAAGACTCGCACCAGGCCACCAGTCCACCCGACGGGAGGCTCTAGCCAGACATTTCACCATAGCCGCAGTGCGGCAACTTAAACATCTGCCATCGTATAGACTTTTGCTCCCTGACAACGATCTCGTCAGGGAAGATTAAAGTTAACGTCATCGCCTTCCGGAAAATTACACTGACAAGGCGCAAATATTTGTTAAGCGCGAGTAAGTCGCCATTTTGTTTGCGGAGATAAAGAACAACAAAAAATCTTATATTCCGATGAGCGCTACATAAAACACTGATGTCTCTTTCTAAGTAAATCATAATAATTGCTGAAGAAGCTTCAATAACGTTCATTTCTGTTAGTGATACAAATTATTTTGCCTTTTATTTTTTGAAAGATAAAATTTAACGCGTGTAATTCCTTACGTATTCAGGCAATAGTTTAATACAGAGAGAATTAGCAGTGATAGAGATTGATTACATAAATGCATGTTTCACATATGGAATGTAGTCAAATTAAATCGGGTGATGCTGAGGGGATTAGATAAGGAAATGAGACACTTAAAGTAGTAAAGGAGTTTTGCTATTTAGGGAGTAAAATAACTGATGATGGTCGAAGTAGAGAGGATATAAAATGTAGACTGGCAATGGCAAGGAAATCGTTTCTGAAGAAGAGAAATTTGTTAACATCGGGTATAGATTTAAGTGTCAGGAAGTCGTTTCTGAAAGTATTTGTATGGAGTGTAGCCATGTATGGAAGTGAAACATGGACGATAACCAGTTTGGACAAGAAGAGAATAGAAGCTTTCGAAATGTGGTGCTACAGAAGAATGCTGAAGATAAGGTGGGTAGATCACGTAACTAATGAGGAGGTATTGAATAGGATTGGGGAGAAGAGAAGTTTGTGGCACAACTTGACTAGAAGAAGGGATCGGTTGGTAGGACATGTTTTGAGGCATCAAGGGATCACAAATTTAGCATTGGAGGGCAGCGTGGGGGGTAAAAATCGTAGAGGGAGACCAAGAGATCAATACACTAAGCAGATTCAGAAGGATGTAGTTTGCAGTAGATACTGGGAGATGAAGAAGCTTGCACAGGATAGAGTAGCGTGGAGAGCTGCATCAAACCAGTCTCAGGACTGAAGACCACAACAACAACAACAACATGTTTCACATGTACTGAACATCTATTCCGAAATTTCTAGAGGACATATAGGCAATCGGAAGTCTTCTTGCACGAGGTAACAATATTCTATGCGCTGGAGAGTTGCTCATCCCAAGTTCTTCCCCTTTTTTTCTGATATGGGATTGGGATACGATCGAGGAGAATAGGAGACAACTCCTCGCGCAATTAAGAACTAACTAATTTTTAATAAGATATTAAAATTACTTGTGTCTTATTCGCTTTTAGTTATGTTACGTATTTGGCTCAGCGCTGATGCTGAGAGCATTTAAGACTGGTTTAAGAAATTCCAACTTTTAGGTTGGCACTAAGGACGTGTATTTATGTTTTGTGTCTGTGGAAGTATAAGCTGATTAATCGGTTTAATAATTAATATCCCCGTATATCGTGAAGACTCTAGGGATCACGCAGTTAGATAATTCGTATCTGATGGTGGAGGTAACAACTAATTTCTTAAGAGAAGAGTGGACAGCAAGCTATCTCAGTTTTAATCTTTTTGCGACCAACAAGAATTTTCCTCTTCTTGTAGAATCGTGAGATTGCACGAAGCTCTTGCGCATAAGGAACGCACTACTATTGCAGTTTTCAGCGTTAAATTCATTCTTCTTTCAATGTTTCCTTCACGCATGGTAAATTTACTCAGTATATTCTGTGGCCGTCTGACCTGAACACACGTGGGTGAGGATGTCCACCCAACCTTTCATAATCTGTTATGGTGTAATGCTTATGTAGCCTCTCTCAGTCGGATGAAAATTACTTAAATGTTTTAGTAACTTTATCTTTGAGTACTTAGAAATATGTACTGAATAGCTGACTTTCTTTGTGGAACTGGTACAATTATTTGCTTGTCCATCGCACTACTTTTCATGAATAACGCACTGTTAATATTTCCATTGATGGTAGACTTCCAAATTCTCTTCCTGAGTTATGCATACTGTTAATCTACGAGTCGACTTTATATTTCAATCCTGTTTGTAAAATATTATAGACTAATTACAGTGGAGCTAAAAACCCAGCTTCTGTAAGTCTACAATAGCGGTGTCTTGCATTTGATACTATTTAACTGTACTTTCCTTCCAGACGTCTTGCGCTAGCAGCTGTGTAGCCAGTTCTTTTAGTCACCTACAATTTTCAGTCTCAAGGGGTAAATCGTTGAGCAGTGCGTCGGTGACCACGTGTTGTACATTTCTTTGAGTCAAAATCAATTCGCCTCTCTTCAAATTCTGCATTATATTGTAAGGTGTAACACAAATCCAACACCTTCCATGAAAACCCTGACATGATAAGCAAATCCAGTAGTATGTCACATAGCTCCGATTAAATCGTGACATTAAATTAACCAAAGTAATACGAGTAACGGGTGAGCAAATGGAATACCACAGACTAACACAAGAATGCCTAAATGCATGTCATACCTTCCCACCGTGAGACAGACGCAGTTCCGAGGGGAGAAACGAGAACAGAAGTCGAGAGCAGAACCATGTTAAGCTGGAAGGCCCTACGATAAGGGACGGACACCCACGTCGCCAGCTAACCGCTAGCACCACACCCCAGCCGCAAGTTTTAGCGTGAGACTTTTTCGCGTCTCTGTTACGTCAGGACCCCCCCCCCCCCCCCGCCCATGTTAAAAGATAGAGCCCTCCAGAAGAACAGTATAGATCTTACGATAACACAAAAAAGAGCCACACCACCCGCAAGTTTTAGCGTGAGAATTTTTCGCGTCTCTGTTACGTTGCAAACTTTAAAAAACATTGCCCCACCACGAAAAGTATAACGTTTCTCATTGGAAAGACAGAATTTTTGTAGGTGGAGCTCAAGGTTAACATTGAGACCCTGATTGGTCAGATGAAAACACAGCCAGATAGTTTTTTTAAACCAACTTCGGTAAATTGTTGTAAGGAGAAGTTAGGAGACAGTTGCTTCCGAGACGGCGAGGTGAGTGGAGCTGTGCTGCCCGCCGCCCCCTGACGAACACCGACAAGGTAATGAACGCACGCGATGCCGCATAACAGCGCAAAAACCTTCACTCTGCAGAAGTCTCATCTGTTACACCCCCGTTTTGCGTAATACTAGTGTCGATCGTCAATTAAAGCTCATGGTGTTCACATTTGCCACTTGAAGTAAAAAATCTGAAACGCGATGATTTTTCTGTTATATAGTTATTGAGAAGCCACATCAGCCACTGTAAATTACGACAAGTTAGATAAGTAAGTAAAGATAATTGAGGGTCACTGGAGACCATTTTGATAGTTTTCTCTTTTGTGAAACTTAATTTAAACCTAGATTATAGATGTGATATGGCATAGGTCATCCTTCGATCCATTGCAGAACTTGGAAACCCATTCAGGGAATATTCGTTCACATTTTTGTTGAACGCAGTTGGTTTTTACCATCCTGTATTAAAACATTTCCTTTTATCAATAGTGCAATTTATAAACAATGTTTTGTGAGTAGAATAAAATTTCCAATGGTAAACTTGACTGCTGTTCGACGTTATTTTACCAGCTAACTAAAAATAGGAAAGCCTTGAACCCCTTCCACTAAATTTAGTTAGTATTAAGATTCTTTTACAGGGAGTGCAGTGGAGCTGACGCTGCAATCATTAAGTATTTGGTTATATCATCGCTAGTCTCACTGAACTCTTCTAAATTCTACATGTCATGTGTGGTCTGGCGTCTCCTTACCAGCAACAGGTCCCAGGTTCAAACTAGTCAATTCCCTAAAAAACACGCTCAGAGCGTCCTTGCGCGAAAGTGGTAGGGAGACACGATATAGAACAAACAGACACCACGCGGAATGTCAGAATATGCTTATATCTTGCAATCAGTAGCGTATCCTCTTTCGTTTCCTTTCAATATGTCCATATAGACTTGCACGCTGTACAGATTACACACACGTTTACCTCACACAGATGATTCCTATAAGGCTCAGTTAAGTACATTTAAGTTCTTTGTTTCGTGTTGTACACTTTCAGAGCCTGGCCATTCTTGTATGTTGTAAACTGAGAGTAACCTTCTTCATCATAAGAGAAAATGACAGATAACTTACAAAATAGACATTATTATATCATTACTCTGTAACGACCCACCGGAGACCACGATTATCTTACACCGGCATACTCAGAAGATGGATAAAGTGGACGTTCTGAGGAAAACTGAATTTCCACCAGACAGTCGTTATTGATAGAAGTTTGCTGCTTACATATTTTGAATCTACATATTGTGTGACATCACATTAAATTTTTAAAATTTAAAAAAAGTTATGTATAGGGTTTATACGCATTTTTCTGCGCCTTACATAGCGGCTACTTTCCCCACCTTAACGAAGTGAAGTATACTGCAACCCTCTTTCAGCTGAAGTAACGCCACTGGCTCGGCGTCTATTTTTAAGTGCAGACACTTTGTTGTTGTTGAACTGAGCTGTCAACGGTTCCAACCACGTTACAAATGTGATGAGCACTTTCTTGTACTGTTTTAAGGATAGCAAAAAAGTTTAATACAGGCCCCGTAGGTGTCGAGGCAGGCTTCATACGACTAATATTATAGTGCTTGACATCTCCGACTATTTGTTAGAACAATACGATATTTTGTTTTGCTTTGTCAACTGGGATGCTAATCACCAAAGGTCATTCACTGTAAATCGATTTTCCAGTTCACAAACATAGTTATGGATTTGTTGTTCCTCAAATTAAAAAAAAAAAAAAGGTTCAAATGGCTCTAAGCACTATGGGGCTTAATATCTGAGGTCATCAGTCCCCTAGACTTAGAACTACTTAAACCTAACCAACCTAAGGACATCACACACATCCATGCTCGAGGCAGGATTCGAACCTGCGACCATGGTAGCCCCGTGGTTCCGGACTGAAGCGCCTAGAGCCGCTCCGCCACAGAGGCCGGCCTTGTTGTTCCTGCACTTTAGTGAACACACTACAGCGCATAAGCTTTGTGTAATCTTTTTACCTCTCTCTGCAGCTCTATTTTTTTTCCCTAGAACTCTTCTTTTCAGTGTATTACGTGGAGCATGAAATTGCTTTGTTGCTGTGGAAGAAGCCGTGATGTCATTCCTTATCGCCTAAATCTCATTCTCCATCGCAACAGGGTCTAATGTTTGTTACTTTACTACGTGGACATGGTTCCTAGGCATCCTGATGCCCTTTTATTTGAAGTAATACCAAACGACTGTAACAGATGCTTTTCAATTCAATTTTTGAATTGGGCTAAACACAACAGAACAGGGGCCGTTTTAAGTAACAATAAGTAATTAATTCAGAGTCACCGAAAGAAATTAAATGGGGGATGAGACCTTTGTGTATAAATTCACAGTGTAGAAGTAACTAGCTCTTATTGGGGTAACCAGGTCAAAAATGAACTAATGGGAAAGTTGTTACCTTGGCCACTTTTCCGACGAGTGGTTTGGTCCCTTTTTCCGATCTGACGCCCTGTTGGCCTTAGCGGTTCACAGTTGACACTATGATACGGAAAGAAAGAATGAGGAACTACGTTTGTAACCTAAAACGTGTTGTTTGAATATTGAAACTGTAAAAAAGGACTGCTCTACGTTTAAGTGAGGTAGCAGGGATAATATAATTGACTTACCTTATATCAGACGGCTGAAAATCAGAACTGTTTCTGCTAAAAAATAACGGAAAAAGCTTCCTCTGTTAGACTCAATGACAACAATGATGTCGTATATCGGCACGCATGCGACGGCATGCGCAACCAGTATATTTCAAAACGCCACGCATAAAAACGGGTCTTTTCCGAGGCTCATACCTCGGGTTCTGTTGGCGACAAAGGTAGGGTCAGATGTTTTGAATAGCATTTGGGGTGGAACCATTTGTATACGCCTTACTGTGACTGGCCTACAATACAGGGTCATTGTTTGAATATTACACAATTCCTTCTGCTTAGACGAATGGGGCAAATCGGTTCGTTTTTCTTTTCATTAGATGTGGTCCACGGGGCGCCTTGAGGTGCTTATGGAAGCATCATTTAGTTCATGGTCAGTTCCGGAGAAAACCCGAAAAAAAATGTTTTCTCCATTTTTTTCGCCGGCAGTCTCGGGTATCTGAAACAGCAATTGCAGAAAATTGCTCAATTTTTAACGGTATATTCTAGAAGTACCATCTTCCTGTTTTCAAAAATCTTTATCCGTTATCGAGAAACAACCAAGGAACACGGGTGTTGGGTACCAAAATCGGGCAGCAGCTATGCACAGCGAACAGTTGAATTTTTTACGATATATTTCTAAGATTGAGATCTCGAATATACTTAAAAATTTTCTTGCTATCTTCATTCGTATCAGAGATAGAGAGGTTCATACCTAGCCTACATGTACACGTAAAATAGGCACATATAATGCAGTGTGAGGCGAAAACATAGAGTATAATGTGACGTAGCACGAATAAATACGCTGTAAAATATTTCTGTGACCATCTGATGGGTTCTAGGAACTCCATTACATAGTACTGAAGCTAATGCAACATTTTAGTACTCGTAAAATCCAGTCTGGAATTTAAAATTAGTTTTGCGTTATTTCAGTTTGACATAAATAAACTATCAAAATTTTAGAGACCCTTAAAATCCTTTTGATATGAATGACGTGTCCTGTCGTAGCAGGGAAAAGAATTGAAACATCAGAAAAATGCTAGTACCGGAACACATAAAAGATGAATATACCCTTAAAATCCCTTTGATATGAATGACCTGTACTGTCGTAGCAGGGAAAAGAATCGAAACAGCAGAAAAATGCTAGTATCGGAACACCGAAAAGATGAATATGTTCGTGTTTAAAAGATTCTGACTAAAAAGTGGGGTACCAACTGCTTCATTCTTTCTCAATAGCTTTAAAACTTTTCCAAAAATTTTGGCATGCGAACATATTCGCGGTTTTTACACTGAGGGAGAAGGGGAAAGTGGCAGTGCGAAAGAGACGGAAAAGCAATATATACTAGAAAGAGAGAAGGAGGCAATGACAGTATGAGAGAAAGAGAGAGACACAATGGCAGTGGAACATAACTGACAGTGATATAACAGTGGTGGGGAAAGAATGAAGAAGATAGTGTGATAGGAATGAAGATAAAGAGAAAGTGGAAGTGGGTGAGAGTGATAATAAGAAACAGAGGCTATGGCAATGACAACGAGGAAGACAGTAGCAAATAAAATGAAGGGCCCAAGAAACTGGTACACATGTCTAATATCGTGTAGGGCCCTCGTGAGCACGCAGAAGTGCCGCAACACGACGTGGCATAGAATTGACTAACGTCGGAAGTAGTGCTGAAGGGAACTAACACCATGAATCCTGCAGGGCTGTCAATAAATCCGTAAGAGTACGAGCGGTGGCTTCAGGGCATCCCAGATGTGCTCATGTCTGGAGAGTTTGGTGGCCAGTGGAACTCAGAAAGTGTTCCTGGAACGACTCTCAGCAATTCTGGACGTGTGGGACGTCGCATTGTTCTGCTGGAATTGCCCAGGCCCGTCGGGATGCACAACGGACATGAACTGATGCAGGTGATCAGACAGAATGAATACGTACATGTCGTGTCACTTGTCAGAGTCGCATCTAGACGTATCAGGACTCCCATGTCACTCCAACTGCACACGCCTCCAGCAGGTTGTCTCCATACTGTACTCGTCTATCCCCTCGATACTCGTCCGACCAGGCAACTAGGTTCCAGTCAACAACAGTCCAAAGTCGATACTGATGGGCCCAGCCGAGGCGTAAGGCTTTGTGTCGTGCTGTCATCAAGGGTACACGAGTGGGCCTACGGCTCCAAAACCCCATATCGATTATGTTTCGTTGAATGGTTCGCGCGCACTCACACTTGCTGATGGCCCAGCATTGAAGTGTGCAGCAATTTGCGCAATGGTTGCACTTTTGTCACGTTGAACGATTCTCTTCAGTCGTCATTGGTGCCGTTCTTGCAGGATATTTTTCCGGCCGCAGCGATTGTGGAGATTTGATGTTTTACCAGATTCCTGATATCTCTTGAGCGCCGACTATAGCACCACGTTCAAACTCAATTAAATCTTAATAACCTGCCATTGTATGAGGTGCATTCAAGTTCTAAGGCCTCCAATTTTTTTTCTCCGGACTGGAAAGAGATAGAAACATGCGCATTGTTTTAAAATGAGGCCGCGTTCATTGTCAATATGTCCCAGAGATGGCAGCACCGTACGGCAGATGGAATTTTACCGCCAGCGGCGAGAATGAGAACTGTTTTAAATACTTAAAATGGCGACGTTTTCCTTACTTGAACAGCTTGCAATCATTCGTTTTCTGAATTTGCGTGGTGTGAAACCAACTGAAATTCATCGACAGTGGAAGGAGGCACGTGGTGATGGAGTTATGGATGTGTCGAAAGTGCGTTCGTGGTTGCGACAGTTTAATGAAGGCAGAACATCGTGTGACAACAAACCGAAACAACCTCGGGCTCGCGCAAGCTGGTCTGACGACATGATCGAGAAAGTGGAGAGAATTGTTTTGGCGGATCGCCGAATGACTGTTGAACAGATCGCCTCCAGAGTTGGCATTTCTGTGGGTTCTGTGCACACAATCCTGCATGACAACCTGAAAATGCGTGATGTGTCATCCAGGAGGGTGCCACGAATGCTGACGGACGACCACATGGCTCCCCGTGTGGCATGTTGCCAAGCAATGTTGACGCACAACGACAGCATGAATGGGACTTTCTTTTCGTCGGTTGTGACAATGGATGAGACGTGGATGCCATTTTTCAATCCAGAAACAAAGCGCCAGTCAGCTCAATGGAAGCACACAGATTCACCGCCACCAAAAAAAATTTCGGGTAACCGCCAGTGCTGAAAAAATGATGGTGTCCGTGTTCTGGGACAACGAGGGCGTAATCCTTACCCATTGCGTTCCAAAGGGCGCTACGGTAACAGGTGCATCCTTCGAAAATGTTTTGAAGAACAATTTCCTTCCTGCACTGCAACAAAAACGTCCGGGAAGGGCTGCGCGTGTGCTGTTTCACCAAGACAACGCACCTGCACATCGAACTAACGTTACGCAACAGTTTCTTCGTGATAACAACTTTGAAGTGATTCCTCATGCTCCCTACTCACCTGACCTGGCTCCTAGTGACTTTTGGCTTTTTTCCAACAATGAAAGACACTCCCCGTGGCCGCACATTCACCAGCCGTGCTGCTATCGCCTCAGCGATTTTCAAGTGGTCAAAACAGACTCCTAAAGAAGCCTTCGCCGCTGCCATGGAATCATGGCGTCAGCGTTGTGAAAAATGTGTACGTCTGCAGGGCGATTACGTCGAGAAGTAACGCCAGTTTCGTCGATTTCGGATGAGTAGTTAATCAGAAAAGAAATCGGAGGCCTTAGAACTTGAATGCACCTCGTAGCAGCAGTAACTGATCTAACAACTGCGCCAGACGCTTGTTGTCTTATTTAGGCGTTGCCGACCGCAGAGCCGTATTCTACCTGTTTACATATCTCTGTATTTCAATATGCATGCCTATACCAGTTTTTTGGCGCTTCAGTGTAAAAGGAATGAATGACGTAGTAGCAGTGATACAGAACAAGAGAGAGGCAGTGACAGTCAGAGGATACAGTCGTAGTGGGACATAACGAAACAGACTGTGGCTGCGAGACAGAGCACAGTGACAGAGAGATTCAAAGAGGTAGTAACAATGAGTTAATAATTTTTTTCATAACGCGGGGCCACAGTCATAATATATTTCTTTCAAGTCAGTACTGCCGCCGACCTTTTGTGGCCGAGTGGTTCTAGGCGCTGCAGTCTGGAACCGCGCGACCGCTACGGTCGCAGGTTCGAATCCTGCCTCAGGAATGGATGTTTGTGATGTCCTTACGCTAGTTAAGTTTAAGTAGTTCTAGGCGACTGATGACCTCAGATGTTAAGTCCCATAGTGCTCTGAGCCATATGAACCATTTTTTTTTCAGTACCGCCATTAGACTGTTATTTATTTACACTTTGAAGCCGAAATCATGATTGTGTAAGTGTAAATGTAACACTGTAAATAAACAACAATATAATGGCCGTACTGACTTTAACCCTTTCGGGACGGAGCGCGTTTTCTCAAAGCGGAGCAATTCGGCGGTGCTGTGCGGGTTCCATATCCCTTAGGTTTCTATTATCGCTTATAAAATCTAGTTTTTGACTCATCGGTGTAATGATTTTGTAAATGAAGCTTAAAACGCACTCTTTACTGGCATACTACTTTCTTTATTCCATATAGCGCACTTTTTGACTTGACGGTTGTGTTCAAATAGAAAAAAAGGGAAAATTTGTTTTTTTTTTAATTTTTTTTATTTGAGAGGTGATGCATTGAATTAGACATATTAAAATTAATTTATGTTATTCTTTAAAGTTTTAGCTTTAAAACGACATATGAAATACAATTTTATCTCTTATGGGACGTCTGTGGGAATAAAAATAAAAGGTCCATTTTGAGGGATGAAAAATTTATTTTATGTCAATAAACTTCAAAATTTCATAAAATTTGCTTAAAACAAACTTTACAACTTTGGCATATCGATGTTTCGATTGGCAACCATACTTTGCAAGTCCTTTCGGTACTTTGCTACTTTGTGACACCTGTTGAAGCACTCAGCCACATGAAGAGAAGGGTTGGACGGACAGGATTCGCAAAAAAAGGCATGGCTTGGAGCGATCACTGCAAACGACACAGTCACCCTGTTGTCCGGTATCTATTCCTGCGGTAGCATGGTACAGACCGTCCATCCTGTGTAGGTCACCATGCTCAGAGCGTGGCCTCTTCCTCGATGGGTTGGTTGAGCCCAGACGTCGCCCACAAGCTCCTTGCCTAGACTCTTCCTAAACTGCAAATGACTCTTTGGTGTCTCTCCTCTTTTCTTTGCTATAGTGACATATAGCAAGAAATCGTTGACGATCCCCACCTGAAATTAGCCAGAACAATTACCCTTTTAACAGGATGTACCCCTTCCCGTGTCGGTACTCCAAGCCACTCCCTAGATACAGCGCTGTGTGTGTGACGCGACAATCGGGCCACGTATACGTGACTCGCGTCCCATAGCGAGCGCCGCGTCGGGCCACGTATACAGGCCTCGCGTCCTGAAATGGTTAAAGAAACAATGAGCTAGGCTGAATGAGTGGGTGAGGATGGGCTGTTGGGAGTAGTTGGGTATAAGCAACATACAGCGATGGGCTGGTTAAGCTTATGAGAGTGAGTTGTGAGTTGCACATGAGAAAGAGCGCCAATATGTTCGCATACCAATGTTTTTAAAGGTGCTAAGGAAGGTAGAATGAAGCACTTGGTAACACACATTTCAGGTAGAGTCTTTTAAAGATAAGAGTATTCGTCATTTTTGTTCTCCGATAGTAGACTTTTCAGCTGGTTAGAACCTGTCTGACGACTTCCCTGCAATCAGCAGCACTATTCAGGGCAACAAACTGTGCAATAGCCATTTTTACTGCCAGGACCACGTCGCCCTACCTCTCTTCACCTGTCGCTGAACAATCTCCAGAATTTTGATGAAGATAATTCGGGTACACCCTATACAGGGTGTTACAAAAAGGTACGGCCAAACTTTCAGGAAACATTCCTCACACGCAAATAAAGAAAACATGTTATGTGGACATGTGTCCGGAAACGCTTAATTTCCATGTTAGAGCTCATTTTAGTTTCTTCCACCTACGCTCAATGGAGCACGTTATCATGATTAGATACGGGATACTCTACCTGTGCTGCTAGAACATGTGCCTTTACACGTACGACACAACATGTGGTTCATGCACGATGGAGCTCCTGCACATTTTAGTCGAAGTGTTCGTACGCTTCTCAACAACAGATTCGGTGACCGATGGATTGGTAGAGGCGGACCAATTCCATGGCCTCCACGCTCTCCTGACCTCAACCCTCTTGACTTTCATTTATGGGGGCATTTGAAAGCTCTTGTCTACACAACCCCGGTACCAAACGAAGATACTCTTCGTGCTCGTATTTTGGACGGCTGTGATACAATACGCCATTCTCCAGGGCTGCATCAACGCATCAGGGATTCCATGCGACGGAGGGTGGATGCATGTATCCTCGCTAACGGACGACATTTTGAACATTTCCTGTAACAAAGTGTTTGAAGTCACGCTGGTACGTTCTGTTGCTGTGTGTTTCCATTCCATGATTAATGTGATTTGAAGAGAAGTAATAAAACGAGCTCTAACATGGAAAACAAGCGTTTCCGGACACATGTCCACATAACATATTTTCTTTCTTTGTGTGTGAGGAATGTTTCCTGAAAGGTTGGCCTTACCTTTTTGTAACACCCTGTATATTCGCTGAAACCTTTACTTGAATTCGTGGTTGAGGAGCTGGTGGTAGAAAACTGTGCGTCTTTTCTCTGGCTTCACCCCGCCGTCCTAGAGCAGATACGAGGAGTCACTGTGAGATGAGTTGTAGTTCGCAGAACGTAGGGGCAGGTTACGTGGAAGGCCAGCGCAGACAGTCGGTTGTTAGGGACGCCCGAGGCCAGCTGGCGCGTCACGAACAGCAGAGCAGCGCTCGCTGCTCGAGGCCGGTCGAGGAAGCCGAGACGGCGGAGGGCTGGCGGGCCGTGACGGACGCGGACCCAGAGAACAACACTCGCAGGTAATTAGGCGTGCAATGCGAGCGGCCCGGCTCGCTCGGCGAAATTCAAGCTACTGGCCTCTGAACAGTCCTCTCCCGCTCCAGTCAACGGCAGCGGCTGTTCTGCTTTCGCCATTACGGTGCAGGTCTTTACACCCGTTAATGCGAGTAGTGCGGGATTAATGGGGGTTATGTCGCTCCCTCCCCTCGAAACGTTGTATCAGAAGCGATTATATTTTTACTCACATAAATTTCCATATTTGCCAGTTAACTTTCTGAGAAGTACCATAGTAATATTCAAATAAAATCCAACTTTAAGGGCAGACGTAGACCAAACTGCATACCGATATTTAAACTTCGATATCTCCTACAACATTACAGTTATAAATTTAAAACGACACTATTGTGTAGTACATAATGAACTACAGTCTCTGCAGTTTTTGTTTGATCATGTCCATGGAATTTCATTTTATAAGAATTTGAATTTTTAATTACCAATGTACATATAATGTACCTTTTCTCATAAACTATTCAAGCATTAAAGAACTTTATAGTATACTTCTTCATTAAATGCTATTAAAACGTGTGCAACAGATTTTTGTTTCAGCTCATAGTTACTTTCAAATTAATTTTTCAGTTTTGTGCTACCTGGGACTGCTCTATTTTTCTCAAACTCTGCCAAATTTCAGGATATTAGCTCTTATAGTTCCTGGGAAAAGGTACATTAAATCTAAAACAAATCACTTTACGGGAAACCTCATTTAAAGTTTTTATTTCAATTTTTAAGAATATTGCCATACTTCTACGCACTAATGCTGTCCATATCCATAGCCTTCATTCTCTTCCTTGTCTTGCTGGGGTATTCTCTCTCCCTGTTTCCTTTGCCTAGTCATCTTTTGGATATTTTCCTGTGCTGCCTGGGCTTTGTCAAGTTGCACTTCATCGATGCTTCGGAGTATCTTCAGTGTGAATGCACCTGGATGGAAGCCTAATCTCTGCCCACTGGCTTCTCCCTGGAGATATTTGCACCACGAAATGTCACAGAGGTAGTGTTGAGGAGTCTGATCTGTGGAAAGTTTGTGGAAGAATATTGCCCACACTACTTGCTGCATTGTTTTCACACTGTGTACATTGTCCCTGATGGCTTTCCCATAATATATTTGTGATGGGTGAATTTCTCTGTCTGTCAATCTGTTAACGCCTCCCAGTGGCTTTCCATCATCTAATTTTTGCCCTTCATTTCTTTCTTCAGTCTGAGAAGTCTGCCACCCATTCGCTTTTGAACATGTCCCACACATTCAAGTTTTTCAATTTTAACTTGTGAACCATAAGGATTGCTCTCTAAAACAGTCTTAAAAGCACTAGAATCTCCATCACATAGGTACTTCACACACCTAACTGATCTTTGGAATATTAGTTTCATCCCAGCTGCCTCCATCCCACCACTTGACCCCTGATAATTCTTACAGCAGACTTTCTTGTGTATCTCCTGACACCTCCCTTCTTCACTGCTGTCATAATTCTTTTTGGTGTCACAATAAGAGCAATATTTGCTCATTACTTTGAAGTCCAAGATTTTTCCTGTGTCCACACTGATGACAGATGACACACCATGAAGTGATGTATGGCCCCTTTTCATCCACGTTCCATCACACGAGACACACAGATCTGTCTTCACATCACAATTACCATCTGTCCCTTCACTGTTCACGTCTACAGCTTCCTCAACAGCTGCTTGCATGTTTTCCTTGCACTCAACCTCAAGATCTCTGTGTTTTGTTGTACTCAGTGAATCTAGTCACTGGTGGAGGCATATCCATCAAGCCGCAAAAAAAAAAATTCGTGCCTTCCTACACCCAAGCATCTCATGGCATAACACAATCTTGTATTACCTTCATACGTTTTCCCATGGAGAGCAGAAGTCTTGAATTGAGCATCATATTTGCATATGTCACAGAAAAGATGTATATTACTTACAATGCCAATTCTGGCATCGTCATCATACAGTCTGAGGCCCTTGGACCCACAATTACCACATGCACATAAAACATTAATCATATGGGCAAGAATTTCTAAGTCAATTAACCTAAATCCACTACAGTGCAGTAAACTGCATCATTAATTCCTTCACTGATTTTCTTCTTGGACGAACTTGGCGATTTCATCGAAAACTGTTCTTCAGACGTACAAGGAACATTTACAATATCCTTATTTTAAACATTCTGTCCTCCTTACACGTGACATTCGACACTTTCTCACTCTTTTGAATACACGGCCACTGTTACGAACCATTTTAAGCAAAAAAAGCTAATAAATTGCCCAACAACAAACTGTAACATGCACTATTCAAAAACAAATCATGTTAATAAGGCCGGTATTACACTATCAAATTTCTTTGTCCAATATCTTTGTCCAATATCTTTGTCAAAGATATTTGATAGTGTAATAGGGATCTTTGACACATGTCGTCCAATATTTGATCAAATCTAGGCCGAGGCCGTATATTTGATCAAAGAAATCGCTTGTCTTCTGTTCACTGCAATGCGATATGTTACCACGCGGAGCGCTAGCATCGCTGCAGCGTTCTGTCGTCTGTAGTGTTTTTATAACCATTGCCGGTAAATACAATTGGTGTGTGCCGACAACTACAGAATTAATAGAGATGTCTGAAGCTGATGAGGCGCTTTACAACGTGAGGCACCCTGAATACAAAAATAGATTAAGAAGATTGGAGACCTAACCTAAACTAACGTAACATAACCCTCTCCTGTAGCAAGGAATCGGAGTGTTATAGTGAGCCTGTCTCCTGAAGATGTAGCAGTTCTTAAGTGAAAATTGTGCTTTGTGATATGAGGATACACTTCATTGAGCACATACAGAAATGTATGCTCATCCATTCTTAAGTAATTGATGTACGACTTGACGTCTTCCACTGTAAGCTTTTATCGTGTCGTCGTAAAACCTACGGCTTCACCCAGATTAGATTAGTTTTTCGTTCCATAGATCCGTGCTGAGGAGATCCTCGTGGATGTGGAACATGTCGATTTTTTAAAGCTGAAATAAAAATACTAATAGTATGAATAAATACAATACATCATTTGTTTCTATTAAAAATTTCGCCAATGGAGTAGAAGGAGTTGGCCAGTAGTAAGTCTTTCAGGCTCCTTTTAAACTGATAAACTGATCTTTATTTCTAACTAAATTTCTTATGTTTCCTGGCAAATTATTGAAGATGAGTGCTACTGAGTAGTGGACCCCTTTTTGAACTAAAGTAAGTGCTTTTAAGTCCTTATGCAGATCATTTTTGTTCCTGGTATTGTATGTATGAACTGAGTTGTTTGTTGGAAAAAGAGATATATTATTTACGACAAATTTTATTAAGAAGTAAATATACTGAGAGGCAGTAGTTAGTATACCCAGTTCTTTGAAGAGGTTTCTGCAGGAGGTCCGTGAATTTACTCCACAAATAATACGTATTACACGCTTTTGGACCTTGAAAACTTTTGTTTAACTTCAAGATTTACCCCAAAATATTATCCCATATGACATTATGGAATGAAAGTATGCAAACTTTTTCATTTTTATGTTGCCTATGTCTGCTAACACTCGAATTGCAAATACAGATTTGTTAAGGCGTTTCTGCAGTTCTGTGGTGTGCTCCTCCCAACTGAATTTATTATCAAGTTGTAATCCCAGGACTTTTAAGACTGTCAACCTCGTATGTATGGTTCCATTTTTCCCCCCACTTCTTTTCCGAATGTGCACACAATGCAATTGGAGTACGTAGAACTGCTGCGTTTAATAACAAGTTGTTGTCAGCCATCTTGAACTTTGACGAAAAATTTGATGACAGTGTAATACCCCTTGTAGCGCTACGTCAAAGATCTTTGTCAAATATATTGGACGGAATATTGGATCACATCTTTGATCAAATCTTTGACAAAGAAATTTGATAGTGTAATACCGGCCTAACCATAGGAACAGGCATGTATAATCTTTGTCACAGCCTTCTAAATACGTCTGCTATTCGTTTCGATTGTGTGAAAAGTAACACAAAAATACACTCCTGGAAATTGAAATAAGAACACCGTGAATTCATTGTCCCAGGAAGGGGAAACTTTATTGACACATTCCTGGGGTCAGATACATCACATGATCACACTGACAGAACCACAGGCACATAGACACAGGCAACAGAGCATGCACAATGTCGGCACTAGTACAGTGTATATCCACCTTTCGCAGCAATGCAGGCTACTATTCTCCCATGGAGACGATCGTAGAGATGCTGGATGTAGTCCTGTGGAACGGCTTGCCATGCCATTTCCACCTGGCGCCTCAGTTGGACCAGCGTTCGTGCTGGACGTGCAGACCGCGTGAGACGACGCTTCATCCAGTCCCAAACATGATCAATGGGGGACAGATCCGGAGATCTTGCTAGCCAGGGTAGTTGACTTAAACCTTATAGAGCACGTTGGGTGGCACGGGATACATGCGGACGTGCATTGTCCTGTTGGAACAGCAAGTTCCCTTGCCGGTCTAGGAATGGTAGAACGATGGGTTCGATGACGGTTTGGATGTACCGTGCACTATTCAGTGTCCCCTCGACGATCACCAGTGGTGTACGGCCAATGTAGGAGATCGCTCCCCACACCATGATGCCGGGTGTTGGCCCTGTGTGCCTCGGTCGTATGCAGTCCTGATTGTGGCGCTCACCTGCACGGCGCCAAACACGCATACGACCATCATTGGCACGAAGGCAGAAGCGACTCTCATCGCTGAAGACGAGACGTCTCCATTCGTCCCTCCATTCACGCCTGTCGCGACACCACTGGAGGCGGGCTGCACGATGTTGGGGCGTGAGCGGAAGACGGCCTAACGGTGTGCGGGACCGTAGCCCAGCTTCATGGAGACGGTTGCGAATGGTCCTCGCCGATACCCCAGGAGCAACAGTTTCCCTAATTAGCTGGGAAGTGGCGGTGCGGTCCCCTACGGCACTGCGTAGGATCCTACGGTCTTGGCGTGCATCCGTGCGTCGCTGCGGTCCGGTCCCAGGTCGACGGGCACGTGCACCTTCCGCCGACCACTGGCGACAACATCGATGTACTGTGGAGACCTCACGCCCCACGTGTTGAGCAATTCGGCAGTACGTCCACCCGGCCTCCCGCATGCCCACTATACGCCCTCGCTCAAAGTCCGTCAACTGCACATACGGTTCACGTCCACGCTGTCGCGGCATGCTACCAGTGTTAAAGACTGCGATGGAGCTCCGTATGCCACGGCAAACTGGCTGACACTGACGGCGGCGGTGCACAAATGCTGCGCAGCTAGCGCCATTCGACGGCCAACACCGCGGTTCCTGGTGTGTCCGTTGTGCCGTGCGTGTGATCATTGCTTGTACAGCCCTCTCGCAGTGTCCGGAGCAAGTATGGTGGGTCTGACACACCGGTGTCAATGTGTTCTTTTTTCCATTTCCAGGAGTATATATTTAGTGTCAAGAAGGAGTGGAGCACAGCACAGATAAAGGAGACGTGGCAAGCGCAGACGGTCGAAGAAAATTATTTTTTAAAAATAGTTCTAGGCAGATTTCGATTACGAAACTTTCAGATGTCATTCTTAAAACATCAACCTAATAAATTATGTAATAAAAACAAAATCGAATTTTTTCACTATTTTGCCCTACGTTTGCCCTTAACAAGCGACGCTTTAAGCCTGCTTAAAACGTATAAAATAATTAGAATTCCTAACACCATAACGGCAGTCCTGAAAACATGTGATTGTAAATTTTTGATAGCTATGAAAACACTTGCAAGATTTAAAGGGAAAAACTTTTGGCGCATAAAGTAGAAATATTCATGCCTCACTCATGTACTGTATACAGCCCTCCCCCCTTTATCTACATCTACATCAAAATCTACATGGATATTCTGCAAATGACATTTGAGTGCCTGGCAGAGGGTTCATCGAACCACCTTCACAATTCTGTATTATTCCAATCTCTTATAGCGCGCGGAAAGAATGAACACCTATATCTTTCCGTACGAGCTCTGATTTCCCTTATTTTATCGAGGTCGGTATCAACAAAATATTTTCGCATTCGGAGGAGAAAGTTGTTTGGAATTTTGTGAGAAGATTCCGTCGCAACGAAAAACGCCTTTCTTTTAATGATTTACAGCCCAAATCCTGTATCATTTCTGTGACACTCTCTCCCATATTTCGCGATAGTACAAACCGTACTGCCTTTCTTCGAACTTTTTCGATGCACTCCGTCAGTCCTATCTGGTAAGGATCCCACACCGTGCAGCAGTATTCTAGGAGAGGACGGACAAGCGTAGTGAAGGCAGTCTCCTTAGTAGGTCTGTTACATTTTCTAAGTGTCCTGCCAATAAAACGCAGTCTTTGGTTAGCCTTCCCCACAACATTTTCTATATGTTCTTTCCAATTTAAGTTGTTCGCAATTGTAATACCTAAGTATTTAGTTGAATTTACGGCTTTTAGATCAGACCGATTTATCGTGTAACCGAAGTTTAACGAGTTCCTTTTAGCACTCATGTGGATGACCTCACATTTTTAGTTATTTAGGGTCAACTGCCACTTTTCGCACCATTCAGTTATGTTTCAAATCTTACAACTATTTTCACAGTTATTGAAAATTCGCTATTACAATTTGTCAGGACTATCTGTATGCGGTTAGGAATATGTACTGGACTATCAGAACTTATTTTATACTTTTCACACCGATTTAAAAACGTGGTGTATTAAAAATTGTTTTTTATTTGAATAATTATTTTTTGCAGAGTGGAATTTACACTTAGCAGCGGAGCGTACCATGATGTAAAACTTCCTGGCATATGAACACCGTGTGTCGAGACTCAAATTCACGACCTTTGTTTATTGCGGGCAAGTGCTCAACCAACTGTGCTAACCAAGTACGACTCACGACCCGTCTTCACAGCTTTACTTCTGCCAGTACCTCCTACCTTCCAAACTTCACAGGAGTTCTTCTTCGTAACTTGCGGGACTAGCACTCCTGGAAGAAAGGATTTTGCGGATACATGGTTTAGCCATAACCTGGGGGATGCTTCCAGAATGAAATTTTCACTCTGCAGCGGAGTGTGGCAGATTGAAACTGTGTGTAGGAGAGAGACTCGAATTCGGGACTTTTGCCTTTTGCAGACAAGAGCTCCACCGTGTAAGCTACCCACGGACGACTCAGAAACGTCCCTCCGTTTTACATTCGCAGCAGATCATCTGCCAGTAAGTTTCGTATCTGCATACACTCCGTTGCTGAGTGAAAATTTCGTTCTGGAGACATCCCCCCAGGCTGTGGCTAAGACATGTCTTCGCAGTGTCCTTTGTCCCAAGAGTACCAGTTCTGCAAGTTTCGCAGGGGAACTTGGGTGAAGCTTGGAAGGTAGGCTATGAGGATTGGCAGAAGTAAAGCAGCGAGGAGTGGCTGTGAGTCCCGCTTGGGTAGCTCGGTCGGTAGAGCACTTGACCACGAAAGTCGTAGGTCCCGCGTCCTAGTCTCGGTCCAGCACACAGTTTTAATCTTCCAGGAAATCTCCGTCTGTTTCTTGTTCTGGGTCTTTGTGTGTGACATTATTCAGTAGATTTGAAGCATTTTGATGAGATTACGACAGACACGTGGTAAATTTCAAGTTTATTTCACTTTCTGTTCATCTGACTCAAGCAGTATAGAGGGTGTTTTAGGACGGTTGGAACTTCAATAGTGACAGCTATCTGTTTACAGCTCGTACAAAATAGATACGTGTTTAAAATTTTACTGACTTTCAAAGTAGTCACCAGCATTGTACATAACGCGTTGCCAGCGATGTGGAAGTCGTAGGATACTCTTAGCAGTGCCAGTTCTGTTGACAGTTCGAACGGCGCGGTCTATTGCGCGACGAATTTGTAGCAGTTCTGAAGCGAATGCCGCGAAGTGTTTCCTTCAGTTTAGAAATCGAGTTGAACTCACGAGGGCTTAAGTCAGGGGAGTGCAGCCCCATCAGTCAAACAAATCAGTAACAGCTTGCACTGTAAGTACTTGAGAATTGTCCTGCAAAATGATAGTCAGGTCTTTCAGAAAGTGTCATCACTTCTCTCTCTATGCTGTTCATTTTTGGAACACAACCTCTGACCAGCTTAGAGACAGTAAAACTTTGAAACACGTATCTATTTTGTACGAGCTGTAAATAAATAGTTGCCACTATAAAGGTTGCATCCCTCGTAATAAAAGTAAAACTTTCAAACCGCTGTAGAAATAACACCACTGGTCCGAATGACGTGAAATTGCAACGGAATATTATCGGAGAAGGTGGAAAACGTATGGCAGAAGAAGAATAAAAATTGCAAAATGTAGCAATAGATCGTGCTGTAAGTATCGTAATAGTGGTCGACTACAAATGACTATTGAATCAGACAACAATGCCTAAGGTGTACGCCTGACTTTAAACAAATTGTCTAATTAGTATGCATGGATATACAGGTGTGATACTGTTAGTTATATAAACCCAACCACGACGGCAAGGTCACATCACATCGGATGGGAAAAATCGGTTTTTAACTGTCCTGAGGCAAAAAACCGCAAAAAAGCATCACTCACGTCGGTTTTTAATTTCCCTAAGGCCAAAAATCGCATAAAAGCATCAATCAAAATCAAATTTGATTATTAATTTCCGTGTGACTGGTGCAAAACGTCTTCAATATGCTGTCCACCGTTTTCTGCAACAAGTTGAAATCGAGAAACAGCTTGTTCCACAACTGATCGAAGTGTTTCCGGGGTCTCTTTCAGCATGTGTTGTTCAGTGCGTGCCTTCAGTGCAGCTAAGTTTGCAATCGGAACACTGAACACAACATCTTTCAGATAGCCCAAAAGCCAGAAGTCACACAAATTAAGGTGATCGGGACCGCCAGGCTGTAGTGAAATGGCGGCTGATAATTCTAGCATTTCCGAAATGGCGCTTCAGCAGCTGCGTAACTGGATTTTAAGTGTGCGGAGGTACGCCATCTAGCATAAAAATGACCCCATCCACACATCTACGCTGTTGAAGAGATGGTATGACGTGGTTGCGCAAAAGACAATTATAGCGCTTACCAGTGACGGTATAGGTAACAGGACAGGAAGCACCTGTCTCTTCGAAAAAAATATAGCCCTATAATAAATGATAGAGTTCAAATGGTTCAAATGGCTGTGAGCACTATGGGACTTAACATCTGAGGTCATCAGTCCCCTAGAACTACTTAAACTGAAGTAACCTAAAGACATCACACACATCCATGCCCTAGGCAGGATTCGAACCTGCGACCGTAGCGGTCGTGCGGTTCCAGACTGAAGCGCCTAGAACCGCTCGGCCACACCGGCCGGCAATGATAAACCAGCACCACACAGTGACCTTTTCAGGATGAAGTGGTACTGTTTGATATGCGTGTGGATTTTCCATTGCCCATATTCGACAATTCTGAGTATTGGCGTATCCTGTCAGATGGAAGTGGGCTTCGTCTGTCCACAAAATCTTCCACGGCCAGTCATAGTCCACTTCCATGCGAGCAAGACATTCTAAAACAAAGGTCTCTCTCTTGTTGGCAGGTCAAAAGTAAACAACTCGTGCACATGGGTAATTTTGAATGTATAGCAAAGAAGTATATTTCGTAGGATTTTACGCACCGCGGTCACGGGTATGACCAATGTTCAGGCAAGTCTGCATGCACTACACATTTCCACACAACCACTCGTATCCTCCACTGCTTCCACTGACGTCAAATCAATTCGTTTCCTCCTTCGACCAGATTGCACACGGAAAGAACCCGTGTTTGTACCAACTTCAATGTGTCGTGTGCATGACACGTGCTCTCATTTACCTATTCTGTCACATACAGCACCATCTATTGATCAATTTTCTCACTATTTTTTTTTCTTCTGTCATACGTTTTCCCCCTTCTCCGATAATATTCCGTTGCAATTTGACGTCATCCTGACCAGTGGTATTATTCCTACAGCGTTTTGAAAGTATACGTTTGATTATAATCACCCTGTACTGCTGCTTCCTTCCAGGTATATCTCGCGGACAGATTAGGTTCCAGTTCACATGGAGGTTTACCAGCAATCGTTTTTCCTGCAAATCATTTGCACTTGAACAGGGGGCAATGACATTGGTACATCCACACACCAGACAAGAAAGCGAGTTAATGTTGCATTGTCATTCAGTTATGAGCTACGTTGAAAGTTTCAAGTCTCTAGCTCTCAGGAAATGATAACGGAAAGTAAAGTACGCTTCACCGCACACCACACAAGAAATCGAGTTAATATTGCATTTTCATCCAATTCTGAGCTATTTGTTTTCCCTTACCCTCTACTCCATCCAACGGAAGACGCCGTGAGGAATGCTCCCGCTGTTGGTGGGTACAGAGAATGCTTAATTGCGATCTGACGTCTCGTCAAAACATCGGAAAGTTAGTTTTAAATCAATACCAACATTTGCACTGAACAGACAAACGAACAGACAAGAAAGCGAGCTAATAAAAGCTTGTTAAAACCTAAGGGCCTCAAATATGGCAAGAGATTACATGCTAGTTTTCAATTTCTTATCCACGTGGTTGATGGGTTTGCGTTCTGACGTCTGCGCTGAAATTATACACTGAAACTTCATGGCAGGTTAAAACTGTGTGCCGGACCGAGACTCGAACTCGGGATCTTTGCCTTTCGCGGGCAAGTGCTCTACCAACTGAGTCGTGCTTTGGTAGCTCAGTTGGTAGGGCACTTGCCCGCGAAAGGCAAAGGTCCCGAGTTCGAGTCTCGGTCCGGTACACAGTTTTAACCTGCCAGGAAGTTTCATATCAGCGTACACTCCGCTGCAGAGTGAAAAATCTCATTCTAAATTCGACACTGTTCTGGTCGACATGTTGGACGGGTAATAGAGTGGGAGTTGAGTAAGCCGAGACGGAAAAAGAAAGTTCAAATGTGTGTCAAATCTTATGAGACTTAACTGCTAAGGTCATCAATCCCTAAGCTTATACACTACTTAACCTAAATTATCCTAAGGACAAACACACACACCCATGCCCGAGGGAGGACTCGAACCTCCGCCGGGACCAGCCGCACTGTCCATGACTGCAGCGCTTTGGACCGCTCGGCTAGTCAGGCGCGGCCGAGACGGTGCATGGGGGCTTAATTAAAATAAAATGAAAATAATTTTAATTTTTTGTTGCTGTATGTCCGATTACGCTATGTCTCGTAAACGGTTGGCCCTGACTAGTATTATTACGCTATCTGACTGCATAGAACATTAACAAAGAATGAAATGGAAATTTTCATTAACACAATTAATTAATTAAGTCCCCAGCAACTATAAAACCTACGAAACCAAAGCACAAGTATAACTGTTCTGTGTGTGGAAGTATGACTCAACGTACGCATCTGGCACGGTTCTTCTTCAACAACACAAGAAATTTTAAATATCATTTATACTGAATTAATTAAAGGAAATAGAAATACCATAATTACTCAAGAAAACCAGAATTACACTCTAATCCCAGAACACAAGTCAGATGCTTTGTTGACTGAACCTGTAATGAAGCATTATTTACGACATTAAATAATGAAAAATAAATCAAGTTTCGTTACCTTCATATATTGACCAAAATCACTCTAATCATTACAATATATCTCCACACCGACTCGCTATTACCACATCTCAACAAGAACTTTTCAGTATCACATCTCAACAAACACTCTCTGCTACGAGTTCTTAACAAGCACTGACTACCACGAGCTCTCCCCAAGCACTGACTACTACGAGTTCTCAATAATCACTCCCAGTGGAGGCGGCGGAACAATACTCTCTAGCGCGATCTCTGGCGCTGTGGCTCAGTGTAGCCACCTTTCATATGCCCTTCCTCCACGGGCTAGAATTTGATGGTATTTTTGCCAGCATTGGTGGTGGAAATACCACCATATTCGTCAAAAAAATACAGACAAAAAATAAAAGATAATATTAATGCGTAAATATCATATAACTAGATAAAATTTTGGCTTTGCACTGACCTTTCAATAACCTAATATATAAAATACAGTAAGCAATACAAATTCTTTCATACATGTGACTTTACATAATAGTTTACACAAGTATTATGTGGTTAAACAGTTCAATCAATAGCGTCAGCAATGACGAATATGTGCAGGTAAGAGTCTCATAACTTTTCACAAACCGTAATACACAAAAAATCAGTTTATACAAATATTCACATAAACGCTTTCCATAGCCCAAGAAACAAGTAGTTGACAGTTCCAGCAGTAGCACCCAGCAATGGTCAACAGGTGCAAAAACCAACAAGTGACATTTTTTCAGTAGAAACAGTCCATCAGTGGTACCTAGGTGCAGACACCAACAAGTAACACCATTTCAGTATAAGCAGTTCCATTAGTGGCACCAGCAATGTTGAGCAGGTGCAGATATCAACAGGTGACATCTTTTCAGTAGAAGCAGTCCATCAGTGGCACCCAGCAATGTTGAATAGGTGCAGACATCAACAGGTGACATCTTTTCAGTAGAAGCAGTCCATCAGTGGCACCCAGCAATGTTGAATAGGTGCAGACATCAACAGGTGACATCTTTTCAGTAGAAGCAGTCCATCAGTGGCACCCAGCAATGTTGAGCAGGTGCAGACATCAACAGGTGACATCATTTCGGTAGAAGCAGTCCATCAGTGGCACCCAGCAATGTTGAGCAGGTGCAGACATCAACAGGTGACATCTTTTCAGTAAAAGCAGTCCATCAGTGGCACCCAGCAATGTTGAGCAGGTGCAGACATCAACAGGTGACATCATTTCGGTAGAAGCAGTCCATCAGTGGCACCCAGCAATGTTGAGCAGGTGCAGACATCAGCAGGTGACATCTTTTCAGTAAAAGCAGTCCATCAGTGGCACCCAGCAATGTTGAGCAGGTGCAGACATCAACAGGTGACATCATTTCGGTAGAGGCAGTCCATCAGTGGCACCCAGCAATGTTGAACAGGTGCTGACCGCAGTCCATAATATTCACTTTCACTAATCACACTGTTCATCAGCAGAAATTAAACATGTTCTAGTGGCACCAATCATGTAGAAAAAGTGCAAATAACAGTCCATAAAATTCCCTATCACTAATCACACAGTTCATCAGCAGAAATTAAACATGTTCAGGTGGCACCAATCATGTAGAAAAAGTGCAAGTAACAGTTCATAATATTCACTTTCACTAATTAGACAGTTCATCATACAAATAATAATAAACACACAAATGATATCAGATAATTGTCATATTAACTATTACAATACACAAATAGCAGTAAACCTATAATATTTATGGGTGTCAGTGCAAGCCACAACAAACAAGTAAAATAATATTTAGGAGATAGGTTGGGATCACTTCTCTGTGATTATAAAAGGAAAACACACAAAACACACTCACTCATCTTTCATCCACATTAGTGCTACTGTGTAATTGAATAGTGTTAACTGTGTAAATGCAATTCTGTCAAAATTTTATGTTCACCATGTGTATCAAGTAGTAGTGGCAGCAATGTATAACAGTCAATAATAGTTAGTCAACGTCATAGTCATCATGTCAAGACCAATGTTTGCCAAGCCAGATCAAAATGTACGGTTGCTGAACAACTGTCAGTGAGCCAAGATATGCAAATACTTCCTCTCTTCAAAAAAAGTATATACTGCTTAGTGATTTAACAAAGTGTGTGTGTAGACAGTCTTCCTTCTACTTGAGTGTTCTAGTCTGCCATCTTTATCCTCCTTGTTCCATATACACCAACAAAAAAAATATGCTCCTCACTTACTTCACCTCTTATCCACCAAAACTCCAATAATCATCAGCATCACATAATCTCAATACTTCAATAATACCTCTTCAATACGTCGATCATCAATATCATTTACCTTACCTCTTGTCCACGAAAACTCCAATAATCATCAACTTCACATAATCTCAATACCTCAATCATACCTCTTCAATACGTCGATATATATAAACCTCATTGACAATATCATTTCACTTCCATAACAACTCTTTCCTCTAGTCAGTCTCCTCGAACAAGTGCAGACAAAATCCTAATGCAAACCTCAATTCATCATCTCATACAATCCGAAGACACAATGTCTACACACAACCTCTCGTGTAATCCATCTGATCCAAATTTGCTACTCATTATAAATTATAAGATACATTTTGTTTACCTTGTCCATCATTAAATAAAAGAAATGCGTACATGACCTCTAACAGCCTTTAGTTCGAAGAACTTTCAGTAATTAAGTACGATTACGAAGTGTTAATGATCATAATATTTCACAGTGTGTACACCACTTCAAGAATCATGGCAAACAGAAGCAAACATGTGGAGTATTTCTTGTCTCAAGTGTCACTTCCTATTTCAATTACTCACGAAGAATGCAGTGTAATAACTGTTAATGGTCTAACCTAGTGTTGGTATGTCATGTCGTTAGCTTCCTTCCTATTAGCATAAATTTATACAGCTTCCTAAAAACCTCCAGCTCATGTGACTTCTATGCAGTTTCTTGTACCAATGTCGTTCGTAGAATTATAGCAGTTCATTTTCTTATCTTAAAAATATAAGGCACTGAGCGTAAGCAAAACATGCAATAGCGCGTAAATATACCAGTAGAGAACAGAATGTCAACAAGTGCATGCAGCACAATCCCTACAACGAGGCTCTGCCAAGTGAACAATCTATAATTAATACCATAGTGTGACCTAAACTCTATGTTTGTACACAGTACATCAGCATTTCTATATACCAACTTATAGTTATGACAACAAAACAGAAGTGTGTAAATATGAAATCCATACGCACAGCAGCAAACATATATCTTACGTAATAAACAAGTCATTAGCATCATTCAGCATAAGCAAATAAATGTTCATATGTAATCTTAATAAGTAAACATGAAGGCGCAAGCAGATAAATCACAAAGTGTAACCTACATACCTAACTACAGTCAGCACAATTAATCAGGTGACAATTATAATTTAAATAAATAAGCACAGCAGGCACATAATAGAAAAATATGACATCAGTGAAAAAGCAGTGCAGCCAAGCGATGCATAATATATACAAATAACAAGCCTGTTCATTAATCAATCATCGTCAAAATCAGTTAATGTGCGTAAGCACGTCGCTTCACAAGTAAATTCATAGAACATGAAATTTAGCACAAAGTATGAATCACGTAATCGCAAGCAGCAAATTACGTCTAAAGTACGTACCTAAGTGGAAATATGTTACCTGAAAAATAAACTCAATTAATCATTACATTTTTAGTTTATTAGTTTCATCTTCGAAATTACATTCTTCCTGAAATTTTCTCGATAGTAAGTCCTCTTAACGTCGGACACACACAGAATTTACCTGAAGGTCTTAAATATTTTACACAACCGTATCCTGAAAAATACTGAACGTTAATAACATAATTTATAAAGTCACCATAGCTTTATACAGAATTTATTCGGAGAATTTAGACTGTGTATTTGTTTACGGCTGTCAGTGCATTCGCACTGAGCGCTCGATCAGCTGTAGGCGCGTGACGTACGAAGTGATTGTTTGCAGTCAACGACTGCCTTGTGCGGCGCGCAGACTTCACTGTTGCTTTGAGTATCTGCCGCCGCCGGAACACGTCGCGGTATCCTTGCATTCTCCGCATGTTTACGTATAACTGTTGGTTTCTCAAAAGTATGTCATTCCACAAAAATTTTAACGTTCGATATATGATGTATTCCCTTAGAGCGTCGAGATTTAAGAGTTTCTACTTCAACAGTGTTATCATGGATAATTTTGCGAATTCTATATGGACCGTTATAAAGCAGAAAAAATTTACGACATAAGCCTTTTCCTTTATGAGACAAACGGTGAGACTTAATTAACACCTTTTGACCAACTGACAAAATTTTTAAACGACCAGGACGTTTAGCTGATTTCTCTCTTCTTGCAGCCGCAGACGCAATATTTCGTAGAGCCAGGTTGACAACTTCAGAATGCCGCAGTTTCCGTGAAGGCGAAAAAGGAACGATTTCAGAAATGCGATTTGTTGGTACTTTATTTTTTAATATCAATAGAGGCGGTAAAGAAGTTGAGTCATTAGGAAGTTCATTCAGAATGTTTTGAAAAATATAAAGATACTGATCCCAAGTTCTGTGATTCTGATGACAATAAAGTCGACACAATTTATTGATTTCCTTCATCCATCTCTCTGAAGCATTAGATTGAGGGTGAAAAAGTGAAATGAAAATTGGTTTAATCTTACGACGCCGTAGAGTACGAAGCCAAATTTTAGAGCGAAACTGTGATCCATTATCTCATATAACCTTATCAACATGACCAACTTCTTTAAGAAAATGTTTGGTGAAAGCGTTAGATACTGAACGAGCTGTTGCTTTGCGTAAAGGTGTAAAACACACATATTTTGATGTCAATTCCACTGCTACGAAAATGTACGCAAAACCATTAGTAGAACGAACCACTGGACCGAACAAATCGACTGCAGCCATCTCCTTTAATTTCGCTGGAATGATAGGAAACAACGGTGCTCTGTGAGAAACAGTTGGCGGCTTAGCCTTTTGACATAATTTGCATTTGGTAAGAACAGATCGAATGCGT
This sequence comes from Schistocerca nitens, assembly GCF_023898315.1. NCBI lineage: Eukaryota > Metazoa > Arthropoda > Insecta > Orthoptera > Acrididae > Schistocerca > Schistocerca nitens. The sequence goes on from NC_064622.1 coordinate 407,329,623, forward strand.
TTTTCCATATTACTGAAGTAGCAATTTTCTCGTAATTTATGAAAGCATTTTCTGGGACCAAAGTGCGCATAACTAAAATGTGTGTACCAAATCAATTTATTGACCCACTCATCAGGAATACAAACTAACCAAACAGAGTTGTCGACCGATTTTCGTTTGAAAAGAATGTCATTGCGAACTAAATAATGCTGTCTAATCGCTACGCTTTCCTTTCTCCTCCACTTCTCCTTAATGTCCTTCCAGATTGGATCCTTATTTTGCTCCTTAGCGATGTCCTGGAGCGAAGACGAGATAAAGTTCTCAAACGCAACACCTTGAATGTACATCAAACAATAATGGTTTTCTTTGCAGTCCTCTTCAGCACTTTGTTTCAAACCCATAGGTGCACGTGATAAAGCATCAGCAACAATATTTGAAGATCCCTGTATGTAAACAATACCAAAATCAAATTCCTGTAGGTACAACGCCCATCGTGACAATCTGCCATGAGTTAATTTTGTCGACATAAGAAATTCCAAAGCTCGATGATCAGTGTAAACCTTAGTATGTCTACCGAACAAAAATGTGCGAAATTTTGTGAAAGCCCAAACAACAGCCAAAGCTTCAAGTTCCGTAATCGAATAATTCTTTTCGGATTTAGAGAGAACACGACTTCCAAATGCAATAGTCTTCTGTACTACAACGCCGTTTTCTTCTATCTCTTGAAATAAATGTGCACCTAGGCCTTTGTATGATGAGTCCGTCGCCAAACAAAAGTCTTTAGATAAATCCGGATGCGAAAGAAGTGGAGCAGCAACTAAAGCATCACGAAGTTGTTCAAATTCTGACTGAGCTTCCTCATCCCAACACCAATTAGAATTCTTTCCAGATAGTTCACATAAACGAGGTGTGGCCAAATTGTCCAATCTAACAAAGCGTCTAAGAAAATTACAGACACCAAGGAAACTACGAACATCACGTTTTGTAGTAGGAACAGCATAATTACGAATTGCGTCTAGCTTTTCTGGATCAGGAAGAATACCTTCTGTAGAAATAATGTGACCGAGAAATTTCACCTGTGAACGACCAAATTCAGATTTTTCCAAGTTCACTGTAATGCCAACTCTTGCAAAAATACGTAATAATGAATCCAAAATTTTGTTATGCTCAATCCAAGAACGTTTAGCAATAAGAATATCGTCAACATATTAAGTAATATTGTCACGAAGATAAACAGGTAAAATTTCGTTTAAACTACGAATTAATGCTGCAGAAAATATAGTAAGTCCAAACGGTAATTTCCAAAGTCACTTTTGGGTAAAACAGTCAAATCCGGTTATCCTTTACTTACTGTCTAGATAGATGGATAGTAGAAGAATTGTTTTTTATAGATACAAAGAATAGTGAAAGAGTAGGCAGGGGTGCAGAAAACTAAAAGGGAAATAGCACCACTACAGCTCGGGGCCCTGTGAACGCTACGGCACATATTCACTTAGTATAGTGAATCCCCTGAGGACATTAATAGCTGCACATAAATTTCAGTTTGTGACTTAGTGGCAAATTCGGCGGAAGTGCGTACGTAAACTGATCTAACCATGCACATGGATGTATGTCATTCTTAGAATTGCGGAAGATCTTAAATTTCCGAACAGTCAAAAAGTGTTTATAGTCAAAGTTTTCGCCTGGTGGCGACAAAGACGTACCGCGTCTGTCCCAGTTTGAATGTCGATTATTGTCAAGTTCGCGCGCCTGGCGCTCTCTTGTTGCGTCCCGTAAATGAAACAAATTATCTTCTTCAAAGCCCTCTGCTATCTGTGATTCTAAATTTCTTTTGCCGTCTTTTCCTACGATTTCGCCTTCAATTTGTTTGACTTGCTTTTTTAATGCCTCAAATTCCCTTTTCACGCGTTCATTAAATTTTCCCTGATTTTCAACATGCTTATGTATGTTCTGGTACTCTTCGGTTTCTGCAAATGGTAATGGAGCTGTATCATCCGAATCTCTGTCCCCATGTAAACTACGATTTGTCAATTTATCTGAAATTTCCTCAACTCTTTCCGATAAGTTTACGTCTTCCGTAAGTATCGCAACTCGGGTTTCGCTATTGTTACACTTAGTAGTTGACTGTTCACACTGTTGCGTTAAGTTATTTATTCTGTCATTTGGTACGGATTCCTCAATTCTCTCAATTATTTTTTCCTTATCGTGTGCACGTTGTAAATTTAATTCTGAAAATTTTTGTACTATCACGCGATCTTTTTCTTCCCGTTCTCTGTCCTGTTCCTCTTGTCTAATTCCTGTTGAAATTAAACTATTATTGTGAGCCTTCAAAATCGGTTGTACTTCTTCTCTAATTTCTTTCTTTGATTCATCTTCCATGTTTTTTTAACCTGATTCTATTCGTGAGTCTAATCGTGTTATCATTGCTTTCATCTGTGTTTTTAATTCAGATCCAAACCGTGTTTCCATTGTTCCCATATCAGTTTTTAATTCAGATCGTAAAGTTCCCATCTCTGTTTTAATTGTTCGTATCTCTGTTTTAAATTCAGATCGAAACTGCTCCATTGTTCCCCTATCTGTTTTTAATTCAGATCGTAACTGTGATCCCAAATTTAATATTGCACCCATCAACTGCTCCATATTAAATGGTTCAAAATTCTTTTCGCCCCTAACATTTCCCGCAAAACTAACTTCCTTCTGCATAGCCATAAAGCTATCTGTGTTCGATACTATTTCAGAATCTTCTATCGTTAATCTCGTATTCTGTGAATTTTCTAATTGAGAAAAATTTTGAAATGGTTCCGGACTATTTTCCCGACTTATTACATTGTTTTCCACTTCATTATTCATCATACTGTTCTCCTGTGTTGGCGAGTTCGCCATGTCAACAATTTCGTCATTCTGACTATCCATCATTTTTGCCTTTTTCATCGATCGCGTAATCATTTACAAAATGTACAAAACTCGTCACTATATGAAAATTACACACAATGGCACTTTATCTCCAACAATACCATTCACACGAAATGTCTCCCTCAAACACGATTAATCGAACAATTGAAATAATTGCACTAATTGTCAGACCCATAGACAATACAACAGAAATGAAATTTTGCAAAAAAAATACCATTAGAAGAATGACAATTACCAAATCTACACATGCAATATAGACTACAATTACTAAACTACAAATTACTACAACAATACTACTGTCTACTATTTTTACAATCAGAAGAATTCCAAGGGACGATCCGAAGCAGCGGTCGCCACGTGCATGAGGGCTTAATTAAAATGAAATGAAAATAATTTTAATTTTTGGTAGCTGTATGTCCGATTACGCTATGTCTCGTAAACGGTTGGCCCTGACTAGTATTATTACGCTATCTGACTGCATAGAACAATAACAAAGAATGAAATGGAAATTTTCATTAACACAATTAATTAATTAAGTCCCCAGCAACTATAAAACCTACGAAACCAAAGCACAAGTATAACTGTTCTGTGTGTGGAAGTATGACTCAACGTACGCATCTGGCACGGTTCTTCTTCAACAACACAAGAAATTTTAAATATCATTTATACTGAATTAATTAAAGGAAATAGAAATACCATAATTACTCAAGAAAACCAGAATTACACTCTAATCCCAGAACACAAGCCAGATGCTTTGTTGACTGAACCTGTAATGAAGCATTATTTACGACATTAAATAATGAAAAATAAATCAAGTTTCGTTACCTTCATATATTGACCAAAATCACTCTAATCATTACAATATATCTCCATACCGACTCGCTATTACCACATCTCAACAAGAACTTTTCAGTGTCACATCTCAACAAACACTCTCTGCTACGAGTTCTTAACAAGCACTGACTACCACGAGCTCTCCCCAAGCACTGACTACTACGAGTTCTCAATAATCACTCCCAGTGGAGGCGGCGGAACAATACTCTCTAGCGCGATCTCTGGCGCTGTGGCTCAGTGTAGCCACCTTTCAACGGAAAGGAAAAGAACATCCACCCCACTAAGAAAACGATTACTGGAATATTGGCCACCGGAACCTAGGCGGAAATGAGTGAAAGAATAAAACATTTTCCCTTATTTATACGCTCGTATAGTCATATATTGCAGAACTGTGCTCGTTATCGTATTTCTAAATGAAATACTGATGATGGTGAATGCACACGTTGATTTTATTTTGTGTAAATTTTGATGTCAGTATTGTGAGACTTTGTTGTGATTGTCGATCTTAAATCTACATGTTGCATCAGAACTCGATCGACAAATTTTCAGTGATGGCGGTATGGAACAAAACAAGAAAAAACGTCGTAAGCATGGGTTCTAAAACGCATACTTCATGATCTACAAGAACTTGCTTATCTTTTCTACTGTGAGACACATTTCTTCTATTGAAAGCTCTTAGGTTTCGATATGTTGAGAGGTGGTAGTGGGGACCAAAACAAGAAAAACTGGCCACGAAACATGGACTCTAATAAAATACATACCTTAAGAGCTATGAACATTTGTTCATCTTCGTTACGACGGAAGATATCTCTTCTACTGCACAATGTGTCTAAACTCTAAAGATATGCTGTTCGGATCAATTTTTATTGAACGTTTTTTCTTGTATTGGGACATATTGAAAGGTTTCTGTTGGATTCCTTTCATGTTAATTTTTTAAAACTGTTGTCATTTACGGCATAGAATGGTTCAAATGGCTCTGAGCACTATGGGACTCAACTGCTGAGGTCATAAGTCCCCTAGAACTTAGAACTACTTAAACTTAACTAACCTAAGGACATCACACACATCCATGCCCGAGGCAGGATTCGAACCTGCGACCGTAGCGGTCGCGCGGTTCCAGACTGTAGCGTCTAGAACCGCTCGGCCACTCCGGCCGGCTTTACGGCATACATTCCACTTCTAAATTTACTGTGGAGTTTCTATCTGGGAGGAGAGTGAGCAGTGGAACGTGTTACTTTTACACATAATCAAGAACGATCTGTCACACTACTACGCGTTAAAACAAAGTTTATATGTAATTCATGTCACACAGTCTCATACGGAACCTACATCCGCTTTCTTTTATATACTGTATATGATAAGATACTGTCATCCCCCTTCCCTTCTGTGTGAAAGGATGAATAAGCAAATGTGTTTCTAGTTGCATGCTTGATGGTAGCAGACAAGCCTGTCTGCTAGAGAGTAGTAGGATCAATTTTGGAACAGGTAGCTACGCTTTCTAGAAGCAAAGAGGTTTCTATTCTTAGTATGGTCCTGTCCGTCTCTTGTCATGTTGGTATAGGAAGCTGCCGCTCTGGTCACTTCCGTTTTGTATCGGGAAGCACCCTCAGTAGGAGCCCAGGCCAGTCCGTCCGCGGTGAGTGTCTGAAGTGGTAAGATCTCTGGCTAAGCGCGTTTCTGCTAAGTCCGTAGGACAATGGAGTTCTTAAGTTCAGCCTAACTGAAAATTTAATCACCTTTAATTTAGGTTTAGATCTAAAATATCTTATGCTATCTTAAATTGTAACGCAGTGTAATTCGAGTGTGAAGTTCAGAATATCTTCCAGTAGTTGCTTTGTCACTACTTTGTGAGTAAAGTGGAACCACGTGATGATGATCCGTAACTCTAACTAAGATCATCAATCTTAAATGCGAATGTGCGTGAGATTATAACGTATCGTCTTGACAATATAGCAACTTTTCTTTATGTTCAACGCACGTGGAGTGTACTTTGTGAAACCATTACCACGTGCTTATACAATTGTTTGACCCATCAGGTTAATAGTAAGACGATAGTAACCAGTTCGAGGTTTTTCTTTTGTTAATTGCGTTTCGATGTTATTTTCTTTTAATTATCAAAATTACTGTGGAGACACTCTTTGTGTAAACCAAGTTGACCACGTGAAGCATGTGCTGTAATAATCAAAGTAGCCCTCAGCTATTCTTTTTGGGAAGATTTCACAGAGAGTTAGTATGAATTTAGTATACCAGTGTGTGGTAATTTCATGACGGACAGGATTGCGCTACGAATGTAACTTCTTTGGGTGAAAATAGAATCGGTTGGGTGCGGTTATTTCCTCTTGCATATGTTTCAACGTTCTTCGTTTGTTATTTTATGAATGCAGTGCTGTATGCAATCTCCCAATCTTGGCTCCATATTTGATGTATTCCGTAAGATTACTCACAATCCTAAATAAGGCACCAGTTTAGTTATGAATCAAGTGTAATATGCTGAAATTTTAACTGAACAATGATCAATGTTAAAATAAATGTCCAAATATAAACTGATTTATTTCTTTTTATTTAAATTCTCTTTTTATATATATATCACCGGTTGTCGTAAGATGACTATTAAAAGATTAATGTTAGTCTGGTTGGAAATTTGGTAATCTGGAGTGGATACCTGGTGAAACAGTTAGTAGTGCAAGGTTAACTTCCCCAGATAGCTCACGGCTTTTAACCCGCTTTTATTGTCTTGAATATCAGCACCGCTTTCAGAACAACTTAATGCATCAATATTACAATATTACCTCATCCCGATATACGAAAAGCAAAGAGCTTGCCGCAGAAGAAGTGCTCATAACTCTTAAAATACTTTATTTTAGAGCTCATATTTATTAGAATTTTTACTGATTATTGGTACATACTAACACCTCTGAAAGTTTATAGATGGAGTTCTGGTTCACCCTGCACAGCGCAACACATTAACTCAAATTTTTGGACGGATTATTTTCAAATGCTGTGTATCTGTGACTTTTTTTCCTTGGAAGTTATGGTTAAGAGATGTACTCACTAATGTAAACGATTAGAAATGTTATGGAAAACATGTTATATACTACATTATTATTATTATTATTATTATTATTGTAAATACTATCGTAGGTGTATTGTGCATGCGAAATGTGATGTTGACGGCAAGATAAGTTATATCTTGACGTAGTGGTTGTGAGACATGGTGGGGAGAAGAGACCGTAACAACCTATGTAACAAACTATGTCCCTTGAGCCTCCCCCTCACATACACAACCGAAACCTGGATCTGTATCTGTAATACAAGCGCCTTTGAGTGGACCACCAGCAACAATTTTTATCCAATGCTGAAAACGAAACTAATTCCGGTTTTCTGCTAGTACTTAATTTATACAAATAAATTTTGACTTTGTTGTCAATCGTCAGGTAAAATGCGTTTATCCGAATTTATTTATATTGTAAACTGGTACACTGCTGGCCGTTAAATTTGCAACACCATGAAGGCGGCGTGCAACGAATGTAAAACTGGAATTAAGTATATTATATGCTAGGGCGTGACAATAATCACTATTTCAGCACAGCCACGCAAAGTTGGTAGGAGTAAACCATCTACATTCTGTATACAACAGAAATCCCATGTTGCTTATTCGTGAGAAGACTGTACTATGCCTTACGTAATAAAGACAAGCGTCTACCACCAAGTGTCGGAACTCGACATCGGCAGGACTGTGGCCTTACAAGACAGCAATTTATAGTTCCGCCATGTTTGTGCTCATGTTGAACAGAAACCCAAGTCTGTTATGCTAATATAGAACCTATGGATACAAGAGAATCATATACCACACCATGCAGGATCGCAACTGCCTTACACGGCTAGCACCCGAGAGGGCAGACACATTGTTCAGTGGACAGTGCATTTTCGTGAACTCCATCAGCTACCTCGAGACAGGAAGCGGGTTTGTTTGCAGCAGGACACGTATATGAAGTGGAATACAAAATTTTCGGGACTGGTGCTGCCATTTGGAAAGTAGGAGTAGTAGATCTTTGCACCACTAGGTGGCGAGAGCTGCATATCTGATGAGTCAGTGTGCGGAGTGGCGTTCAGCTGGGAGGACGTGTTGCGTGTCCACAGTGATTTCTGTAATACTCTGTGTGTGGTGTGTGGCGATTTTACGATGGATCCGCGAACAGAACAGCGTGTGTGTATCAAATTCTGTGCGAATCTCGTGAAAAATGCTACGGAGTGTTTGGGCGACAGGGCATTAGCCGTACGCGTGTGTTTGAGTATCATGCTCGGTTCAGGGCCGGTCGTATAGGCGTCGAAGATGATGCTCACACTGGCAGTCCCGTTAGCCGCACAACGCCAGACATTGTTGCCGAACTTCAACAACTGGTGGATGCGGATCGACGTCGAACCATTGAAGACCTTGCGGATGAAATGAGTATTGGTTATCGGACATGTCAACGAATGTTGACTGGTGAATTGGGCGTGGAGGTTCCCTGCTGTTTTGGGGTGGCATTATGTGGGGCCGACGTATGCCACTGGTGGTCATGGAAAGCGCCGTAATGGCTGTACGATACGTGAATGCCATCCTCCGACTGATAATGCAACGATATTGGCGAGGCATTCGTCTTCATGGACGACAATTCGCACCCCCATCGTGCAGATCTTGTGAAAGACTTCCTTCCAGCTGGCCGGTGTGGCCGAGCGGTTCTAGGCGCTTCAGTGTGGAATCGCGCGGCCGCTACGGTCGAAGGTTCGAATCCTGCCTCGGGCATGGATGTGTGTGATGTCCTTAGATTAGTTAAGTTTAAGTAGTTCTAGGGGACTGATGACCTCAGATGTTAAGTCCCATAGTGCTAAGAGCCATTTTTGAACTTCCTTCCAGACAACAATGTCGCTCGACTAGCGTGGCCAGCGTGTTCTCCAGACATGAATCATATCGAACATGCCTGGGATTGATTGAAAAGGGCTGTTTATGGACGGCGAGGCCAACCAACCACTCTGAGGGATCTACGCCGAATCGCCGTTGAGAAGTGGGACAGACTGGACCAACAGTGCTTTGATGAACTTGTGGATAGTATGCCTCGACAAATACAGGCATATATCAATGCAGGAGGACGTGCTACTAGGTATTAGAGGCACCAGTGTGTAAAGCAGTCTGGACCACCACCTCTGAATGTCTCTCTGTATGGTAGTACAACCTGCAATGTGTGGTTTTCGTGAGCAATAAAAATGGCGAAAATGATGTTTATGTTGATCTCTATTCCAGTTTTCTGTACAGTTTCCGGAACTCTGGGAACCGAGGTGATGCAATTTTTTTTTATGTGTTTGATATTACTGACTTAAAGCAAGGAGACGTAAAAGTGATCAAATAACACGCGTTCTTCTTCATCATAGTGCAAGTGGTCTCTGTAAGGAGACAATTAACAGCTTTGATTAGTATTGTGGGCTACGCCACTGGGGTGTGTTTTGTGGGATAACGACGTTTCTTACAGCTCAGTATCTCCTATTGGAGGTTCTAATTGCTAGGAAGTCGTCCTCTCAAAGTCTGTTCGGAAAAAAATATTAAAGAAAGATCTAATTCATTCGCTGAACTAACAATTACGACTTCTGCTTGTTATTTCACACCCCACGTAAGTTCATACTCAAACCTTTTAAAAAAGTTTCGATGATTTGAAAAGTTTTGCTGATGCAGAAACTAATATTAATGTTAAATGCTTCTAAATAGTTGTAGCAAATGCAAAACAGTATTTAGTCGTGACTAAAAGTAGAAGTACATTCGTCGTATTTTCAGTGGAAAGTTTGTGACATTACAGCCTTTATCACTGCGATTTTTAACATGTAAAAGTTTTTTTTTTTCTGTATTCGCGTCAGTATGTGCGAACTTTTAACATATACCAATGAATGTTGTAACCAGATATCTTTGCCGCGCTCCTGAAAAGCGCAGAATATCACGATAGCTATAAACTGTTATACGCTGCTATCGATCAGTAAAAAAAAAAAAAAACGATGCAGCTATGTTTCAAAATAACAATTGCCAATTTTTACTTCTGCAGGGAGCCGCGCCGCTCTCTAGCTGTTCTGTGAATGTGTTGCGAGTCGGACGCAAAAGTATTGTGCTCCATACTGATATAATCATTTTATTGTAACTTTAAGAGTTTAAGTGATTAAAAAATATATGTAGCCACAAACAAGCGAGAATGTATATCATGAAAATTCGCTCCACCGCCACAATGGGAGGCCATGTTAATGTAAGTTTCCGTTTCATAATATAATACTTGAAGCCTTGAAGTTTATTTAATTTCAAAGAAAATCTCTCAACCTTATTTTCATTAATTATACTTGTGATAATCTTTCCTGTTTAAAAGATTTATGCAGCTTATGATCCAGCGTGTGTTCTGTCGGAACAGGTGCTGTCGTGACGACATCGTTATAGTATTTATTCCAAGTTCTTTCAGTTCCGTTTATATGTTCGTACAAATCCAATTAGTTGGTCCCTTAGGTTTCTTTCGTGTAACTTCTGTCTGTTTTCTCCGCGCGATCTTCCTCCGAAAAAAAAATTTCTGTTCATTTTTTTTAGTAATTTTCGATATCGCGAATGAGAAAAGACAGCCGCCTCCTGCTCCGAACGGAACACCACGACTTTTCTAACGTCGGAGAGTACCGCACGAATTTTCCGCTAAAAGGTAATAGAATTTCTTAAAGCTGGATCAATTACACATGTTGCTGCTGTTCTCCGACAAATCTGGTGTGATTAATAGTAATTTATTCTGTCACGACAAAAAGAACCAATTTTATTTTTACCAAAGCAACGAAGCTTTCAATTAAATTACTAAAAAAAAAAAAATCATACCAGATCTGGCGCCCGAACAGGGACTTGACTAAAATATTGAAAGTGTCACGGTACTAATATATGATTGTCTTATTTCATGTATCGCTCTTTGGAAACCAATGCTGCATAAAATTACGGATGAGCAATAAATATACGCAATATTGAAGGACGCGGTATTTACACAAATATCTTGGGATTTAATAAGACGCAGATTTGCAGTTTTGAAGACAACGCCGAGTGAGTACCAAATTTTCGTTTGCCATAGTTCTGTCTAAAGAGTAGCTCATTTGAGCTTCAAATTCGACCTCACTCTATCCTTTCTGTAGCTTAACGTAAAAAAACAACTTTTTTTTTCTACGTAAATATTTGAACATTTTCTGTAACCTTTTGCTTGGACTATTTGTTTTATACTGTAGTTAGTATTCTCGTGTAAGTTCAAGATGGATGCCATTTCAGTCTTTTCTGTGTAACAGCGTTGGCAATCAATTGTTTCAACGGCGTTGACTCCATCTTGTCTTTTTGCCACAGACGTGTGTCAGTTATTACCCACGTAACATTAGACATTTGACGAACGCGCCGCGACTTTAACTTGCGCGGCAAGAATAATTGACAATCAGAATTTCAGTTGGCAGTACCCATTTTAAGTTGGCAATAGTTGAATTTCAGTATGGCGGACGGACAATCGAGCGCGAACTCTGCAGACGAAAGCGACGGCACTGTTAACAAACATTACCGACTCCGCTCACGCGAAACGACGGCCAGGACAGACGACAGACAAGAGGTAGCTAACGTGGACGACACTCAGCAGGAAACACCCACCTCCCCGATAACGGTATCAATTGACATTGTCAAAATGTTACAGGAATTGATACTAGACAGACAGGAGAGGGAACAGCGCGAACGTGATCGCGAACAACGTGAGAAAGACAGAGACAAGTTTTTATCAGAGTTGAAAACGGATATGACAACACAGATTGACTCAGTTAGGAATGACGTAAATACCACCATTGATGCGAAAGTAGGTACCCTCACTACGCAAGTAGGCTCTCTCACAGCACAGATAGATTCGGTTAAGGGTGACGTCACGGCGCAAGTAACCGCTTTGACAACACAGATAAGCACTCTGAATAACAAAATTGATAACATTGGTCAGAATCTCACAACTCAAATCGAAGCGTTAACAGTAGTGTTGCTTCGCCCACTAAAGCACTTACCGAAAATTACAAAGAATGGATTGATGTACAAGAGAAGCTTGTTGAGGAGAAGGTTACACGTGACTTGAAAGATGTTGTTAAATCCGCAACCTTAGACATATTATCTGCACCCGGCAGTTCAGGAGACACTGTTTGTACTGAACTAGGCCAAATTAGACGAGTGTTTACCCGGGATTTGCCGGAATGGCGGAAGCAAGTAACAGATGAGATATCCGACCTGAAACAGCAAATTCAAACACTACAGTATGATAACCAGAGTGACGGGAAACACTCACTACCTTCTGAGCCAGATGAACATCAATACCAGACAACACAACACACCACAGTACATTCCGCGACCGAAAAATGAATTTAACGATTCACACAACAACACTGAACAATTGACACTCACAACCCTCATGAAAGAGGAGAGTGTATTGAAACACAGAGTTTTTCAACCATTCCAAGCGGAAAAGCGAAATATTCATCCAGTCGTTTTCCTAAAGAACTTTTCAGGAGTCTTTCCAGCTGCCTGGAATGACAAACAGAGAATACAATTCATTACCGGATACATACAAGGAGAAAGTGCTATATGGGGAACCGAGATGGTTGATAAGTGCAAAACATTTAGCGAGTTTGAGAAGAACTTTTTAAGCAAATTTTGGAGTGCAGATGTTCAGCAACGCCTACGCAAAGAGGTCTACAACGCCGAACCTTTCCATTCGAACAGTGGCGGACTTCGCCGGTACTTTGAAAAGTACTTGAGAAAGATACAATATTGGGACACTCCCATAACAACAAAAGATGTTATTATGATCCTTAAGTCAAAACTACCCATTTCCATACGCGAAAAATTAGTGAACGTGTCAGAGGAAGATCAGGACGCATTTTTATCCGTCCTTGATTCGCTCGATCTCATACACGAAGACGCACGTGCGAATGCTAACCGTAAGAACAACAACGCAGGCACGTATTCGAATGGAAACGGTAGTAATGGAAATGGTTCACACGAAACACAATACGGAAACAAACAGTACAATAACCGCAATAGAGGCCGAAACAATGGTTACCGTAATGGTAAACACAAAAACAAGCATTACGGCAACCAACGGTACAATCCAATATACAACACGCAACAACAGTATTACGGGAATGCCCCATACCAATCAAACAATAACGGTAGTAACTTCTACCAGAATGGGAACAAATACAAGGGTAAACGTTGCAACAATCAAAATTGCGGAGGTCAGCTACCTCCACCACAACCCTATGGGCAGCCACAACACCAGCAACAACAGCAATACACGCCTCAGCAACAACCATTCATGCAACAACTACAGTACACGCCACCACAACAGGACTGTAGATACAATAACAATAAACCAAGAAAACAATACAATCCACCGGTATATTTTACGCAGGCAAGTAATGTACCGATTTTTCAGCCTGGTAACCAAGTGCAGTACCAACAAGGGTTTGATACAAATCAACACACACAATGAGTAAAAAACCAGCGAGAATGGTCAAGTGATGTGACAGAAGAATCAAATCAGTCGCATCACAAGAAAGCGGAAAACTAAAGGCAGCACCTTTTCGCCTCCTTGGGGATGCTGCGGGACATAATGGGGGCAAACTCGACCTTGAACGACTTAACGAGCCGGCCGCGGTGGCCGTGCGGTTCTGGCACTGCAGTCCGGAACCGCGGGACTGCTACGGTCGCAGGTTCGAATCCTGCCTCGGGAATGGGTGTGTGTGATGTCCTTAGGTTAGTTAGGTTTAAGTAGTTCTAAGTTCTAGGGGACTTATGACCTAAGATTTTGAGTCCCATAGTGCTCAGAGCCATTTTTTTCGACTTAACGTAATACGTTATGATCGCGACACTGACTTGAGAGACGATTTGTTGCAGGAAAATATTGAGACAGACTTGAATGACGTATGGGAAGACGAAGTACAAGCAATGACTAAAATTTACATAGCCAATACACCAATAGATGCTATTATTGATACTGGTGCAAACGTAAATGCTTTATCACTATGTATGTTTAAGAAAGTTTCTGCAGGGATGAAAATTTTAACGTTACCAGTACAAGGTTGTTCAGTAACAGGAGCGGTAGGATCTTTATCACAGCGAGTCAATTTGCAAGCTCAGGTACCGATAAGGATTAATTCTACTTCTTTCATGTGTGTATTTCTAGCAAGTTAAGAATTTGTCAGTGTCATGCTTATTAGGATTGGAGTTCCTGAGGAAGAATAAGGCAGTGATTGATATAGAAAAGGGTATCTGTACAATCAGAGTAGGTGAACAGGAGGTAACGCTGCAATTGTTGCGCGGCAAGGTCTAAAGAGTCAACACTGAGCACAAAGTTAAGGTACGCAGACTGGTACAGCGAATGTTTTTGAACCAAGCACACATGACAAGACAGGGTAACAGTTGGACGGATTTTGATACTGATGACGGACTTCCGACTAGAGAAGAGATTTTGAATAAAGTAAGCGAATCAAGTGAACTTGATTACATACAAAGGCAAGATTTACTGCACTTACTTATGAGGTATCTTCATGTCTTTTCTTCGAAACCTGGAGTAATACGTGACTACGAATATGACATGAAGGTCGCTCCCCATTCTACTTTTTGCTAGACAATGTACTCTGTCCTGTATGCAAGGCGCGAGGCTGTGAAAAATGAAATACGTAAAATGCTTAAGTGGGAGATCATTGAACGGTCAGACTCACCTTACAGTAGTCCGTTATTGCCAGTTTTGAAGCAGGATGGTAGTGTACGTATAGTTTTGGATGCAAGAAACATAAATAAAATAATTATTCCAGTAAGAACTCGACCTGAGGCTATGGATGAACAATTACTAAGGTTTCATGGAGTAAAATTCCTCACATCGGTAGACTTGAGATCGAGCTACTGGCAGGTCAAGATGACATCACAGTCTCGAAAATATACAGCGTTTATATTTGCAGGTAGATCATACCAATTCAAAGTAGTTCCATTTGGTTTGAATGTGAGTTCAGGCGTATTCATAGCTGCACTTGATCATGTATTAGGACCTGAACTGTTGGATCGAGTAACAGTGTATGTTGATGACTTACTGATTGCTACGAAATCTTGGGAAGAACATTTAGACATAATAAGCAAAGTTTTCCAGAGGTTTGTTGACTATGGAGTCACAGCTAAGCTACATAAGTCTAAATTTGGTAAAAGCGAGATTAAATTTTTAGGACATCTTGTATCATCACAGGGAATTACCCCAGATCCAGACAAACTAGCAGCTATTAAAAACTTTCCTGTGCCCTCTTCTAAACGCCAGTTGAAAGGCTTCCTCGGAATGACTTCCTTTTTCAGAAAGTTTATTTCGGACCAGTCGATGAACAGTCAAGCATTGCATGATCTTCTAAAGAAAAATAGTCACTGGCATTGGACGCCAGAGTGTCAGGCAGATTTTGATCGCATTAAACAAGCACTTCTTAACAGCAATATTTTGTTCCATCCAGACATGGATAAAGAATTCTGTATTTCGTCAGATGCTTCATTTCAGGGGCTTGGTTCTTGTTTGTTTCAAGTAGAAGTAATTGATGGAAAAGAAGAGATATCAGCTTTGCAAGTAGGGTTCTCACAGAGTGTGAGAGGTCATACTCGGTGATAGAGTTGGAGGCTCTGGCCATTGTATGGTCCTTTAAAAGGTTCAATTACTACATCCATGGTCGGAAAATTAAGGTCTTTTCTGATCACCAAGCTCTCGTGTAAACTTCTTCATCCTCGTCTTACACGATGGAGTCTCTTCTTGCAAGAGTATGAATTCGAAATAGTATACATCAAGGGTAAAAACAACATTATCGCGGATGCTTTGTCACGCATGCCGCAAGGACTTCCCGAGTCCAGTGAACTTATCTAACTACCGAATTCTTCTAATGAAAGACCCCTCTACATAGAAAGTATTTCCTTCAGCTCTGCAAGCAGATGCGTATACTCCAAGAAACAGATCCCAAATGGCGTAAGGTCAAACAACATCTTCTAACAAAACCCGATCACCAATTGTCCAAATTTTATAAACTACATAACCATGTTTTATTCCATCGAACTTCTCTCCTCTCTGGTAGATGGTGTGTGTGTATACCACACGCATACGTTGAACACCTTATCTGGTACACACATCTTTCCTGGGGTCATTATGGACCTGAAAAATGCAAACGAAGGGTTTCTGCGTATTGCTATGTACCAACTTGCACCATCGAATCCACAAGTTGTTAAGTACATGTCTTATCTGCCAGAAGGCAAAACCCTTCAACCATTCGAACCTAATTCCTCTGAATCCAATTATTACTGAGAGACCAAATCAAGTTCTGGCCCTTGATCTCGCCGGCCCCCTGCCGCAAGGGAGGGGAGGGGTGAAATATCTAGTCGCATTGATAGATCTTTTCACAAAACATGTGAGACTTTATGCAGTGAAATCATCCAGTGCACTTCCGATCATCCGTCGAATCGAACAAGACTATTTTCCTCGATTTGGCAAGCCGGAGGCCATTCTATCAGATAATGCATCGAATTTCACTGGCAGACAATGGCGCAATTTTCTTGCCAGACATGGCATCAAACAAATACTTATATCTCGTTTCAGACCGCAATCTAATCCCACCGAACGTATCTTCAAAGAGTTCAATAGATTCATTCGAACCTACATACCTAATCGACAAACCCGTTGGATTGACTTTGTATCTTCATTCGAGCAGATTGTTAACAATCTTCCACACTTCTCAACTGGATTTACACCTGCGGAATTAATGACGAGTCATCGGGAAAGAAATGAATGGTTAGATCCCATACCTAAAATTGTAGAACCAGAATTAGATTTAGATGCAAAACTTAGGCAAGCATTGGTATCCTTAGCTGTACAGGCGAATCTACGCAAGAAGTCTTATGACAAGAAAGTATCTAAGGCTCTTACATATGATATTAATGAAAAGGTGCTTTTACGGACACATTTTAAGCCATCGAAGTTGTTGAAAAGAAATCGGAAATGGAGGCTATTCTACGACGGACCATTTGTAGTAATTAGAAAGCCACATACAGGATGTTATCTAATAGCGGATCCAGCATCTGGCAGAATTAAAGGATTGTATCACCACCAGGATCTCAAGAAGTATAACGAGACAAAGTAACAAGCAAAGGAACATTAGCCTAAGGTTTAACCTGTGAAACACTTCGGTATTCAAACACACCAATACGAGTACTCACACTTTGGCGAAAAACTATGGAGGTAATTGAAGATTTGATTTATTATGGCGTACGAAAAAGAAAGCACATTCCATTTGAGAGGACAGATTCTCAGTTAGTTTTAAGTTAGTCATAGGTGTAAGCAGTCCAAGTTGGCTGTTGGCATTGAGAAATGCCGTTATTGGTGAAAGGAGATACGGAAGGAAGTAGCAGATTGCTACCTTCCAACTCCAATGAATATATATATGTATGTGAAATATTAGGTTAAGCAATTTCTTTTTCAGCCCTCAAGATGGAATGTTAGTCTTTAAGTGTACAGAGTACAGCCTATTGCGTGTAAACTGTGCGTTATTGTAACACCGCCATGAACTATACCTTTTGTTAGCGCGATCTTCAGAATTACACAGAATTGTGTAGCCAAGTGTTTGAACTGTCAAAAGCAGTAAATAACAGAGAGAGAGAGTATCACGTAGTATTTGATAGTTTTCAGGAGATTCAATCTCAGATTCATAGTATCATCTACGAACAGTAAGCCTCATAAAGATTTAATAGTTAAGCAACAAAGCATTTCCTTTATTCTGTTTTACAACAGCTGTTAGGTCATGTAGTCGAGAGTGCCACTACATGGAAACATATACGTCGTACTGACAAGTCTGAAGTATTCCTGATGGTAAACGTTTCTTCTTTAAACATGTAAGATGCACTAAAGTAATTAGCTATTTCACAGCCAAGCGCGACAATCGCCCAGAAGAAAGCTTGAGAAACTAGAAAGCTGTCACCAGATATGACTCACATTATAATAATAAAACTAAGATCTGATATTAGATTAAAGGATAGCCACTTGAAGGCACACGTGACGCATGTCATGCATCTAAGGTCACAAAAATATCCTAGTGTAGTTGTGCTAGAATTTGTATATGTATATAGTGTATTTATGTTCATATTTGATCCTCTCCTCTTCCACTTCCCCATCCTATCCCATTAAAAAAAAGTGAGGATTAGAATTTGACAGGCTCATCTGAGTGCTCTTTAGACGGTTGAAGTGGAAACGAAATTTGTGGGAGAGATCCGTTAGCGAAAGTTTTGTTCTAATCGCGTATCGCGAGTAGCAATGTTGAGAGATTATAATACATTCCGCGAGTAGTACTTGCAGCCAGTAACTTTATGAAGCATGAATCTTCCGGAGAGAAATACATGAGTATGCTCGACCAGTAGAGACAGAATTTGTTCAATCTGTGCTCTACATAAACAGTGACACTAAATTTTGAAGAGAAACGAAATAATAAGCTGCTTAAAAGATTTGTTTTAAAAAAAATTTACCTTTGTAAAAAGGAGAGAGAATAACCGAAATAATCGTGCCTTGATGCACAAGTAGTGGTATTCAATACGCTAATCCGGCGTGGCGTGACTGAAAAAGGTTAACAGAATTTTGTGACTGTAAGCAAACTTAAGAAATGTATGTATGTAATTTATGGACATTGTTTAATCTTGTAATGTATTTACCTGTGAGTAACTTGAACTGTGAACTTTGAAATCACAATGTGAGATGGGAGATGTGAATTTGCAGACACTCTAAGACGTTCTAAACAAAATGCGAGTGATAAAGTGTACAAAATACGTGTGCAGTGACATGTGTACACGCAAGTGCAGGTGGTGACAGCGATCACAGCAAAGCATTTTGCAAACTATGTGTAAAACGTTGGCTTCACTTACCTGTGTGTAAGCAGCATGGCAGGTCGCAGGGACTGTCGTGTGAAATCCTCGAAACAGACGGTGGTATTTTCTACCCAAGTTTTCGATACGCCGATCGACGATGGAGAAAGGACACTAGACGTGTGTTTTCCGCGTGTTCTCATTTTAGCAGAGCGCGAGTGACACACGTTAAACTTCATACGAGCATACACGAGCGCGTGTTGCACTGGACTAGTAACCGGCAACAGCGCGGAGCTGCTTGCAATTGGACTCAACAATTAACATTTGAAACACAACCGACGCGCGCGCTGTGGAGGCGTGTCATTGACCTTAGAATGTTTTCCGTCTCACAACTACGCAAGAGACATTGCTAAAGCTATCACAGTGAAACTTAATTATGAACTTTATTTATTCTGTAAAAAGAGAAGTCTTAGCTTCAAATTAATTTCCATTTAATCAGTCACGTCGGATATTTTGCGATAGATAGTTAAATAAAGACAAGGCATTACTGAGCACTGAAAGGTTAACTGGAAGGGAAGGTTATCAATCCTGTCCAGAATCCTATAAAACCTTTACCTGTAGGTCTACATTATAGCACGAACCTAACACAGGTTTCTTTCTGTTTATTTGCATGTAAACGACATGACGCTTGATGCGAGACACTAGAGAGGCAACACGAGCGAACACAAAAAAAAGACGCTACCCAGGGTCGTGACCTCTCGGACGACGCCGCTCACCGAACGAGAATAGACGTTGCAGACTCCCGTTAAGTGAGCACGTGACAAATAAAAGTGTACAGTGTAGTATCAAGTGAAACGTCCTGATTAACAACGATATTCTAAAAGAATCTAATGAAACGGATAAAAAACATTACGAGACCAAACAGGTCACAGACAATTTTAGAGGACTGTTTAAGTAATTATTTCAATGTATCTGTGTATGTTTGTCTACTGACATGTTTTGTTTTCTATATAGAGTATTATTCATTTATCTTTGTGTGTGTTAGACTTAAGATTGTTTTTTGTCATATTTTGTTTCACAGTAACAGCAATTAAAATAACAGTGCAAGGACACCTTACAATGAACTGAGAGTAGTGCCAAAGTGCACAAAAGACACTGAAAGACTATTTGTTTTCATAACTGTACTGGAAGCATAAAATAACTAGATGACAAACTCATTCCAAATTTATGTTAGAACGAAAGTAAACAGATGATAAAACACAGTAATGTCTTGAAACTACATGTGAGTCCTGATGATCCTTCCGGAATCATCATGCCTTACATGGGAGGCATTGTGACATTACAGCCTTTATCACTGCGATTTTTAACATGTAAAAGTTTTTTTTTTCTGTATTCGCGTCAGTATGTGCGAACTTTTAACATATACCAATGAATGTTGTAACCAGATATCTTTGCCGCGCTCCTGAAAAGCGCAGAATATCACGATAGCTATAAACTGTTATACGCTGCTATCGATCAGTAAAAAGAAAAAAACGATGCACCTATGTTTCAAAATAACAATTGCCAATTTTTACTTCTGCAGGGAGCCGCGCCGCTCTCTAGCTGTTCTGTGAATGTGTTGCGAGTCGGACGCAAAAGTATTGTGCTCCATACTGATATAATCATTTTATTGTAACTTTAAGAGTTTAAGTGATTAAAAAATATATGTAGCCACAAACAAGCGAGAATGTATATCATGAAAATTCGCTCCACCGCCACAATGGGAGGCCATGTTAATGTAAGTTTCCGTTTCATAATATAATACTTGAAGCCTTGAAGTTTATTTAATTTCAAAGAAAATCTCTCAACCTTATTTTCATTAATTATACTTGTGATAATCTTTCCTATTTAAAATATTTATGCAGCTTATGATCCAGCGTGTGTTCTGTCGGAACAGGAGGCTGTCGTGACGACATCGTTATAGTATTTATTCCAAGTTCTTTCAGTTCCGTTTATATGTTCGTACAAATCCAATTAGTTGGTCCCTTAGGTTTCTTTCGTGTAACTTCTGTCTGTTTTCTCCGCGCGATCTTCCTCCGAAAAAAAAATTTCTGTTCATTTTTTTTAGTAATTTTCGATATCGCGAATGAGAAAAGACAGCCGCCTCCTGCTCCGAACGGAACACCACGACTTTTCTAACGTCGGAGAGTACCGCACGAATTTTCCGCTAAAAGGTAATAGAATTTCTTAAAGCTGGATCAATTACACATGTTGCTGCTGTTCTCCGACAAATCTGGTGTGATTAATAGTAATTTATTCTGTCACGACAAAAAGAACCAATTTTATTTTTACCAAAGCAACGAAGCTTTCAATTAAATTACTAAAAAAAAGAAAAAAATCATACCAGAAGTTTTAGAAAATTACGAATAAGTAATGCTATTTTGTCATATATAGATATGGTTTGAGACCGTGACTGTCATATAAAATAAATTGTTGGTGATGTGCAGCAACCAGTCAAAAACTGATTTCAAGTTACTTTATTCGAAAAGTACCGTTACCGGTTTCGAATGCTTTACAATTCATCATCAGACGGTTTATTCATGCTTTTTCATCAATACATATTATATATAGGTTTCCTGTAAAAAAATCTTCCCTAGGATAAACAATAATTTACAAATGGCAAACGTGTAACCAAAATGGTTGCGCTACGTATTTCACTCACATGAAATGTTCATCTGGCACATTTGTATACTGCTAACACAAATGCACCAGATGGACATTTCATGTAAGTTGCACTACAACACAAATATATAGCGCAACAATTTTGGTTACGCGTTTGTCATCTGTAAATTGTTGTTTATCCTAGGGCAGCTTTTTTACAGGAAACCTATATATAATACGTATTGATGAAAGCATGAAAACACTGTCTAATGATGAATTGTAAAAAATTCGAAACCAATAACGCTACTTTTTGAGTTTGTGGCTGGTTGCAGCACACAATCAACATTTTATTTTATATAGCAGCCACGGTCTCCAACCATGTCTATATATGACAAAATAAAGTAACATGAAACCATTTTGTGGCTGGTTACTGTACATCACCAATAATTTACGAAAAAGTTCATCAAAGATGCGCTGTCGATGAAGCACAGTAATATATATCTGCTGACGCTTTCTTTTTGACATTGCATTCGTTGTCGTGGCATTTACGGGTGTCACATATTCACGAAACTTTGTTTAGTGACATCTCTCATTTCATGTATTTTTCTTTTCACTGATTATAGACGTATATTTCCACTGTATGTGAGAATCATAGTTTAATATTTATGAACTCATATGACACTGCCTTGAGTGTGAAAAGTGAGCGCCCCATCCTGTGTAGATGCAGATGTACTCAACAGCATCGTCAGTGAACAGTCTTAATGCTGGCACTGAGCTGCTCGCTCTATCTGCTACATCGTCTTCATCCATTGACTGTATTAAGGGTGCTACTACGCTTAGTCGCCTTGCTCCCTTTTTGTGTCAGACAGAGCGCGTTCAGTGGAGTGTGCTGGGACGTGGCACTACAAAGGGAATGTGACACCGCCGAGCAGGCAGGTAAATCCACACAGGGTGGCTCTCCCTGGGGCGGGCGGGCACCTGTTGCACGATTCATGGCGACCTCACTATTCTCCCTGCGACTGTAGACCGCAGGTTACTAGGGGAGTGAGAAGGTCGGCGCATTTATTGAGAGGACCGCCAGTGCAAAGTTGCTGAGTGTTTCCCCACAATTATGTGCTAAGATCGCAATTATGTGCGAATTCAAACAAGCAACATTGTTTCCACTGATTCCTTCAACTGTGACGGAACAGGATTCACTCTAGCATTTCTTCTATCTTCTATCTTCTCTTCACATGAAATTTTAATTTAAAAATCTCTCAAATTAAAGTAAAATCTGACATAAAAAGTGAAAAGGAAGAGGAAGCCTGACGCGTTATTACTGGTCTGAGCATGCGATCCGTTGTACGGAATATCGGAAATATATAAACAAAATGATTAGAAAATAAATTAAAAATAACTGTTC
Source organism: Schistocerca nitens (assembly GCF_023898315.1). Lineage (NCBI taxonomy): Eukaryota > Metazoa > Arthropoda > Insecta > Orthoptera > Acrididae > Schistocerca > Schistocerca nitens. The sequence continues at coordinate 407,352,302 of NC_064622.1, forward strand.
CCAGAGTTCACGGAATATTACGTCTGCTCAGACTGAAGCTGTTACTGGTATTCACCGAAAAGAAGGCGAATTGTGGAATGTAAACGGATTTTAAAGTCAACAGGCATCTTTGAGACTTACGCTTGTCTCGCGGACTAAAGCTATCACCAATGAAAAAGCGCCTACTCTTTCCTGATTGGTCAAAGGTAACTGTTTACTGACAGATCCTTTTTATGACAGGCGTATTACACCAACGCAATGCACAATATATCATACATAATAAATATCAATATGAACTTTGTATACACATTACGCATACAAATAAAGGAGTTTTACTATCTCCCTAACTTTACTTGTAATTATTTTAAGCAAAGTCTCTGATGGGTGTATTAAGGAATTAATTGCCGATATTCACAGTAACATGAAAATTAGAAAGATTGTTAATCAATCGGAGGGATTCCATGTACTGCTTTGTGGACCAGGTGTAGAAGATTGTAACCCGTTGAGGAGGCTACAATCATGCATGACCGTGTACAGCAGACTTGACCGCGGTGTGCACTCCGTCTCGATGTAATCTAATCCCTTATAGTGGATTAATGAAATAAAAAGAGAATTCAAATGTTTTTACCGTAATATTCTCAGTATTCCAAGCATTACTTGTCACAGCACGTAATAAAGGCAATTAATGATTTTTATCGATAACTAACTGCTTATCAATCGGTGCTAGAGACTTGACTAGATCACACAGTTGGAGCAATACTTCTCTACAAAGTTAGTAAGACACAATAAAAAGGATTAAATGTGTAGTGCATGGAGCGAGTACCAAGTTACTGTATATCGTAGACTCACGTGTAGTCTTTAACCAACACAGTAGCGTGTTCAAAAAGACATTTAATTACAGGCTATATCGTTCTAGCCCCAACAGGGCAATAGCCTCCAAAATCCTATTAATCACGGAACAGATTCTATGTAGTCATTGGACGTCACCTGAGTAAAAAGTCTGTCAATGGCATTCCAAACCCTTCTATAGCTGCCCAACTCCGCCGTTGATAATGCTATTGTGGAGTGGAAATGCGAAGCTACAACCACAATTATACGAAGACCAGACACACCTCACGTAGTGACCGACAGGAACCGTCGAGCGTTGTAAAATCAGCTGAAGGAATCAGTCGTGAGCTCCTAGTGGCGCCAGCAGTCCATCCAGTGCGCAGACTGTGGCCAGGGAGAAAGATAATGGGCTACGATTCGAGCAGCCCGCGTCATAAGCTACCCAGACAGTGGTGAGCGACGCTGTAGGCGGTGTGAAGAGTGACACCACTGCACTGTGAATGACTAGAAAGGGGAGATTTTGCGTCATCAACGATGCTCTACCCTGTGGCAATCCGATGGTACCATTTGGGTCTGACAGATACATGGAGAACGGCAGCTGCCATCATGTGTGGTACGGAGGAGGTATCGTTGCGGTATGGGGGTGTTCGGAGACGATGATGGTCTGTGCCAATATAACAGTGCACCCGTCATAAAGTAGCATTGGTGAGGCAGTAACTTGTGGAAAATAACGTTCCGGAAATGGACTGACCTATCCAGAATCCCGACCTGAACCCCACGGGACACCTTCGGATGAGTTATATTTTTGTTTTGTTTAAGGAAGATTGGGGTTCCATTCTTCCACAGACATTGAGACGACGCATTGAAAGTGTGCGCATCAGAGTTTGAACCATCATAAAGTCGAAGGGTGGACAAATTCAATATAAATGTCCACTAAGGGGTATCCAGACGCCGTTGATCAGATATTGTACGAATGATGGATGAGGTCGCTTTTGAAAGCGTCAGCTTGACTACAGAAAGTTATTTATCTGTGACAGTGCATTTCACAACAGGTTGCCCAAAGACGTTTTGAAACAGTGTTTGGCCACAAAAATCGCACTGTCACTTTTATTACCACTTACAAAAAAATTTCCCCCAGTTATAACTAAATATCTGCCTTTTATTTAATGCGAAACTTCAAGCACAAAACTGACTGTCAAATTTCTATAATTCACATCTGGATAACACACGAGTACAAGAGTGCAGTCGAGATCACACAATTCACATGGAGCTGTAAACGAATCTCGATTTTCGGATTGGAACGGCGCCATGCAGTGGAGCACGGATTTACAAAATATCGTTGTTGTGAAACACAACTAGCTCTTTACACACAAGAAGTGTTGACTGTTATTGACAAGGGAATTCCCATTGATTCCGTATTTCTAGATTTCCAGAAAGTTTTTGACACTGTACCACACAAGCGGCTTGTAGTCAAATCGCGTGCTTGTGGAATATTGTCTTAGTTGTGTGACTGGATTCGTGATTTTCTGTCGAACAGATCACAGTTCGTAGTAACTGACGAAAAGTCATCGGATAAAACGAACGTGATTTCTGGCGTTCCCCAAAGTAGTGTTATAGGCCCTCTGCTGTTTCTCTTGTGTTTAAACGATTTAGGAGACAATCTGAACAGCTGTCTTAGGTTGTTTTCAGATGATGCTGTCGTTTATCTTCTAGTAAAGTCATTAAAAGATAAAAAAAATTGCAAAACGATTTAGAAAAGATATCTGTATGGCTCGAAAATTGGCAATTGACCCTAAATAGTGAAAATTGTAAGCTCATCCACATGAGTGATAAAAGGATTCGTTAAACTTTGGTTACACGATAAATCAGTCAAATCTCAAAGGCCGTAACTTCAACTAAATACCTAGGAATTACAATTAAGAACAACTTAAATTTAAAAGAACACATAGAAAATGTTGTGGGGAAGGCGATCCAAAAACTGCGTTTTTTTGGCAGAACACTTAGAAAATGTAACAGATGTATTAAAGAGACTGCCTGCACTATGCTTGTCCGTCCTCTTTTGCAATACGTTGCACAATTTGTGATCCTTATCAGATATGATGAAAGTAGTAGATCGAGTAAGTTCAAAAAAGAGCGGCACATTTTTTATTGTTGCGAAATACAGGAGAGTCTGTCATTGACATGATACAGAATTAGGTGTGTACATAATTAAAACGAAGGCGTTTTTCGTTGCGGCGGAATCTTCTCAAGAAATTTCAGTCACCAACTTTCTCCTGCGCGTGCGAAAATATTTTTTTGACGCCAAATTAGGTAGTGTAGAACGATCATCATAATAAAAAAAGGGAAATCAGAGCTCGTACGGAAAGATATGGGTGTTTATTTTTCCTGCACGCTGTTCGAGATTGGAATAATAGATAATTATTGTGAAGGTGGTTCGATGCACCCACTGCCAGGCACTTAAGTGTGATTTGCAGAGTATTCATGTAGAAGCATGTAGATGCGGACAGTCCCCCCGTGGCAGATGTTATCGAAAGAGTGAATAGGCTACGTTCCGTCAGCGAGTAACATCCTACCCAGGCGTAGCTGTTAACTCTTTACGGCCCTAAATGCTATTCTTTGATTTTGACACCTTGCATGGGGGCTTAATTAATGTAATGGAAATAATTTTAATTTTCAGTCGCTGTACTGTCCGTTTACGAAGTCTCGTAAACGGTTGGCCCTGACTGTTATTATTACGCAATCTGACTGCTTAGAACAACAACAAGGAATGAAATGGAAATTTTCATTAACACAATTAATTAATTAAGTCCCCAGCAACTATAAAACCTACGAAACCAAAGCACAAGTGTAACTGTTCTGTGTGTGGAAGTATGACTCAACGTACGCATCTGGCACGGTTCTTCTTCAACAACACAAGAAATTTTAAATATCATTTATACTGAATTAATTAAAGAAAATAGAAATACCATAATTACTCAAGAAAACCAGAATTGCACTCTAATCCAAGAACACAAGCCAGATGCTTTGTTGACTGAACCTGTAATGACGCATTATTTAAAACATGGAAATAATGAAAAATAAATCAAGTTTGGTACCTTCATATATTGACCAAAATCACTCTCATAATTACAATGTATCTCCACACCGACTCGCTATTACCACATCTCAACAAGAACTTTTCAGTATCACATCTCAGCAAGCACTCCCTACTAGCACATCTCAACACGAACTGACTGCTACCAGTCCTCGACAAGCACTGACTTCTAGCACATCTCAATAATGACAGCCCGTGGAGGCGGCGGAACAATGCTCTCTAGCGATCTCTGGCGCTGTGGCTCAGTGTAGCCACCTTTCAACCTCTCATTTTTAATATAATTATAATTGTTTGGACCTTGTTTTAATACAAAGACAACTGTAAAATCATTTTTTCTACCAGAATTCTAATAATTTATTTTATTTTATTTTATTTTATTTTTTTTTTTTTGTAAAGGAACTTGAGAGTCCGGACAGGTCACAACGGCGCAGTCATCGACTAACACTGCTCCATGAGAAGTGGTATTGATGAAACAGCTTTTTCTTTCGTTGACTCATAAAAACACCTTACACTGGGGAAATTTTGAATGCGATCTTGATTCCATCTTGTAAACAGCACAGTATTCAAATCTGCCACTATGGCAGTAAAATCTGACAATGCAATCCCAGATTTTGGACTCTGAGAATATCTTCTTCCTCCTTTTGTTCTCAAACGAGTTTGGCAGATATTTTCTTGCATCACAGCTATCAGTAAGTGTTAGTATTTTATTGATAACTATAATATGGCGTTGTCTGTTTTTCGTTCCGTTGGCCTGTAAATTGTTTGAGTCTAAATTATCTAAGCGATGTGTTTCATAATCACTACTTTACTCGTTTGGTATATCAATATCATGTGAAAAATCCTCCTGGAGTAGTTGCAATATCTCCATATCTTTTAACTTTCTTATCATAGCCCGTCGTGCAAAAATATGAAGCTATAGACCTGATGGGACTCACAAATAGAGAATTTCTTATACGAAAATTTTCAATACATCATCGATGTTTTCTGATTCCAAACAATTGTCGGCTTAAATGGACTCATCACAAAGTGGAGAAATATATGAAGACCAGATTACCACAGGAAAGAATCAGGCACACAGTGACCACCTACCAACTGCACACATCCTAACAACGGTCATATGAAATGGATGCCTGAAACACATTATAATGTGAAGATAAGGACACAGTATAAATACAGACATTGTAACCATCAATAAGGTATCCATGCCTCGACCGACAAAAATGACGATGAAATATTTCTCTCTCCCTGTGCGGGAATCACGAAATGTGCGAGGATAATGGTTGAGGTCTCCGTGACATATGAAAATGTCATCAACAAACGTGGGTCGGACAACGAGATAGAATTCCGCGTTTACATGAAGTGTGAATACGCAAAAATCAGCACATATCGCAACCACAACAAGCACTGTGGCAACATGCTGAAGATCATTTTTGAAAGAATGGGTGTCGGTTAAATATGTGGAACCACTACAACACCTTGAACTAGAACAAAGAGAAGAAAATTAAAAGTCACTTGTGTTCTTATTATTATTTGCTATTACCTTGATTACGAAACTTTTATGTTACACGATGAGTTTTTTCAAAACATTTTGTTCCGAATTACTCGTGTTCGACTTCCAAAGTATTTGTGTGATTCAAGAAGAATTGTTAAGTTTTTATCAGTGTTCAGTTGTAGTGGGACGCGAAATTTAAGCGTCACCCATCCACCAGTGTCAGCCCAGTTTGCAGGTGAATATAAGTTTAATTTAGTTTTTTGTTTATGTATTTTTGTAATATTTGTAATGGTTGTGAATTGTCTAAAGTTTTGTATTTATTTTTTATGTTTCATGTACGGAGAGGGCGGCGCAACGAACGGAGAAAGCATCTTCGCTGCCGGGACCAGAGAGAAAATTGCTGGCCACTATACGTCGCGGGTCGTCAGCCAAAGAGCAACAGAAGATCCTGAAACCGAGTGGTTGCGTCGTGCTTCTAAAAATTGGAAATTAAGAATTTGTAATGTTTCTACAACAATGACGTCATAGAAAGTTTAATCATGTTGTAAATGTTCAGTTCTATCTTGTCAAGGCTCAGGTTCACGTCTATATGTAGGAAGATAATAAACTAGTGGATGCTACTAAAGTTTAAATACGTGTTCCGAGAATTTATTTATGAAGAATTATGTTACGTAATTTATTTGACATGATTATTAATTTTTGACAGCGTTCATTGCGAGTGTGATTCTTGAAAGTTTATTCAAATGTGGTTCTAATATTTATTAAAGCAGATCACTTGCATTAATATAATTTCTGAGGAGAAACAAACGACATCTAAATTGAAAAAAGTTTGCGCAAACCAATTGGACTGAGTGACGTAATTCTGCGCATACGACTCAAATGATGATGTTTTAATTACAGTTTCGTTCAAGAACCATTCAGAGACAATTTTAAAAAGAATTTAAATAATTTTGAAGTGTGTAGGTGACGACGTAGGTGACGAAGTCTGCACATGGTCATGTGTCAAAAGAAAATCATTTATACAAAACTTACGTCTTTACACTACACAGTTTCTACTCAGAGAAGAGGTTTCTTTGTCTTTCTTACATCGGAGATTGGGAATTTTGTGTTACGATTTCTGCACACTTAGTGCTATGACCCCACTGCTAGTGCGGCATGTACCACGCCCTGACCTTCCTAATAAAAAATAAAAAATAAAAATAAAAAAAGCCGTCAGCGTAAAAAAGAAGGTAGAGGAAAAAAAGATGGATAGGGCGTCTGCAAAAAAAGCGTTGGTAAAAAAAAGCGTGTTCGGTCAGAGAGGCGGTGGCCTTCTGTAATAAAAAAACTGAGTAAAAAAAAAAGAAGTTGATTGAGCAGTTGCCCGCAAAAAAAAAAAAAAATCATTAAGGCTACAGCTCGTGATAGGCGGGAAATCCCGGTTCGAGTCCCGATCCGGCAGAAATTTTCATGTATTGCAAACAGCTGACGTCAATCCACATTCGCAAAATGCGAAACGCAGTTCGTATAATTTACCATGGCTGCAATCATCAGAACAGCTTGCGTTCTTTTACACATGCATGCATGTCTAATGGACATTGTAATGTGAAGATACAGACAGTGTCTGAACACAGACGTTGTAATCGTTAACAAGAGCGCTTAGACTGTGCGCACAGAAATTCAAACTGCTGTGGAGCGTCATATAATACGTCCGTGTAAGTTCTGTGATGTGTTAAGAGCAAACGGTGCACCACAGTCCCTTCAGGCCTCAAACAATACAGAATATTATATGCTCTTTTTCTTGAAGCGACACGCAGTTCCACCAGATCATACACTGTTCAGTTACGGCTGCCGCAAGGAACGGCTGCGATGGGACATTGCAGGCGAGCGAATAACACCCTGAGCTACCTCTGCGTAGCTTTTTGCGGTACTGAACTCTGTGGCTGCTTACTTTGGCGACAAGGCAATATACACTCCTGGAAATTGAAATAAGAACACCGTGAATTCATTGTCCCAGGAAGGGGAAACTTTATTGACACATTCCTGGGGTCAGATACATCACATGATCACACTGACAGAACCACAGGCACATAGACACAGGCAACAGAGCATGCACAATGTCGGCACTGGTACAGTGTATATCCACCTTTCGCAGCAATGCAGGCTGCTATTCTCCCATGGAGACGATCGTAGAGATGCTGGATGTAGTCCTGTGGAACGGCTTGCCATGCCATTTCCACCTGGCGCCTCAGTTGGACCAGCGTTCGTCCTGGACGTGCAGACCGCGTGAGACGACGCTTCATCCAGTCCCAAACATGCTCAATGGGGGACAGATCCGGAGATCTTGCTGGCCAGGGTAGTTGACTTACACCTTCTAGAGCACGTTGGGTGGCACGGGATACATGCGGACGTGCATTGTCCTGTTGGAACAGCAAGTTCCCTTGCCGGTCTAGGAATGGTAGAACGATGGGTTCGATGACGGTTTGCATGTACCGTGCACTATTCAGTGTCCCCTCGACGATCACCAGTGGTGTACGGCCAGTGTAGGAGATCGCTCCCCACACCATGATGCCGGGTGTTGGCCCTGTGTGCCTCGGTCGTATGCAGTCCTGATTGTGGCGCTCACCTGCATGGCGCCAAACACGCATACGACCATCATTGGCACCAAGGCAGAAGCGACTCTCATCGCTGATTACGACACGTCTCCATTCGTCCCTCCATTCACGCCTGTCGCGACACCACTGGAGGCGGGCTGCACGATGTTGGGGCGTGAGCGGAAGACGGCCTAACGGTGTGCGGGACCGTAGCCCAGCTTCATGGAGACGGTTGCGAATGGTTCTCGCCGATACCCCAGGAGCAACAGTGTCCCTAATTTGCTGGGAAGTGGCGGTGCGGTCCCCTACGGCACTGCGTAGGATCCTACGGTCTTGGCGTGCATCCGTGCGTCGCTGCGGTCCGGTCCCAGGTCGACGGGCACGTGCACCTTCCGCCGACCACTGGCGACAACATCGATGTACTGTGGAGACCTCACGCCCCACGTGTTGAGCAATTCGGCGGTACGTCCACCCGGCCTCCCGCATGCCCACTATGCGCCCTCGCTCAAAGTCCGTCAACTGCACATACGGTTCACGTCCACGCTGTCGCGGCATGCTACCAGTGTTAAAGACTGCGATGGAGCTCCGTATGCCACGGCAAACTGGCTGACACTGACGGCGGCGGTGCACAACTGCTGCGCAGCTAGCGCCATTCGACGGCCAACACCGCGGTTCCTGGTGTGTCCGCTGTGCCGTGCGTGTGATCATTGCTTGTACAGCCCTCTCGCAGTGTCCGGAGCAAGTATGGTGGGTCTGACACACCGGTGTCAATGTGTTCTTTTTTCCATTTCCAGGAGTGTATTTACTGATTTGTTTAAAATTTCTGAAATTATAATAGCATTGCGGTAAAACCTGAATAGTTATCTCGTTGCAAAAATAAGACGAATGGTGAAAACAGTTTCTATATAGGTGCATCCTACCCTACTAAAATTTTATGATGGTCCTGCGTGAAATGTTCGCACAGTCACTATCAAAGGAATCAGTAATTTGTCCCCCCAGAACATCGAGAAATGTTCTGCAATAAATTGCAGTTGTTGTAAAGAAAATGCCTATTTTGCATGCTGCGCATCGAAATTTTTATTGTTATTTTTATACACCTAGATGCCTTTCGCCTTTTTTACAAGGCATCTTTAGTGGGTGTCCTGAAATATAACATGATTTGTCCTTTTTACGTATGTTAAGGTTTCACATCTAGGTTTTAGATTTAAAAACAGTTCCTTAACGTTTTTTATGAAAGGTACTTACAGGTAACTTCTAATTCACTGTATCTAAGCAAACTGCTTTTTCTCATCTGCTAAGCAGGTGGACATCTTACAGTTCACTTTCAGTTCACTGTTTACGTTACACATCACTGTAACTGCCATCTTTTTAATACAGATTCATTTGTTTTTCTAAGTGTTAAAAAGATGACAGCTACAGTGATGTGTAACGTAAACAGTGAACTGAAAGTGAACTGTAAGATGTCCACCTGCTTGCCAGATGAGAAAAAGCAGTTTGCTTGGATGCAGTGAATTAGAAGTTACCTGTAAGTGCCTTTCCATTTCATAAAAAAACGTTAATGAACTGTTTTTAAATCTAAAACCTAGATGTGAAACCATAACCTATGTAAAAAGGACAAATCGTGTAATATTTCAGGACACCCACTGAAGATGCCTTGTAAAAAAGGCGAAACACGTCTGGGTGCATAAAAATAAAAATTGCGATGTGCAGCATGCAAAAAAGGCATTTTCTTTAAAACAACTGCAATTTATATACAGCTGCTGCGAAAATGGCCACTACAAGAAACGTGTTCTACAATGTCTGTGCTGTGTACGAGGAGATGACAGTAGACTCATCTCTTTGGAACTCTAATACGATGCAGACTAGAAACTGGATGTGATAATGTCGTTTATTACTGTGTGCACTCTTGGTACAGAACAAAATTCATCTGCGGACGACGTAAAAAGGATGTCACGGAAACACTACTTGGGTAACATCGAAGGAACACACGCACGCGTCTGGTTATTATAATACGGGGACCTCGCTAGTAACATCGTGTTCCAATAATTTAGTTGAAGGGTCATACACAAGAACTCCCTGCGATTCACACAAGACAACGTCGTCTGCACTTAAAATTTTATCACTTTCCGGCCGAGAATTTTAAACGCGTGTGCCTTTAAGGAAAAAATTACCTCTGTTACAAAGTTTACTGGGTGGCGTAATAATGAAAATTAGAATGTAAAGATGTTAAATTTCACATCTAATTGTGCAGTGAAAGGCCCCTATTCAGAGAGAATGTACAGACCGTCAAATCTCGAGGCTTCCGCGAATCCAGCTTTGCCGGCGACTGATTCAATCTAGTTTCTCATAACAGCAATCCGCAGCGGAGAACAGCGCGACTAAATGTCTGAAACTGTACCCACAGGTACCGCGTTTAATAGTTGCCCTGTTGTTGCTACTTGCGTCTCCTGTGCTGGTAGTAATGTGCCCATCTCTGACGTCTCCAGCGTTCGGACCATAGATTATTCTTGAAACCATGTAATCAAATATTATTAAACTGGTGAAGGTAATAGACCTTCTCGCAACAAACGGATCTGAACTTAACGAATTAGTTAACGTAGAAGAAGATATCAGCGATCACAAGACTGTGGTGGCAACTATGACTACTGGTTTTACAAGGAAACTTAAGAAAGATAGGAAAATATTTTTGCTTAGCAAGTGTGACAAGATACAAGCTGCAGAGTATCTGAGAAGTCAGCATCAAATATTCGGTAATGAGGACGGAAATGTGAATCAGAATTGGGAAAAATTCAAAAGTATCGTTCAATACGTTCAGTTGTGACTCATTGGTACTATGGTTAAGCGCACAGTTTTACATTTCCAAACATTTCAAGCAAGTTGTCAATCTTTGCACCAGTTTGAAATCTTATTTAACTGGGTATTTGTGCTGTTAATTTCTGGTGGTACTACACTGCAGATAACTGCTTCCTCTACGAAAAAGTCTGAGGTTGCTATTAATACTGTCCGGAAGGTCATTGACATATATAAGGAACAGGGAAATGAAAACGGGACTTGGAAAGTAAGTAAGTAAACTGCTTAGTATTTCAAAAGAAATCGCTGTAACTGTCAACACATTTACTCCACTGTGGGACAACGGACACTGCCTTCATGATAAAACGTTTGCTATTGCCCATGGCACTACGAATGTACCCAGACGGCACCTCTTCGTGCGAAGCAAATCGGCGGCCACGAATGTAATTCTTCAGGTCTCCAAAAATATGGAAATACACACACAAAAAAAAGTTTTGCATCACCTCGGTTCCTTGAGGTCCGGAAGCTGTACAGAAAATTGGAATAGAGATCAACATAAACATCATTTCCGACCTTTTTATTGCTCATGAAAATCACACATTGAAAGCTGTACCACCATACAGCGGGACCTTCAGAGGTGGTGGTCCAGATTGCTGTACACACTAGTAGCTCTAATACCCAGTAGCACGTCCTCTTGCATTGCTGCTGCATCCCTGTAGTCGTCATGTCATACTATCTACAAGTTCATCAAGGCGTTGTTGGTCCAGATTGTCCCACTCCTCAACGGCGATTCGGCGTATTCCCTAAGAGTGGTGGTGGGTCACTTCGTCCATAAACAACACTTTACAATCCATCCCAGGCATGTTCGATGGGCTTCTTGTCTGGAGAACATGCTTGCCACTCTATTCGAGCGATGTTGTTGTCCTGAAGGAAGTCATTCACAAGATGTGCACGATGGGGGCGCGAAATGTCATCCGTGAAGAATGCCTCACTAATAGGCTGTCGACATGCTTGCACTATCGGTCGAAGGATGGCATTCACGTTTCGTACAGCCGTTACGGCACCATCCACGACCACCAGCGACGTGCGCCGGCTCCACATAATGCCACCTGAAAACAGCAGCGAACCTCCACCTTGCTGCACTCACCGGGCAGTGTGTCTAAGGCGTTCATCCTGACCGGGTTGCCTACAAATACGTCTCCAGCGATTGTTTGGTTGAAGGCAACGCGACACTCATAGGTGAAAACGTGATGTCAATCCTGAGCGGACCATTCGGCATGTTGTTGGGCCCATCTGTACCGCGCTGCACGGTATCGTGGTTGCAAAGATGGACCTTTCCATGGACGTCGGGAGTGAAGTTGTGCATCATGCAGCCTATTGCTCACAGTTTGAGTCGTAACACGACGTCCGGTGGCTGCACGAAAAGCATTATTCAATATGGTGGCCATGCTGTCAGTGTTCCTCCGAGCCATAATCCTAGGTAGCGGGCATCCACTGCAGTAGTAGCCCTTGGGCGGCCTGAGCGAGGCATGTCATCGACAGTTCCTGTCTCTCTGTATCTCGTCCATGTCCGAACAACATCGCTTTGGTTCACTACGAGACGCCTCCACACTTCCCTTGTTGAGAGCCCTTCCTGGCACAAAGTGACAATGCGGACGTAATCGAACCGCGGTATTGACCATCAACGCATGGTTGAACTACAGACAACACGAGCCGTGTACCTCCTTCCTGGTGGAATGATTGGAACTGATCGGTTGTTGGATCCCCTCCATCTAATAGGCAGTGCTCATGCTTGATTTATTACATCTTTGGGCGGGTTTAGTGACATATTTGAACAGTCAAAGGGTGTGTTTGTGATACAGTATACACAGTGTACGTCTATCTTCAGGAGTTCTGGGAACCGGGTTGATGCGAATATATATATATATATATATATATATATATATATATATATATATATATATATATATATATATATATATCCTGCAACAGAATGATACCGTCTGTCAACATTTCTGGGCGTTTGAAGTTGACGGCGTGCTTCAGGGTTTTGTAAAGTGTCCGCCTAGCGCTGTGTGTCACGGTAGGCCCTTGCAGTCAAGGGAAAAGACTATCATCACTTTCCCGGAGCTGATGTGCATGGCTTTCCTTTTAACGGTGGGGATGAATCCATGTGCGTCCACTGTTGGCTATGAGTCTTGCTCTCCGGCTCAAAATGGTGATACAACGTTTCAAATGGTTCAAATGGATCTGACCACTATGGGACTTAACATCTGAGGTCATCAGTCCCCTAGAACTTAGAACTACTTAAACCTAATCTAAGGACATCACACACATCCATGCCCGAGGCAGGATTCGAACCTGCGACGGTAGCGGTCGCGCGGTTCCAGACTGAAGTGCCTAGAACCGCTCGGTCACATCGGCCGGCACCACGTTTCATCAATCGCGACAATACGGGACAGAAAACAATATTCTCCATCGTGATATCGTTTCAGAAGATGAAGTGATGTGGACAGTCTATTCAACGTCTGGTCATCCGACAGGCTGCGGGGAACCCACTGCGCACGGATTTTCCGAAACTTCAAATGCTCTGTCATGATGGCGTGAGGGCTGTAACAAATGCTCAACATGATCGTTACTGTCTTACACAGTCCATCGTTGGTCATTTCTGACGGCAGAATACGAGGTCGCCCAGAAAGTAATGCACCGCATTTTTTCTTCAACAATTCTTTATTAAACGTAATGAGATGCACACACACGAAAGAATGGTGTTTTATCTACACACCCTATATTTCAACGTAATGTCCATCCCGTTGCTTAGCCTTCCTCGAGCGTGAAACAATGTTGTATATGGCCTGTCGGTACCAACCCATGTCGTGGTGGTGGTGCCAGTGCTTCACTTTCGTAATCACTCCTCGTCCTCAAAATGTCTTCCATGATTGGCATCCTTCAATGGGCCAAACAAGTGGAAGTCCGAGGGGCCTAGGTCAGGGCTGTCATGTGTGACAGCCGTGGATGGTCTCTGAGACCGCTGCAAGTCGTGGAGCTCCTCCGAACCGCCTTCTGATGACCTACCTTCCGTGTCCAGCGACTTACTGTACTTCTGTCGAGAGCAGGTGCTTCAGAGACTTTACACGAGCGTTTGTGAATATTCCCCACAGTTTCTTTCTCTGCAGTGAGAAATTCAATGACGGCACGTTGCTTGTAACGTACGTCATTTACGGATGACATTTGGAAACCGTCGTGCAGCTACGCTATCTGTCGAAAGTGAAGGCCGCGCGGGATTAGCCGAGCGGTTTAAGGCGCTGCAGTCATGGTCTGTACGGCTGGTCCCGGCGGAGGTTCGAGTCCTCCCTCGGGCATGGGTGTGTGTGTGTGTTTGCCCTTAGGATAATTTAGGTTAAGTAGTGTATTAGCTTAGGGACTGCTGACCTTAGCAGTTAAGTCCTGTAAGATTTCACACACATTTGAACATTTTTTTTTTTCGAAAGTGAAGGACACTTGGTGCGATCACTCAGGAGACTTCAGATAATACTTACGAAACGTTTCGCATTCGTAGTATTGCTTTCGGCTGAGGAAAAAAAAATGCAGTGCATTATTTGCTGGGCAATCCTCGTAGAAGGGGTAATGATACCCGACCTTCCTGAAATCGTTTACTCTATGGAAAAACACAAACACGTGTCATACTGTGTTCGCCATACACAGCAGACATTTGGACATGCATTTCATTTCCTGACACTCCGCCCACAGTTAAAAACCTTACTACACCGCGCCTTCCTCTTTCCCGGACCCCATAGTGAAGTCGGACGCGCACACAATTCGCCGACCTTACGTAGAGCACGTTCAACACACAAGTAGCACAGCGGTGAACGTTCGCGCCGTTCCTTCCTGAACCCCAATAGAGGGTATTTCTGTACACACACCGTAACATGTTCGTTATATAGTCTGTCTCTGTTTCATTTGAGCGCCACGTGTAACATGAAAGGTAAGGGACTCAACACGTTTCCTTGCGATTCACCCGAAGTTACTTCAGCATCTGCAGATGATTCTCCGTCCGCGACAACATTCTGCGTCCTCCCTATCAAGACATTCTCAATCTACTCACAAATTTCGCTTGATATACCATACTTTCGTAGTTTTGGTAATAAGTGTAGGTATGCTACAAAGTCAAATGCTTTTCGGAAATCGCGAAATACTTCATAAATCTGACTGCCTTGATCCAAGCCCTTCGCTAGGCCACGTGAGAAAATTGCGAGGTGCGTTCATATGATCTATAGTTATCGGAATCTATGCTCGTTCGAATGGAGGAGGTCATAGTGTTCAATGTATCTGGTCATACTGTTCAATGTATCTCATTAAGCTGGAGCTCAGAATATGCTTTATAACTGTGCAACAAATAGATGTTAAGGATATTGGGTAATAGGTCTGCGAGTCAATTCTGCTACCTTTTTTGTATACGGGTGTGACCTGTGTTTTCTTTCAACTGCTGGGCACAGTTTTTTGTTCGAATGGTCTGCGACGATTATACTTAACAGAGGAGCTGACTCGCCACGAATTGGGTACAGAATTTAGTGGGGATTTCAGTTGTTTCTCAACACCATAGACAGTAACAGCTCCTTACACGTACCTTCTGTGGTACTAAAGTTAAATTGCAGAGATACTCCTGGGGTTTCCTTTGTAAAGGAACATTCAAAATCATTATTAAGCATTACTGCTTTTGTTTTCTTATCCAAAATTTCAGTTCGTCTTTTCCCTGAGTCTCTGGCTACTAACTTTGATGCCACTGACAGCTTTTACATACGACTGGAATTCACGAAATACCATTCGGCAGTATTCTGCCGTGGCAGTCACTGAAGGCTTCATGCATTACTCTCCTGACAGCCAAACATGTTTCATTCAGCGTCTATCTACCTATAGTCCTCTGCACTGTTTTATATCTGCTATGCCATAGCCTCTACTTCTTTAGAAGTTTCGTCACAATGGCTATATACCATAGGGAGTCCCCTCCATCATGAACTGTTCTGCTGGGTCCATATTATCCAGTGCATGGTCAACTGTTCTTTTAAGCTTGAATCATAGTTCGTGTACGTGCTCCTGTTTTGATCTAAAAGTTTCAAGTTCCTTATTGAGATAAGATACTACTGGTTCTTTGTATTGTTTACTGAACATATAAATCGTTCTACTTCCCTTTTGTTGCCGTTTGTACTTTGGTATTAATTGTTGCTATAACTGCCTCATATTCACCGTTACCAATTTACGTATGGACGTCTTCAAAAACGTTACGTCTATTTGTTGCCATTAGATCTAATATATTTCTGTCATGAGTAGGATTCCTAACTGCCTGTTCTCGGTGGTTTTCAGACAAAGTACACCCACCACTAACATAACCATAATTATTCCATTCCGATGATTACAGAACGGCTGAGGAACTTCCGTACAAATTGACTGTGGTTTACTCTAAAGTTTTTGGATGCATCAGGAGATGAGTCTGGTGGTCGACAGAAGGATCTAGTTATAACTGATTCCCATCCTTGACAATGCGTTTTGTCCATGCAATCTTGCATGCAGCTTCCATGTCTACCTTGGTGGATTTGAATTTCTTATCTACGGCGACAAATACACTACATCTATTTCCTATCGGTCTATCCTTTCGGTATACGCTTAAATTCGCACAAAAACCTGCATTTTGGCAACTTCCGGTTTGATCTGCTTTCAGTTCCTAGCGCTATATGAGCTTCAATGCCTTTCACTAGCGCTTCAAACGATGGCGTTTTGTTGCGAATGCTTCGGCAGTTAACCACTAGGTTTTTAATTCTATCGCATATGGGGCGCGTTTCTTTGGACCTTAAACTTATACTTCCGGGTTTTTTTACGGTTATCGTTATCTAGTTGTGATGGATAGTTGCCCAGTCGGAAAAACCTTGCGTGCACCCCACACACAGTCAGCTACCCTCATAGCAGCCCTGACGTGTAATGCATTCATCCTCTGAAGGGGATCCTGTCTTTCTCAAGTGATGCAAGTCTAGGAAGTCACAGCCTAGCTTGTCACAGAACCCTTGAAGTCCTTGGTTCAAGCTTCCCATTCGACTCAGAACCAGGGAGCCACAATCTAATCTCGGGACAATGCTGCAAATTGAGAGCTTAGATGAAACCCACCGACCAAGGCTGGTATTCTTAATCCCGTCTGACAACGCTCGAATGATCCAAAATATGACCTCGGAGCTCAGATGCCAGACATTTGTTCCTGTGCGCCACAATCCGCAGTGCTTGCACCCTTTTGTCTCAGTGGCTGTCGGAATAGCTTCTTTACCATATTGAATGAGACCCCCAGGCATACACACGTAGTGTTGTATCTAATGTTCCTTCCCATCCCTTGCTGCCATTTTCCTAAGGGGTGTTATTATTGGCAACGATTAATAAGCCCTATATCTTGACACAGGCCACAGCACCTCTGTGTTGTGAGCCGTTATTCTATTGAATTCTGGGACTCAGAATGTCAGTATTAACTTTCGGAATGCAGTAATGCATTCCCCAGATACTTTCAACAATTTTTCATGGAGGAAACAAATACGGAAGAAATTGGTCCAGGCGGTAAACTGAAAAGTGATTCCGTCATTGCATCAAGCACTGCAATGGGGCGATTTGTTTCAGAAGAGCCTAAAGCAGCTTTCAGAGATAAAAGTGAGTCGGAGCTTCCTTGAACAGGACTTACAAAATGCGGTCGAGATGCAAATATTTCTTAGGAACGTTAAACATCGACACCATTTTACAAGTATGAATAATTGAAACAACCCCCAAATCCTTCAAGAACAGTAACTATGACACTGCAGGGAACAAGATCCAAAGAAGAACACGTAATAGAAAAGTTAAAGGATTTATTGAGAGAAGTTCGAAAATATAGTATAATGACAGGTTTGCATCATATTGTGACAGCTATTACTGCGAGCGTGAGAGTCAATGGAAAACAACCTCTGGATAGATATTATAGCTGAAAGAACAAGCTGTAAAAGCAGGCTCACGAATCTCCTTCATCATGAGACCAAATTTAGGACGATTTTATGGAAGACCACGTAGAACATGCATGCAAGATGTTAAGAGTGCGTTGATTGAGGATACCTTCAGGAAGAAACAGTAAATTATGGAAGTTGAGAAGCGGAAGAAGACGTCCATCGTATCATCATTTTTTCGGGCCTTTGTCCCACTTCAGTGCGAGGTTACTACGAATTTGACAGCGTTAGTGACCGAGGATGGCCGGATGCCCTTCCTGTCGCCACCCCTAATCCCACGAGACGGAACCAGTGTACCCCAGCTGTCGGTGTCTAGCGTAAGCCATGAAATAGTGCGAACGTTCTGCGAGTCGGTAACTCAGGCGGAACACGTGGGGACCGGCCCAGTATTCACCTAGCGGTATGTGGAATGTCCATCGTATAAAATCAATATATATATATACTGGTGTTCAAAATTAAAGCAACAAACCGCTATTTCCCCGTCCTATGTCTATTTCACGATATAATCATACAAACTGTCAACCAGATGCCTGTACGGGAGATGGCATTCCGGTCATCGGACAACCATATCAACGATGACGTGAAGGCACCTATGAAACTAGGTAGTGTTTGCTGGGTAGTGCAGTATGGTACGGAGAAGATGCCTACCAGACTCTCTGCGGTGGAGGTCCATAGAAAGAAATGAAGCAGGAAATTAGCAAACTGATTTTACCCGGTGGCTTAATGTGAATCGTTCTGTCGTTTTTCGGATCTGCGACAGTTTATAGAGACCGAAACTGTATGCCGAAGACCAGGGAAGGGCCGACCACGTGTGACTTCAGAAGAGAGCACCGTTTAGCTGCTAAGGGCACAACATTACCGCCTTAGTATTGCACGGAAACTGGCATGTGAGCTCGCAGCATCGACTGGACGTGTTGTATCGAGGAAAACAGTGTGCAGAAGGCTTCGGCAGATTGGCCTTTATTGTCGGAGACATGCTGTATGACTACTTCCGGAGCGTCTGCACAGAAGGGAACTTCTAGAGAGCAGTCATCAATATACCACCTGGACGGTCGAGCAGTGGTCCGATGTTGTTTTCACAGATGAACAGATGAGTCCCGCTTTGATCTGGAGAGAGATTCTCGATGGAATCGTACGTGGAGGGAACGTGGAGCACGATTTCAGGGCCCAAACAATGTGGAAAGAGACTGAGCTCGAGGAGGAGGAACCCAAATGGTGCGGGCAGGAATTGTGTTTACCACTCGAACCCGTCTTCATGAAATTTTGCGGGTGAATCGTAAGGTTTAACTGCTGTGAGGTATCGTGATGAGATTTTTGGACCTCATTTGGGGTTGTTGCGCTGTGGGCCCAGAAGTCTTATTGATGGACGATAATGCTCGACCTCATAGAGCACGTGTGGTTGATGCTTTCTTGGAGGCTATTGCACCCATGGCATGGTCTGTTCGCTCTCCCGATCGGAATGCCGTAGTGCATGTCTGAGATGCACTAGGGAGATGGCTTGCATCACGTCAGTGCCCTCCAACCGCTCTCCAAGACTGGGAGCAGCTCTGCAGGAAGAATGGGCGTTACTGCCTCAACATGAAACTGATGGCAGCATTCACAGCATGTACCGCCGTTGTCAGACCTGTATTTCTGCCAGAGGTGGTCACACACCACGCTGAACACATTAACCAGTTGTCGGAATGCGTGTGCAAATCTGTTAAGTTGGAAGAAACGAAGAACATTTTTGCCTATCATTAAGTGTGTTGCAGTTGTTTGCGTTCTGTTCTCTTTTCATTGTATCTACGGTACTATCACCTGCTTACACTCTTTATGGCAAAATTGCCTTTCGTTGCTTTAATTTTGGACACCATTGTATATAGGGTATTAAAGATGCAAGTGCAGGTACTGTTAACATTGGTGCCTTGATATGTACCCACTCAAGTGTGTTAATTTTCTTTCTCTTCATCTAACAGTCTTCCTGAAAACATAGAACCCGATGTTTTCTGCATGGTCGTAACTGAAGCACTAACTGGACTACACACACACACACACACACACACACACACACACACATATATATATATATATATATATATATATATATATATATATATATATATATATATATACCGTTTTGCGTCCTTGTGTGGACAGTTGAACAGCTGGTAGTTGCCCAGGGGAAAATAAGAATTAATATCTCGCGCTTGCAGCATGTGCTTGGAGGTACTAACCAACCTAAAAACATACTACTCCTAACTACTGTAATTAACAGTGTGCAAATAAAGTAAATGCTGATATAATGTTGTCCAGTAAGCTGTCCTCAGTCACCAATAAAAATATCTGCACTTATACCATTAATACCTAACTAACGAATCCAAGTATTTACTGGAAGTAGTCGAACAATGAATTTCAGAGAAAGAAGCCCTTAAAATATGAGTTAAAACGAAAGTAGCGAATTACTTCACTAAAGATGTACGCTATGTGATCAAAAGTATCCGGACACCAGGCTGATAATGACTTAGAAGTTCGTGGCGCTCTCCATCGGTAATGCTGGAATTTAATATGGTGTTGGCCCACCCTTAGCTTTGGTGGCAGCTTCTATTCTCTCAGCCATTGTTTCAATCAGGTGCTGGAAGGTTTCCTTGAGAATGGCAGCCCACTCTTCACGGAGTGCTGCACTGAGGTATCGATGTCTGTCGGTGAGGCCTGGTACGAAGTCCGTGTTCCAAAACATCCCAGGTGTACTATAGGATTCAGGGCAGGACTCTGTGCAGGTCAGTCCATTATAGGGATGTTATCGTCGTGTAACCACTCAGCCACAGGTCATGCATTATGAACAGGTGATCGATTATGTTGAAAGATGCAATCGGCAACCCCGAATTGCTCTTCAACAGTGGGAAGCAAGAAGGTGCTTAAAACATCAGTGTAGGCCTGTGCTGTGATAGGTCCATGCAAAACAAGGGGTGCAAGCCACCCTCCACGAAAAACACGACCACACCGCAGCACCACTGCCTCCAAATCTTACTGTTGGCACTACACACGCTGGCAGATTACGTTCACCGGGCATTCGCCATACCCACACCCTGCTATCGGATAGCCACATTGTGTACCGTGATTCATCACTCCACACAATGTTTTTCCATTGTTCAGTCGTCCAATGTTTAGGCTCCTTATACGTGATGTGTGGCCTATGATGTGTGGCTTATGAGCAGCCGCTCGACCATGAAATCCAAGTTTTCTCACCTCCCGCCTAACTGTCAGGGTACTTGCAGTGGATCCTGATGCAGTTTGGAATTCCTGTGTGATGGACTGGATAGATGGTCTACCTATTACACATTACGACCCTTTTCAGCTGTCGACGGTTTATGTCACTCAACAGACGAGGTCGGCCTGTACGCTTTTGTGCTGTACGTGTCTCTTCACGTTGCCACTTCACTATCACATCGGAAGCAGTGGACCTAGGGATGTTTAGGACTGTGGAAATCTCGCTTACCGACGTATGACACAAGTGACACCCAGTCACCTGACCACGTTCGAAGTCCGTGAGTTCAGCGGAGCGCCACATTCTGCTCTCTCACTATTTCTAATGACTACTGAGGTCGCTGATATGGAGTACCTGGCAGTAAGTGGCTGCACAATACACCTAAAATGAAAAACGTATGTTTTTGGGGGTGTCCGGATACTTTTGATCACATAGTGTGTGTAACAGGAAATATATATCCAACAATGTTAAATTAAGGCACTACTCGACGATAATTGGTCTAGAAGCGCTTTATACAACAGAATGCTTCTCAACAAAAAACCAACGACGGAAGCACTGAATTCATAGAAAGAAAAATACTGAGAAAGCTGTGGGGTTAGTCAAAGGGCAAGCACTGTACAGAAGACGTCGTATTGGTGAACTTCATACATATGTCGAAAAAATTACAGACATGTTTAGAAAAAGAGTGGAGATATCCTAATGATGAATCTCAACAGACTGACAGAAAGATTGTCCACTTATTTCGGTAAATTAAAAATGGACAAAACTCAATGCAAAGAAACTGGAAGGGACATAGACAAACTCCGAATTACTTAACAAGATTTTGTGAAACGACTGCCACTCAGAAAGAAATTCCGAGATGCCAAATGATTCCATGAAGGACCCAGAAAGAAGACTACAGCCAATTGAACTGAAAAAAGAAGAGAGTAGCATCGAGAAATAATGAGAGGAATGTGGGACAAAAGATGGGAGAAACAACTGAAGTAAACGTAGTCCATAGTGGATGATATGTAAAAGAGGAACAAGAATAGTTATATTAGTGAATAGAAGAATCACGTTGTGCTCGCCTTACTAACATGGTATGAAACAATTTAGTCATAACATTACATTCATATCGAAGGAGTAATGAACGCTAACGGAATGTATGTCTATGGTATGGAAGAGAGTGTATGAGTTCTGAGGCTATCGCCTTGCTAACTGTTTTTTTTAAACAGATACTTACATGAGGCTTGAAGATGGGCACAAGATATTATCCTTGAATACAATGTACATAAATTTGAAACTGCCCTGGAAAAATATTCCATATAACATATATAAAAGGTAGTATGAAAAGTAAGCAAAGTTTCTAACCAAAAACAACAAGCACTTCCAGAGCAAGAATTTATGAAATAAAGTGGATGAGAATTTCTAAAATATATGATTTGTAATTCAAGTTCTGGTAAACATGCATACACAGGAATCAGAACAGTTAGTATTGCACACTTCTTTTCTCGTGCAGTCAAACCATTTACCGATAACCGAACACTAATTTTTCTAAATGTTTTTCGTGCTTTCTATTATAACTTGCCTATTGGGCATGCTTGCATCCGCACCAAAGAAGAGATTTCTGTATCATCAGTGTAAGATGGTACGTCATTTATATGTAGGAAGAACATCAACGATGATAGTATTGTGGTATACGTAGTATTTGGTATACCAGTAGTAATTTTCTACCACTTAGGGAAAGGTACATTAAGTAAGTTCAGTGGAGTGCATAACAAAACCACTTGCTTTCTATCAGTTACATATAAAGTAATAATTTACTTTCTGTAAATTGAAAGCAATGATCTTGAAGTAATAGTAACGACTGTTGCTTTTGATACAGACCAAATCCTTACACATATCACAAAAACAATCCTTATATATGAAAGACGGTGACTCAAGTATTTAAACTCTGATTCGTTGAAAATATGAAAGTATTTCCCAAGGGAGAGGCGCTTTTGGTATCCAGAGTGTGACTGACTCAAAATTTAATATTGGCAGATGTACTCAAACATAATCAAGTACTTTATATTTCAAAACTACAGACATGTATCTAAAAGTGAGACAGGCTGATCGTTATCTGAGTTAATATCCATGTTAAAGAAGGATCTAACTATAGTATACTTTAGCCTATCTGGGAATATACTATGCGAAAGTGATACATTCCATGTTGAAGGGTACAGTGACTGCATCAGTAGAATAAATATAGACAAACGATCAGGTTAGGTCAGCAAAGTTAATATCCTTAATAGTTTTTATTCTAATATAAGTTGTTGAATATATATCTATAAAACCGATTTTGATTATAAATAAATTATATCTTAACTATACATTGATATTATTATCACCATGAGGTACCGAACTTCAGTAAAGAAGCCCAGGTCACAACATACCTGTAAACCACGAATTCGCGACAAACGTTGCAATTTAGAACTTCCGGGACATTGTCTTCTCAATGCTTGCGATATCACAGTTCACGAAGTGATTTGGAAACAGCTACCTTGTAGTAATGGCGCTCTTAATGTGCTCTGAGATCTCCCAGAATCTTATGGGTATTGCCACCATTCAGGATAATCTTTCGAACAGTTTCAGGGAAACTCTTTGGAACAATGAATTCGTTTTAATGATTATATCTCAAGTAAATTGCTTTTCGTCTTCCGTCAAATGCAAAACTGTTAGTGGTATCAATCCTTAAGCTTTTCACACTTAGGGCTACTTATATATACATATGGCACGACAAAAACCTTCTAAGAGTCCGGGTTTTTCACGATGTAGGTGCGGTTATATGACAAGCGCAGAAATAGAAATGGTATGCAGCTCTTTCATGGCATCGATCACGAAAATTCTGTTCACTGACATGTCACTTAACTGATTTCAGGTGAAGACGTGGGAAAGTGTTAATGGATAAGGGAGAAATTACTTCCGAAAACTTAACATTATTGTAAGTAAACTGCATAAATGCGAAAGGGACAATATTGCTGATGAGAACCGGAAATATTCACTGTAGAGTAGGAGGAGAAAAACGTGTAAGTATAAAACAATTATTTTTTCTTCAGATATTTCAGCTGTTAACCTGACAGTCAGCAACGGACATCCGAGTGAGAAAACGTGCCTTATAGTTCTTTGAAACGCCAAATTCACTTGACTGAAAGTCGTATATAGTCGTTCAGTGTACTTGGTAATTAGTTAGTTGCTTCTGTATTCCATAGAGCACGCACTGAGGAACCAAAGAAACAGGTACACCTGCCTAATGTCGTGTAGGGCACCCACGAGCACGCAGAAGTGCCGCAATACGTCGTGACATGGACTCGACTAATGTCTGAAGTAGTACTGGAGGGACTGTCCATAAATCCGTAAGAGTACGAGGGTCGGGGGGGGGGGGGGGGAGATCTCTTCTGCAGGGCATCCCAGATATGCTCAATAATGTTCATGTCTGGGGAGTTTGGAGGTCAGCGTAAGTGTTGCAACTCAGAAGAGTGTTCCTGGAGTCACTCTGTAGCAATTCTGGACGTACGAGGTGTCCCATTGTCCTGCTGGAATTGCCCAAGTCCGTCAAAAATCACAATGGCCATAAATGGATGCAGGTGATCAGACAGGATGCTTACGTACTTGGCATCTGTCAGAGTCGTTTCTAGACGTATCAGGGATCGCATATCATTCCAGCTGCACATGTCCCCACCATCACGCGGTTCTAGTCGCTTCAGTCTGGAACTGCGTGACCGCTACGGTCGCAGGTTCGAATCCTGTCTCGGGCATGGATGTGTGTGATGTCCTTAGGTTAGTTAGGTTTAAGTAGTTCTGAGTTCTAGGGGACTGATGACCTCAGATGTTAAGTCCCATAGTGCTCAGAGCTATTTGAACCATTTGAGCCCACCATCACAGTGCCTCCACCAGTTTGACAGTCCCCTGCTGAGATGCAGGGTCCGTGGGTTCATGAGGTTGTCTCCATACCCGTACACATCCGCTCGATACAATTTGAAACGAGACTCCTTCGACCAGGAAACATGTTTCCAGTCATCAACAGTCCAACTTCGGCGTTGACGGGCCCAGACTAGGCATAGGGTTTGTGTCGTGCAGTCGTCAAGGGTTCACGAGTGGGCCTTCGGCTCCGAAAGCCCGTATCGATGATGTTTCTTTGAATGGTTCGCACGCTGACACTTGTTGATGGCCCAGCATTGAATTCAGCAGCAATTTGCGGAAACGTTGCACTTCTGTCACGCTGCACGATTCTCATCAGTCGTCGTTGGTCCCGTTCTTGCAGGATCTTTTTCCGACAGCAGTAATGTCGGAAATTTGATGTTTTACCGGATTCTTGATATTCACGGTACAATCGTGAAATGGTCGTACGGGAGAAATTCCACTTCATAGCTACCTCGGAGATGCTGTGTCCCATCTCTCGTGCGCCGACTATAACAACACGTTGAAACTCTCTTAAACCTTGATAACCTGCCATTGTAGCAGCAGTAAGCGAGTTAACAATTGTCTTATATAGGCGTTGCCGACGGCAGCGCCGTATTCTGCCTGTTTACATATCTCTATATTTGAATACGTATGCTTATACCATTTTCTTTGGTGCTTCAGTGTATTACGACATACTCGATGATGGTGAATATGGACCATTTTCACTGAACGAAATTAGAACACTCAACGATTTGGAAAACTGGGTATATACTATATATTTAAAAGACTTTTTGTATAAATTGATTATTCCTATTCAAAAATCCCTCTACGTACAGAAGTAATTGTTAAGGAGAAGTATCTTTAAGTACATCTGTAAAGACTGATGGTATCTGCCAGATATATTATCTCCATGAGCAGACTATTAAAGAGTTTTCTAGCAGCATATTTCAGCCCTTTCTGTGCCAAAGTTAGATTCATTAAACGGTAATACAAATTTAGTGTTTTACTTGTGAATATCTGTTATTCTCAAACTCAGATTGTTTACTGATAACGTACTTCGCAAGTGAATGTATGTATCTAGTGTTAGACTGTAGTTAATTAATATCTGTAGCTGCTTACAGAAATGCCTATAACAAGTACTTGTGTGTGAACCTGACATGTAATACTACTTACTTTATTTTGTGTGATGAGTACTTATTAACGAAATGAGGAGTTAACCCACAACGTTATATGGTAAGATATAAATGAGGGATATGTGCAAAATATATTAACTTGCTGACTTCCCCAATGATGGCAATTATTAAGACGCAAAATTTACTGAGCCCAAACCTTTTAACTGGTCTGCTATGTAGTTTTTCCAATTTAAGTTATCATCAATAGTCACAACTTACCTCGTTAATTATTTCTTCTTGCTGTACAAGATTAATGGAAAGTGGTAAATTTCTAGAGTACAAAACTGGATAATTAGATGACCTGCCTTTTTCAGAGTTTAAAGTTAGCTCATTTGCGCAAAACCAGTCCAGAATTTTCATGAAAATATCTTTTTCTGTTTTCTCAGTTGATACGTCTTTGCTCGTCTTCAAGGCAATAATTGTATCATCTGCAAACAAGACTAATTTTGCCTCGTAGTTCAAATAAAATGGTAGATCGTTAACAAACAACAAGTGCAATAGTGAACCAATGATCGAAACCTGTGGGACTACTGTTGTAGTTTCTCCCTGTGCAGATGATATGCCATCTCTCCTTGTCTTACAGCAATGAACTAGGACAACTTTGCGCGTTCTGTTTCTTAAATGATAAACAAAGTGTGTACTAAACTATGTATTGCATAAAATCTAACAGATTATTATTATTGGCAAAATCAAATTCCTTCGGTAAATCACAGAGGAACCCAACTCGCGATATTTCATAATCTAAAGATTTTATTATGTAATCTGTAAATGAATGAATAGTACAGCGGCCGCTCTGAAATCTAAATCGTCACTGGATGAGTATCTCATTACTACACAGATTGGTGACTATCATGGAGTACATTGTCTTCTCAAAAACTTTATCAAATGACATAGAGCATGACACTGGTACTGTCATAATTGGTGGTGGCATCCTTCTTGTAGAGTTTCCTAACCATTACGTATTTTCGTCTGTCTTGGAAAATACTTTGAATTAATGATGTGGTACATAAATGAATACAGCACCTTACTTATTATAGGACCAAAATTTTTGGTATCTTCTCCTTTACCGCATCTTTCTTATGACAGGTTTCAATTGGTGGATCTCCATCATGTCCTGGTACGTTCTTCCTCGTCTAATGTCATCCATCATTCAAATTCCCTCCCTACATGTTCCTCGCATTCCTTCCACCTTACCTGATGGAGATATTGTCCACTTCATATGACCTTTTGGAGGAGGGCAACGGAATACCACCCTGACAATTCCTAAATGTTTCGAAGTTTTAAGTAGTTCCCCAATCGGTTCCCTAGGGAAGGGGGGGGGCGGGGGAAGGGGGGAAGGAATTTTTTGAGTCGTTCCACTTACAGACAAACACAAGAAAGAAAATCATTGTTGAAACATAGAATATTCTAAGCATATACTGAGCAGGGAAACTAGCAAATGTGATCCGAGAAATGACATGGTTCCTCGGTATTGAAATACAAAGTACAGCCAAAACATGGTGGCTCGGTAGTGAAGTGCTCTCTACTTTTGGAGGTACACTCTTTTATTCTGGGAATCGGGACGGATAACATAGAAGAGGACTCGGAGATCTTTTCCAAGAGCGTTACACATTTTGTCGTACATTCCGATAGAGTTGCTTTGTTAAAGCTCAGTGTCAAGCTGGTAAATTTCAACATCATTCAAGTGTATACACCAGTTGCAAACGAATAAGAACTGGAGTTTTTCTGTGATAAAATAAAGGAAGCATTCAGCTTAAAAAAATCAAGAAATTAATATAGCACTGGGAGATTTCAACGCCAAACTGGGAAATATCAGACCTGTTGATCTTGTATGACCTTTTGGTTTAGCACCACAATACGAAAAAGATGATCACCTACTACAATTCCGCCAGGGAGAAAACATGAAAGTAATCAATACTTTGTTCAAATTACCATCTCGACTACTGCATATATGGAAACCTCCAGCAGACAACGAAGAAAGTACAATGCATACCCAGACAGATCATATTTTAATCGGTAAACGTTTTGGAACTTCTGTCAAAAGAGCCCCTACTTAACCTGCAGCAGATGAACCATCTGACCAATATATCAATTGTAATTTCTCTAAAACCAAAACTTGTAAAACACATAAAAAATAAAACAATTCAGCAAAAGAAGAGAGCTTACGAAAAACTCAAAAAGGCTGAACTGAGAGGTTAGCATGGACAACAACAGCAAAATAATGACGATAATGACAGCTCTGACTGATCAAGAAAACTGTACCAAAGTATGTGAAGAGAAGAAAAACATTATGATAACCAATGCTCAAGAGAGACTTCAATATACAGCAAGGGACAGAAGAAAGAAAATGGATGACTTACGAAATTCTGTCATTGATGCATTACCATCGAAATCTCTGTGGACAGACTGAGGTAATTAACTACCAGACCCAGCAACGCTTCGCAATTGCTAAATAAGTGTGGGAATTGGATACATGCCCTATCGTTATCGTGTCAGGTCACAAATTTCGTCTGCTCGTTGTGACTTTGCTGATTGTGAAGGTAAGGAATTGGAAATATACTAAATCATATACACTCCTGGAAATTGAAATAAGAACACCGTGAATTCATTGTCCCAGGAAGGGGAAACTTTATTGACACATTCCTGGGGTCAGATACATCACATGATCACACTGACAGAACCACAGGCACATAGACACAGGCAACAGAGCATGCACAATGTCGGCACTGGTACAGTGTATATCCACCTTTCGCAGCAATGCAGGCTGCTATTCTCCCATGGAGACGATCGTAGAGATGCTGGATGTAGTCCTGTGGAACGGCTTGCCATGCCATTTCCACCTGGCGCCTCAGCTGGACCAGCGTTCGTGCTGGACGTGCAGACCGCGTGAGACGACGCTTCATCCAGTCCCAAACATGCTCAATGGGGGACAGATCCGGAGATCTTGCTGGCCAGGGTAGTTGACTTACACCTTCTAGAGCACGTTGGGTGGCACGGGATACATGCGGACGTGCATTGTCCTGTTGGAACAGCAAGTTCCCTTGCCGGTCTAGGAATGGTAGAACGATGGGTTCGATGACGGTTTGGATGTACCGTGCACTATTCAGTGTCCCCTTGACGGTCACCAGTGGTGTACGGCCAGTGTAGGAGATCGCTCCCCACACCATGATGCCGGGTGTTGGTCCTGTGTGCCTCGGTCGTATGCAGTTCTGATTGTGGCGCTCAGCTGCACGGCGCCAAACACGCATACGACCATCATTGGCACCAAAGCAGAAGCGACTCTCATCGCTGAAGACGACACGTCTCCATTCGTCCCTCCATTCACGCCTGTCGCGACACCACTGGAGGCGGGCTGCACGATGTTGGGGCGTGAGCGGAAGACGGCCTAACGGTGTGCGGGATCATAGCCCAGCTTCATGGAGACGGTTGCGAATGGTCCTCGCCGATACCCCAGGAGCAACAGTGTCCCTAATTTGATGGGAAGTGGCGGTGCGGTCCCCTACGGCACTGCGTAGGATCCTACGGTCTTGGCGTGCATCCGTGCGTCGCTGCGGTCCGGTCCCAGGTCGACGGGCACGTGCACCTTCCGCCGACCACTGGCGGCAACATCGATGTACTGTGGAGACCTCACGCCCCACGTGTTGAGCAATTCGGCGGTACGTCCACCCGGCCTCCCGCATGCCCACTATACGCCCTCGCTCAAAGTCCGTCAACTGCACATACGGTTCACGTCCACGCTGTCGCGGCATGCTACCAGTGTTAAAGACTGCGATGGAGCTCCGTATGCCACGGCAAACTGGCTGACACTGACGGCGGCGGTGCACAAATGCTGCGCAGCTAGCGCCATTCGACGGCCAACACCGCGGTTCCTGGTGTGTCCGCTGTGCCGTGCGTGTGATCATTGCTTGTACAGCCCTCTCGCAGTGTCCGGAGCAAGTATGGTGGGTCTGACACACCGGTGTCAATGTGTTCTTTTTTCCATTTTCAGGAGTGTAGAACATGAATGAAAAACTCTCCTCTGTTTCCGCTTTTGTTGTTTTAAGATTTTTTTTTTAATTTTCTGTACACAATGCAATTACAAGACTTCAGAATATACAAAGTTTTCGTTGTTTGGATACTGTATGCAAAAAGTACGAACTGATTTACTGAACTAACGATTCGTAAATTCGCAACATACAACTGATCACGTGTAAATTTGTTTGTTTCAGTGACTGCGAGGAAGAAAAGAAAGAGTAGTTTTCATAACAAAAACACACCCACCCATCCACACACACACACACACACACACACACACACACACACACACACACACACACACACACACATCCACCCACCCACCCACCCACACACACACACCCACACCCACACACACACGCAACCACACACTCACCCACACCCACACATCCACACACCCACCCACCCTCCCACCCACCCACCACATATATATATATATATATATATATATATATATATATATATATATATATATATATATATATCGAAAAAGTTTTCCATCGCCTCAGTACCGAGAGTTCCGGAACCTGTGCACAAAATTGAAATAGAGATCAACATATACATCATTTCCGCCCTTTTTATTGCTCATGAAAACCACACATTGCATGTTGTACCACCATACAGCGAGACCTTCAGAGGTGGTGGTCCAGATCGCTTTACACACCGGTACGGTACCTCTAATAACTATTAACACGTCGTCTTGCATTGATGCATGCCAGTATTCGACGTGGCATACCATCCACAAGTTCATCGAGACACTGTTGGTCCAGATTGTCCCACACCTCAACAGCGATTCGGCGTAGATCCCTCAGAGTGGTTGGTCCGTCACGTTGTCCACAAGCAACACTTTCTAATCTATCCCAAGCGTATTCTGTATGGTTCATGTCTGGAGAACATGCTGGCGAGCGATATCATTATTCTGAAGGAAGTCACTCACAAGATGCGTACGATCGGGGTGCGATTTGTAGCCCATGACGACGAATGCCTCGCCAATATGCTGCCGATATGGTTGCACTATCGGTCGTAGGATGGCATTCGCGTATCATACAGCCGTTACGGCGCCTTCCATGACCACTAGCGGTGTACGTCGGCCCCACAGAATGCCACCCCAAAACAGTAGGGAACCTCCACCTTACTGCACTCGCTGGACAGTGTCTAAGGAGTTCAACCTGACCGAGTCGCTTCCAAACACGTCTCTGACGATTGTCTGGTTGAAGGCATTTGCGACACTCATCAGTGAAGAGAACGTGATGCCAATCTCGAGCAGTCCATTCGACATGTTGTTGGGCTCATCTGTACCGCACTGCGTGATGTCGTGGTTGCAAAGATAGACCTCGCCATGGACGTTGGAGTGAAGCCGCGCATAATGCAGCGGCTGCACGAAAAGCATTATTCAACATGGTGGCGTTGCTGTCAGGTTTCCTTCAAGCCATAATCCGCAGGTAGCGGTCATCCACTTGCAGTAGTATCCCTTGCGCGGCCTGAGCGAGGCATGTCATCGACAGTTCCTGTCTCTCTGTATCTCCTCCATGGTCGGACAACATCGCTTTGGTTCACTCGAGACGCCTAGACACTTCCCTTGTTGAGAGCCTTTCCTGGCACAAAGTGACAATGCGGACGCGATCGAACCACGGTATTGACTGTCTAGGCATGGTTGAACTACAGTCAGCACGAGCTGTGTAACTCCTTCCTGGTGAAATGACTGGAACTGATCGACTGTCGGACTCCCTCCGTCTAATAGGCGCTGCTCGAGCATGGTTGATTACATCTTTGGGCGGGTTTAGTGACATGGGACATGGCAAAAACGTTCTGATCATAAGTCAGTTCCAGTGAATTTGAGTTTACAACCTTGTGCCTTTCTTATTGTTACTGCGAAAGAGATCTTGATTTGCCGAAATGAGTGGGTGAATGGATTGTGATCATTGATACACGGGGTATGAGAGAGACCTGTCCAGCAACAGGAGCTCTGGGGATAGTAGACTCGACCACATTATTTCATAAAGTTTCGGCCGATTCAGATTGCGTAGTAGTGTTGTAATCACGACCCGAGTAAGCCATAAATAAAACGTTTCTAATATACAGGGTTTCTGTTAAAACCAACTGCAAGGAATAAAACAAACGCTGTCATTGTTGTGTATACAATTTTTGCTTAAAATTATATGCATATATGCATGCAGACACAATGTTATATACAGGGGAAACAATTTCACAAATGGTTTAAGTGCCCATCTACCATTGTTAAAACTGACTTCGAGAAAGGAAACGAGACCGTAATTTCTTACAATACAGTTTTTGTTTCTCACAGTCAGTATATATATATATATATATATATATATATATATATATATATATATATATATATATATGCAAGTATGCAAGTATGGTGGGACTGACACACCGGTGTCAATGTGTTCTTTTTTCCATTTCCAGGAGTGTATATATATCTTCTAAATTGTTGTTTAAAGAGTGTTCATACGAAGTTTTATATATATATATATATATATATATATATATATATATATATATATATATATATATATATACTCCTGGAAATTGAAATAAGAACACCGTGAATTCATTGTCCCAGGAAGGGGAAAC
This sequence comes from Schistocerca nitens, assembly GCF_023898315.1. Classification (NCBI taxonomy): domain Eukaryota; kingdom Metazoa; phylum Arthropoda; class Insecta; order Orthoptera; family Acrididae; genus Schistocerca; species Schistocerca nitens. Next base: position 407,385,014 of record NC_064622.1, read on the forward strand.
TTTATTGACACATTCCTGGGGTCAGATACATCACATGATCACACTGACAGAACCACAGGCACATAGACACAGGCAACAGAGCATGCACAATGTCGGCACTGGTACAGTGTATATCCACCTTTCGCAGCAATGCAGGCTGCTATTCTCCCATGGAGACGATCGTAGAGATGCTGGATGTAGTCCTGTGGAACGGCTTGCCATGCCATTTCCACCTGGCGCCTCAGTTGGACCAGCGTTCGTCCTGGACGTGCAGACCGCGTGAGACGACGCTTCATCCAGTCCAAAACATGCTCAATGGGGGACAGATCCGGAGATCTTGCTGGCCAGGGTAGTTGACTTACACCTTCTAGAGCACGTTGGGTGGCACGGGATACATGCGGACGTGCATTGTCCTGTTGGAACAGCAAGTTCCCTTGCCGGTCTAGGAATGGTAGAACGATGGGTTCGATGACGGTTTGCATGTACCGTGCACTATTCAGTGTCCCCTCGACGATCACCAGTGGTGTACGGCCAGTGTAGGAGATCGCTCCCCACACCATGATGCCGGGTGTTGGCCCTGTGTGCCTCGGTCGTATGCAGTCCTGATTGTGGCGCTCACCTGCATGGCGCCAAACACGCATACGACCATCATTGGCACCAAGGCAGAAGCGACTCTCATCGCTGATTACGACACGTCTCCATTCGTCCCTCCATTCACGCCTGTCGCGACACCACTGGAGGCGGGCTGCACGATGTTGGGGCGTGAGCGGAAGACGGCCTAACGGTGTGCGGGACCGTAGCCCAGCTTCATGGAGACGGTTGCGAATGGTTCTCGCCGATACCCCAGGAGCAACAGTGTCCCTAATTTGCTGGGAAGTGGCGGTGCGGTCCCCTACGGCACTGCGTAGGATCCTACGGTCTTGGCGTGCATCCGTGCGTCGCTGCGGTCCGGTCCCAGGTCGACGGGCACGTGCACCTTCCGCCGACCACTGGCGACAACATCGATGTACTGTGGAGACCTCACGCCCCACGTGTTGAGCAATTCGGCGGTACGTCCACCCGGCCTCCCGCATGCCCACTATGCGCCCTCGCTCAAAGTCCGTCAACTGCACATACGGTTCACGTCCACGCTGTCGCGGCATGCTACCAGTGTTAAAGACTGCGATGGAGCTCCGTATGCCACGGCAAACTGGCTGACACTGACGGCGGCGGTGCACAACTGCTGCGCAGCTAGCGCCATTCGACGGCCAACACCGCGGTTCCTGGTGTGTCCGCTGTGCCGTGCGTGTGATCATTGCTTGTACAGCCCTCTCGCAGTGTCCGGAGCAAGTATGGTGGGTCTGACACACCGGTGTCAATGTGTTCTTTTTTCCATTTCCAGGAGTGTATTTACTGATTTGTTTAAAATTTCTGAAATTATAATAGCATTGCGGTAAAACCTGAATAGTTATCTCGTTGCAAAAATAAGACGAATGGTGAAAACAGTTTCTATATAGGTGCATCCTACCCTACTAAAATTTTATGATGGTCCTGCGTGAAATGTTCGCACAGTCACTATCAAAGGAATCAGTAATTTGTCCCCCCAGAACATCGAGAAATGTTCTGCAATAAATTGCAGTTGTTGTAAAGAAAATGCCTATTTTGCATGCTGCGCATCGAAATTTTTATTGTTATTTTTATACACCTAGATGCCTTTCGCCTTTTTTACAAGGCATCTTTAGTGGGTGTCCTGAAATATAACATGATTTGTCCTTTTTACGTATGTTAAGGTTTCACATCTAGGTTTTAGATTTAAAAACAGTTCCTTAACTTTTTTTATGAAAGGTACTTACAGGTAACTTCTAATTCACTGTATCTAAGCAAACTGCTTTTTCTCATCTGCTAAGCAGGTGGACATCTTACAGTTCACTTTCAGTTCACTGTTTACGTTACACATCACTGTAACTGCCATCTTTTTAATACAGATTCATTTGTTTTTCTAAGTGTTAAAAAGATGACAGCTACAGTGATGTGTAACGTAAACAGTGAACTGAAAGTGAACTGTAAGATGTCCACCTGCTTGCCAGATGAGAAAAAGCAGTTTGCTTGGATGCAGTGAATTAGAAGTTACCTGTAAGTGCCTTTCCATTTCATAAAAAAACGTTAATGAACTGTTTTTAAATCTAAAACCTAGATGTGAAACCATAACCTATGTAAAAAGGACAAATCGTGTAATATTTCAGGACACCCACTGAAGATGCCTTGTAAAAAAGGCGAAACACGTCTGGGTGCATAAAAATAAAAATTGCGATGTGCAGCATGCAAAAAAGGCATTTTCTTTAAAACAACTGCAATTTATATACAGCTGCTGCGAAAATGGCCACTACAAGAAACGTGTTCTACAATGTCTGTGCTGTGTACGAGGAGATGACAGTAGACTCATCTCTTTGGAACTCTAATACGATGCAGACTAGAAACTGGATGTGATAATGTCGTTTATTACTGTGTGCACTCTTGGTACAGAACAAAATTCATCTGCGGACGACGTAAAAAGGATGTCACGGAAACACTACTTGGGTAACATCGAAGGAACACACGCACGCGTCTGGTTATTATAATACGGGGACCTCGCTAGTAACATCGTGTTCCAATAATTTAGTTGAAGGGTCATACACAAGAACTCCCTGCGATTCACACAAGACAACGTCGTCTGCACTTAAAATTTTATCACTTTCCGGCCGAGAATTTTAAACGCGTGTGCCTTTAAGGAAAAAATTACCTCTGTTACAAAGTTTACTGGGTGGCGTAATAATGAAAATTAGAATGTAAAGATGTTAAATTTCACATCTAATTGTGCAGTGAAAGGCCCCTATTCAGAGAGAATGTACAGACCGTCAAATCTCGAGGCTTCCGCGAATCCAGCTTTGCCGGCGACTGATTCAATCTAGTTTCTCATAACAGCAATCCGCAGCGGAGAACAGCGCGACTAAATGTCTGAAACTGTACCCACAGGTACCGCGTTTAATAGTTGCCCTGTTGTTGCTACTTGCGTCTCCTGTGCTGGTAGTAATGTGCCCATCTCTGACGTCTCCAGCGTTCGGACCATAGATTATTCTTGAAACCATGTAATCAAATATTATTAAACTGGTGAAGGTAATAGACCTTCTCGCAACAAACGGATCTGAACTTAACGAATTAGTTAACGTAGAAGAAGATATCAGCGATCACAAGACTGTGGTGGCAACTATGACTACTGGTTTTACAAGGAAACTTAAGAAAGATAGGAAAATATTTTTGCTTAGCAAGTGTGACAAGATACAAGCTGCAGAGTATCTGAGAAGTCAGCATCAAATATTCGGTAATGAGGACGGAAATGTGAATCAGAATTGGGAAAAATTCAAAAGTATCGTTCAATACGTTCAGTTGTGACTCATTGGTACTATGGTTAAGCGCACAGTTTTACATTTCCAAACATTTCAAGCAAGTTGTCAATCTTTGCACCAGTTTGAAATCTTATTTAACTGGGTATTTGTGCTGTTAATTTCTGGTGGTACTACACTGCAGATAACTGCTTCCTCTACGAAAAAGTCTGAGGTTGCTATTAATACTGTCCGGAAGGTCATTGACATATATAAGGAACAGGGAAATGAAAACGGGACTTGGAAAGTAAGTAAGTAAACTGCTTAGTATTTCAAAAGAAATCGCTGTAACTGTCAACACATTTACTCCACTGTGGGACAACGGACACTGCCTTCATGATAAAACGTTTGCTATTGCCCATGGCACTACGAATGTACCCAGACGGCACCTCTTCGTGCGAAGCAAATCGGCGGCCACGAATGTAATTCTTCAGGTCTCCAAAAATATGGAAATACACACACAAAAAAAAGTTTTGCATCACCTCGGTTCCTTGAGGTCCGGAAGCTGTACAGAAAATTGGAATAGAGATCAACATAAACATCATTTCCGACCTTTTTATTGCTCATGAAAATCACACATTGAAAGCTGTACCACCATACAGCGGGACCTTCAGAGGTGGTGGTCCAGATTGCTGTACACACTAGTAGCTCTAATACCCAGTAGCACGTCCTCTTGCATTGCTGCTGCATCCCTGTAGTCGTCATGTCATACTATCTACAAGTTCATCAAGGCGTTGTTGGTCCAGATTGTCCCACTCCTCAACGGCGATTCGGCGTATTCCCTAAGAGTGGTGGTGGGTCACTTCGTCCATAAACAACACTTTACAATCCATCCCAGGCATGTTCGATGGGCTTCTTGTCTGGAGAACATGCTTGCCACTCTATTCGAGCGATGTTGTTGTCCTGAAGGAAGTCATTCACAAGATGTGCACGATGGGGGCGCGAAATGTCATCCGTGAAGAATGCCTCACTAATAGGCTGTCGACATGCTTGCACTATCGGTCGAAGGATGGCATTCACGTTTCGTACAGCCGTTACGGCACCATCCACGACCACCAGCGACGTGCGCCGGCTCCACATAATGCCACCTGAAAACAGCAGCGAACCTCCACCTTGCTGCACTCACCGGGCAGTGTGTCTAAGGCGTTCATCCTGACCGGGTTGCCTACAAATACGTCTCCAGCGATTGTTTGGTTGAAGGCAACGCGACACTCATAGGTGAAAACGTGATGTCAATCCTGAGCGGACCATTCGGCATGTTGTTGGGCCCATCTGTACCGCGCTGCACGGTATCGTGGTTGCAAAGATGGACCTTTCCATGGACGTCGGGAGTGAAGTTGTGCATCATGCAGCCTATTGCTCACAGTTTGAGTCGTAACACGACGTCCGGTGGCTGCACGAAAAGCATTATTCAATATGGTGGCCATGCTGTCAGTGTTCCTCCGAGCCATAATCCTAGGTAGCGGGCATCCACTGCAGTAGTAGCCCTTGGGCGGCCTGAGCGAGGCATGTCATCGACAGTTCCTGTCTCTCTGTATCTCGTCCATGTCCGAACAACATCGCTTTGGTTCACTACGAGACGCCTCCACACTTCCCTTGTTGAGAGCCCTTCCTGGCACAAAGTGACAATGCGGACGTAATCGAACCGCGGTATTGACCATCAACGCATGGTTGAACTACAGACAACACGAGCCGTGTACCTCCTTCCTGGTGGAATGATTGGAACTGATCGGTTGTTGGATCCCCTCCATCTAATAGGCAGTGCTCATGCTTGATTTATTACATCTTTGGGCGGGTTTAGTGACATATTTGAACAGTCAAAGGGTGTGTTTGTGATACAGTATACACAGTGTACGTCTATCTTCAGGAGTTCTGGGAACCGGGTTGATGCGAATATATATATATATATATATATATATATATATATATATATATATATATATATATATATATATATATATCCTGCAACAGAATGATACCGTCTGTCAACATTTCTGGGCGTTTGAAGTTGACGGCGTGCTTCAGGGTTTTGTAAAGTGTCCGCCTAGCGCTGTGTGTCACGGTAGGCCCTTGCAGTCAAGGGAAAAGACTATCATCACTTTCCCGGAGCTGATGTGCATGGCTTTCCTTTTAACGGTGGGGATGAATCCATGTGCGTCCACTGTTGGCTATGAGTCTTGCTCTCCGGCTCAAAATGGTGATACAACGTTTCAAATGGTTCAAATGGATCTGACCACTATGGGACTTAACATCTGAGGTCATCAGTCCCCTAGAACTTAGAACTACTTAAACCTAATCTAAGGACATCACACACATCCATGCCCGAGGCAGGATTCGAACCTGCGACGGTAGCGGTCGCGCGGTTCCAGACTGAAGTGCCTAGAACCGCTCGGTCACATCGGCCGGCACCACGTTTCATCAATCGCGACAATACGGGACAGAAAACAATATTCTCCATCGTGATATCGTTTCAGAAGATGAAGTGATGTGGACAGTCTATTCAACGTCTGGTCATCCGACAGGCTGCGGGGAACCCACTGCGCACGGATTTTCCGAAACTTCAAATGCTCTGTCATGATGGCGTGAGGGCTGTAACAAATGCTCAACATGATCGTTACTGTCTTACACAGTCCATCGTTGGTCATTTCTGACGGCAGAATACGAGGTCGCCCAGAAAGTAATGCACCGCATTTTTTCTTCAACAATTCTTTATTAAACGTAATGAGATGCACACACACGAAAGAATGGTGTTTTATCTACACACCCTATATTTCAACGTAATGTCCATCCCGTTGCTTAGCCTTCCTCGAGCGTGAAACAATGTTGTATATGGCCTGTCGGTACCAACCCATGTCGTGGTGGTGGTGCCAGTGCTTCACTTTCGTAATCACTCCTCGTCCTCAAAATGTCTTCCATGATTGGCATCCTTCAATGGGCCAAACAAGTGGAAGTCCGAGGGGCCTAGGTCAGGGCTGTCATGTGTGACAGCCGTGGATGGTCTCTGAGACCGCTGCAAGTCGTGGAGCTCCTCCGAACCGCCTTCTGATGACCTACCTTCCGTGTCCAGCGACTTACTGTACTTCTGTCGAGAGCAGGTGCTTCAGAGACTTTACACGAGCGTTTGTGAATATTCCCCACAGTTTCTTTCTCTGCAGTGAGAAATTCAATGACGGCACGTTGCTTGTAACGTACGTCATTTACGGATGACATTTGGAAACCGTCGTGCAGCTACGCTATCTGTCGAAAGTGAAGGCCGCGCGGGATTAGCCGAGCGGTTTAAGGCGCTGCAGTCATGGTCTGTACGGCTGGTCCCGGCGGAGGTTCGAGTCCTCCCTCGGGCATGGGTGTGTGTGTGTGTTTGCCCTTAGGATAATTTAGGTTAAGTAGTGTATTAGCTTAGGGACTGCTGACCTTAGCAGTTAAGTCCTGTAAGATTTCACACACATTTGAACATTTTTTTTTTTCGAAAGTGAAGGACACTTGGTGCGATCACTCAGGAGACTTCAGATAATACTTACGAAACGTTTCGCATTCGTAGTATTGCTTTCGGCTGAGGAAAAAAAAATGCAGTGCATTATTTGCTGGGCAATCCTCGTAGAAGGGGTAATGATACCCGACCTTCCTGAAATCGTTTACTCTATGGAAAAACACAAACACGTGTCATACTGTGTTCGCCATACACAGCAGACATTTGGACATGCATTTCATTTCCTGACACTCCGCCCACAGTTAAAAACCTTACTACACCGCGCCTTCCTCTTTCCCGGACCCCATAGTGAAGTCGGACGCGCACACAATTCGCCGACCTTACGTAGAGCACGTTCAACACACAAGTAGCACAGCGGTGAACGTTCGCGCCGTTCCTTCCTGAACCCCAATAGAGGGTATTTCTGTACACACACCGTAACATGTTCGTTATATAGTCTGTCTCTGTTTCATTTGAGCGCCACGTGTAACATGAAAGGTAAGGGACTCAACACGTTTCCTTGCGATTCACCCGAAGTTACTTCAGCATCTGCAGATGATTCTCCGTCCGCGACAACATTCTGCGTCCTCCCTATCAAGACATTCTCAATCTACTCACAAATTTCGCTTGATATACCATACTTTCGTAGTTTTGGTAATAAGTGTAGGTATGCTACAAAGTCAAATGCTTTTCGGAAATCGCGAAATACTTCATAAATCTGACTGCCTTGATCCAAGCCCTTCGCTAGGCCACGTGAGAAAATTGCGAGGTGCGTTCATATGATCTATAGTTATCGGAATCTATGCTCGTTCGAATGGAGGAGGTCATAGTGTTCAATGTATCTGGTCATACTGTTCAATGTATCTCATTAAGCTGGAGCTCAGAATATGCTTTATAACTGTGCAACAAATAGATGTTAAGGATATTGGGTAATAGGTCTGCGAGTCAATTCTGCTACCTTTTTTGTATACGGGTGTGACCTGTGTTTTCTTTCAACTGCTGGGCACAGTTTTTTGTTCGAATGGTCTGCGACGATTATACTTAACAGAGGAGCTGACTCGCCACGAATTGGGTACAGAATTTAGTGGGGATTTCAGTTGTTTCTCAACACCATAGACAGTAACAGCTCCTTACACGTACCTTCTGTGGTACTAAAGTTAAATTGCAGAGATACTCCTGGGGTTTCCTTTGTAAAGGAACATTCAAAATCATTATTAAGCATTACTGCTTTTGTTTTCTTATCCAAAATTTCAGTTCGTCTTTTCCCTGAGTCTCTGGCTACTAACTTTGATGCCACTGACAGCTTTTACATACGACTGGAATTCACGAAATACCATTCGGCAGTATTCTGCCGTGGCAGTCACTGAAGGCTTCATGCATTACTCTCCTGACAGCCAAACATGTTTCATTCAGCGTCTATCTACCTATAGTCCTCTGCACTGTTTTATATCTGCTATGCCATAGCCTCTACTTCTTTAGAAGTTTCGTCACAATGGCTATATACCATAGGGAGTCCCCTCCATCATGAACTGTTCTGCTGGGTCCATATTATCCAGTGCATGGTCAACTGTTCTTTTAAGCTTGAATCATAGTTCGTGTACGTGCTCCTGTTTTGATCTAAAAGTTTCAAGTTCCTTATTGAGATAAGATACTACTGGTTCTTTGTATTGTTTACTGAACATATAAATCGTTCTACTTCCCTTTTGTTGCCGTTTGTACTTTGGTATTAATTGTTGCTATAACTGCCTCATATTCACCGTTACCAATTTACGTATGGACGTCTTCAAAAACGTTACGTCTATTTGTTGCCATTAGATCTAATATATTTCTGTCATGAGTAGGATTCCTAACTGCCTGTTCTCGGTGGTTTTCAGACAAAGTACACCCACCACTAACATAACCATAATTATTCCATTCCGATGATTACAGAACGGCTGAGGAACTTCCGTACAAATTGACTGTGGTTTACTCTAAAGTTTTTGGATGCATCAGGAGATGAGTCTGGTGGTCGACAGAAGGATCTAGTTATAACTGATTCCCATCCTTGACAATGCGTTTTGTCCATGCAATCTTGCATGCAGCTTCCATGTCTACCTTGGTGGATTTGAATTTCTTATCTACGGCGACAAATACACTACATCTATTTCCTATCGGTCTATCCTTTCGGTATACGCTTAAATTCGCACAAAAACCTGCATTTTGGCAACTTCCGGTTTGATCTGCTTTCAGTTCCTAGCGCTATATGAGCTTCAATGCCTTTCACTAGCGCTTCAAACGATGGCGTTTTGTTGCGAATGCTTCGGCAGTTAACCACTAGGTTTTTAATTCTATCGCATATGGGGCGCGTTTCTTTGGACCTTAAACTTATACTTCCGGGTTTTTTTACGGTTATCGTTATCTAGTTGTGATGGATAGTTGCCCAGTCGGAAAAACCTTGCGTGCACCCCACACACAGTCAGCTACCCTCATAGCAGCCCTGACGTGTAATGCATTCATCCTCTGAAGGGGATCCTGTCTTTCTCAAGTGATGCAAGTCTAGGAAGTCACAGCCTAGCTTGTCACAGAACCCTTGAAGTCCTTGGTTCAAGCTTCCCATTCGACTCAGAACCAGGGAGCCACAATCTAATCTCGGGACAATGCTGCAAATTGAGAGCTTAGATGAAACCCACCGACCAAGGCTGGTATTCTTAATCCCGTCTGACAACGCTCGAATGATCCAAAATATGACCTCGGAGCTCAGATGCCAGACATTTGTTCCTGTGCGCCACAATCCGCAGTGCTTGCACCCTTTTGTCTCAGTGGCTGTCGGAATAGCTTCTTTACCATATTGAATGAGACCCCCAGGCATACACACGTAGTGTTGTATCTAATGTTCCTTCCCATCCCTTGCTGCCATTTTCCTAAGGGGTGTTATTATTGGCAACGATTAATAAGCCCTATATCTTGACACAGGCCACAGCACCTCTGTGTTGTGAGCCGTTATTCTATTGAATTCTGGGACTCAGAATGTCAGTATTAACTTTCGGAATGCAGTAATGCATTCCCCAGATACTTTCAACAATTTTTCATGGAGGAAACAAATACGGAAGAAATTGGTCCAGGCGGTAAACTGAAAAGTGATTCCGTCATTGCATCAAGCACTGCAATGGGGCGATTTGTTTCAGAAGAGCCTAAAGCAGCTTTCAGAGATAAAAGTGAGTCGGAGCTTCCTTGAACAGGACTTACAAAATGCGGTCGAGATGCAAATATTTCTTAGGAACGTTAAACATCGACACCATTTTACAAGTATGAATAATTGAAACAACCCCCAAATCCTTCAAGAACAGTAACTATGACACTGCAGGGAACAAGATCCAAAGAAGAACACGTAATAGAAAAGTTAAAGGATTTATTGAGAGAAGTTCGAAAATATAGTATAATGACAGGTTTGCATCATATTGTGACAGCTATTACTGCGAGCGTGAGAGTCAATGGAAAACAACCTCTGGATAGATATTATAGCTGAAAGAACAAGCTGTAAAAGCAGGCTCACGAATCTCCTTCATCATGAGACCAAATTTAGGACGATTTTATGGAAGACCACGTAGAACATGCATGCAAGATGTTAAGAGTGCGTTGATTGAGGATACCTTCAGGAAGAAACAGTAAATTATGGAAGTTGAGAAGCGGAAGAAGACGTCCATCGTATCATCATTTTTTCGGGCCTTTGTCCCACTTCAGTGCGAGGTTACTACGAATTTGACAGCGTTAGTGACCGAGGATGGCCGGATGCCCTTCCTGTCGCCACCCCTAATCCCACGAGACGGAACCAGTGTACCCCAGCTGTCGGTGTCTAGCGTAAGCCATGAAATAGTGCGAACGTTCTGCGAGTCGGTAACTCAGGCGGAACACGTGGGGACCGGCCCAGTATTCACCTAGCGGTATGTGGAATGTCCATCGTATAAAATCAATATATATATATACTGGTGTTCAAAATTAAAGCAACAAACCGCTATTTCCCCGTCCTATGTCTATTTCACGATATAATCATACAAACTGTCAACCAGATGCCTGTACGGGAGATGGCATTCCGGTCATCGGACAACCATATCAACGATGACGTGAAGGCACCTATGAAACTAGGTAGTGTTTGCTGGGTAGTGCAGTATGGTACGGAGAAGATGCCTACCAGACTCTCTGCGGTGGAGGTCCATAGAAAGAAATGAAGCAGGAAATTAGCAAACTGATTTTACCCGGTGGCTTAATGTGAATCGTTCTGTCGTTTTTCGGATCTGCGACAGTTTATAGAGACCGAAACTGTATGCCGAAGACCAGGGAAGGGCCGACCACGTGTGACTTCAGAAGAGAGCACCGTTTAGCTGCTAAGGGCACAACATTACCGCCTTAGTATTGCACGGAAACTGGCATGTGAGCTCGCAGCATCGACTGGACGTGTTGTATCGAGGAAAACAGTGTGCAGAAGGCTTCGGCAGATTGGCCTTTATTGTCGGAGACATGCTGTATGACTACTTCCGGAGCGTCTGCACAGAAGGGAACTTCTAGAGAGCAGTCATCAATATACCACCTGGACGGTCGAGCAGTGGTCCGATGTTGTTTTCACAGATGAACAGATGAGTCCCGCTTTGATCTGGAGAGAGATTCTCGATGGAATCGTACGTGGAGGGAACGTGGAGCACGATTTCAGGGCCCAAACAATGTGGAAAGAGACTGAGCTCGAGGAGGAGGAACCCAAATGGTGCGGGCAGGAATTGTGTTTACCACTCGAACCCGTCTTCATGAAATTTTGCGGGTGAATCGTAAGGTTTAACTGCTGTGAGGTATCGTGATGAGATTTTTGGACCTCATTTGGGGTTGTTGCGCTGTGGGCCCAGAAGTCTTATTGATGGACGATAATGCTCGACCTCATAGAGCACGTGTGGTTGATGCTTTCTTGGAGGCTATTGCACCCATGGCATGGTCTGTTCGCTCTCCCGATCGGAATGCCGTAGTGCATGTCTGAGATGCACTAGGGAGATGGCTTGCATCACGTCAGTGCCCTCCAACCGCTCTCCAAGACTGGGAGCAGCTCTGCAGGAAGAATGGGCGTTACTGCCTCAACATGAAACTGATGGCAGCATTCACAGCATGTACCGCCGTTGTCAGACCTGTATTTCTGCCAGAGGTGGTCACACACCACGCTGAACACATTAACCAGTTGTCGGAATGCGTGTGCAAATCTGTTAAGTTGGAAGAAACGAAGAACATTTTTGCCTATCATTAAGTGTGTTGCAGTTGTTTGCGTTCTGTTCTCTTTTCATTGTATCTACGGTACTATCACCTGCTTACACTCTTTATGGCAAAATTGCCTTTCGTTGCTTTAATTTTGGACACCATTGTATATAGGGTATTAAAGATGCAAGTGCAGGTACTGTTAACATTGGTGCCTTGATATGTACCCACTCAAGTGTGTTAATTTTCTTTCTCTTCATCTAACAGTCTTCCTGAAAACATAGAACCCGATGTTTTCTGCATGGTCGTAACTGAAGCACTAACTGGACTACACACACACACACACACACACACACACACACACATATATATATATATATATATATATATATATATATATATATATATATATACCGTTTTGCGTCCTTGTGTGGACAGTTGAACAGCTGGTAGTTGCCCAGGGGAAAATAAGAATTAATATCTCGCGCTTGCAGCATGTGCTTGGAGGTACTAACCAACCTAAAAACATACTACTCCTAACTACTGTAATTAACAGTGTGCAAATAAAGTAAATGCTGATATAATGTTGTCCAGTAAGCTGTCCTCAGTCACCAATAAAAATATCTGCACTTATACCATTAATACCTAACTAACGAATCCAAGTATTTACTGGAAGTAGTCGAACAATGAATTTCAGAGAAAGAAGCCCTTAAAATATGAGTTAAAACGAAAGTAGCGAATTACTTCACTAAAGATGTACGCTATGTGATCAAAAGTATCCGGACACCAGGCTGATAATGACTTAGAAGTTCGTGGCGCTCTCCATCGGTAATGCTGGAATTTAATATGGTGTTGGCCCACCCTTAGCTTTGGTGGCAGCTTCTATTCTCTCAGCCATTGTTTCAATCAGGTGCTGGAAGGTTTCCTTGAGAATGGCAGCCCACTCTTCACGGAGTGCTGCACTGAGGTATCGATGTCTGTCGGTGAGGCCTGGTACGAAGTCCGTGTTCCAAAACATCCCAGGTGTACTATAGGATTCAGGGCAGGACTCTGTGCAGGTCAGTCCATTATAGGGATGTTATCGTCGTGTAACCACTCAGCCACAGGTCATGCATTATGAACAGGTGATCGATTATGTTGAAAGATGCAATCGGCAACCCCGAATTGCTCTTCAACAGTGGGAAGCAAGAAGGTGCTTAAAACATCAGTGTAGGCCTGTGCTGTGATAGGTCCATGCAAAACAAGGGGTGCAAGCCACCCTCCACGAAAAACACGACCACACCGCAGCACCACTGCCTCCAAATCTTACTGTTGGCACTACACACGCTGGCAGATTACGTTCACCGGGCATTCGCCATACCCACACCCTGCTATCGGATAGCCACATTGTGTACCGTGATTCATCACTCCACACAATGTTTTTCCATTGTTCAGTCGTCCAATGTTTAGGCTCCTTATACGTGATGTGTGGCCTATGATGTGTGGCTTATGAGCAGCCGCTCGACCATGAAATCCAAGTTTTCTCACCTCCCGCCTAACTGTCAGGGTACTTGCAGTGGATCCTGATGCAGTTTGGAATTCCTGTGTGATGGACTGGATAGATGGTCTACCTATTACACATTACGACCCTTTTCAGCTGTCGACGGTTTATGTCACTCAACAGACGAGGTCGGCCTGTACGCTTTTGTGCTGTACGTGTCTCTTCACGTTGCCACTTCACTATCACATCGGAAGCAGTGGACCTAGGGATGTTTAGGACTGTGGAAATCTCGCTTACCGACGTATGACACAAGTGACACCCAGTCACCTGACCACGTTCGAAGTCCGTGAGTTCAGCGGAGCGCCACATTCTGCTCTCTCACTATTTCTAATGACTACTGAGGTCGCTGATATGGAGTACCTGGCAGTAAGTGGCTGCACAATACACCTAAAATGAAAAACGTATGTTTTTGGGGGTGTCCGGATACTTTTGATCACATAGTGTGTGTAACAGGAAATATATATCCAACAATGTTAAATTAAGGCACTACTCGACGATAATTGGTCTAGAAGCGCTTTATACAACAGAATGCTTCTCAACAAAAAACCAACGACGGAAGCACTGAATTCATAGAAAGAAAAATACTGAGAAAGCTGTGGGGTTAGTCAAAGGGCAAGCACTGTACAGAAGACGTCGTATTGGTGAACTTCATACATATGTCGAAAAAATTACAGACATGTTTAGAAAAAGAGTGGAGATATCCTAATGATGAATCTCAACAGACTGACAGAAAGATTGTCCACTTATTTCGGTAAATTAAAAATGGACAAAACTCAATGCAAAGAAACTGGAAGGGACATAGACAAACTCCGAATTACTTAACAAGATTTTGTGAAACGACTGCCACTCAGAAAGAAATTCCGAGATGCCAAATGATTCCATGAAGGACCCAGAAAGAAGACTACAGCCAATTGAACTGAAAAAAGAAGAGAGTAGCATCGAGAAATAATGAGAGGAATGTGGGACAAAAGATGGGAGAAACAACTGAAGTAAACGTAGTCCATAGTGGATGATATGTAAAAGAGGAACAAGAATAGTTATATTAGTGAATAGAAGAATCACGTTGTGCTCGCCTTACTAACATGGTATGAAACAATTTAGTCATAACATTACATTCATATCGAAGGAGTAATGAACGCTAACGGAAGGTATGTCTATGGTATGGAAGAGAGTGTATGAGTTCTGAGGCTATCGCCTTGCTAACTGTTTTTTTTAAACAGATACTTACATGAGGCTTGAAGATGGGCACAAGATATTATCCTTGAATACAATGTACATAAATTTGAAACTGCCCTGGAAAAATATTCCATATAACATATATAAAAGGTAGTATGAAAAGTAAGCAAAGTTTCTAACCAAAAACAACAAGCACTTCCAGAGCAAGAATTTATGAAATAAAGTGGATGAGAATTTCTAAAATATATGATTTGTAATTCAAGTTCTGGTAAACATGCATACACAGGAATCAGAACAGTTAGTATTGCACACTTCTTTTCTCGTGCAGTCAAACCATTTACCGATAACCGAACACTAATTTTTCTAAATGTTTTTCGTGCTTTCTATTATAACTTGCCTATTGGGCATGCTTGCATCCGCACCAAAGAAGAGATTTCTGTATCATCAGTGTAAGATGGTACGTCATTTATATGTAGGAAGAACATCAACGATGATAGTATTGTGGTATACGTAGTATTTGGTATACCAGTAGTAATTTTCTACCACTTAGGGAAAGGTACATTAAGTAAGTTCAGTGGAGTGCATAACAAAACCACTTGCTTTCTATCAGTTACATATAAAGTAATAATTTACTTTCTGTAAATTGAAAGCAATGATCTTGAAGTAATAGTAACGACTGTTGCTTTTGATACAGACCAAATCCTTACACATATCACAAAAACAATCCTTATATATGAAAGACGGTGACTCAAGTATTTAAACTCTGATTCGTTGAAAATATGAAAGTATTTCCCAAGGGAGAGGCGCTTTTGGTATCCAGAGTGTGACTGACTCAAAATTTAATATTGGCAGATGTACTCAAACATAATCAAGTACTTTATATTTCAAAACTACAGACATGTATCTAAAAGTGAGACAGGCTGATCGTTATCTGAGTTAATATCCATGTTAAAGAAGGATCTAACTATAGTATACTTTAGCCTATCTGGGAATATACTATGCGAAAGTGATACATTCCATGTTGAAGGGTACAGTGACTGCATCAGTAGAATAAATATAGACAAACGATCAGGTTAGGTCAGCAAAGTTAATATCCTTAATAGTTTTTATTCTAATATAAGTTGTTGAATATATATCTATAAAACCGATTTTGATTATAAATAAATTATATCTTAACTATACATTGATATTATTATCACCATGAGGTACCGAACTTCAGTAAAGAAGCCCAGGTCACAACATACCTGTAAACCACGAATTCGCGACAAACGCTGCAATTTAGAACTTCCGCGACATTGTCTTCTCAATGCTTGCGATATCACAGTTCACGAAGTGATTTGGAAACAGCTACCTTGTAGTAATGGCGCTCTTAATGTGCTCTGAGATCTCCCAGAATCTTATGGGTATTGCCACCATTCAGGACAATCTTTCGAACAGTTTCAGGGAAACTCTTTGGAACAATGAATTCGTTTTAATGATTATATCTCAAGTAAATTGCTTTTCGTCTTCCGTCAAATGCAAAACTGTTAGTGGTATCAATCCTTAAGCTTTTCACACTTAGGGCTACTTATATATACATATGGCACGACAAAAACCTTCTAAGAGTCCGGGTTTTTCACGATGTAGGTGCGGTTATATGACAAGCGCAGAAATAGAAATGGTATGCAGCTCTTTCATGGCATCGATCACGAAAATTCTGTTCACTGACATGTCACTTAACTGATTTCAGGTGAAGACGTGGGAAAGTGTTAATGGATAAGGGAGAAATTACTTCCGAAAACTTAACATTATTGTAAGTAAACTGCATAAATGCGAAAGGGACAATATTGCTGATGAGAACCGGAAATATTCACTGTAGAGTAGGAGGAGAAAAACGTGTAAGTATAAAACAATTATTTTTTCTTCAGATATTTCAGCTGTTAACCTGACAGTCAGCAACGGACATCCGAGTGAGAAAACGTGCCTTATAGTTCTTTGAAACGCCAAATTCACTTGACTGAAAGTCGTATATAGTCGTTCAGTGTACTTGGTAATTAGTTAGTTGCTTCTGTATTCCATAGAGCACGCACTGAGGAACCAAAGAAACAGGTACACCTGCCTAATGTCGTGTAGGGCACCCACGAGCACGCAGAAGTGCCGCAATACGTCGTGACATGGACTCGACTAATGTCTGAAGTAGTACTGGAGGGACTGTCCATAAATCCGTAAGAGTACGAGGGTCGGGGGGGGGGGGGGGGGGAGATCTCTTCTGCAGGGCATCCCAGATATGCTCAATAATGTTCATGTCTGGGGAGTTTGGAGGTCAGCGTAAGTGTTGCAACTCAGAAGAGTGTTCCTGGAGTCACTCTGTAGCAATTCTGGACGTACGAGGTGTCCCATTGTCCTGCTGGAATTGCCCAAGTCCGTCAAAAATCACAATGGCCATAAATGGATGCAGGTGATCAGACAGGATGCTTACGTACTTGGCATCTGTCAGAGTCGTTTCTAGACGTATCAGGGATCGCATATCATTCCAGCTGCACATGTCCCCACCATCACGCGGTTCTAGTCGCTTCAGTCTGGAACTGCGTGACCGCTACGGTCGCAGGTTCGAATCCTGTCTCGGGCATGGATGTGTGTGATGTCCTTAGGTTAGTTAGGTTTAAGTAGTTCTGAGTTCTAGGGGACTGATGACCTCAGATGTTAAGTCCCATAGTGCTCAGAGCTATTTGAACCATTTGAGCCCACCATCACAGTGCCTCCACCAGTTTGACAGTCCCCTGCTGAGATGCAGGGTCCGTGGGTTCATGAGGTTGTCTCCATACCCGTACACATCCGCTCGATACAATTTGAAACGAGACTCCTTCGACCAGGAAACATGTTTCCAGTCATCAACAGTCCAACTTCGGCGTTGACGGGCCCAGACTAGGCATAGGGTTTGTGTCGTGCAGTCGTCAAGGGTTCACGAGTGGGCCTTCGGCTCCGAAAGCCCGTATCGATGATGTTTCTTTGAATGGTTCGCACGCTGACACTTGTTGATGGCCCAGCATTGAATTCAGCAGCAATTTGCGGAAACGTTGCACTTCTGTCACGCTGCACGATTCTCATCAGTCGTCGTTGGTCCCGTTCTTGCAGGATCTTTTTCCGACAGCAGTAATGTCGGAAATTTGATGTTTTACCGGATTCTTGATATTCACGGTACAATCGTGAAATGGTCGTACGGGAGAAATTCCACTTCATAGCTACCTCGGAGATGCTGTGTCCCATCTCTCGTGCGCCGACTATAACAACACGTTGAAACTCTCTTAAACCTTGATAACCTGCCATTGTAGCAGCAGTAAGCGAGTTAACAATTGTCTTATATAGGCGTTGCCGACGGCAGCGCCGTATTCTGCCTGTTTACATATCTCTATATTTGAATACGTATGCTTATACCATTTTCTTTGGTGCTTCAGTGTATTACGACATACTCGATGATGGTGAATATGGACCATTTTCACTGAACGAAATTAGAACACTCAACGATTTGGAAAACTGAGTATATACTATATATTTAAAAGACTTTTTGTATAAATTGATTATTCCTATTCAAAAATCCCTCTACGTACAGAAGTAATTGTTAAGGAGAAGTATCTTTAAGTACATCTGTAAAGACTGATGGTATCTGCCAGATATATTATCTCCATGAGCAGACTATTAAAGAGTTTTCTAGCAGCATATTTCAGCCCTTTCTGTGCCAAAGTTAGATTCATTAAACGGTAATACAAATTTAGTGTTTTACTTGTGAATATCTGTTATTCTCAAACTCAGATTGTTTACTGATAACGTACTTCGCAAGTGAATGTATGTATCTAGTGTTAGACTGTAGTTAATTAATATCTGTAGCTGCTTACAGAAATGCCTATAACAAGTACTTGTGTGTGAACCTGACATGTAATACTACTTACTTTATTTTGTGTGATGAGTACTTATTAACGAAATGAGGAGTTAACCCACAACGTTATATGGTAAGATATAAATGAGGGATATGTGCAAAATATATTAACTTGCTGACTTCCCCAATGATGGCAATTATTAAGACGCAAAATTTACTGAGCCCAAACCTTTTAACTGGTCTGCTATGTAGTTTTTCCAATTTAAGTTATCATCAATAGTCACAACTTACCTCGTTAATTATTTCTTCTTGCTGTACAAGATTAATGGAAAGTGGTAAATTTCTAGAGTACAAAACTGGATAATTAGATGACCTGCCTTTTTCAGAGTTTAAAGTTAGCTCATTTGCGCAAAACCAGTCCAGAATTTTCATGAAAATATCTTTTTCTGTTTTCTCAGTTGATACGTCTTTGCTCGTCTTCAAGGCAATAATTGTATCATCTGCAAACAAGACTAATTTTGCCTCGTAGTTCAAATAAAATGGTAGATCGTTAACAAACAACAAGTGCAATAGTGAACCAATGATCGAAACCTGTGGGACTACTGTTGTAGTTTCTCCCTGTGCAGATGATATGCCATCTCTCCTTGTCTTACAGCAATGAACTAGGACAACTTTGCGCGTTCTGTTTCTTAAATGATAAACAAAGTGTGTACTAAACTATGTATTGCATAAAATCTAACAGATTATTATTATTGGCAAAATCAAATTCCTTCGGTAAATCACAGAGGAACCCAACTCGCGATATTTCATAATCTAAAGATTTTATTATGTAATCTGTAAATGAATGAATAGTACAGCGGCCGCTCTGAAATCTAAATCGTCACTGGATGAGTATCTCATTACTACACAGATTGGTGACTATCATGGAGTACATTGTCTTCTCAAAAACTTTATCAAATGACATAGAGCATGACACTGGTACTGTCATAATTGGTGGTGGCATCCTTCTTGTAGAGTTTCCTAACCATTACGTATTTTCGTCTGTCTTGGAAAATACTTTGAATTAATGATGTGGTACATAAATGAATACAGCACCTTACTTATTATAGGACCAAAATTTTTGGTATCTTCTCCTTTACCGCATCTTTCTTATGACAGGTTTCAATTGGTGGATCTCCATCATGTCCTGGTACGTTCTTCCTCGTCTAATGTCATCCATCATTCAAATTCCCTCTCTACATGTTCCTCGCATTCCTTCCACCTTACCTGATGGAGATATTGTCCACTTCATATGACCTTTTGGAGGAGGGCAACGGAATACCACCCTGACAATTCCTAAATGTTTCGAAGTTTTAAGTAGTTCCCCAATCGGTTCCCTAGGGAAGGGGGGGGGGGGCGGGGGAAGGGGGGAAGGAATTTTTTGAGTCGTTCCACTTACAGACAAACACAAGAAAGAAAATCATTGTTGAAACATAGAATATTCTAAGCATATACTGAGCAGGGAAACTAGCAAATGTGATCCGAGAAATGACATGGTTCCTCGGTATTGAAATACAAAGTACAGCCAAAACATGGTGGCTCGGTAGTGAAGTGCTCTCTACTTTTGGAGGTACACTCTTTTATTCTGGGAATCGGGACGGATAACATAGAAGAGGACTCGGAGATCTTTTCCAAGAGCGTTACACATTTTGTCGTACATTCCGATAGAGTTGCTTTGTTAAAGCTCAGTGTCAAGCTGGTAAATTTCAACATCATTCAAGTGTATACACCAGTTGCAAACGAATAAGAACTGGAGTTTTTCTGTGATAAAATAAAGGAAGCATTCAGCTTAAAAAAATCAAGAAATTAATATAGCACTGGGAGATTTCAACGCCAAACTGGGAAATATCAGACCTGTTGATCTTGTATGACCTTTTGGTTTAGCACCACAATACGAAAAAGATGATCACCTACTACAATTCCGCCAGGGAGAAAACATGAAAGTAATCAATACTTTGTTCAAATTACCATCTCGACTACTGCATATATGGAAACCTCCAGCAGACAACGAAGAAAGTACAATGCATACCCAGACAGATCATATTTTAATCGGTAAACGTTTTGGAACTTCTGTCAAAAGAGCCCCTACTTAACCTGCAGCAGATGAACCATCTGACCAATATATCAATTGTAATTTCTCTAAAACCAAAACTTGTAAAACACATAAAAAATAAAACAATTCAGCAAAAGAAGAGAGCTTACGAAAAACTCAAAAAGGCTGAACTGAGAGGTTAGCATGGACAACAACAGCAAAATAATGACGATAATGACAGCTCTGACTGATCAAGAAAACTGTACCAAAGTATGTGAAGAGAAGAAAAACATTATGATAACCAATGCTCAAGAGAGACTTCAATATACAGCAAGGGACAGAAGAAAGAAAATGGATGACTTACGAAATTCTGTCATTGATGCATTACCATCGAAATCTCTGTGGACAGACTGAGGTAATTAACTACCAGACCCAGCAACGCTTCGCAATTGCTAAATAAGTGTGGGAATTGGATACATGCCCTATCGTTATCGTGTCAGGTCACAAATTTCGTCTGCTCGTTGTGACTTTGCTGATTGTGAAGGTAAGGAATTGGAAATATACTAAATCATATACACTCCTGAAAACCACACATTGCATGTTGTACCACCATACAGCGAGACCTTCAGAGGTGGTGGTCCAGATCGCTTTACACACCGGTACGGTACCTCTAATAACTATTAACACGTCGTCTTGCATTGATGCATGCCAGTATTCGACGTGGCATACCATCCACAAGTTCATCGAGACACTGTTGGTCCAGATTGTCCCACACCTCAACAGCGATTCGGCGTAGATCCCTCAGAGTGGTTGGTCCGTCACGTTGTCCACAAGCAACACTTTCTAATCTATCCCAAGCGTATTCTGTATGGTTCATGTCTGGAGAACATGCTGGCGAGCGATATCATTATTCTGAAGGAAGTCACTCACAAGATGCGTACGATCGGGGTGCGATTTGTAGCCCATGACGACGAATGCCTCGCCAATATGCTGCCGATATGGTTGCACTATCGGTCGTAGGATGGCATTCGCGTATCATACAGCCGTTACGGCGCCTTCCATGACCACTAGCGGTGTACGTCGGCCCCACAGAATGCCACCCCAAAACAGTAGGGAACCTCCACCTTACTGCACTCGCTGGACAGTGTCTAAGGAGTTCAACCTGACCGAGTCGCTTCCAAACACGTCTCTGACGATTGTCTGGTTGAAGGCATTTGCGACACTCATCAGTGAAGAGAACGTGATGCCAATCTCGAGCAGTCCATTCGACATGTTGTTGGGCTCATCTGTACCGCACTGCGTGATGTCGTGGTTGCAAAGATAGACCTCGCCATGGACGTTGGAGTGAAGCCGCGCATAATGCAGCGGCTGCACGAAAAGCATTATTCAACATGGTGGCGTTGCTGTCAGGTTTCCTTCAAGCCATAATCCGCAGGTAGCGGTCATCCACTTGCAGTAGTATCCCTTGCGCGGCCTGAGCGAGGCATGTCATCGACAGTTCCTGTCTCTCTGTATCTCCTCCATGGTCGGACAACATCGCTTTGGTTCACTCGAGACGCCTAGACACTTCCCTTGTTGAGAGCCTTTCCTGGCACAAAGTAACAATGCGGACGCGATCGAACCACGGTATTGACTGTCTAGGCATGGTTGAACTACAGTCAGCACGAGCTGTGTAACTCCTTCCTGGTGAAATGACTGGAACTGATCGACTGTCGGACTCCCTCCGTCTAATAGGCGCTGCTCGAGCATGGTTGATTACATCTTTGGGCGGGTTTAGTGACATGGGACATGGCAAAAACGTTCTGATCATAAGTCAGTTCCAGTGAATTTGAGTTTACAACCTTGTGCCTTTCTTATTGTTACTGTGAATGAGATCTTGATTTGCCGAAATGAGTGGGTGAATGGATTGTGATCATTGATACACGGGGTATGAGAGAGACCTGTCCAGCAACAGGAGCTCTGGGGATAGTAGACTCGACCACATTATTTCATAAAGTTTCGGCCGATTCAGATTGCGTAGTAGTGTTGTAACCACGACCCGAGTAAGCCATAAATAAAACGTTTCTAATATACAGGGTTTCTGTTAAAACCAACTGCAAGGAATAAAACAAACGCTGTCATTGTTGTGTATACAATTTTTGCTTAAAATTATATGCATATATGCATGCAGACACAATGTTATATACAGGGGAAACAATTTCACAAATGGTTTAAGTGCCCATCTACCATTGTTAAAACTGACTTCGAGAAAGGAAACGAGACCGTAATTTCTTACAATACAGTTTTTGTTTCTCACAGTCAGTATATATATATATATATATATATATATATATATATATATATATATATATATATATATATGCAAGTATGGTGGGTCTGACACACCGGTGTCAATGTGTTCTTTTTTCCATTTCCAGGAGTGTATATATATCTTCTAAGAGTGTTCATACGAAGTTTTATTATACTCCTGGAAATTGAAATAAGAACACCGTGAATTCATTGTCCCAGGAAGGGGAAACTTTATTGACACATTCCTGGGGTCAGATACATCACATGATCACACTGACAGAACCACAGGCACATAGACACAGGCAACAGAGCATGCACAATGTCGGCACTGGTACAGTGTATATCCACCTTTCGCAGCAATGCAGGCTGCTATTCTCCCATGGAGACGATCGTAGAGATGCTGGATGTAGTCCTGTGGAACGGCTTGCCATGCCATTTCCACCTGGCGCCTCAGTTGGACCAGCGTTCGTCCTGGACGTGCAGACCGCGTGAGACGACGCTTCATCCAGTCCAAAACATGCTCAATGGGGGACAGATCCGGAGATCTTGCTGGCCAGGGTAGTTGACTTACACCTTCTAGAGCACGTTGGGTGGCACGGGATACATGCGGACGTGCATTGTCCTGTTGGAACAGCAAGTTCCCTTGCCGGTCTAGGAATGGTAGAACGATGGGTTCGATGACGGTTTGCATGTACCGTGCACTATTCAGTGTCCCCTCGACGATCACCAGTGGTGTACGGCCAGTGTAGGAGATCGCTCCCCACACCATGATGCCGGGTGTTGGCCCTGTGTGCCTCGGTCGTATGCAGTCCTGATTGTGGCGCTCACCTGCATGGCGCCAAACACGCATACGACCATCATTGGCACCAAGGCAGAAGCGACTCTCATCGCTGATTACGACACGTCTCCATTCGTCCCTCCATTCACGCCTGTCGCGACACCACTGGAGGCGGGCTGCACGATGTTGGGGCGTGAGCGGAAGACGGCCTAACGGTGTGCGGGACCGTAGCCCAGCTTCATGGAGACGGTTGCGAATGGTTCTCGCCGATACCCCAGGAGCAACAGTGTCCCTAATTTGCTGGGAAGTGGCGGTGCGGTCCCCTACGGCACTGCGTAGGATCCTACGGTCTTGGCGTGCATCCGTGCGTCGCTGCGGTCCGGTCCCAGGTCGACGGGCACGTGCACCTTCCGCCGACCACTGGCGACAACATCGATGTACTGTGGAGACCTCACGCCCCACGTGTTGAGCAATTCGGCGGTACGTCCACCCGGCCTCCCGCATGCCCACTATGCGCCCTCGCTCAAAGTCCGTCAACTGCACATACGGTTCACGTCCACGCTGTCGCGGCATGCTACCAGTGTTAAAGACTGCGATGGAGCTCCGTATGCCACGGCAAACTGGCTGACACTGACGGCGGCGGTGCACAACTGCTGCGCAGCTAGCGCCATTCGACGGCCAACACCGCGGTTCCTGGTGTGTCCGCTGTGCCGTGCGTGTGATCATTGCTTGTACAGCCCTCTCGCAGTGTCCGGAGCAAGTATGGTGGGTCTGACACACCGGTGTCAATGTGTTCTTTTTTCCATTTCCAGGAGTGTATATATCTTCTAAATTGTTGTTTAAAGAGTGTTCATACGAAGTTTTATTAGATCTTTGTGTTATATTTTGAAGTAAACTGGTTAAAAACCATTGGATATTTATGTTAGCAACATTTCACCTTAATACATTATATACATATTAAAAAGACACAGCCTATGTCCGTCTGAATGTTTGTTAGATGTAAAAATTTGAAGTAAATCATGAAGAACTTTTCGAGATTTTGGGAAATAACATTTCGCTTTTATATATTGGTGTAGATTACAATAATATTCGGAAGGTCAGTGATACGGACAGCACAAAATGGGTGGTTACAAAACTAATGATGAAACTGGAAGCTTGTAGGTGTCACTTACATAAAAATCTAAATGGCATGTTTACAAGAAAAAAGTTTTCTTCATAGAAAGATAATAAAATAGTTCTTGACGTCGCAGAGGAAAGCATATGTGAGAAGCCTATATTCTGAAGCTCTCTTCAGTTGATAGAACAAATGTAAAAAAACTCTGGAAACAGTAATCTAACGGGGCCTCCATTTGTGAATGAAGAAACTGAGGAAACCAACGAAACTGAAAAACCAATAAAGCAACAAAATCAGAAGAAACTTCAATGAAATTCATTGAATTTCTTGATGAAGAATATATCATTTTTAACAAAACTTACGATACATGTCATTATCCTGCCCAGCGGCTATTATCTACTTTCATTCCCTTATCAAAAAAGAACAATTTGAAGATCATAGACTCAATACACCTATGAGTCATTCCTTGATAATGTTTCTGAAAGTCATCCACCAAAGGTAATACCAAAAATGTGAGGAATTATGAAACGTTTAAGAACAAGAAGAGTAATAGTTGCTCTACAGGTTTTAGTGCATATCTGTTATGACACAATAAGAATGTAAGCCTTTGTTTCATTGATTATTAAAAAGTGTTTGTTATAGTACAATATCATAAACTTACTGACATTCTCAAGTCAATGGACATAGATGAAAATGAAATCCGCTATATAGGAAATTTATATTGGAAGCAGATAGCATAGGTTAGGCCAGTGACCCAGTTAATATCTGTTAGAGGAGCTCGAGAGGGGTGCGTTCTGCCACCTCTGTCATTTGCATTCAGGGAGTAGCTTTCAGGAAGCACTTGGTGATATAGAAAGAGGCATAAAGGTTAATGTTGTCTTCACCAATAACAGTAGCTGTGGTGATGATTGTTGATTGCTGATAATTTATATGATCTTCTCAACACAGTAGAAGTTTACAGAAGTAATCTAGGTGTGAATCGCAAACCAAAGAGACGCAACTGCTGTCACACGACAGTCCAACTGCTTTAGGAATCCAAATCTATTATCCAGCGTTCCCCTTATATAAAGAGCAGACAAGTTGAAGTACGTTGGAATGTGGCCACCTGAAATCTGAGAATAGAGACAAAATGTGTCAAAGGTTAAGAAAATTTCCACATGTACGAACCTAGACCTAAAACATAGATTTTGACTTGTAAGATGCTACATCTGGTCTGTACTTCTATATGGTTCTGAAGGATGTAAAGTAAATATAACAACAGCAAATATGTTCGAGTTCTTTGAAACGTGGATCCACAACAGAATGTATAAAATACCATGGACAACAAGGACACTAACACCAAAGTATTGCGAACAACAAACGAGCAGCGATTTAAAGAAGAAAAACTGCATACCTGTGACATACCACCAAATATATACTAAATATATACTACAGTTAATAATAGAAGGGAAACTCGAGGGTAAGTGGAGAAAAGGGCAAGGAAGAATATCTTTGTTAGATAGCGTGAAGCAGTAGACAGGACTACCAAATGCAGGCCAACTGCTACGTACTGCGGTTTACGGAATAAAAATGAGTGGTGTCGTTGCCAACATCCATTACTGGATATGCAGTTTTTAGAACGATGTTTATTCTTCTTCTTATCCCTGGCCTTTATTCCTGAAGACTTACGGGGATGGCATGTTAATTACCGGTCTTGGCAAACTTAGTGGATGAGGAAGGCCGGATGTCCCCGTATCGCTAACCCTTAGTTCCATGGGCGCAATTTGTGTACTGCAGCTGTCTACGTCTTGTGTTATACAAGTGAAAGTGTGCGAACGTTTTCTAAAAAAATGGTTCAAATGACTCTGAGCACTGGGACTTAACATCTGATGTCATCAGTCCCCTAGAACTTAGAACTACTTAAATCTAACTAACTTAAGGACATCACACACATCCATGCCCGAGGCAGGATTCGAACCTGCGACCGTAGCAGTCGCTCGGTTCCGGACTGAAGCGCCTAGAACCGCTCGGCAACACCGGCCAGCTGGAAGAGTCGCTCGGCCACCCCGGCCGGCCGAACGTTTTCTAAGTATTTGTGAATAGTGTAACTGAATCCGAACGTGCGGACCAGAGCGATATTCGTAAGAGCGGTGTCTGTATTTGATAGTGTCTGTAAAGTTAGACGCAATGTTCCTTCGGACATGGCATAATTTTTCTTCAGTCTTGCTTGCAGGATCAAACGTAGCGTCTGAATTGCCTCTCTGCGGTCTTTGATATTGCTAGCGCCAAACTGATCATCGCCTAACAAATCCACATATTTATTATCCATTCTTCTCTATATATTTTATTCTTGTCAGCAGCAAGCTGTTAAGCTGATTGCGTGGAAGCTCTCGTATTTATCTGCCCCTGGTAGCTTCGGAATTGTTTGGATGTTATTTTTCCGAAAGTCTGACAGTACGAGGGGTGTTCACAAAGTAAGTTCCCAACGGTTGCGAAATGGAAACCACAGTGAAAATCCGATAAAGCTTTACACTGACGTTTTGGGCAGTGTATGCCCAAAGTTCGCGTCACGTTGCACTTAGCAGTTCTGAGCGCACAGTGAGCACGTAAAGATGCCTAGAAAACAGTGTCTCCCGTCATGTATTGGTGCTTGATTTCATGCAACCCCACAAAACGTAACTGTCATGCATTTCCTTTTCCAAGACACTTCTTGGCCTCACTCTGCGGGGTAATGAAGAGGCTCCTGCCGCGTTTTCGATGGGAAGTGTTTGATTACTAGCCATACAGCCCGAACTTCACTCCGTCTCGTTTTCATCTGTGCTCAAATCAACCGCTAGCTGTGAGGAAATTTTAGCACAGTCAACGAGCTACAGACTAGCGTATAGAATTGGCCGAAAGGATAGGTGTCTGCCTTCTATAACGAGGATATTGGAAAGTCGATACAACGCTACGTCAAATGTCGAAGCGGCAGCTTTGTTAACAAGTATATACTTATATGGATATAGTGTCTATTCTTTCGGACATGTCCGAAAGAAGAGAACCATATCCATATAAGTATATAGTTCTGGAAACACCGGCCATGACCTTCTTCTTCTGTGCGGATGCACACATATTCCCTGAACGCTTAGGGACTTGGTAAGAATGTCTTCCACGAGTAATGAGTGTGTTGGGGTGGGACACTACGAATGTAGTGTGTGGACGTACAAGGTGAGAATGTTTGTCTCGCGGGAGGCGTGCGCGAGATAGTGGCGCGCTGTCCTCTGTACCTTCGGTGGCTCAGATGGATACAAGATCTACGCCAGGATACTTGCAGCACGCTTTAAACGCGTGATACGCCAAGTGATTTCACTCGACCAAACCCAGCTAGGAGGAGCTAGCAATATACAAACGGCACTCAGCGACTACCGCGATGTTATCGCACTGGCTTCAACATGTCGTCTCCGGGGTGTATTGGCATCGATAGACTTCGATCGCGCATTTGACAGGCTGAGTCATGCTTATCTCACGGACGTGATGACGAAAATGAAGTTTCCGGAAAGTTTTGTCACCGTCGTCATGAGACTACTCCACGGAGCCGCATCCAAAGTGCTCATCAATGGACGCTTGGTGGGGCCCATCACCATCTCACGATCGGTCAGACAAGGGTGCCCGCTGTCAACGATATTGTATGCCATCGCTGTCGAGTCGCTGCTTTGCGGGCTCCGGAATCGACTCCAAGGAATGACGATAAGGCACAACAAGTTTATATGCCGAACATACGCAGATGACCTAGTGTTTTTAGGACGGTCAGGCGACGAGGCAAGAGCGGCCCTGCATTGGATTAATTTGTATTGTATGGCTACGGGAAGTCGCCTGAACATGGCAAAGTCGGGAGCGATGAACATCGGGAGTGGACTCCCGACGGGAAGTGTAGCACCATTACAGCCGATCACCAAGATGAAATGCCTAGGAATTATCTTCACTACAGACGTTCGACGCACGGTGGCACTGAGTTACAGACATCTTCTGCAAACAATTCGTGCGAGTGTTCGAAGTCACAGGTTAAGGGCACTGGATATGATACAACGGGTCACCTTTGCCAACACTTACCTAGCCTCTCGCATCCCCCACCTGGTACAAGTTCTTCCTATGCCGGTGGTGTTGGCCCGCCGAATCCTGGCGGCACTAGGATATTTTGTGAGCACAGGTCTGCTTTTTAAGGTAGGATACGAAACCCTCACCCTTCCTCGTAGTCGTGGAGGTCTTGGACTAGTCCACGTACGCGACCGAGCAGTGGCTATTTATGTAACCACGATGATAAAGATGTGGACACGACACCAGACAAGTCTGACGGGCAGCTTGATAGACGAACTCGCTCCACCTTCTCGTTCGGCTCCAGTAGCGGTGGCTCACATCTCACCATTGCTTGCCCATATGCGAACCTTCTTTGTGGAACACAGTTATGTACATATGGAACTACCGACTACCAGGACGGTAACGGCACGTGATATATATCACATCTTGACTCGACGACGGCCGAACAATGCCGTAGAGCGCCGCCAACCAACGGTTACGTGGTCAGTGGTATGGCGTACAGTGCACCACCCACACCTTGATACGGGAACGCGCGCACTGTGGTATCAGGTGGTAAATGGGAAATACGTGACTCGTTCCAGGTTGCATACAATTCATATGGCGGACGAGCCACTGTGTCCGCAGTGCAATGTTATAGACACTGAGGAGCATCGCCTGATATGCGGTCCTTTGGCGGACGTATGGTGTTTGGTCAAAAAAATGATCGCCTTCCTCCTTCGGGTGGGGCCGCAAACAATAGAACCACGCACACTACTTCTCCCAGATAGGACATATTATCCCCGAACGAAGACAAACGCAGTGACTTGGATTTGAGGTTTGACTGTGCGTTATCTTTTCCGAGACGGCAGTAAGAATGTGCTTGACTTTTGGGCCTTACTACAGGAACATCACTCACAGCTTATGAGACGAGATATCGAACATGTTACGCAAATTTTTTAGGGAGTGCCTTGCTTGATCCCCCACCCAGTTGGGGAGTCCCGGGTAGGAGAACGTAATTATTGTCTATAAGTATCAGAACAAGAAAGGACCAGGACAGTGGAGAGGATCCACAAACACACGTGAAGACGTACCCGACACCAACGCGAGGTATGACGGGATTAGCGAGGTACGCGCCTCAAAGAGGAACGTAGGACGTTATTGTTTTGTCCTGACAGAAGCAGGATATTTTATTTTACTTTTTTTCACTATTATGTAAAAAAAAGTCCACTTATTTACGTTTCCCAGAGAAATTTTATTTTATAAAGTCATCGTCTTATATATTTAAAGAAAAAGTGCTAGAAGCAGTTTGTTTGTTATTGTTACACCGAATGTCAAAAAAAAAAAAAAAAACGGTCTCAAAAAAAAAAAATAAAAAATGAGTAGCGGCACTGGCCAGCAGAGAGTAATTTTGTTGTGACGGTGGTTCGCGTCTTGACACAACCAAAATACTTTTTTTTCCCCGTTTTTATATATTAAAAAAAAGTGGTCAGCGCGACGGAATGTCATACCTAAGGTCCAGGGTTCCATTCCCGGCTAAAAAAAAGGGTGTTGTGCTGTCCTCATCATCATTTCATCCAAAAAAAAAAAAGATGGTAGAAAAAAAAAAGATGGATAGTGTGTCTGCCATGTAAGCAGGAGAGCCCGGGTTCGAGTCTCGGTCGGGGCACATATTTTCACCTGTCCCCGTTGATCTATATCAACGCCCGTTAGCAGCGGAAGGTATTGATATCATTCTAATTTCGTTGTAGAGAAGTAGCTGGAAGGTAAATAAAACTTTTCTGATTTTCACTGTGGTTTCCATTCCGCGACCGATCGGAACTTACTTTCTGGACTACTCTCGTATTTCGCTAGTCTCACAGATTGTACCCACCAGCTTCGATGGTTGTTTGGTTGCCGCTTTACGCAATGATTTTGTAAATTTCGTTTAAGTGATATCTATCCCTTCTGCCTCATTCGATCTCAAATCTTCCTAAGTTCTTTTAGATTCTGACTTTAATACCAGATAGCCTACATTTTTCACATGAACTGCAATTTATTCTTCTATCACATCAGACAGTTCCTGCCTCTCATGGAGGCCTTCGATCTACTCTTTCGACCAAATCGCTCTCTCCTGTGCGTTTAGCAGTGCAATTCCCACTGCACTTTTAATCTCACAAGGAGACTAAAAAGACACACTATAGAGTGTGTGTGATTACTACTGAAGGAGAGGTGCTCTGACGGACGAGGAAACTGAAAATTCAATAAAATTATCTTAAGGTGACCGGAAATGCGAACGACGGATCAACAGATGCGCCCGAGGAAGACGGTGACGTCATAGGGGAAACTGGTTTTGCGGATAACTCGTGAGCTTCTGAGGTGAAGTATTATGTAGTATGTCGTGTTGCTGTTTTTATTGTAAACAGACACTTAATCCCCTGGCGCGTACAGACGTGTAACGTATGACGGCGCTCCGCTTGTAGTAATACTGCAGTGTACGCTGTTCCTACCTCCCTTCCCTGCTTCCCAGGCGAAAGACAAGACTTTGCTGCCACCATACCCAGTTTAACTGTTCACTTTGCTGGGTAATATCACAGTCTTTCATATGCAGTCGCGACTCTCATTGGTGTGCAAATTATTACCGTCTGACAAGTAAAACGACACAGGCGCCACTAGCGACGAGAAAGCCAACTGTAAGATTGTTTGTTTTAATTTTATTTTCTTTAATAAATGACGTAGTTATTTTTTCGCGTTCCGAGTGTTAATAAATGATCAAGAGAGCCGGCCGTTGTGGCGAAGCGGTTCTAGGCGCTTCAGTCAGGAACCGCGCGACTGCTACGGTCGCAGGTTCGAATCCTGCCTCGGGCATGGATGTGTGTGATGTCCTTAGGTTAGTTAGATTTAAATAGTTCTTACTTGTAGGGGACTGATGACCTCAGATGTTAAGTCCCATAGTGCTCAGAGCCACCTGAACCATTTTTGATCAAGAGACACGAATGATTGTGAAATAAACGTAAAAAAAAAACATTCGTATCTGACAGATTCAGTGACAAAAGCTACACTTCATTCATGCTGGCTCTGGATCACAGGGTCCCGGGTTCGATTCCCGGCTGGGATGGGGATTTTCTTTGCCCGGGGACTTGGTGTTTATGTTGTCGCCATCATTTCATCATCATCATCATCATCGTCATCATTCGTGACAGTGGCTGGATTGGACTGTGTAAAAAATTGGACTGTGTAAAAATTGAGACTTTGTACGGGGACTGATGACCGCGCAGTTGAGCACCCCACAAACCGAACATCATAATTACACCTCATTCATAAAGAAATGCTTTCGAATATGGTATAGTTGTGGCTTATTCCGCTGAAAGCAAGAGAATGTGAGGGCTTCCTTGTCGCGTAATAACTGTATATGGAGTCAAATTGTAACCTCCCCCTCACTTATCGACCATAATAACAGTGAAAAATTAAACCGCGTGTACCTAATGGAAATTTGGGAAAAGCTATCGTCACCGAAGTTAATTTGTCGGTAAAGAGGGAGGAAAGGGTTACATCTAAATGAAAGGAAAAATGCAAATGAAACTGGTGGAAATTAATTTTGAAAAGGGGTAAAGTTAATAAAGAAAGTAAATGTGCGGCCGTTACGTTAACAATTAACTAACGGTAATTAGATATTTGAGATTTGGGGAAAATTACGGTCGCCAGTCCTATGGACAATTACTATAATAACTGAAAAAGAAAGGTTATTGCACATATAATTAGCACTAAAAGCGTGGCAACTGAAGGTTGACACGTGTTGTGTGAAAACTGAATGTTTGTCTGAAGTAATAAATTTCGCTACACCCTGACTTAATTTAGCAAAAGAATTAATAAAACTGGAAAATTGAAAGTTAATTTAGTGACTGGAATTAATAGTGAACTTTGTTTCTGAAGCATATCGAAATTCAGTAAAATACAGTTAGTCTTGGGCTACCTCAACAATCATTTCAAAAGCTACTTGAATCTGCGAAATTTAGAAATAAGAGATTCAACTTCGAACTTGAATTAAATGATTCTGAACAATTAACAATAGTAAAATTTAGTACGTACCAAGCTGAGCTGCAGTCACAGGTAAGCTAAAATATGCTAACAAAACTCGCACTCTTAATTTGTGCTCGTGTAATCTAAATATTGTAGCCAGTTATGAATACTTTAACTGAACTTTGAATTTAAGGCAGTGAAATTGAATTATATTATTTTAATGCTGGCGTTTGAATTTCAACGACACTCGGGTTCATTTCGGAAAAGGAAGGGACCCTGCTTGGCAATGCAATTGGGACAATGAGCAACAAAGGTTC
Organism: Schistocerca nitens; assembly: GCF_023898315.1. Classification (NCBI taxonomy): domain Eukaryota; kingdom Metazoa; phylum Arthropoda; class Insecta; order Orthoptera; family Acrididae; genus Schistocerca; species Schistocerca nitens. The sequence continues at coordinate 407,418,231 of NC_064622.1, forward strand.
ATGCTAAGTTGCTGTAATTTTGTGATGCAACAATTTTAAAAGCTGAGGTCTACCATACAGTTCTAAAACTTTACGTGCTTCCAGTCTTCCTTGTTGGTTGATTGAAGGTTTGAAGCCGTCGATCGAGGAGGTGGCGACAGTCACTCATTGTAGGCCGTCGCTGTTGCAGAAGCTGGATGTTGGCGCGCCTTCTTCTCGACACGGTCACCAGACGAAACGGGCTCTTGATGTGCGCCAGCTAATGCTTCCCGTCCACGACACCATGTCAGAAACTATCATCGCAAGTCGAGCGCAATTACATGCTGCCAAACCCCGAAAGCGCGGCAACTCGCGGGAGCGTCACACGACACACCTGCTCCACTGCACTACCCCAGCCAGGCTCCCTCTCTGCTCTTCCCCACGCGCCAGAGTTAACACTACCAAAGATCCTAAACACTTTCGTTCTCCACACGACATATCGATGTATTCATTCGATAGCATAGTTTTCCCTAGGCCAGACCCAGCGTATAAATACAAATAATATTCACAAAACAAACCAATTATACATCGACATAAATGCATATATATACAAATAGTAAAACAATTACAATATACAAAGACACAGAAATGTTATATCTTCAGGTAACAAAATATGGAAAAAACATTATAGTACAATAGATGGAAATAGGAGGATATGCATTTCCGGCGTTACAAAATGATTCGCTTATTCTTACGCTTCATCCGACTTTCTTATACACGAATATCTTCGTAAAAGTTATTGCTTTTGCTTCTAAAGCGAATTTCTTGAAGATTCTTGCCGCTTGAGTCTCAGATCTAGCAATAATTGTAGAATGGGTTACTTCTAAGCTGGGAAACAGTTTTATCTCTTTTTGACGTTTATCATTCAAAATGGTTCAAATGGCTATGGTCATCAGTCCCCGAGAACTTAGAACTACTTAAACCTAACTAACCTAAGGACATCACACAACACCCAGTCATCACGAGGCAGAGAAAATCCCTGACCCCGCCGGGAATCGAACCCGGGAACCCGGGCGCGGGAAGCGAGAACGCTACCGCACGACCACGAGCTGCGGACGTTTATCATAACTATAGTGGTGGTGGCTTATTTGGTACCTTAAATAATGTAGGTACTGCATCCCACAGCATTTTTCTGCGTCCTGCATTTAACAGGAAGTGTAGTGAAGAAAACTTCATGCTGCTGAGTAAGTATACAACATCTTTCTGCAACAAGTCAGGTATTTTGCTGCTTGCTAGCCATTTTTTTCCTAAAAAGTGCGATATTCTTTAGTAAATATCTGTAGATTACAAGAGAGTCGTAAATAAACTGTCCTTGATGTACTTTTTCACCCTCCCAGGATCCTTAGGAAAATAAAGAAAGACAAATATGGTGACATTTTTTAGCTAAGCTGGTTTTCATCCCACTGCATACCCACCTTATTGTAAAAACTATGTTACAAATCAATATAAACGATGTTACTCCCATTCATCCCCCATCGTAATCAGAAGTGTAGTTTACTGTCCACTTAGAGCGCTGTTGTCGCAGTGTTCAGGCTGCGGTAATACCGTAATTGAACGGAACAATTTCGTTTCCAAACAAGACACACAGTGAATATTGTCGACATTTGCGCTGTTGTGCAGGTATTTTCTGTGCAATGAATACACAGATAAACGGAGTTAATAAGCAAAAACGACGTATCGGTAAGTTGTAACGAGTCACGTTTAGCTAAGGATCGCTTACACCAAAATACAAACAATCACTCAACAACTTTTGAAATTTTGTCGATCGACTTCAGGTTTACCCTGTTTGTCAACCTATAGGATTCCTGCATAATACACACAGTAATAATTCACTAATACTCCCGTAAGTGAAAAAAAATTGGTTTTTATTTTCAGTAATTGAAAATAGACCCTGAAAAGGGTAAGTATACAATGCATTTCTAAACAAAAGGAAAAACAACAAACACACTTTTAATGGTTGTCACAAATCGATGCTTCCCGCACAGCCTCTCCTCTCCGCCACTCCCGCCACCTCGCCCCCCCCCCCCCCCCTTTCACCATAGCGGAGCAGACCCTCTGGAATGTGCGGGTATTTGTAAAGTACTCGTCGGCCTGCTCTAGTACAAACTGCTGGTATCTCTGGTGATGCTTGTGGACTTGTTTACGGAGCGAGCTCGACACTGGATTTGAGCGTCCAGGCCAACTACTGGGTTGCTTTGATGTCGCTGATGTGGAGTACCAATGATCCAGTAGTTAGGAAGGGGCGTAGGGTATCAGCAAATAATCAGATCTCTTCCAGTGATACAACGAGTGTTTTGCCTGTGCTAATTATTCGTACCCTGTGGTTTTAAGTAACTGGTAAGGTTCGCAGTATGACGGTTGCAGTAGTGGACACACTGCATTTGTTTTTACAGGGTGTTTCAAAAATGACCGGTATATTTGAAACGGCAATAAAAACTAAACGAGCAGCGATAGAAATACACCGTTTGTTGCAATATGCTTGGGACAACAGTACATTTTCAGGCAGACAAACTTTCGAAATTACAGTAGTTACAATTTTCAACAACAGATGGCGCTGCGGTCTGGGAAACTCTATAGTACGATATTTTCCACATATCCACCATGCGTAGCAATAATATGGCGTAGTCTCTGAATGAAATTACCCGAAACCTTTGACAACGTGTCTGGCGGAATGGCTTCACATGCAGATGAGATGTACTGCTTCAGCTGTTCAATTGTTTCTGGATTCTGGCGGTACACCTGGTCTTTCAAGTGTCCCCACAGAAAGAAGTCACAGGGGTTCATGTCTGGCGAATAGGGAGGCCAATCCACGCCGCCTCCTGTACGTTTCGGATAGCCCAAAGCAATCACACGATCATCGAAATATTCATTCAGTGGCCGGGCACCATCTTGCATAAACCACGAGGTGTTCGCAGTGTCGTCTAAGGCAGTTTGTACCGCCACGAATTCACGAAGAATGTCCAGATAGCGTGATGCAGTAATCGTTTCGGATCTGAAAAATGGGCCAATGATTCCTTTGGAAGAAATGGCGGCCCAGACCAGTACTTTTTGAGGATGCAGGGACGATGGGACTGCAACATGGGGCTTTTCGGTTCCCCATATGCGCCAGTTCTGTTTATTGACGAAGCCGTCCAGGTAAAAATAAGCTTCGTCAGTAAACCAAATGCTGCCCACATGCATATCGCCGTCATCAATCCTGTGCCCTATATCGTTAGCGAATGTCTCTCGTGCAGCAATGGTAGCGGCGCTGAGGGGTTGCCGCGTTTGAATTTTGTATGGATAGAGGTGTAAACTCTGGCGCATGAGACGATACGTGGACGTTGGCGTCATTTGGACCGCAGCTGCAACACGGCGAACGGAAACCCGAGGCCGCTGTTGGATCACCTGCTGCACTAGCTGCGCGTTGCCCTCTGTGGTTGCCGTACGCGGTCGCCCTACCTTTCCAGCACGTTAATCCGTCACGTTTCCAGTCCGTTGAAATTTTTCAAACAGATCCTTTATTGTATCGCTTTTCGGTCCTTTGGTTACATTAAACCTCCGTTGAAAACTTCGTCTTGTTGCAACAACATTGTGTTCTAGGCGGAGGAATTCCAACACCAGAAAAATCCTCTGTTCTAAGGAATAAACCATGTTGTCTACAGCACACTTGAACGTTGTGAACAGCACACGCTTACAGCAGAAAGACGACGTACAGAATGGCGCACCCACAGACTGCGTTGTCTTCTATATCTTTCACATCACTTGCAGCGCCATCTGTTGTTGAAAATTGTAACTACTGTAATTTCGGAAGTTTGTCCGCCTGAAAATGTACTGTTGTCCCAAGCATATTGCAACAAACGGTGTATTTCTATCGCTGCCCGTTTAGTTTTTATTGCCGTTTCAAATATACCGGTCATTTTTGAAACACCCTGTAGCTTCATATGCTAGCACGTTTTAAGATCTTTGTTGACGAAAACTTACTGGTCTCCATGGTGGAATGCTAGTGAAGGGTGTAACTCAAAGATTTTAATCTTGACCTGTTGCAGTATAAAATAGGCAGTGGTGGTTTCACTGACAGCGGCTGTGCCGAAAACGTCTCCGGTCAAGGCGTAATCTGTCCCCATCAACCATTCCCGCTGTCGGTACTCCAATGTCTAGCATGAAATCTGCGCAGAGGACGTGTTGGACCAGAGGTAGTGCGACAGTCCAGCCATTTTTGGGACATAAGAGAGGCTTTTAACATACTAAGTCAGCACTCTAATGTCCTTAAGCTTGTGGGATGGTGCTGATCTGTGATGGTTTTGGAACCCACATAACTTGCACAGTGTAAATTAAAACTGATGTCCTCCATCAGTAGTGACATGAGCGGGGCAGCCGAAACGGGAAATCGACGTTGTTCAAATGTTCAAATGTGTGTGAAATCTTATGGGACTTAACTGCTAAGGTCATCAGTCCCTAAGCTTACACACTACTTGACCTAAATTATCCCAAGGACAAACACACACACCCATGCCCGAGGGAGGACTCGAACCTCCGCTGGGACCAGTCGCGGAGTCCATGACTGCAGCGCCGTAGTCCGCTCGGCTAACCCCGCGCGGCATCGACGTTGTTAAAAAAGTGTTCTTTCCATTTAGTCCAGTCAAATTGCAGATATACCTTGCAAACCCCCCATGAACCGTGGACCTTGCCGTTGGTGGGGAGGCTTGCGTGCCTCAGCGATACAGATGGCCGTACCGTAGGTGCAACCACAACGGAGGGGTATCTGTTGAGAGGCCAGACAAACATGTGGTTCCTGAAGAGGGGCAGCAGCCTTTTCAGTAGTTGCAGGGGCAACAGTCTGGATGATTGACTGATCTGGCCTTGTAACATTAACCAAAACGGCCTTGCTGTGCTGGTACTGCGAACGGCTGAAAGCAAGGGGAAACTACAGCCGTAATTTTTCCCGAGGACATGCAGCTTTACTGTATGATTAAATGATGATGGCGTCCTCTTGGGTAAAATATTCCGGAGGTAAAATAGTCCCCCATTCGGATCTCCGGTCGGGGACTACTCAAGAGGACGTCGTTATCAGGAGAAAGAAAACTGGTGTTCTACGGATCGGAGCGTGGAATGTCAGATCCCTTAATCGGGCAGGTAGGCTAGAAAATTTAAAAAGGGAAATGGATAGGTTAAAGTTAGATATAGTGGGAATTAGTGAAGTTCGGTGGCAGGAGGAACAAGACTTTTGGTCAGGTGAGTACAGGGTTATAAATACAAAATCAAATAGATGTAATGCAGGAGTAGGTTTAATAATGAATAAAAAAATAGGAGTGCGGGTTAGCTACTACAAACAGCATAGTGAACGCATTATTGTGGCCAAGATAGACACAAGGCCCATGCCTACTACAGTAGTACAAGTTTATATGCCAACTAGCTCTGCAGATGATGAAGAAATTGATGAAATGTATGACGAGATAAACGAAATTATTCAGGTAGTGAAGGGAGACGAAAATTTAATAGTCATGGGTGACTGGAATTCGTCAGTAGGAAAAGGGAGAGAAGGAAACATAGTAGGTGAATATGGATTGGGGGGAAGGAATCAAAGAGGAAGCCGCCTTGTAGAATTTTGCACAGAGCATAACTTAATCATAGCTAACACTTGGTTCAAGAATCATGAAAGGAGGCTGTATACATGGAAGAAGCCAGGAGATACTGACAGGTTTCAGATAGATTATATAATGGTAAGACAGAGATTTAGGAACCAGGTTTTAAATTGTAAGACATTTCCTGGGGCAGATGTGGATTCTGACCACAATCTATTGGTTATGAACTGCAGATTGAAACTGAAGAAACTGCAAAAAGGTGGGAATTTAAGGAGATGGGACCTGGATAAACTGAAAGAACCAGAGGTTGTAGAGAGTTTCAGGGAGAGCATAAGGGAACAATTGACAGGAATGGGGGAAAGAAATACAGTAGAAGAAGAATGGGTAGCTCTGAGGGATGAAGTAGTGAAAGCAGCAGACGATCAAGTAGGTAAAAAGACGAGGGCTAATAGAAATCCTTGGGTAACAGAAGAAATATTGAATTTAATTGATGAAAGGAGAAAATATAAAAATGCAGTAAATGAAGCAGGCAGAAAGGAATACAAACGTCTCAAAAATGAGATCGACAGGAAGTGCAAAATGGCTAAGCAGGGATGGCTAGAGGACAAATGTAAGGATGTAGAGGCTTGTCTCACTAGGGGTAAGATAGATACTGCCTACAGGAAAATTAAAGAGACCTTTGGAGAGAAGAGAACCACTTGTATGAATATCAAGAGCTCAGATGGCAACCCAGTTCTAAGCAAAGAAGGGAAGGCAGAAAGGTGGTAGGAGTATATAGAGGGTTTATACAAGGGCGATGTACTTGAGGACAATATTATGGAAATGGAAGAGGATGTAGATGAAGATGAAATGGGAGATACGATACTGCGTGAAGAGTTTGACAGAGCACTGAAAGACCTGAGTCGAAACAAGGCCCCGGGAGTAGACAACATTCCATTAGAACTACTGACGGCCTTGGGAGAGCCAGTCCTGACAAAACTCTACCATCTGGTGAGCAAGATGTATGAGATAGGTGAAATACCCTCAGACTTCAAGAAGAATATAATAATTCCAATCCCAAAGAAAGCAGGTGTTGACAGATGTGAAAATTACCGGACTATCAGTTTAATAAGTCACAGCTGCAAAATACTAACGCGAATTCTTTACAGACGAATGGAAAAACTGGTAGAAGCGGACCTCGGGGAAGATCAGTTTGGATTCCGTAGAAATGTTGGAACAGGTGAGGCAATACTAACCTTACGACTTATCTTAGAAGAAAGATTAAGAAAAGGCATACCTACGTTTCTAGCATTTGTAGACTTAGAGAAAGTTTTCGACAATGTTGACTGGAATACTCTCTTTCACATTCTAAAGGTGGCAGGGGTAAAATACAGGGAGCGAAAGGCTATTTACAATTTGTACAGAAACCAGATGGCAGTTATAAGAGTCGAGGGGCATGAAAGGGAAGCAGTGGTTGGGAGAGACAGGATTGTAGCCTCTCCCCGATGTTATTCAATCTGTATATTGAGCAAGCAGTAAAGGAAACAAAAGAAAAATTCATGGAGAAGAAGTAAAAACTTTGAGGTTCGCCGATGACATTGTAATTCTGTCAGACTTGAAAGAGCAGTTGAACGGAATGGACAGTGTCTTGAAAGGAGGATATAAGATGAACATCAACAAAAGCAAAACGAGGATAATGGAATGTAGTCAAATTAAATCGGGTTATGCTGAGGGAATTAGATTAGGAAATGAGACACTTAAAGTAGTAAAGGAGGTTTGCTATTTAGGGAGTAAAATAACTGATGATGGTCGAAGTAGAGAGGATATAAAATGTAGACTGGCAAGGAAATCGTTTCTGAAGAAGGGAAAGTTGTTAACATCGAGTATAGATTTAAGTGTCAGGAAGTCGTTTCTGAAAGTATTTGTATGGAGTGTAGCCATGTATGGAAGTGAAACATGGACGATAACTAGTACGGACAAGAAGAGAATAGAAGCTTTCGAAATGTGGTGCTACAGAAGAATGCTGTAGATCACGTAACTAATGAGGAGGTATTGAATAGGATTGGGGAGAAGAAAAGTTTGTGGCACAACTTGACTAGAAGAAGGGATCGGTTGGTAGGACATGTTTTGAGGCATCAAGGGATCACAAATTTAGCATTGGAGGGCAGCATGGAGGGTAAAAATCGTAGAGGGAGGCCAAGAGATAAATACACTAAGCAGATTCATAAGGATGTAGGTTGCAGTAGGTACTGGGAGATGAAGAAGCTTGCATGGAGAGCTGCATCAAACCAGTCTCAGGGCTGAAGACCACAACAACAACAACAACAACAACCTTGCAAAAGGTGGGATAGAAGAGTTTATTTTTTCAACTCGTGCATATGGTTCGTAAGATTAGAAAACCGAGTTTTGCCAACAAAATTTCGCTTGGGAAAACTTTCTGCAGTCAAAAAACTTGGAAAATTGCGGCCTATTTTCAGTTTTTTTCAAAATATCTCAGTTTCATTTGCTCCAATCGCTTTAACGTCTATTTTCTTTTTTAAAGAGCACAAAATTCTCTACAAATTTGATTCTTGCCATTTTTTTCTACTCCCAACATCTAAGGCGCTACAGCGCCTAAAAAAATATCAATTTTTCAAATTTTGAGCATAGTGGCAAGATACCTTATTTTTGAACACTATTTTTTCTGCTTCTGTTTGTGTAGTATAAATACATTATACATCATGTTATATGTTGGAATTTACCACCTCACTTTCAGGTATTCAATTTCTCTGTATGCAGCATGAGGGTTGCTGGGTACCCAACTATTGTGAATCTTACATCATTACCTCAAGTTCACTATGGGGCACCTCTGCCCTGGTTTTTGTAAAACTATAAATATAAAAATACATCATTAAGAGACATGCACATGCGCACACACACACACACACACACACACACACACATACACAAAATATTTTTTCTCATTAAACTGAACTATTATTAGCTGCAATAGGCAACCTAATTAGGTAGGTAATTATTCTTGTGTATTAAAGCCACGCAGTTGACTTTAAAAATAAGTAGCTTTAGTACAATTAAAATGCATTGTCAGTTACTAAAAAATGTTGACAGTTCGGGTGTGCAATACTTGTAATATCGCACTTTAGCGCACTTGAGACAGATATGAGCATGACTTCCAACGTTATGATGGGCCAGGTTTCTCAGTGTCACCAGAAGTACCTTGAGTTACGGATTCAGGGTCTGTACATAGAGTAGATCCCAGATTGACCTCTTCTTTAAACAGCGAGTCAGCCTCAGCAAGTTCGTTGATTTCGTCAGCGGTTTCCTCAACATCCTCCATAACATCTTCTTCACTGTCTTCATATAAAATTTTGGCACGTTTTCACAGTTGACCAAAATACATTTCTTACACATTGAAGAACATTTCAAACCCGCTTTTCTGCAGGAGCACGCTCCGCCACAGTTTAGCTTGCATGAGCATGAAACAATGTGAAGAAGTGCTTCAGGTGCTGGATCTTGGCTCATTATAACGGATATTGGACCGTGGTCACTGTCATTCCAGCCCCATTTCTCAGGAGGTTTCCAATTTACCATCAAACTTTGGACTTGTTAGTAAGTCCGCAACGAATGATGTGCAGCATCTTGTGTAGGTGGCAACCGTGTAAGATTCAGTTTGCTTTTTGTGGCAGACTTGGCGAATAGCTGGTACCGCAAATGGTCTAGTGTGTGGGAACTGCTGGCACCTCCACTATACAATGCGATAGTAACCTGATCTCCTGCTGTTATTATTTCTACACGGGTAGCATGTGGTTTATTGAACGTGCAAAGGGCTGAGGTTAGGTGTTCATTTTTCGCAACAATATTGCAGCACTTAATTTTTCCTTGACCAAAAAAAGCGGATGTTGTGTCACATCCGCTAAAGGCGTAAGTGAACAGAATATATTCACTGTCAAACTTGTAAGCTGCAGTGGATAACCACTTGTCTTCTGCATTTCTTCTTTCTGGCTTTAAGAAAAATAAGTTTTCAATGCCTTGCCCCAAACCGGTCGTGAGCACAAGCAGGTCAACATCTTCTCCTACAATGACAACACTTCCAAAATCTTTGCTTCTTGAAATGGCAGATGTTACAATCATAACGTCAGCATCTTCTTGTGCCTGGAGCAATTCTATGCTACACTCCAGAAATTCCTTTTTAAGAAGTGTGATCAAACGCATCTTGTTTCGTTCGTTGTACAAGAACTTGTCCTGAGGGACTTGGTTCACCATCTCTGATTCAACCACAACGTCAACCGAAGAATGTTTTTTGGGCCTACGAATCCTCTCAGCACTCTTTGTGCTACATTTATCTCCCTCACATGGATACCCATCAAATACAATAGCAAATTGAGATCCAAAATGACGTTGCAGGTAAGAAACATAGCTTTGGGCTATTGACTTGAAGGAAACATTTCGAGTCCATGTCACTTTGTGGGTAAGGTACCCTCCATCAATTACAAAAAATTTACTCTGTCCACCTGACTTCACATCTTCCACTGGAACGAGGGCCAAAGAATAAATACGCTTTTGTCCGCTAAAGAACAATTCCTACATACTTTTTCTTATAGCTGATCATTAACGTCACTCAACTGTAGAAAATGTACGGCACCTGCATGCAATCGTATTACATTTTGTAACACAAATAAACTTCAAGCAGTCCGACGTGAATGTGTTCGTAGTTACTGAATATGATGCTGTTTGTCCTGGCCCTGCAGCAGAGTGAGATGGTAAATTCCAATGAATAACATGATGAGTAATATGTTTATACTACACAAATAGAAACTGAAATAACAGTGTTCAAAAATTAGGTAATTTGCCACTTTGCTCGAAATTTGAAAAAAATGGTATTTTTTGATGTGCTGTAGCGCCTTAGATACTGGGAGTAGAAAAAATGGTAAGAATCAAATTTGTAGGGAATTTTGTGTTCTATAAAAAAGAAAATAGACGTCAAAGCGATAGGAGAAAATGAAACTGAGATATTTTGAAAAAACTTAAAAAAGTCCGAAATTTTCGAATTTTTTTGACTGCAGAAAAATTTTCACAACAGAAATTTTAGTTGGAAAAACTTCGTTTTCTAACCTTTCTAACAATATGAACGAGTTAAAAAAATAAAATCTTCTACCCCACATTTTGCAAGGTACAGGCTTTTTTTCTGACAGTTTCACTGGACTAATTGTTTCTGCTGAGATGTCACTGATACATATATATATATATATATATATATATATATGACTCTAATGGTACAAGTGAACAAGGTTCTATGTGTATGTGGGAGGAACAGTCTGTTGCTTCCGGCAATTCTCCCATTGCATATGCCTCTTGACTTTGCGCTGCTAACATGCGACGCACGTTCTCGACCACTGGCGAGAGTCTTTCTTAATACTGGGCCACCTAAATTTCTCTATCATTAGCTTAACGGTGGCTTAATGGTGCACTGGGATGGGAGAGGGTATGAAGGATGTCAAATAATGCTTCAGACACGAATGATCTGGATGAGAGTCGACACACATCAAATCACATTTATTTGATATGTTTGTTACTGTTTGTCTGTGGTTTTCGCTGCACTGAGCAGATCGTAATTTATTGTATTAGAAGTGGCACCAATTGCAGAGAAAAATCAGCAACTACATTTTCTGCCCCTCTTATCTGCTTTATGTCCGTCGTAAATTATTCATTGAACTCTATTTGGCGAAACTGTCAAGGAGTACAACCTTCCTTGAGCTTCTGAAAAGTGAACATAACTGATTTATGGTCCGCATAGACTACAAATAGTGTGGAATCTACATAAGGATAGAAGTGACACACAGCTTCATAGATAGGCAGGAGCGGTCAGACGGAAGTGCTCCATTTGGTTTGTGCCTCCATCAGTTTCCGTTAGAAAAAATTTAAAGTTTCTGCATGTAGATGCAGAAACTCATAAACCCACCTCGTGGTGCGCAGCAGAGGGTACCCTATACCACTAATAGTCATTTCCTTTCCTGTTCCACTCGCAAGTAGAGTCCTAATTTCTCTAATTTTATTTCCGCACTCCTTACGTGAAATATACGATTGTTGCAGTAGAATCGTTCTGCAGTCAGCCGGTTCTCCAAATTTTCTCAACAGTCTTCTTTGAAAAGAACGCCGCCTTCCCTCCAGTGACTCCAATTTGAGTTGTCAAAGCACTTCAGTAACACTTGCTACCAGCAAAAATTTCTAGGAGCCCGACTCTGAGTTTATGTGATGTCTTCCTTTAATCCGACCTCATGTGGATCCCAAATACTCGAACAGAATTCAGTGGTGGATTTCACTCGTGTCTTGTACGTGATTTCGTTCACAGATGAATCGCACTTTCCTAAAATCTCCCGGTAAACCAAAGCAGACCATTCGCCTTCCCTGCTATAATCCTTAGATGCCCATTTCCAAAAGTTCTCCGTACATTGCTAGAGAACTTTGTCGATAACATGCTGGCGAGCATCTACCATTACCACTAATAACAGTGGTGAGATAAGAGAATTGCTTTTTGTTAGCAGGCTTCTACCTTATCGAAGGCATGTGGCAATATTGGCATCAACGGCAGGGGACATTGCCTGCTGTCAATGGTGCATGTACTGGCAGGTGTCAGAGGTAGAAGTTAACAGTTCCCAGAAATCATCTTACATGCTGTGGGATGCTTTTAAGGACCACTATCTTCTCTCTGAGTGGAGAAATATCGGCCGCAGGAACTGTCTGGCTAAGGAATGTTATATTTTTTTGGTGCAGAACACATTCACAATCAAACCATCTTTTTGAAACCTCTCGTACAGTGGACTGAGGTATTTCTCATGTAATGCTGCTGCCTGGAGGAACACCAAAATATCGTCTAGATAGACGAAACAGAAATTCAATCCCCATAGCCCTTCATCTGCTAAATACTGTTATATCTGGACGGTGCTCTTTTTAGATTGAATGACATGCATAGTTTACAAAAAGGATGTGTTCTTCTGTCACTGGATTCTGGTTATAAGCCTTTTTACAGGTAATCACGCTAAAAACTGTAGCTCCAGGCAACAAATTCGTAAACCACCTTATATTAGTGTCTGAGTGGGTGTTTAAGTGCATTCAAAGCATGATAATCAACATAGGGCTCCAGATGTAATGAGGCCCATGGGTGCCAGATCTGCATGTGATACCAGTTGGTAACATTTTCTCAAATTCCGCTTACTGTGAAGTGGGGTAAGTAAACATGCCGTCTGGCTTCTGGTACAAAAGAATTATAGAATTACATGATGGTATAAGTAGTTTTGCCTATTTTACCAGTGCTGGCCCACTTCATATTTCGAACTAAACTATGATGAGGTTTACTTTCAATCCTTGAGTGAAATCCGCTGCCAGTATTAAGCACTCCGTCTTCAGGCCACAAATGGCCCATCAGGACCATCCGACTACCGTGTCATCCTCAGTGTAGGATGCGGATAGGAGTGGCGTGTTTTCAGCACTCTGCTATTCCAGTCGTTAGGATGGTTTTCTTTGACCGGAGCCGCTACTAATCGGTCGAGTAGCTCCTCAATTGACATCACGAGGCAGAGTGCACCCCGAAAAATGACAACAGCGCGTGGCGGCCCAGATGGTCACCCACCCAAGTGCCGGCCACGCACTACAGCGCTGAACTTCGGTGATCTGACGGGAACCGGTGTATCCACTGCGGCAAGGCCGTTGACGCTCCCAGTATTAGCTCAATAACATTTGCTAGCATGATCTTCATTTGAACTTTCGACTGAAGCCCGAGTCTACCTCGGAGGATGTCTCCTGCACTCGGAGTCGAAACGTCAGGGGAGAGTTTTACACAATGACCACAGCCTATCAGCCCGGAAGTCTTAACTGAAGACAATACCGAACGTGAAAGCCTACATTGTATGACCCAAGTCCACTGCTACTTCATGTTCACCATAAAATTATGTTGCAATGGGAGAGTTGTTACCTGGAGGTGGAGAGGTGTGTCTACTTCGTTCTTTCTGTATGGTAGTGTAGTTGCATCTGGAGCTGAGATGATAATATAGCAATGGTTTACTTGCCTGTTCATTGCATATGTGGCCACGTCTCAGGTAATTAGGCCAGTTCTGAGTGCGATACTTCCAGGACTAGGGACGGCGCCTTCGTTTATGACTTTGCACTTTTAAGAAAACTGCGTTCTGCTGCGTCTACTACATACCGCTGAGTCCTTTGTGAAATTACTTGGAGGTGTGCAGCACGTGGCCTGACAGCCAAATCGCCTGTGGTACCAGAACAGCGGACAAGGTTTCCTGAAACCTGGTAGTCAAGGGAAGGCAGGATTCGGTTACGACTGTGGACGGCGCCGTAATCAGTTACTATTGGTTGCCTTTTACAGTTACACACCATCTATTTTAAACCAGTAATTCCAGACCCAACAATAAATAAAAATACCCCACGTTATTAATGAAGGAATAAACAGCTGCGTAAATAATAGTGTTTTCAGTTAGTTACAATTTAGCAAATCACCATTAAATACAGATACAGCAGATAATGTTTTAAAAGCAAGCCACTGTGATCTGGGCAGAAGGCCTTACACGCCAGGAATGGCAATAAATTAAGAATTGTTTAAAACTCGCTGCAACTTACAAATTACAGGTGTTGAAATATTAAAGGCAAGTCGCCACGAACACGGCAGAAGGCATCAGACGCCAGGAATGGCAGTAAATAAGGTTTTAAAGGCTTACTGGGTAAATACAAATACCAAATTAGAATTTTAAGGCAAGTGACCACGAACACGCCTGAAGGCCTTACACGCCAAGAAAGTTAATAATATAAAAAATTTAGAAACCTGCATTAAAACAGCAAATACAATAGCAAAGGTTAATTAAAAAAACAAGCAACTGAACACCAAACGGGTGAAATAGGATGATGGTAAACTTTGTAACACAATCCTTAACAGCCGGCCGAAGTGGCCGTGCGGTTAAAGGCGCTGCAGTCTGGAACCGCAAGACCGCTACGGTCGCAGGTTCGAATCCTGCCTCGGGCATGGATGTTTGTGATGTCCTTAGGTTAGTTAGGTTTAACTAGTTCTAAGTTCTAGGGGACTAATGACCTCAGCAGTTGAGTCCCATAGTGCTCAGAGCCATCACACATATCCATGCCCGAGGCGGTTCCGGACTGCAGCGCCTAGAACTGCACGGCCACAGCGGTCGGCCACGAACAAGTCTGGAAGAATATGTGAAGCGATGGTACTCCACGATGACGACCGCCTGCTTTCTGCTAGACTGACAAGACAGTATACATGAGTTGGATTGGGAAGTCATTCCGCATCCGCCTTATTCACCTAATCTTGCGCCCTCTGATTTTCACCTTGTCCGCTCTCTATCGAACAACCTTCATGGAACTTGTTGGACGAAAATGGGCTCCGAACGTGGCTCGACGAGTTCTTCGCCCCAAAACCACGTGATTTATGCTGCCGCGGAACCTGAAAGTTACCTCATCTTTGGCAGACTGTTGTAAATAGTGAAGGAGAATACGTTATTGATGACTAAAGTCTCTATTATGTGTATCTGTTGTGTGTACTAAACTTATGTAAATATCATCCCAATAAAACGGTGCAAGATGTTCTAAATTCGCAGGAAAATGGTGTAAGCTATTGGTACGATGGTTAATTTAAGGTGTCTATAAAAGCGAAGAAGGAAGAATAAGAATAGAAGATCAAGAAAAGGTTGTAAGACAGGGACGTAGTCTTTTGCTCCTACTGTTTAATTCGTACATCGAACAAGCATTGATGGAAACAAAAAAGGATTCAAATTCTTTATTTTCTTTATCAGGCAATGTACACATGAGGGGTACGGTAATTGGCCAGAAATGAAGAGAACAAATCTTTTCGGGAACTATGGGTTTCCTTCTACTCTCTTCCTTCACACTTGCCAGAAGTGAACGCATCCTCTTGCCAGCAAATGTATTTCTTTAAGTATGATGTTATTTTTTTAGTACACACCTCCGTACAGCATCTGTACCGTCCAATACCTATGCCGTTATTACCCCGCACTTTTTCTGTTCTCTTTTCGTAGACAGTAAATGGGTCGTCGACTTCGAACCTGCGTGTCTGTGGCCGTTTGACAACTCAAGGGCCGGCCGGAGTGGCCGAGCGGTTCTAGGCGCTACAGTCTGGATCCACGCGACTGCTACGGTTGCAGGTTCGAATCCTGCCTCGGGCATGGATGTGTGTGATGTCCTCATATTAGTTAGGTTTAAGTAGTTCTAAGTTCTAGGGTTCAAATGGTTCAAATGGCTCTGAGCACTATGGGACTCAAGTGCTGTGGTCATTAGTCCCCTAGAACTTAGAACTACTTAAACCTAACTAACCTAAGGACATCACACACATCCATGCCCGAGGCAGGATTCGAACCTGCGACCGTAGCAGTCGCACGGTTCCGGACTGCCCGCCTAGAACCGCGAGACCACCGCGGCCGGCTAAGTTCTAGGGGCTGATGGCCTCAGAAGAAGTCCCATAGTGCTCAGAGCCATTTGAACCATTTTTGAACACCTCAAGGCCACATCCGCTTCCTGCAGTCCACCAACTCTAAGTGCTGTGATTCGCCCGCCTTGTAGCTTTCTCGCCGTTGTTAAAAGCGCCACCGAATGTTTAGTGTTTCCTGTGATATCGTGTGTTCACGTCTGATTTCAGTCTTCCATGGAACGGACCACTGACGTGTGCTGCAAAATCCAGGAGCAAGGGTCCACGCGTAATGATACTCCGGTAGTTGGGCGTAAAGGGCGAAAGAACATTCAAAAACAATCTAAAATTGTCTTATCGAAGGTACTGATGACTTTTTACTGACCTGATCAACAGTGAAGGAGTCGGGAATAATATAAATTTTGCACAGATTCGTGAAACGACAGCAAGACCGTGTGGCTTTTCCTAATAGATTGTATTTCGTATTAACTGTGTAGTAGCATCAGCAGACTCTAATTGTAAGCATGCGTTTTGCATCTCCAGGAAAGAAAAATAAATGAAAACATAAAATACGGAATTTGAGGATTGTGGTAAAATGTTAGTGTGTGGAACTGCATTTCCATACGACGACAGACGAGAGAATCCGACAGCTAGAAAAATAGAGTGCTCTCTCTGAAAAATTCAATTGTTCTGGCTCAGAGACCTCCGTTCTTTGTGTTCTCCAGTCACTTGGTTTTAGATCAGAAAGTATAATGACGGAAATTTTTTTTAATCGAATGCAGAGACATTGCAACAGGAAGACCGAAGTTTTGTCTAAAATGCACTTAGTGCGTACTGAGGGCAATAGTCTTACAGTATACTTCGACAAAACTTGGCTTTCATAAAAACAGAGGCAAAAATATATTTTGCTCGACTTCCTCAGAAATAGTGCCCTGAAAGTACATATTGCTTTTGTATAGCGTATATCGGCCATCTATTGTGATGGTTGCCGTGACGAAAGGTCAATAAGAGCTAAAAATAACTTTTTCGGGAAGTAGCGAATATTCTCGGTCCTGTCAAGGCCCACAGACGTACTCTGGCACTGCCGGGTACGGAATCTCTCGTAAATAAAATGCGGTTATAGGTTGTCGTCATAGATGTTACAAAAATAAATTTCATAGATTTCGTAAAAACTTTTTCGCTGGAAACTTCTACAAGGTCTAACAGAAAGCAAATTCATCAGTGACAACATTTAGCGTTGCGTAGGTGAAACAGTTTCACAACTCTACATATTTCATTTTTCATCTCGGAATACTTTTATTTTTTCACGATAAAATACACTGAAGTGCCAAAGAAACTAGTATAGGCATGAGTATTGAAACACAGAGATATGTAAATAGGCGGAACACGGTGCTCGGGTCGGCAACTCCTATGTAAGACAAGTGTTGGATCGGTTACTGCTGTTACATTGGCAGGTTATCAAGATTTAAGAGACTGACAGAAGTGTAGCCCCGTCGCAAACTGCTGCACATTTCAATGCTGGGCCATCAACAAGTGTCAGCCTGCGAACCATTCAACGAAACATAATCGGTATGGGTTTTCGAAACCGAAGGCCCACTCGTGTATCCTTGATGACTGCACGATACAATGCTTCACGCCCCATTTAGTCCCGTCAACACCGACATTGGACTGTTGACGACAGGAAACATGTTGCCTGGTCGAACGAGTCTCGTTTCAAATTGTATTGAGCGACTGGACTTGTATGGGTATGAAGACAACCTCATGAATCCATGGACCCTACATATCAGCAGGGGACTGTTCAAACTGGAGGAGACTCTGTAATGTTGTGGGATATGTACAGTTGGAGTGATATGAGACCCCTGATACGTCTAGATACGACTGTGACAAGTGATACGTAAGTATCCTGTCTGATCACCTGCATCCATTCATGTGCATTGTGCATTCCGACGGACTAGGGCAATACCAGCAGGGCAATGCGACACCGCACATGTCCAGAATTGCTACAGAGTGGCTCCAGGAACACTCTTATGAGTTTAAACAGTTCCGCTGACCACCGAACTCCCCTGACATGAACATTATTGAGCATATCTGAGATTCTGAAGAGATCTTCACCTCCTCGTACTCTTACGGATTTATGGACAGCCTTGCAGAATTCATGGTGTTAGTTCCCTCCAGCACTACTTCAGACATTAGTCGAGTCCATGCCACGTTGTGTTGCGGCACTTCTGCGTGCCCGCGGGGGCACTACACGATATTGGGCAGATGTACAGTACCTTTGGCTCTTCAGTGTGTGTATCAAATGCATTTATAAAAATGGTTCAAATGGCTCTGAGCACTATGGGACTCAACTGCTGAGGTCATAAGTCCCCTAGAACTTAGAACTACTTAAACCTAACTAACCTAAGGACATCACAAACATCCATGCCCGAGGCAGGATTCGAACCTGCGACCGTAGCGGTCTTGCCGTTCCAGACTGCAGCGCCTTTAACCGCACGGCCACTTCGCCCGGCCAAATGCATGTATAAATTTTGAGAATATTTATATATTATTTCGAGTCGAAATACGTCAGTGGTTATGTTTTCTCCACCGGTCGCAGTAAAAAAAAAAAATTCAAAAATATTAAAAAAAACATTTTACTTATTCATTTATTTATTCGTAGCAGCTGGATGGAATTTTCTTTTGGGGCAGTTCTCCACAATATTCTAGAGTGAAAATAAAGATACCTAATATTTTTTCGTAGTTTTTACTAACATTTGAAATTATCGCTCTCTGGCAATGCTGTAGGACAGTGAGATGATGTTCAGATGCGTATATTCGTGATGAACGTTACAGGAGGAACTCTACTGGCGTTGTCCTGTAAACAGCTGTGAGGTCTGAAACTATTCCCCTCTGCCCTCTGGACAGCAGTTTTGCGGAGAAAAAATATAAACCGAAGAGCCAAAACATTATGACCACTGCTCACCGCGACTTTGGATGCCGCCTCGTGGCGTTGCGAGCACGTGACGCGGTAAGGAAAGTACGAGGTGCATTCAAGTTCTAAGGCCTCCGATTTTTTTTCTAATTAACTACTCACCCGAAATCGATGAAACTGGCGTTACTTCTCGACGTAATCAACCTGCAGACGTACACATTTTTCACAACGCTGACGCCATGGCTTCTTTAGGAGTCTGTTTTGACCACTGGAAAATCGCTGAGGCAATAGCAGCACGGCTGGTGAATGTGCGGCCACGGAGAGTGTCTTTCATTGTTGGGAAAAGCCAAAAGTCACTAGGAGCCTGGTCAGGTGAGTAGGGAGCATGAGGAATCACTTCAAAGTTGTTATCACGAAGAAACTGTTGCGTAACGTTAGCTCGATGTGCGGGTGCGTTGTCTTGATGAAACAGCACACGCGCAGCCCTTCCCGGACGTTTTTGTTGCAGTGCAGGAAGGAATTTGTTCTTCAAAACATTTTCGTAGGATGCACCTGTTACCGTAGTGCCCTTTGGAACGCAATGGGTGAAGATTACGCCCTCGCTGTCCCAGAACATGGACACCATCATTTTTTCAGCACTGGCGGTTACCCGAAATTTTTTTGGTGGCGGTGAATCTGTGTGCTTCCATTGAGCTGACTCGCGTTTTGTTTCTGGATTGAAAAATGGCATCTACGTCTCATCCATTGTCACAACCGACGAAAAGAAAGTCCCATTCATGCTGTCGTTGCGCGTCAACATTGCTTGGCAACATGCCACACGGGCAGCCATGTGGTCGTCCGTCAGCATTCGTGGCACCCACCTGGATGACACTTTTCGCATTTTCAGGTCGTCATGCAGGATTGTGTGCACAGAACCCACAGAAATGCTCTCTGGAGGCGATCTGTTCAACAGTCATTCGGCGATCCCCCAAAACAATTCTCTCCACTTTCTCGATCGTTTCGTCAGACCGACTTGTGCGAGCCCGAGGTTGTTTCGGTTTGTTCTCACACGATGTTCTGCCTTCATTAAACTGTCGCACCCACGAACGCACTTTCGACACATCCATAACTCCATCACCACATGTCTTCTTCAACTGTCGATGAATTTCAATTGGTTTCACACCACGTAAATTCAGAAAACGAATGATTGCGCGCTGTTCAAGTAAGGAAAACGTCGCTATTTTAAGTATTTAAAACAGTTCTCATTCTCGCCGCTGGCGGTAAAATTCCATCTGCTGTACGGTGCTGCCATCTCTGGGACGTATTTACAATGAACGCGGCCTCATTTTAAAACAATGCGCATGTTTCTATCTCAGTCCGGAGAAAAAAAATCAGAGGCCTTAGAACTTGAATGCACCTCGTATGTAAGCTGAGGTGACACGGATAAGGATCCCCCTAGCGAAGATGTAGAATGCAAAAGGGGAAATCCATTGAGATAAGAGACTTTCACAAAGGGGCGATTATTACAACGCAGAGCCTGCGAACGAGTAACTCGAAAACGGCGAAGCTGATTGAATGTTCGCGTGCTACTGTCGCGAGCATCTACGAAAAATGGTAGAAGGACAGTGAAACTGCCACTCGGCGCTAGGTGGTTAGCCGTCGAGGACTCTACACAGAATGTGGAGTTCTGAGGCTTGTCTGCTCTATAGAGTAGGACAGGTGTTGATCAATGGTATCTCTGCCGAAAGAGCACAGTGCTGGGGCATGTAGAAGTGTACATACTCCCCAGCACACGACCCTTACTTGTTCCCATGTCGACCCAATGACATCGACAATTACGACTGCAGTGGGCACGGAACCATCGAGATTCGACCGAGGGTCATTGGGAACGTGTTGCCTCCTCTGGTGAATCACATTTTTGCTACAACAGCTCGATGGTCGTTTCCTCAAATGCCGCCGACAGGCGAACGGCAGCTGCCAACATGCACCACTTCACGGACGCAGGCTGGTGGGAGAAATATTATGCCGTGAAAGGCATTCTCCTGCGCTTGCATGGGACCTGTGGTAGTAATGGAAGACATCATTTCAGCCTCGGACCACTTACTTCCCTTCATTCTTGATGACTGTCCTTATGGCGACGTCATCTTTCAGCAATATGATTGTCTCTGTCTCGAAGCCAGCTTTTCACAATATACACTCCTGGAAATGGAAAAAAGAACACATTGACACCGGTGTGTCAGACCCACCATACTTGCTCCGGACACTGCGAGAGGGCTGTACAAGCAATGATCACACGCACGGCACAGCGGACACACCAGGAACCGCGGTGTTGGCCGTCGAATGGCGCTAGCTGCGCAGCATTTGTGCACCGCCACCGTCAGTGTCAGCCAGTTTGCCGTGGCATACGGAGCTCCATCGCAGTCTTTAACACTGGTAGCATGCCGCGACAGCGTGGACGTGAACCGTATGTGCAGTTGACGGACTTTGAGCGAGGGCGTATAGTGGGCATGCGGGAGGCCGGGTGGACGTACCGCCGAATTGCTCAACACGTGGGGCGTGAGGTCTCCACAGTACATCGATGTTGTCGCCAGTGGTCGGCGGAAGGTGCACGTGCCCGTCGACCTGGGACCGGACCGCAGCGACGCACGGATGCACGCCAAGACCGTAGGATCCTACGCAGTGCCGTAGGGGACCGCACCGCCACTTCCCAGCAAATTAGGGACACTGTTGCTCCTGGGGTATCGGCGAGGACCATTCGCAACCGTCTCCATGAAGCTGGGCTACGGTTCCGCACACCGTTAGGCCGTCTTCCGCTCACGCCCCAACATCGTGCAGCCCGCCTCCAGTGGTGTCGCGACAGGCGTGAATGGAGGGACGAATGGAGACGTGTCGTCTTCAGCGATGAGAGTCGCTTCTGTCTTGGTGCCAATGATGGTCGTATGCGTGTTTGGCGCCGTGCAGGTGAGCGCCACAATCAGGACTGCATACGACCGAGGCACACAGGGCCAACACCCGGCATCGTGGTGTGGGGAGCGATCTCCTACACTGGCCGTACACCACTGGTGATCGTCGAGAGGACACTGAATAGTGCACGGTACATCCAAACCGTCATCGAACCCATCGTTCTACCATTCCTAGACCGGCAAGGGAAATTGCTGTTCCAACAGGACAATGCACGTCCGCATGTATCCCGTGCCACCCAACGTGCTCTAGAAGGTGTAAGTCAACTACCCTGGCCAGCAAGATCTCCGGATCTGTCCCCCATTGAGCATGTTTGGGACTGGATGAAGCGTCGTCTCACGCGGTCTGCACGTCCAGCACGAACGCTGGTCCAACTGTGGCGCCAGGTGGAAATGGCATGGCAAGCCGTTCCACAGGACTACATCCAGCATCTCTACGATCGTCTGCATGGGAGAATAGCAGCCTGCATTGCTGCGAAAGGTGGATATACATTGTACTAGTGCCGACATTGTGCATGCTCTGTTGCCTGTGTCTATGTGCCTGTGGTTCTGTCAGTGTGATCATGTGATGTATCTGACCCCAGGAATGTGTCAATAAAGTTTCTCCTTCCTGGGACAATGAATTCACGGTGTTCTTATTTCAATTTCCAGGAGTGTATATATAAATGACCTAGTAGATAGTGTCGGAAGTTCCATGCGGCTTTTCGCGGATGATGCTGTAGTATACAGAAAAGTTGCAGCATTAGAAAATTGCAGCGAAATGCAGGAAGATCTGCAGCGGATAGGCAATTGGTGCAGGGAGTGGCAACTGACCCGTAACATAGATAAATGTAACGTATTGCGAATACATAGAAAGAAGGATCCTTTATTGTATGATTATATGAAAGCGGAACAAACACAGGTAGCAGTTACTTCTGTAAAATATCTGGGAGTATGCGTGCGGAACGATTTGAAGTGGAATGATCATTTACAATTAATTGTTGGTAAAGCGGGTGCCAGGTTGAGATTCATTGCGAGAGTCCTTAGAAAATGTAGTACATCAACAAAGGAGGTGGCTTACAAACAACTCGTTCAACCTATACTTGAGTATTGCTCATCAGTGTGGGATCCGTACCAGGTCGGGTTGACAGAGGAGATGGAGAAGATCCAAAGAAGAGCAGCGCGTTTCGCCACAGGGTTATTTGGTAAGCGTGATAGCGTTACGGTGATGTTTAGCAAACTCAAGTGGCAGACTCTGCAAGAGAGGCGCTCTGCATCGCGGTGTAGCTTGCTGTCCAGGTTTCGGGAGGATATGTTTCTGGATGAGGTATCGAATATATTGCTTCCCCCTACTTATACCTCCCGAGGAGATCACGAATGTAAAATTAGAGAGAATCGAGCGCGCACGGACGCTTTCCGGCAGTCGTTCTTCCAGCGAACCATGCGCGACTGGAACAGGAAAGGGAGGTAATGACAGTGGCACGTAAAGTGCCGTCCGCCACACACCGTTGGGTGGCTTGCGGAGTATAAATGTAGATGTAGATGTTGCCAGAATCGTGCTGCAGTAGTTTGAAGAGCTCGGTAGTGAAACCACGTTGATGTCTTGGCTACTGGATTCACCTGATGTGATTCGGATGAATCCCTTCTGGACCGCTATCTGGCGCTATCGCCACGCACACAAATCCAGGACCCGTTATTCACGGGAACTACATGACTTTTGTGTAGACGTTTGATGCCATACCCCTCCACAAACCTGCCAACAAATTGTGGAATCGATGGTACGCAGTACCGGTGTTGCGTTCCACTGATGGACCAACACGCTATTAGGCAGGTGGTCGTAATGTTTTGGCTCGTCAGTGTACGTTTCTGCCAGACGTGGGTGATGTTTATGAGGGTAATGAAAGAGCGACGCCGTTATCGCCAGCGCGGTGCTGGGTAACCGCGGGCGATGCCCCCGTGTCCTTGGCGGCGTCAGTGGGTAAGTGGCACGACGTCCGCCGCGACCCCCGGAACGCACTTTTCCCGGCCGCAGCCGCCGCCGCCGCCGCCGCCGCCGCCGTGTGTTACCCAACTGGTCGTCGCGCTCCGTAACCATCGCCTCCACTTCCCACTCGGCGACCAGCTCTCTCCCTTCCGCACGTCAGGTGCGTCGGAGGACCACGACTCGCCTGTGCTGAGTGGGCTTGCCGATCGTACTGTTTCTTTTTATAGGGGCTGCAGGCCAAGCAATATTGCACAATGGTATTTCCGACCAGAGCTTAACCCACTGCTGATTTACGCCAGTTAAGCATCAGCAACGTATTTTTGTCGACGTCACGCAGTGCCATCACAGGCAGCCCACGTTCCCGTATAGTGTGGTGGAACTAAGCTACCTGATTTCTATGCACTATGAGTTATGAAAACAATTACAACGAAAAGATGGTGCCTGTTAATAACCAAGCCCGCCCGGTTGGTCGTGCGGTCTAACGCACGGCTTTCCGGGCGGGAAGGAGCGCCTGGTCCCCGGCACGAATCCGCCCGGCGGATTTGTGTCGAGGTCTGGTGAACTGGCCAGTCTGTGGATGGTTTTTAGGCGGTTTTCCATCTGCCTCGTCGAATGCGGGCTGGTTCCCCTTATTCCACCTCACTTACACTATGCCGGCGATTGCTGCGCAAATAAGTTCTCCACGTACGCGTACACCATCATTACTCTACCTCGCAAACATAGGGGTTACACTCGTCTGGTGTGAGACGTTCCCTGAGGGGTCCAGCGGGGGTCGAACCGCGCAGTAACTCTGGGTTCGGTGTGGGGCACGGAGGGGTGAAGTGGACTGCGGTAGTCGTCGTGGGGTTGTGGACCACTGCTGCTGCAGCGGGGACGGAGCCTCTCCGTCGTTTCTAGGTCCCCGGTTGACATACAATACAATATATACAAGCTACCCGATGTCTGTGCACTATGAGTTGTGGAAACAATTACAACGAAAAGACGGTGCCTGTTAATAACCAAACTTTTCGCGACGAATTTCGAGGTTTGAACGGTAATTGTTTAGATTTCGTTGCAAATACGCCAAATCGTGAGAATTCCAAGACAGCATTATGTAACGCAAGAAGGGAAGCTATTGATTCGACCCAGAACTCTATTGCTAGTTCGGAGATCAAACTGAGTGCAGACACCTTGAAATAAACTGACGGTAATAGCTTTTTGAATAACGACGATGTGCCTTTTACTGAGAAAAGAATATTGGTGTTCGGTTGTGAAGAAGTGGAGAAAATTCTGTGTGGAAATGAAATTGTTCTTACAGATGAAACACTTCACAGATGTTCGAAAAAATCATACTATTGTGCGCATTAACGATCAACAAGGGAAGCACAGAATAGGGGACTAATGTATCTGCTGTTTTATTTACCATGCTCAGATAAAATTCAGAGGTGCTAGACTTGGAAACGGCTGCAATTGAAGCTATGAAAACAGTGGTTCTTGGAACACCCCTTTCCGGTTGTAGTTTTCTCTTCAGGCAATGTCTGTGAGAGAAAATACAAGAACCGGGATTAACAGAGGAATACAGGAATAGAGAAGTGCGATTGTTTTGCCGCATGTGTGCTGCAGTGGCACACCTTCCACTAAACAGTGTTCTAAAAATGGAGGAAATGCGCAGTAGAGAAATGGTCATGAAATTCGCAGATCTATACGGTGAATCAATCAACGGATGAAAAATCCTAGTGTACCAATTGAAACGTGAAGTGCTTTTAACCAGCGGAACAGAAACATGAATGCTATCGAAGGCTGTCGCAGAAACTAAAATCCCAAATAAATCAGAAATATCCAAACGCAAATTTTCTGGTAAATAAGGTGAAAGAAGAAACGATAAATACTATATCTGAAACTAAAAGAAAAGCTTCCATTTGTCTTTTCAATAAAGAAGAAAAAGATTCATACATCGTGACAAAAGTTAAAAGAGGTTACAAGAATACACACGACCTGTGTGATTTAAGAACATGTTTAAAATCTTTGGTTTCCTTGAGCGTGAAATCAAAATTCATGAAATAAGACAAAAAGTGTAACCACCTCCTATAGTAATGTAGTAGAAAGAAAAAAATGTAAATCTTCAAAAATTATAAAAATAGGGAGGTGATAGTAAACATAAAAATAAAAAAATAAATGCCCTTTATACTACGTGCATAGCCAGTACTACCGTTGGCTAAACGACCGGCAGCGCTTGCCCCACTGTTCTGGTTTCCTGTGACGGAAGAAAATCCACGGCTAAAATAACTGTGGTTGCAAACACCACCTTGACGTAACTGATCGCAAAGCCCACGGTCAGAAAACCCATGACACCCTCCATGTCTACCTACCACCAGTGCTAAACAGCACCTTGCAACACTCAAATGACTAGAGATCTGCCAGGCGCTGAAATTGTGACACCAGGATGGATAACAAAAACCAATGTTTATTTGTCCTGCTTATATAGAATGGTGAAGAACACCTTATTACATTCGTATGTGGGAATACACGATGCGGAATTTAGCGATAACAACGACTCTAACCAAACTGGACATGGAGTCGAACAGGGCAGGAATGTGAGGTACGAGTACGTCATTCCTGGCTGCTTTGACTCCCCGCCAGATTTCATCAATCAGAATGAGTGATGTTGTTGTTGTTGTGGTCTTCAGTCCTGAGAATGGTTTGATGCAGCTCTCCATGCTACTCTATCCTGTGCAAGCTTCTTCATCTCACAGTACCTACTGCAACCTACATCCTTCTGAATCTGCTTAGTGTATTGATCTCTTGGTCTCCCTCTACGATTTTTACCCTCCACGCTGCCCTCCAATGCTAAATTTGTGATCCCTTGATGCCTCAAAACATGTCCTACCAACCGATCCCTTCTTCTAGTCACGTTGTGCCACAAACTTCTCTTCTCCCCAATCCTATTCAATACCTCCTCATTAGTTACGTGATCTACCCACCTTATCTTCAGCATTCTTCTGTAGCACCACATTTCGAAAGCTTCTATTCTCTTCTTGTCCAAACTGGTTATCGTCCATGTTTCACTTCCATACATGGCTACACTCCATACAAATACTTTCAGAAACGACTTCCTGACACTTAAATGTATACTCGATGTTAACAAATTTCTCTTCTTCAGAAACGATTTCCTTGCCATTGCCAGTCTACATTTTATATCCTCTCTACTTCGACCATCATCAGTTATCTTACTCCCTAAATAGCAGAACTCCTTTACTACTTTAAGTGTCTCATTTCCCAATCTAATCCCCCCAGCATCACCCGATTCAATCTGACTACATTCCATTATCCTCGTTTTGCTTTTGTTGATGTTCATCTTATATCCTCCTTTCAAGACACTGTCCATTCCGTTCAACTGCTCTTCCAAGTCCTTTGCTGTCTCTGACAGAATTACAATGTCATCGGCGAACCTCAAAGTTTTTACTTCTTCTCCATGAATTTTAATACCTACTCCGAATTTTTCTTTTGTTTCCTTTACTGCTTGCTCAATATACAAATTGAATATCATCGGGGAGAGGCTACAACCCTGTCTCACTCCTTTCCCAACCACTGCTTCCCTTTCATGCCCCTCGACTCTTATAACTGCCATCTGGTTTCTGTACAAATTGTAAATAGCCTTTCGCTCCCTGTATTTTACCCCTGCCACCTTCAGAATTTGATAGAGAGTATTCCAGTTAACGTTGTCAAAAGCTTTCTCTAAGTCTACAAATGCTAGAAACGTAGGTTTGCCTTTTCTTAATCTTTCTTCTAAGATAAGTCGTAAGGTTAGTATTGCCTCACGTGTTCCAACATTTCTACGGAATCCAAACTGATCTTCCCCGAGATCCGCTTCTACCAGTTTTTCCATTCGTCTGTAAAGAATTCGCGTTAGTATTTTGCAGCTGTGACTTATTAAACTGATAGTTCGGTAATTTTCGCATCTGTCAACACCTGCTTTCTTTGGTATTGGAATTATTATATTCTTCTTGAAGTCTGAGGGTATTTCGCCTGTCTCATACATTTTGCTCACCAGATGGTAGAGTTTTGTCAGGACTGGCTCTCCCAAGGCCATCAGTAGTTCTAATGGAATGTTGTCTACTCCCGGGGCCTTGTTTCGACTCAGGTCTTTCAGTGCTCTGTCAAACTCTTCACGCAGTATCTTATCTCCCATTTCATCTTCATTTACATCCTCTTCCATTTCCATAATATTGTCCTCAAGTACATCGCCCTTGTATAAACCCTCTATATACTCCTTCCACCTTTCTGCCTTCCCTTCTTTGCTTAGAACTGGGTTGCCATCTGAGCTCTTGATATTCATACAAGTGATTTTCTTCTCTCCAAAGGTCTCTTTAATTTTCCTGTAGGCAGTATCTATCTTACCCCTAGTGAGACAAGCCTCTACATCCTTACATTTGTCCTCTAGCCATCCCTGCTTAGCCATTTTGCACTTTCTGTCGATCTCATTTTTGAGACGATGTGTTGTCTATAAGCAGCCCACGACCAGATGTTTTCAGTGGGTAACGTCGCATGGCCAGGATAACGCTATAACATCTTTTGTGTTGAGGTTGTTCACGACAGCACGGGCAACATGCGACCTAGTACACTGATGAGTCAAAAAATTGTGAGCGCTATCCTCTGCGAGAGCGAATGTCGCCTGGTGCCGTTGCGAGAGTGCGACGTGATAATAAATGTCCGAGGGCATGCTGAAAAGTAATGCCTCAGCATTTTTTATGTGAAAGCCCTGAAAGCTTTTTAAATAATACATACGTTATTAACATCCCATATCTTTATTCTTCGTGTCTAGATATTTATTTCTCAGCATAGTTACTTTGGTGACATTTCTCCTAACGAGAGACAGTTTGTTGATAGCGTCACTGTAAACTATTTAACTTCGTTGACGGAGCCTCTGCTTATACCGTTTCATCACTATCGAAGTGATGTTCTCGGAGGTGTTCTTTTTGCATACAGATGAAAAACGGATGGGGCTAAGTCGGGACTGTATGGAGGATGATCGATGACTGCCAACCCAAGGCGTCGGACTTGGAGATGTCGCATCGCTTGTGTGTGGTGTGGCATTGTCATGCTGAAGTAGAGGGTGTTCCATATGTGGGCGATCTCTTTGAATTCGAATCTCGATTACAGCACCCTGTTTCCCACGCACTGACATAGAAACGTTACACACCGCAATTTTACACGCCAGAGTTCGGAGCGACTGAGGGATGCAAATATGTTGACATGAAGAATAAAGATCTGGAATGTTCATCTACATCTACATCTACATGGATACTCTGCAAATCACATTTAAGTGCCTGGCAGAGGGCTCACCGAACCACCCTTACAGTTCTCTATTATTCCAATCTCGTATAGCGCGAGGAAATGACGAACACCTATATCTTTCCGTACGAGCTCTGATTTCCCTTATTTTATCATGGTGATCGTTCCTCGCTATGTAGATCGGTGTCAACAAAATATTTTCGCTTTCGGAGGAGAAAGTTGGTGATTGGAATTTCGTGAGAAGGTTCCGCCGCAACGAAAAACACCTTTGTTTTAATGATGTCCATCACAAATCTTGTATAATTTCAGTGACGCTCTTTCCCCTATTTTGCGATAATACTAAACCTGCTGTCCTTCTTTGAACTTTTTCGATGTATTACGTCAATCATATCTGGTAACGGGCCCACACTGCGCAGGACGGACAAACGTAGTGTAGGCAGTCTCCATTTTCTAAGTGTCCTGGGAATAAAACGCAGTCTTTGGTTAGCCTTCTCCACAATATTTCCTATGCGTTCCTTCCAATTTAAGTTGTTCGTAATTGTAATTCCTAGGTGTTTAGTTGAGTTTACGGCCTTTAGAGTTGACTGATTTATCGTGTAACCTAAGTTTAACGGATTCCTTTTAGTACTCATGTGGATAACCTCACACACTTCGTTATTTAGTGTCAATTGCAAATTTTCGCACCATACATATATCTTTTCTAAATAGTTTTGCAATTTGTTATTAGTCGATAAAGGACAGCGTCATCTGCAAACAACATAAGACGGCTGTTCAGATTGTCTCCCAAATCGTTTATATGGATAAGGAACAGCAAAGGGTCTATAACACCACCTTAGGGATTACCAGAAATCACTTCTGTTTTACTCGAAGACTTTCCGTCAGTTACTCGGAACTGTGACCTCTCTGACAAGAAATCACGAATTCAGTCACATAACTGAGACGATATTCCATAAGCACGCAATTTCACTACAAGCCGCTTGTGTGGTACATTGTCAAAAGTCTTCCGGAAATCCAGAAATACGGAATCGACCTGAAATCCCTTGTCAATAGCACTCAACACTTCACGTGAATAAAGACCAAGTTGTGTTTCACAAGAACGGTGTTTTCTAAACCCATGTTGACTGTGTGTCAATAGACCGTTTTCTTCGAGGTAATTCATAATATTCGAATACGATATATGTTCCAAAATCCTGCTGCATATCGACGTTAATGATATGGGCCTGTAACTTAGTGGATTCCTGAATATTTGTGTAACCTGTGCAACTTTCCAGTGTCTGGGAACGGATCTTTCGTCAAGCGAACGGTTGTTTACGATTGTTAAGTATGGAGCTAATGCATCAGCATACCCTGAAAGGAACCTAATTGGTATACAGTCTGGACCAGAAGACTTGCATTATTAAGTGATTTAAGTCGCTTCGCTACTCAGAGGATAGAGAGTTTTCACGTTAAAAGGTCAGAAACATTACTTTTCAGTACGCCCCCGTAATCAGGGCGTTGCACATAACTTAGTTTCCGAAATGAAACAAATTTTTTTAAAAATCAATTTTTCAGGATTTCATTTTGGACAGGTCTCACACAGTTGCAGGAATGCACAATCCCTACAAGGAAACATGCATCACTTTCAACAGAAAGCTACGTTTTTTAAAACATCTCACATGTATGTTTTCCTACTGAAATGATACCTGGAGGTACATTTACTATAGCACACTTGGTGTTCCTCCTCTAAACCTTGTACTTTATTTAGAAATCTTAATACTTCGATAATGGAAACATTGAAACTTCCTGGCAAATTAAAACTGTGTGTCGGGCCGAGATTCGAACACGGGTCCTTTGTCTTTCTCGGGCAAGTGCTCTACCAACTGAGCTACCCAAGCACGACTCACGCGGCGTCCTCACAGCGTTACTTGCTACAGGTTCTGCCGTAATGCGGGTTGCCTGCATTGTCGTGAAGCCTGCTGTAGGCAATCGCTGTTCTGCGCACTACGGCAGAAACTGTGGCGCCGTTTCCATCCTTTAAAGTCTACGTATTTCATAAGGTTTAGAATAGTGAAAACAAAACTGGCTTCACTAAGTGTACCTCCAGTTTTTATTTCCGTAAACAATTATACGTGTATCACTTAAAAGAACGTGACTTTGTGTTGAAAGTAATATTTGCCTACATTTATTGACTGTGCACTCATACCCACTGTGTGAGCCTCTGACATAGGTTCATCCACGGCCAATTGAATTTTTCCAGTTTTGTTTCGTTTCGGAAATATATGAGTCGGCAGAGTTAGGTGGGCCACCCTGCACAAACAGGGACGAATGGGAAATCACACCAGCGACGATACGGGTCTCAAATGGGGAAACAGAGCGAAGTTGACAAATGGCAAATAGTTACGGACTCGCACTTGAGAACGAGTATCTCGGATCGGTGAAGCTGGCAGTGCGTTACTGTGCAGTTCTTGTGAACATATGTGGAGAACGGTTGAAGACCCACAAGTTCGCGACAACGTGTTGGATGTCCACACCTTGTCCCAGAACGTGGAGGATAGAAAGCCAGCTGTGACAAATCTGATTGAAGAACACAATACTTATGCAGGCGCAAGTGTTTCGGGAAAACAGTTCAACATACATTGTGGAACATGAGGCTCCGCAGCGTTTGGCTCATCATGTTCATACATTATGTGATCAAAACTATCTGGACATCGCCAGGTGCATTGTGCTGCCACCTACTACCAGGTACTCCATATCACCGACCTCAGTAGTCATTAGTCATTGTGAGAGAGCAGAATGGGGCGCTCCGCTGAACTCACGGACTCCGAAAGTGGTCAGGTGGTTGGGTGTCACTTGTGTCATACGTCTGTACACGAGATTTCCACACTTCTAAACATCCGTAGGTCCACTGTTTCCGATCTGATAGTGAAGTGGAAACATGAAGGGACACGTACAACACAAAAGCGTACAGGGGGACCTCGACTGTTGACGGACAGAGACTGTCGACAGTTGAAGAGAGTCGTAATGTGTAATAGGCAGACATCTATCCAGACCATCACACAGGAATTCCAAGCTGTATCAGGATTCATTGGAAGTTCTATGACAGTTTGGTGAGAGGTGAGAAAACTTGGATTTCATGGTCGAGCGGCTGCTCATAGGCAACTCATCGCCCCGGTAAATGCCAAACGACACCTTGCTTGGTGTAAGGACCGTAAACATTGGATGATTGAACAATGGAAAAACGTTGTGTGTAAGGCGAATCACGGTACACCATGTGGCGATCCGATGGCACGGTTTGGGTATGACGAATGTCCAGTGAACGTCATCTGCCAGCGTGTGTAGTGGCAAAAGCAAAATTCAGAGGCGGTGGTTTTATGCTGTGGTCGTGTTTTTCATGGAAGGGGCTTGTACATTGTTGTTTTGCGTAGCACTATCACAGCACAGGCCTACACTGATGTTTTAAGCACGCTCTTGCTTCCCACTGCTGAAGAGCAATTCGAGGATTGCGACTGCATCTTTTAACACCATCGAGCACCTGTTCATAATGCACTGCCTGTGGCGGAGTGGTTACACGACAGTAACATCCCTGTAATGGACTGGCCTGCACACCGTCCTGACCTGCATCCTATAGAACAACTTTAGGATGTTTCAAAATTCCGACTTCGTGCCAGGCCTCACCGACCGACATCGATACCTCTCCTCAGTGCAGCACTCCGTGAAGAATGGGCTCCCTTTCCCTAAGAAATCTTCCAGGACCTGTTTGAACGTATGGCTGCGAGAGTGGAAGCTGTCATGAAGTCAAGGGCCAACACCATATTGAATTCCAGCATTACCAATGGAGGGTGCCACGAACTTGTAAGTCATTTTAAACCAGATGTCCGGATACCTATGATCACATAGTGTATGTTGACCCAGTGTTGATTACGATTCAATTGGCCCGAGATCATCGTGACTGGACCGCGCATCAATGGAAATTTCTCACCTGGTCGGATGAACGATTTTCCCTTTTATTTCTGGTCTATGGTCGTATCTGGATACGCCATCATGCAAAAGATCGGACCTAGATCGATGGTGACTGTATTATGCTATGGGGGACATTCATTTGGGCTTCCATGGTACCTGTTGTAGTAATCTATGGCACCGTGACAAGTATAGAACTTTTTGTTTGTTTGTTGCATTTGGTCGGGGCGGACGTCACATGACACCCTTAATTACAGAGGGCAGCTAACCCTTTGACCGAATACGATGAGCTACCGTACCAGCTCAATTACAGGCCTAGACCCTATACTAAATGAGTTTCATTGCAGATGTATCCCTCTGTGTTTGACGTCTTACCCAATGTCGATGGCATTTCCCAGCAGGATACCTGCTGTCCGTTTCAGAAGAGCACAATAAAGCTACAGTTTTTGACAAGCGTGGCAGTGAACTCAAGATGATGTTTTAGACAGCAAATTCTCCTTTTCTGTACTTGATGGAACACATCTCGAACGCTAAATGGTGCCAGTTAGTCTGTTAAGTAAGAGTATGGCCGGCATTACACACAGGTGGTAAAAGATATCGGTCAAGTGGTTTCACAGCCCAATGCGTTGTCCGTAAACATTAATTTACTTTGAATTCTTGACTGAGATGCACAAGAAGAGACATGAATGCAGAGTACACGTCGCGTTTTGAGGCTGTGTTTCCCTAGTTCTATCCAAAAGGTCCGAAAATGAGCCATACCACTGCGAGAATATATGTGTGGGAATTCAAAGCATTTGGATGAATTTGAAGAACGCAACTCTATCGGCAAAATGGCTCCAAAAGTCGAAAAAATGATTACTGACTTTTTATTGGGAAACACATTCTTAACACTGCGTCAAGCACAAGTAAAATTCACTTTGAATCAGCTGTCAAAGCGGATTCGACGCATTTGGAGGGCTCTTCCACGTGAATACGCGGAAAACTTTGTCTCAAGCATGCCTCTGAGATGCCAAGGGGGACTGGATATATTATTATTTGTAATTGCATTTTTGTTTCGTTTATATAGGATGTATGTTTGTGTATTAGTTTATTCTCAGATACACTTTTTTTACTGATTAACCAGATCACATTCTTAGTTAACAGACTGCACTCGTCCATAAACAAACGCCCTGTAATTTACGGGAACTTGTAACGGTAACACCGACCATCTTAAACGGCAATCGATGCTAACGTTATTCCTCTGCGAGGAATTTTCGTAAAAGTTGTGACGTTGTGACCGTGAGATAACCTAATGGGAACAGAAGAACCAGACTGGGATTCGCTTCCGAAACACTCCATTATACCTCTGCGAGGAATTTTTGTGACAGTTGTGACGTTGTGACTGTGAGATAACCTAATGGGAACAGAAGAATCAGACTGGGATTTGTTTCCGAAACACTCCAGCAGAGTATAACCAATTGGGTCAGGAACAGACGTTCTCCCAGCACAAAAGCAAGTTGTAACACTGGTTATTACTACCGGTCGCCAGCCTAATTAGGTATTCTTGTGTCGAGAAATATAATAAAGCAGAAGACATAAGGCAGTGCATACACACTACACTCTTTCTTTATATCTGTTCAGACTCCAACACAGTAACCTAACCTTGCAGATAAATGTGGTACTAACTTGGAATTCAGACAAACAAATGGCTAATGAGATAGCAAGTAGTAACATATGCCTCTCGACAACACGTACCTTAAATAACTAGATGCAGCAGTTTATAGAACCAATCACCAACACACATGAAGGTAGCAGCAATACTGAACAATGAAGAACATGAAATGATTCTGATTTAAATCAGGGAATCTGTTAATAATCATACTTTATCACATCATTGCCTAGTACAGGGTCTCTATGCCTGTGCATTAATCAACTTGCATCAGAATAGCAAACACAGAAAATATTTCTCTTTTAAACTCGGTTTGAAGCAATTAATCAGAATGCAAATCTAACTATACTAACAGTGAAGGAGCATTTGTTTTGCTTCATTAACTAACTAGCATAGTACATGATGTCTCTTAAACGTTCATGGTTTGAAGAACCATGTTCATCAACAAAACTACACATGTATGAGAATTTGTAAGTATTTTCATCAATGATTATTAATTATGTAAAGCACAAAAAACTAAACACATCAAAAAAAGTTTTGCAGCGCCTCGGTTTCGAGATTTCTGCAACCTGTGCAGAAAACTGGAATAGGGATCAACATAAACAACATTTCGGCCTTTTTTATTGCTCATGAAAACCACACATTGCATGTTGTACGCCGGTCGTTGTGGCCGGACTGTTCTAGGCGCTTCAGTTCGGAACCGCGCGACTGCTACGGTCGCAGGTTCCATTCCTGCATCGGGCATGGATGCGTGTGATGTCCTTAGGTTGGTTAGGTTTAAGTAGTTCTAAGTTCTAGGGGACTGATGACCTCAGATGTTAAGTCCCATAGTGCTTAGAGCCATTTGAACCAAGCCATGTTGTACCATCATACAACGAGATCTTCAGAGATGGTGGTCCAGATTGCTGTACACACAGGTACCTCTACTACCCAGTAGCATGTTCTCTAGCATTGATGCATGCCTGTATTCGCCGTGGCATACTATCCACAAGTTCATCAAGGCAATGTTGGTCCACATTGTCCCACAAAGGCGATTCGGTCAGGATCTCTTTGAGTGATTGGTGGGTCACGTCGTCCATAATCATCCCTTTTCAATCTGTCCCATGCATGTTCGATACGGTTCATGTCTGGAGAACATGCTGGCCACTCTAGTCGAGTGATGTCGTTATCCTGAAGGAAGCCATTCATAAGATGTGCGCGTTGGAGGGGTGCGAATTGTCGTCCATAAAGACAAATGCCTCGCCAATATCCTGCCGATGTGGTTGCACTATCGGTCGGAGGGTGG
Source organism: Schistocerca nitens (assembly GCF_023898315.1). Classification (NCBI taxonomy): domain Eukaryota; kingdom Metazoa; phylum Arthropoda; class Insecta; order Orthoptera; family Acrididae; genus Schistocerca; species Schistocerca nitens. The sequence goes on from NC_064622.1 coordinate 407,454,186, forward strand.
CATTCACGTATCGTACAGCCGTTAAGGTGCCTTCCATGACCACCCCAAAGCATCGGACAACCTCCACCTTCCTGCACTCGCTGATAGTGTGTCTAATGCGTTCAGCCAGACCGGGTTGCCTCCAAACACGATTGTCTGGTTGAAGGCAAATGCGACACTCATCGGTGAAGAGAACGTGATGCCAATTCTGAGCGGCGCATTCGGCATCTTGTTGGGCCCATCTGTACCGCGCTGCATGGTGCCGTGGTTGCAAATATGGACCTCGCCATGGACGTCGGGAGTGAAGTTTCGCATCATGCAGCCTACTGCGCACAGTTTGAGTCGTAACACGACGCCCTGTGGCTGCACGAAAAGCATTATTCAACATGGTGCCGTTGCTGTCAAGGTTCCTCCGAGCCATAATCCTTAGGTAGCGGTCATCCACTGCAGTAGTAGCCCCTGGCCGGCCTGGGCGAGGCATGCCATCGACACTCTCTGTATCTGCTCCATGTCCGAACAGTATCGCGTTGGTTCATCCCGAGACTTCTGGACCTTCCTTTGTTGAGAGCCCTTCCCTGCACAAAGTAACAATGCGAACGCGATCGATACGCGGTATTGACCGACTAGGCATGGTTGAACTACAAACGAACACGAGCCATGTACCTCCTTCCTGGTGGAATGCCTGGAACTAATCGGCTGTATGACCCCCTCCGTCTAATAGGCGGTGCTCATGCCTGGTTGTTCACACCTTTGGGCGGGTTTAGTGACATCTCTGAACAGTAAAAAGGGACTGTGTCTGTGGTACAGTATTCACAGTCAACTTCTATCTTCAGGAGTTCTGGGTAGTGGGATGATGCAAAGCATTTTTTTGTGTTTATAACTCTTTAAATAACAAATGTGCTTTGATAAGCAGTCTTTTAACCTATTCAAAATATAGTTGGATGTCCAAATGCCAACACAACATTAAATATAAGTTCAAACGCTTTCTCATGAAATGAACACTGATAACTTTTTAATTCTACTCAAAGTTCATAAATGCAACAATTAATAATCTTTTTCACTTCAGATCAACTTCTCTACTTTCAGACAGCTTTTCAAGGAAGGAAAATTAATTAAGAAAATTACTGTAGACTAATTTAAAAATGCACTGAAAGTGAAGTAGTTCTCAAACTATGAAACTGAACTTTAAACACTACGACTCCACACATTAGAAACGAATCTCAACTATTTTTACAGGAGCAGAATAAGTCTTTCCATGATAAGTTAGGGCACTCGGAATTAAATTCACTAGGATAGGATTCCTGTGCAGGTTTGTAATTTGGGATAATCACGGGTGTAAGACAGAGTTTTAGCAACGCCACAATTATTATTAAAATCAACCAAATTTCACAAACACCTGGTCCATTTACAGAGTGCCAAATATAAACAATTTAGTGGAAGGCTAGTGGTACTGATGGCGTAATTTGCAGGGGCTGTTAATATGGCTGCGATGTAGTCATGGCAGTACTAACGAGATCATAACCACAGCACTGCTCAACCCAGACTCCTTACCCGTCACAACGGACGAGCTGCCACTTGCGCGGCAACCACACCTTTTCCATTCCGCCAGGCTACTTCCGTAGCTGCCGGGCTTCCCCATATCTTTTACTTTCAACCTTACGTTCGCTAACTATGTAGTTATTTAAATCCTCAAGCACATTTTAAACAACACTGTTCAAAAAATTCATATAAGTGAAACATGTATACATAGTGAAAGAATTTCCATCACAGATACAACATTCTGTACAAGCAACACTACAAATTGACATAGAAATATCGGTGAAGTTACAAAATAAGTAGAAAATAGGTGTTACAAACTTGGTGGCCTGTACGAGACATCTAGTCTACTGGAAAATTAGGTCAGCGCTTTATGCAACCTATTCAACATGTGGATTTATAGATAAAATGTAAAACAAAAATTTGGCACAGTAAAATGTACTAAGTTGGCGAAGAGAGCTAAAGTGCGCGTCATATATCTTGGCGGCCGAGTTTAGGTTCGTTCTGTGCATCTGACGTCAAAACATACAGTCAGCCAATGAACAGAGAACGACGTTGCCAGATCTCGACTGTAGTACAGAGCACGGACGAGTGTCTTCAGTTTTAGAAACGTTCAGTCATAAATAAAGTAATAGAACAAAAGCAATGTCTTGATAGCAGACTTTGTTTTTTGAAAGTTTGTAAAAACCATTCTTTATGCCAATTGCTTCATTTTCTATTAATTAATTAAACCAAACAAGCAATAAGACTCTTAATTCAGGCGATAGCAAGGAAAGGTGTTTGTATCAATTTCACGAACCGCTTTTTCGCAATAAAGAACAGCGGTAATTGTTTATTTCCTATTGTACTTCGACGAAGTGCGAGTAATTCATAGGCATACCAACAGTGTTTGTCAGAATTTTGCGTGACGTGTTACAGTCCTTATGGAGACATAATACAAGACGAGCTGCGTTAGCGTAATGGTTAAGGCGTTGGATTAGAAGGCGACAGGTAACAAGTTCAAACCCTGTGCAATGCTGAATATTTTTTTTTTATTTTAAAACAATATCGAAGTGTCTTACTTCACGAATTTTATTCGTTTGAATGCAGTTTTTTGAAATTTCTAGTGCTTTGTCTCTTCATTAACCCTTTCGCTGCTGCAGTCACGTGCTCCCCGCATTCCGCGCTGTGCGCGATTTTGTCATCACTGCACTGCTCGCCTGTGCAGACACATGGTGTTTCCACTGCTTTGACACACTTATCATTCGATTTCACAAAAACTATTTGGCCCAAAAATTAGATTTTTACACATCTTCTTGACTGATACCTTCCCCCCATAAATGACTTAATTTTGTTTCGATGTTCAACCCAGTTATTGTGCAGCATTAAATGTAGTAAACCATTGCACGAAATTTTGAAGAGTTTGCAGAGGTAAAAGTCCATAGCGTATACTTTCCGTATGGTCGATTTTAGTTGCCACAATGTTGAGAATGAAATGTGGACAAGGTACCTAAATTTCATATAAAATTTAATGTATAACAATATCTCATTTAATTTAAGTACCGCATAGGTGTCGTATGTAATATTGAGAAATATTCCGTCTTTCGCGACTGTAATAAAAGTTTTATTTACACCGGGCGCGTTTGGCTTTATTTTAAAGCACTTCAGTCAGTCAAAGGAAGTGGGGGGAAGGTATCAGTCAAGAAGATGTGTAAAAATCTAATTTTGGGGCCAAATAGTTGTTGTGGAATCGAATGATAAGTGCGTCAAAGCAGTCGGAAACACCATGTGTCAGCACAGGCGATCAGTGCAGTGACAAAATCGCGCACAGCGCGGAATGCGGGGAGCACGTCTCTGTAGCAGCGAAAGGGTTAATGCGGCCGTGGTGGCTTTACTTCATAAACTGCGCGCTCCCCCCTAAACGTAAGCTTGCGAACTATACTGTACTATGGCGCTGTTTCTCTTGGCGCGTGCGTCGTGTGCAACTGGCAACGCAGCAATCTCCCGCGTCTGGGCGGGCATGCGCGAGCCGCCAAGATAAAAGAATTCAACTATAGTAACCAGTGAAGTGTATACGTAACAGTTGTGACCATAGCGAAGAGAGGTCCTGTACAGCAATGATGTATTTCGTCTACTGTCTTCACATTGTGCGAAACATAATGGTAACCATAATTTAAACAAGAGAGTTAATCATGGCTGTTCACATCAAACATATCAGAAGATTTATCAATAAGAACACTAAACTACAGTAATACGTGACATATGTTGTTTCGGTCATGTATCCTAAGGTTGGCGTGATACCGTCCGTCATTCTTCTTCATTTCAGCATAGCTGTTGAACCCTACACCGTCGACTCTCAGTTTTTCATACTCATATCTAGGCCTCTTGCTATAATTCTTCTCCTCAGCCACCCCTTAACTATTGTTTTCCGTATCGACTGGTCGTAATATGTGCCGAACCTTTCTGTCTCTCCCTTTGTTTCACAGTGTGCTTGACCAGACGTTTTAGCCTCGTTGAATCGTTGCAGTATATTCCTGAATTCATCGGTCCATTTAATCTTCAACAATCATCTCCAAAACTACATGTCAAAGGTTTGTGATATTTTCATTTTTGGATTTCCCATTGTTCATGTTTCGCATCCCTACAGCGCTGTGCTCCAAATGTGAAAAATATTACACTCACAACTATGTTTTCCTAAAATCAAACGTTTTATGGTCTAAGAGCATTTTTCTACTAACTGCACAATACATTATCATTTTGTGTGCATGCCTCTCCTCTTTATGAGCAGGTGACACACTTTGCCATGTTTTCGGTAAGTTGTGAGCAATGAAGTTTTGATATCTTCATCACGATGTCATATTTGGATAAGTTTCTCGATGAGTTGCTGTTTCTCTACTTCTGCTTAACGAATTCCTATAGGTTCTCTGTAGGGTACATGTCTGGGCTATCGCCAGGTCATGGCAAACATCTCACACTGCTTTCAGCTAAGAACTGCGTAACTGGCTTAGTTTTATTGCAAGGGTCAACATCGTGCGTGAACCGAAAATCGTCATAAGGAAACCAGTTCTTCATCATAGGTAAAAGCCTCTTTTCCACAACTTACTGTACTGAGTTTGATTCATAATGTCTTCCAGAATATCCAGATGGCCTGTACCCTTTGCCGACGTAACACACCAGCCCACAGCAGACGTGGCATATTTTGTCATTTGTGCCCCACCAGTAGACGCGTCAGGGAAGCAGACCTGAAAAGAAAGACCAATATCTTTCACAATTAGCCCATGATTTCAGATGCTACATACTCGCAAGAACAGCAGTTTCCCCCGATGCCTTTCTGCGAAATTTGTGTAGAAATTAAATAATTATCTTTAAAAGAAATTTTCACATGCAGATTCCTAATTGCTTTTAAAAAGGTTTATTTACCTTTCTCCATTCTATGCAAAGTGAATTTTGACTTCATGAACCCACTTAAGTCTCTTTGCAGTCACTGAAAGGGTAAGGTTTGCTTTCTTGCGTGGGAGACATGCAGGAGGCAGTCCACTAATAAGCCATCTGTGGACCGGGGGATAAAAACTTCGAATCCATACTTCTTCAAAGGTTTCTTTTAATCTTGACTGATAGCTCTTCCATTTCTTTCGCCATTTGTATAAGTTTGCGAAGTTGTCGTGTCCAGTTTGCTCTTGCGTCCACGCTTTTCTTGCCATGCAGGACTGAAGCTAAGGCCATGAGTTGCTGCCCGGCAAATGCGGTTTACAGATTTTTGAGAAATTTTTAACCTATTTGATACGACGCCCCGTATATAGTTTTTCTTCCAGTAACAACTTCACAGTTCCAACGTTTCTTGACGAAAGGTCACTACTCCTACCCATAAGTTAATAATCTGATTAACTGGAGAATACTGAATATATTAAAGAAAAGATATATATTTTAGGGCTAAAATGCACACATAAAAACTCATAAATTAGTATTTATTGTTGCATTAAAGATAAAGTCCACCTCTCCAAAATAGCAACTACCATGAAATCATCACCACACCAAAGCAACTGACTGTTTAAGCAGTGCTACAGACAGTGTTTTCTCCATAGTGCTGCCAATAATCAAGTTAAGGATTGCCTCAGGCATTCAGTCAAGTGAAGTTGTTCAAGGTCAATATTTTTCGATTTTTTCCTTCTTATAGAAATCTATAGTGGCTTGTGCAATCCTTACTACTATGTCTTTCTTGCGTCTTCCTTTTCTATGTATTCTGCTAAGGAGACAGCAAAAGTTGTCCACATGTTTAAAAATCTATTGTGCTAGTATAAAATTTAACCATCCGTCATACTCACCGGCTGCACGTATCATCACCTGAGTTCCTGCCTTCTGCTTTTGTACATTTTGTAGCTATCAGCTATCATACGTTCCACGTTATTAAGCACCAGATTCAGTTCTTACTGACTTTCAGCGTACGCTGCTAAGTCATAAGGGAACCATATAGTGTACTCGTAAATTATCTGTCTATCTGAAAGAACACTGTGTTTTAAGTCGTCCATTGCCCCTTCTATACATGAATGAAAAATATGTGCTGACAATGTGTAACTCTGCATTACACATCCTTTAATTTGACCTCTTGTATCATTCGATCAATGCTAATCAGTTCAGTGTACTTTGTGTAAAGAGAATAGGTTAGCTTTGAAAGTCGTTGGTTTAAATGTTCACTTTCGAGTTATCCATTCTTACACGAATTCTGAGTCGCGAGTCTATTGCAAAGACATTCTGTACCTTGGGTATCGACTGCATAACTCACTACAGTTTTTGACTAGTAAAATAAAAGTTAGGCAATACATTGGAGGTATGCTGTATGGATCAGTCAGAGTCCTGTGCAGGCCTAGCTGCATGTTTGCGGTTCCTCTTCAACGAGCAGACAAAGCCTTCTGGTCCAACATTTCTCATACTGTATTCTGGGCTAGTCTCATGGTTTCTACTTCCGGTTGCTACACACTACTAGTGTCGGATATTGCTTATAGACGGTTCGTATTTGAATTGAGGTTATTTTCTGATGGTCATTTTGATGCTATGAACTGAAAGGTTTGCGGTGAGGCTGCGGTATGCTACTGCAGCTTGTCGTAGTATTTTATCTGATGCGTATTCAGTTCTATAGATGTGTCTCCTATTCAGACTTACTTCCGTTGTTGAGAAAGGTAGATCATGTTCTGTGCTTGTGATACAGATTGGTATTTCATTTATAGTTAGCGTACTCGCTTCCTCACATTCCCACTAATTCTAATGTATTCAGGATTCGCTAGAGTAAGTAGAGATCTCTTTTTTTGTTTTGTTCTGTTTTTCATATAAGGTGGACTTGTTTGCCACGTGATCCGCATTAGGATGTGTGTAATTCTATTATTTGTTGCGGATTATTAAACTGGGTGTTAATAATAAGGAATTTAGTTAAAATACATACGATTTAATTTCTTTCCCATTCATAAAATTAATACTAAATTTCGGTTGCACATGTACTGTGATACTCATTTTTGAATCTGTGTTTGATTTGAGGTTTGAGCGTGAACTTTACAATGAAATCTGCCTTCAGCATACTGTTCTTAAGGTAACTAGTCCTGACGAAACTTTAAGACTACGTGCCGTCTCCAATTATGTTCGGTGTTACTAGTATATTTTATGTCATTAACTATGAGGTTCACATCAACACTGCACTTGGTCTGCCTACAAGGGAGCTCACGTATTCATTTCCAAGGTACATTGCAAACGTTCGAGAAGTAATCGTGCTCTTCAAATCATTTAAATGTTCATTCACGATTCCGTCTTTTCGGTTTGGGAAATGAAAGCATATACCAGTGTTGAATAAGTTTACAAAACCGCGATCAGATAACATTAACACTTATTCCTTGGCTAAAACTTTTACATATAAAGAAGTACATTTTAGGGCATTTTACTGAAGTCACACATTTTCGTATTTTCGTTTCATTCCAAAAACGAATAGGAGGCTGTAACTGTTCTATGTCTGTAGTTGATACCACACTGCCTAAGAATAGAAAACGTTTTAATTCTCTTTACATTCCAATTTACGTGCAACTGTCTGCAGCTCGACGAACGCAACATACTTTTCCGACCATCTGTTGAAGATCGCGAGAGGAGAGTCAACAAACAGTACGTCAATTTACGTTTACATTTTTTAAAATCTGAATCTGTTTCAAGTTGTTAATCGCAGTGATAAAAACTGCTTTTCGAGAGCCCTTGCATTGCCTGAAATCAAACTCGTGCTATCCTGATCTTCCTTCAACTGTCCCTTCGGTTCCTCGAAAAAGTTCCTCATTTTACGGACTATAAGACGCACTTCTTCCTTCAAAAAATTGCCTCCAAAATTCATGTGTGCCTTATACTCGAAGTTAATATACACTCCTGGAAATGGAAAAAAGGACACATTGATACCGGTGTATCAGACCCACCATACTTGCTCCGGACACTGCGAGAGGGCTGTACAAGCAATGATCACACGCACGGCACAGCGGACATACCAGGAACCGCGGTGTTGGTCGTCGAATGGCGCTAGCTGCGCAGCATTTGTGCACCGCCGCCGTCAGTGTCAGCCAGTTTGCCGTGGCATACGGAGCTCCATCGCAGTCTTTAACACTGGTAGCATGCCGCGACAGCGTGGACGTGAACCGTATGTGCAGTTGACGGACTTTGAGCGAGGGCGTATAGTGGGCACGCGGGAGGCCGGGTGGACGTACCGCCGAATTGCTCAACACGTGGGGCGTGAGGTCTCCACAGTACATCGATGTTGTCGCCAGTGGTCGGCGGAAGGTGCACGTGCCCGTCGACCTGGGACCGGACCGCAGCGACGCACGGATGCACGCCAAGACCGTAGGATCCTACGCAGTGCCGTAGGGGACCGCACCGCCACTTCCCAGCAAATTAGGGACACTGTTGCTCCTGGGGTATCGGCGAGGACCATTCGCAACCGTCTCCATGAAGCTGGGCTACGGTCCCGCACACCGTTAGGCCGTCTTCCGCTCACGCCCCAACATCGTGCAGCCCGCCTCCAGTGGTGTCGCGACAGGCGTGAATGGAGGGACGAATGGAGACGTGTCGTCTTCAGCGATGAGAGTCGCTTCTGCCTTGGTGCCAATGATGGTCGTATGCGTGTTTGGCGCCGTGCAGGTGAGCGCCACAATCAGGACTGCATACGACCGAGGCACACAGGGCCAACACCCGGCATCATGGTGTGGGGAGCGATCTCCTACACTGGCCGTACACCACTGGTGATCGTCGAGGGGACACTGAATAGTGCACGGTACATCCAAACCGTCACCGAACCCATCGTTCTACCATTCCTAGACCGGCAAGGGAACTTGCTGTTCCAACAGGACAATTCACGTCCGCAGGTACCCCGTGCCACCCAACGTGCTCTAGAAGGTGTAAGTCAACTACCCTGGCCAGCAAGATCTCCGGATCTGTCCCCCATTGAGCATGTTTGGGACTGGATGAAGCGTCGTCTCACGCGGTCTGCACGTCCAGCACGAACGCTGGTCCAACTGAGGCGCCAGGTGGAAATGGCATGGCAAGCCGTTCCACAGGACTACATCCAGCATCTCTACGATCGTCTCCATGGGAGAATAGCAGCCTGCATTGCTGCGAAAGGTGGTTATACACTGTACTAGTGCCGACATTGTGCATGCTCTGTTGCCTGTGTCTATGTGCCTGTGGTTCTGTCAGTGTGATCATGTGATGTATCTGACCCCAGGAATGTGTCAATAAAGTTTCCCCTTCCTGGGACAATGAATTCACGGTGTTCTTATTTCAATTTCCAGGAGTGTAAAAACGTCAAGTGTTTGACTTATAATTCCAGCCAGTCTTAAAAAGCGGCCATATATTCGATGCTACTGGAAACCTGTCTCTGTCTGTTAACATTGGATTCAGAAACCCAGAACACTCTCTAGCCTATGATTCGTCATTGCAGTCTACGGTGCCAGTGAACTAGTATTGAAATTGATTTGTGTTATCGGTAACAGAACAATATTTTTGCTATCAGCCAGTAATAGAAAAAAATAAAAGGTGTACACATGATGCGGGCTATAACTTGAAAGTAACAGCATATGCAGAAGAACGTCAAAACAGAGCAGTTGAGCGGCATTTCGACCCTCCACAAACAGACAAAAGCCATCCGCTATTGGCGGGCTGGTAAAGAAGAACAGAAAAATATGAGAAAAACTAAATGTGCAAATAGAAGACTGGATGCAAAATGGGAAAATCTAGAAGATGGCAATTTTCAGGGAATTTAAAGGTCATTTCAGTTTTATAATCTAAGTATTTTTAGTATCGTTTTGCAGTTTAGTAACAAAAAGAGTAAAAATGTCATTTAAGAAAAGAGCTTAAAAATTAAGATGCATTTTATAGCTTGTAGCGTCTTATAGTCCGTAAAATACGGTATTCTTCTATTTTTTATACATGTGATGATATTGCGTATATGGTACTTTTTTATGTGTTACCGCTCCTGATTAATTCTTTTTAATGATAAGATGACACTTCCACAGTTACACAGATAATATAGTTATTTCTCCACCCACTGTCATGTTGCCTGTAATGACTGGCATTAGTTTCCAGTTCACGTTCGGTGTTTTTTCGTTCAGGTAAGGTTATTGTGTTTTTATTACTATCTTCTTTCACCGTGACCTCATTTTCAAGTTACCCTTCTGGGCAACTATAAAGCTTCCCAAATATTGTTCCCATATTCTCCTCTTATTTTCTACTTCCAATACCCAATTACCTTTTCATCTCTAATCAATGTGCTCCTTATTATACGATCGCTAAGGTGACTGTTAATTAATCTATATACAGAATCTATGTTTCTGTTTATATGAAACAGAAATCAGAAAAATGACATATAAAACGAATTTACCAAAGTATAATGAAATAGTTTTTAGTGAGTGAATATGTAGAGACTTTATTAAAGCCACAGCTCCATCAAAAGCTCTATGTCCATGGACGTTTACCATACAATTGCATTTGAAGAAGCCTTTATGGAGTCGATACAGCCTCCCTGAAATATTTTTATTGTGCAGTCGCTACCAACGCGTTCTACTGCTTGCATCATTGCATCACAATCACAGTGCGGTCTGCGTACATAACCTCATTTATGAAGGAATGCTTTGCATTTTGCATGCCTCGTTCTGATGCTGGAGAGGTTTCTTCAGGTCTTTCTTGGTAACTGCACGCCTGTAGGCGGATTGGCTTTCAAACAATGCCATCTTAGCTTTCCAGGGCTTTTCTAAATTGCTGTAAGTGTTTCGATGAAGACTGTTTAAATACATCCTCACTTTCTATATTTAATCCTGTAATGTGCAAGCTAATAAATAATTCAGTTGACTGGAGAGTTTCCAGGAACTGATGTGTTGCTTACCTTACTCCATTCTCGATAAACTGTCGGCAATCGTCCGAGAACTGATGGTGTAATTTACACTGAAAGCCTCCCAACACATTTTTGCCATAACCTGCGATTTCATTAACAACTATGACCCTGGTATGTAACGCCTCTGTAACACTGCCCTCTCATAGAAAATGTACATGTGATATGTGTGCATAAACGCAAACTGACTAACTTTGTTTCTTAAGTTTCGTAGCGGCAAGAACATTCGCAAAAGCGCAACTTTCACAGTGGTAAGAACATTCGCAAATGCTCAACAGAATATTTGAGGAAGGAGTTTAACAAGAGTTAAACTATAAGCCTATGTAGGGACCTCATATGACAACCAACTATTCAAAGCTAAGAATTACATCTCACAGTAGTAATTTGTAATTCCTACCATGAGAATGTTTTTGCTCTCTGTATCCTACAGCACCCAGGAAACTGTAAAGATCTGAGCTAGTATGAAAGCAGAAATCTGTGTCAAAGTTTCCGTCTCCGGGCCACCTATCTTGAAGTTCAACGCAGACTTACCAGCACGGCTGAAAATAAAATGTGATCACTGCTTAAGGCAGCCCAATCCCCCTCGGCTTTAAATGCAATTAAAGCGAATGACGTACATTCGAGAACGTAGTTCTTAAGTCAATACATAAAGAGGACTGGAGTACGGAAAAGGTTAACTTGAACAAACACCAATGGAGAGCCCCGCGGGGTAGCCGTGCGATCTCCTGCGCCTTGCCACGGTTCGTGTGGCTCCCACTGTCGGAAGTCCGAGTCCACCCTCGGGAAGGAGTGTGTTTGTTGTCCTTAGCGTAAGTTAGTTTAACTTGGATTAAGTAGTGTGTAAGCCTAGGGACCGATGACCTCAGCACTTTGATCCATAGTAACTTACCACAAATCTCCAAATTTCCAAGGGGAGTGAAAATAAGTTCGCAAGAATCCCATATTAAGTACACGCTAAATGTATTGTCCAATAATTGAATACAAAAATCTTCTGTTTATATACAAATCCCATTCAACAGACCACGTGTCTTTACATGGCCATCCATAAATTGCTTTTGTGCCATCTGTCTTCTACTGGTTTGATGCAGCCAGCCACACATTCCTCTCCTGTGCCAACCTCATCAGAGCAGCACTTGCAACCTACGTCCTCAATTATTTGCTAGTTGTATTCCAATCTCTGTCTTCCTCTACAGTTTTTATCCTCTACAGCTTTCTCTAGTACCATGGAAGTCATTCCATGATGTCTTAACAGATGTCGTATCATACCGTCCCATCTCCTTTTCATTGTTTTCCACATATTCCTCTCCTCTCCGATTCTGCGCAGAACCTCCTCATTCCTTACGTTAACAGTCCACTTAATTAAAAAAAAAAAAATGGTTCAAATGGCTCTGAGCACTATGGGACTTAACATCTTTGGTCATCAGTCCCCTAGAACTTAGAACTACTTAAACCTAACTAACCTAAGGACATCACACACATCCATGCCCTAGGCAGGATTCAAACCTGCGACCGTAGCAGTCGCGCGGTTACGGACTGAGCGCCTAGAACCGCTAGACCACCGCGGTCGGCACTTAATTTTCAACATTCGTATGTAGCACCATTCGATTCTCTTCTGTTCCGGTTCCCCCCCCCCCCCCCCACTCACCCCCCTCAATCCATGTTTCACTACCATACAATGCTGTGCGCCAAACGTACATTCTCAGAAATTAAGGCCTATGATTGATACTAGTAGACTTATCTTTGCCAAGAATGCCCTTTTTGCCAGTGCTAGCCTGCTTTTGATATCCTCCTTGCTCCGCCCGTCATTGGTTATTTTGCTTCCTAGGCAGTAGAATTCCTTAACTTCATCTACTTCGTGACCATCAATCCTGGTTCTAGCAGCTTTTCTTTCTCGCTGTTCTCATTTCTGCTACTTCTTATTACTTTCGTCTTTCTTCGATTTGCTCTCAGTCCAGGGGCGAAAAACTACATTTCTGTCTTACATTCCTTTTAATTCAAGCACTTCGTGTTTGATCGCCCACTCTTATTATTCCCTCTTGGCTCTTGTACTTACTATATAATACCCGTCTCTCCCTATAGCTTACTCCTTTTTTCCTCAGGATTTCGAACATCTTGCACCATTTTACATTGTCGAACGGTTTTTGCAGGTCGAAAAATCCTAAAAATATGTCTTGATGCTTCTTTAGTCTTGCTTCCATTATCTACCGAAACGTCAATATTGCCTCTCTGGAGCCTTTACCTTTCCTAAAGCCAAACTGATCGTCACCTAACATAGCCTCAATTTTCTTTTCCATTCTTCTATATATTATTCAGCAACTTGGATGCAAGCTGACTGTGAAATAATTCCAGCACTTTTCGGCGGTTTCAATCTTCGGAATTGTGTGGATGATGTTTTTCCGAAAGTCAGATGGTATGTCGCCAGACTCATACATTCTACACACCAACATGAATAGTCGTTTTGTTGCCACTTCCCCCAATGATTTCAGAAATTCTGATGGAATGTTATCTATCCTCTCTGCCTTATTTGACCGTAAGTCTTCCAAATCTGTCTTAAATTCTGATTCTAATACTGGATCTCCTATCTCTACTAAATCGACTCCTTTTTCCTCTTCTATCACATCAGACAAATCTTCCCCCTCATAGAGACCTTCAATGTACTCATCCCACTTATCCGCTCTCTCCTCTGCATTTAACAGTAGAATTTCCGTTGCACTCTTAATGTTACCATCATTGCTTTTAAGCTGACCAAGGGTTATTTTGATTGTATTATGTAGTGAGTCTATACTTTCGACAATCATTTTTTTCGATTTCTTCATATTTTTCATACAGCCATTTTGTCTTAGCTTCTCTGCACTTCCTATTTACTTCATTCCTCAGCGACTTCTATTTTTGCATTCCTGAATTTCCCTGAAAATTTTTGTACTTCCTTCTTTCGTCGATCAACAGAAGTATTTCTTCTTTTACCCATGGTTTCTCCGCAGATACCTTCTTTGTACCTATTTTTTCTTATCCACAAATAACAAGCGAAAAAATTCGCCTTTTCGTTCGTCCATCCTTGTGATTGAAGGTCTGGGGGACTTCGGTCGTTCACTTATGTATGAAAATGAAACACCTACAGCCGTCCTTATGATGTCATTTATTGTATGGCTCCCACTTTCGATGCTTCAGTACAACATCTTCGGGGTTTAGCAGATGCTGAGGGGCATTTTTCGTTGCGACGGAATCTTCTCACGAAATTCCAGTCATCAACTTTCTCCTCCGAATGTGAAAATATTTAGTTGACACCGACCTACATAGGGAGAAAAGATCACCACGATAAAATAAGGGAAATTAGAGCTCGTACGGAAAGGTACAGCTGTTCTTTCTTTCCGTGCGCTATACGAGATTGGAATAATAGAGAACTGTGAAGGTGGTTCGATGAACCCTCTGCCAGGTACTTAAATGTGATTTGCAGAGTATTCATGTAGACGTAGAGGTTAAAAACACATCGCAAACGCAATGCATCAGTGGTCAACATCTGTAACTGCTTCTAGCATACTACCTGCTACGGCCTGAAGATGGTTCACTGAAGCACCGAAACTGGTAGCTATTATCTGTAGAGGGTTGGGGTTGTTTTGGGGAAGGAGACCAGACAGCGAGGTCATCGGTCTCATCGGATTAGGGAAGGACGGGGAAGGAAGTCGGCCGTGCCCTTTGAAAGGAACCATCCCGGCATTTGCCTGTAGCGATTTAGGGAAATCACGGAAAACCTAAATCAGGATGGCCGGACGCGGGATTGAACCGTCGTCCTCCCGAATGCGAGTCCAGTGTAAACTGGTAGCCATAGAATAAATGACATCATAATAATGGCTGTAGGTGTTTGATTTTATTACATAAAATAATCACCGGTTACTGATTCCTATGTGTTCCAAAGAAGTTGTGACGAAAAAACAGCTACCTTATTTTTCCGATGTTGAAGTCCATTGCAAAACGTATCGCAGAAAGAAATATACACTCCTGGAAATGGAAAAAAGAATACATTGACACCGATGTGTCAGACCCACCATACTTGCTCCGGACACTGCGAGAGGGCTGTACAAGCAATGATCACACGCACGGCACAGCGGACACACCAGGAACCGCGGTGTTGGCCGTCGAATGGCGCTAGCTGCGCAGCATTTGTGCACCGCCGCCGTCAGTGTCAGCCAGTTTGCCGTGGCATACGGAGCTCCATCGCAGTCTTTAACACTGGTAGCATGCCGCGACAGCGTGGACGTGAACCGTATGTGCAGCTGACGGACTTTGAGCGAGGGCGTATAGTGGGCATGCGGGAGGCCGGGTGGACGTACCGCCGAATTGCTCAACACGTGGGGCGTGAGGTCTCCACAGTACATCGATGTTGTCGCCAGTGGTCGGCGGAAGGTGCACGTGCCCGTCGACCTGGGACCGGACCGCAGCGACGCACGGATGCACGCCAAGACCGTAGGATCCTACGCAGTGCCGTAGGGGACCGCACCGCCACTTCCCAGCAAATTAGGGACACTGTTGCTCCTGGGGTATCGGCGAGGACCATTCGCAACCGTCTCCATGAAGCTGGGCTACGGTCCCGCACACCGTTAGGCCGTCTTCCGCTCACGCCCCAACATCGTGCAGCCCGCCTCCAGTGGTGTCGCGACAGGCGTGAATGGAGGGACGAATGGAGACGTGTCGTCTTCAGCGATGAGAGTCGCTTCTGCCTTGGTGCCAATGATGGTCGTATGCGTGTTTGGCGCCGTGCAGGTGAGCGCCACAATCAGGACTGCATACGACCGAGGCACACAGGGCCAACACCCGGCATCATGGTGTGGGGAGCGATCTCCTACACTGGCCGTACACCACTGGTGATCGTCGAGGGGACACTGAATAGTGCACGGTACATCCAAACCGTCATCGAACCCATCGTTCTACCATTCCTAGACCGGCAAGGGAACTTGCTGTTCCAACAGGACAATGCACGTCCGCATGTATCCCGTGCCACCCAACGTGCTCTAGAAGGTGTAAGTCAACTACCCTGGCCAGCAAGATCTCTGGATCTGTCCCCCATTGAGCATGTTTGGGACTGGATGAAGCGTCGTCTCACGCGGTCTGCACGTCCAGCACGAACGCTGGTCCAACTGAGGCGCCAGGTGGAAATGGCATGGCAAGCCGTTCCACAGGACTACATCCAGCATCTCTACGATCGTCTCCATGGGAGAATAGCAGCCTCCATTGCTGCGAAAGGTGGATATACACTGTACTAGTGCCGACATTGTGCATGCTCTGTTGCCTGTGTCTATGTGCCTGTGGTTCTGTCAGTGTGATCATGTGATGTATCTGACCCCAGGAATGTGTCAATAAAGTTTCCCCTTCCTGGGACAATGAATTCACGGTGTTCTTATTTCAATTTCCAGGAGTGTATCACTGAATGATCTGAAACCACGTAACGTATAATCTCGTAAATACGGCACAGAACTTCTCACCACAATCCAGAGCGTAATTGGTTGATATGCACAATGCAATATCATAGGACAAGTGTCTACATTACCAAACGGATCAGCAGGGCCACATGGCAACTGGTGGAAGAAAATTTAGTGCACCCAAGGACTGGTTTTTCGTATGCCAACCACGCGGCCCGGCGAACTAATTCAGCCGCCCAGCCTTTTTATTGCACGATTCGCGTCAAAACACAGTGTTTCCACCGAAAAGTGGCTACAGATCTTGACAGACAGGTACTTACCGATGTGCTCGCGCATACGCAACATTAAAGGTGTGTAAAACAGGCGCCTTTCAACATAAGACATGTTTATTTGTTTTGTTGGCCTCCAGAATTAGCAGTCATCGCCGAAACACGTTTGTTCAGAATAGGTAATTGAACAGAGAAAATATACAAACGCTTAATAAATATAATGATGAGTAAACTAAACATGTGTAAGTTATTAATTCATACTACTTCTCAAATTTAGTAATATGAGATACAGATAAATGAAAATACCAGTCCTACTGATTCTTCCCTATGCTCTTAAGAAAGCTGACAATCACTCTATACAGGCGAATGTCTTTAGAAACCAACAGCGAAGACGCTGATTGAGGGAGGTGGCCACCCACACTTATCAAAGTCATCAGGAATTCCGATCGTTCATCGTCAAATTTAGTACACGAATACAAGATGTGATTTACATTACCTTGTGACACGTAATCACACTCACATGCAGTTGAAACGTAAATGTATACAGATGCATAGGAAACGAGGCCCGAATAAAGCGCAGTCGAATGATAGTGGAAATCATAGCTTGCACCAAACGTCTCCTTGTGAACGACGGCCTTGTGGGAATTTAAGATTATAATGCTGCATAATATCCACCTTTCGCCGCGCGGGATTAGCCGAGTGGTCTTAGGCGCTGCAGTCATGGACTGTGCGGCTGGTCCCGGCAGAGGTTCGAGTCCTCCCTCGGGCATGGGTGTGTGTGTTTGTCCTTAGGATAATTTAGGTTAAGTAGTGTGTAAGCTTAGGGACTGATGACCTTAGCAGTTAAGTCCCATAAGATTTAACACACACTTGAACAATATCCACCTTTCGTTTGTTGGGACACATTGCCCGCATCTCGTGGTCGTGCGGTAGCGTTCTCGCTTCCCACGCCCGGGTTCCCGGGTTCGATTCCCAGCGGGGTCAGGGATTTTCTCTGCCTCGTGATGGCTGGGTGTTGTGTGCTGTCCTTAGGCTAGTTAGGTTTAAGTAGTTCTAAGTTCTAGGGGACTGATGACCATAGATGTTAAGTCCCATAGTGCTCAGAGCCATTTGGGACACATTCCGCAAGTCTCGCCGCTGCTGTTCTCTGTGGCTCTTGACTTCACGTAAGTAGTCTAAATATGGTAATTTCAGATCAAGAACAATTTCTGTAGCTGCAGCTTTCCTCGCTAAGACATCAGCTTCCTCATTATAGCTGATGCCAGCGTAGGACTGCACCCACAGCAGAATGATTGCCTGTTATCTCCGCTTACAGTAAAAATATTCCAGTACCACTTCCAAAATATAACGATTGTTTTAGTCCATCTTCGGTGTTGAATTCCTTTACTAACACTCAGGGAGACGGACACGATTAATATCTTTGAGAAGAAAGTTGAAGATACAAACTTAATTCCTTCCAAAATTGCCACAGAACCCGTCGTAAAAACGGAAGCACTTTTAGGCAGTTGGTAGGTTTTATTTATTTGGATCTGAGGGCATAAGTACATGGAGTACACTCCACCAGTGAAACTTTGGATCCATCAATGTATGTACAGATATAACTAGGCTACTGAGCTTCAATGACACGATTAAATCTGCAACTTACGTTCTCACTCGGCTTGATTCTCATATTATAATAACAGACTGGAATCTTATGTATATTGAAGGTGTGGTGGTGGTGGTTAAATGAAAGGAAAGGAAAGGGACTATTTATGTCACCTGCATCCTAAAGAACAGACACCATGCATTCATATAAAAGATTGGAATCTGGTAGCTGTGTTAAGCTCGAATTCATACAAAGGCAAATGTGCAGAACATCTTATAGAATATATGACAGGAAACCAAGAGTCGCAGCTTGTGCAGGCCACCGGAATTTTAGCGCTTCTGTTGGAGGCATTCCGTAACTAGTAAACGTAGTGTCTACTTTTATAGGCAGGACTTTCTATGAAAGCCATTCCTTGACTGAAAAATTTATTTGACGGCATTTGACGTCTAATGCTTAAGGTCATCTCTCCTGGCGCCGTCAAAAGAGCATTAGTAGATGTCGAACGCGTGGCTCCAAGGGAGACACGAATGGCTCTGAACTGAAGAAAAATTTTGGAGAGGTAAATCTTTGGCGCAATGTGATACAGCATCCAACCATAGTCCACTATCGGTCGAATAATCCCTCGGTACTCTGTGCGTAGAGTACTTGACGCGCTCCCCACCACATACGGGTGAAAGAGTGGATTACATTTCATCCTTTCTCGATTTTCTAACAATGAATTGTATGCGAGGCGCCCAGCGGGGGCGAGAGTCAAACATCTTTCCAAGGAATCGAGAATGAGAAGTTACATGGAAAGCATACTTTCCGCATGTGGCGTGATCAAAAATGCGAGCAGTGTTTGATTTATAAAGAGGTACGATCACCGATTTCTCAGCCGGGATATCCAACACATTGTTAGACAGCCATTCATAGATGTGTTCTATTGCTGTAATTCCGTTTTAGCCTGAAGATATGAGTCTGCAGTTAAATAAACGAAAACATCGTCTGCATATGATTAAATTTTTTGTCCGTAGAGTGATAAGATTTAGAGCAAATAATCACTCTACCGACAAAAAATACTTAAGATTTAAAGTACATACAGAATATACAAGAGGGTTGTTAAAACTGCACCCTGGGGCAGGCCCTGAGAGACAAGAAACGGACCGAACATGTTTCCTTTATATCTGATAGAGGTTGTTCTTTGAGCGACCAGGCAACTGATGCCACGTATCACCCTCGAAGGAATTCCAAGATCCATCAGCTTGTTCAAGAAGAATCGGTATCTGCATGTGATCATAAGGTCCCTTAACGTCAAGAAAAGCGGCAACGGCCGTTTTTCTCTTTTCGTTTGTAAGGCTGAGATGATGCCCATAGCAAGCGAATATACACTCATGCTCATAAATGAAGGATAATTGCAGAATGTGGTGCCACACAACGCGCAACTATACAAAACTGGCGCTAACAGCATAGACACATAGGGAACACAGACGACACAGAACTGTAAGTCTACGGTTTTGGTGATAAGTTAAGAAAACCGTTCCAAAACACATGTGCTATAAACGCCACTGTTTCCTGCGCTTGTACCCAGACATCAATATGGGATATGATCACCATGCACGTGTACACAGGCCGCACAACGGGTTGGAATACTCTGGATCAGGTGGTCTAGCAGCTGCTGGGTCATAGCCTCCCATCCTTGCACCAGTGCCTGTCGGAGTTCCTGAAGTGTCCTAGGGGTTTGAAGACGTGCAGCGACACGTCGACCGAGAGCATCTCAGGCGTGCTCGATGGGATTTAGGTCTGGAGAACAGGCAGGCCACTTCATTCACCTGATATCTTCTGTTTGAAGGTACTCCTCCACCATGAAAGCTCGGTGGAGCCGTGCGTTATCATCCATCAGGAGGAACGTGGGACCCACTGCACCCCTGAAAAGGCGGACATACTGGTGCAAAATGACGTCCCGATACACCTGACCTGTTACAGTTCCTCTGTCAAAGACATGCAGGGGTGTACGTGCACCAATCATAATCCCACCCCACACCATCAAACCACGACCTGCTCACAGGTCCCTTTCGAGGACATTAAGGGGTTGTTATCTGGTTCCTGGTTCACGCCAGATGCAAACCCGGCGAGAATGATCAGATTATACCTGGACTCGTCCGTGAACATAGCCTGAGACCACTGTTCCAATGACCATGTACTGTGTTCTTGGCACCAGGCTTTACGGGCTGTCCTGTGACCAGGGAATGAACTTTGCAGGACTCCGGGCGAATAAACCATGTCTGTTCAGTCGTCTGTAGACTGTATGTCTGGGGACGACTGTTGGAGTGGCTGCGGAAAGGTCCTGAGCAAGGCTACCTGCAGTACTCCGTGGCCGTCTGCGGGCACTAATTGTGAGATATCGGTCTTCTTGTGGTGTTGTGCAGTGTGGACGTCCAGTACTGTAGCGCCTGGACACGTTTCCTGTCTGCAGGAATCGTTGCCATAATCTTGAGACCACACTTTGTGGCACATGGAGGCCCCGTGGTATATGACCTGCTGTGTTTGACCAGCCTCCTGTCGCCCTAGTATTCTACCCCTCATAACGTCATCAATATGTGCTCTTTGAGCCATTTTCAACACACAGTCACCATTAGCACGTCTGAAAACATGTGAATACTTACTCACTGCACCGTACTCTGACATGCACCAACACACCTCTGCGTATGTGGACTGCTGCAAGCACCACCGACGACCGCAGATCAAATGCACCGCATGGTCATACCCCGAAGTGATTTCAACCCGCAAACCGGCCACCAGAGCGTTGTTTCACCATGTATCAGCGTTATCCTTAATTTATGAGCATGAATGTAGGTCGTAAATAGTCCCTTTGCCTTTTCTAAATCCGCATTGACTCCCACGTATTAAATTAGACTTTTCAAGTCAGCATTTCAATCGCATTTCAGTCATTCGCCCCAGCGTCTTTGCTACACAAGACGACACGGCAATCGATCGGTAGTTAAAGGAGCTACCTGAAACTTTCCCATATTTCAGAACTGGAATTATAACTTGCGCCTAGCAAATTTCCAGTAGGTCCCGTCTCGTCCAATAATGTTTAAAAATGAACAAGGTCGTATTCTGGGCAGATTCTCAAGCGTAGTATAATATATGGAATCAATACCAGTACACCTGTCGCTCTATGATTATTAGCATCAATCAGTTCTTTTTTAGAGAATGGGCGAAGCAAGATGTGCTGATAGTCATCTTCAACAGGAGATATGTAATGCTGGAATGGGACCGAGGGAGAACCGAGCGTATCGACAAATCCCTCTCTCCAGGAAGTTGTAGTAGGAAGAGTGAACTGCTGACGGCTGCCTGTAAAAGCCTTTGTTTTATTCTAATAATGGATAGTAGTATTCGGCAACAGAACTCTGCGTGACCTCCCAAGCTTTTTCCAGTCAGTTTTCTAATAATATTGTTTCTAGTTTTAATTTGAGGTTCCGTCATTTGAAGATGTTTCTTAAATGTCAAAAAACGATCGAGATAACATGTAGATATTTAGGATGTGGATTGTTGACAAATAACTTCGAAATTTCGCGAGCCTCGAGAAACAATGTGTAAACACACCTGGTGGAGTGGCAATGGCACATCTACCGTCAACAAAATATGCAAGCAATAGAACCAAACCATTTCGAAACCAGGGTTCTGTCCTGTCAGTGGATCGTGCTGTAATCTATATACGGTTGTCGGCCACCTCTTTGAACAGTTGCTATGAGCTTAATTCTCGTTACGAGGTGTAACATGTTTATATCAGCAAAAAAATTGAACATTACTTTCCGAATGTTAGTTCCGTATCTCACAGTGGTCAGTTTGGGCTCCTTTTAACGTCGGTATGGTTTTGATTCTAAAGGTTTGGGTCATCCTTTTTCCGTAACTTAATATCTTCGGATAGCCAACTCTTAAAGACCAGACACCATAGATGAAAGGCTACCTTTACCGTAAGCCCTCTTAATCTACTTGCAAAAATGTCAGTTTCTTAGCTCACCTAAATAAATCACGAATTCACTTTATGTAATGTCCAAGTGCCCTACTGACATTTTTGTGGTCGAGAATGAAACGGAATTTGTTTGGAATCTGACAAATCTGTTACAATGAGTCATGGCTAGTTGTTTCAAAGACAGTATCTGTTAGCGACAACATCCACACGTTCTTGAAGTTTTCTTCCTATAAAACTAAGGCTGCAGCTCCTTAAGAATATAATTGTGTCATCGGCGTATAGTCTCCCCGTCCAGAAAGTTAACATACCGTTAGATTAGTGGACAAGAGGGGTACGTGTATGTTACATGTTCCTCATATCTAAAGCAACTACCTTTCAATGTTGTTCACCAAAGCTTCACTGAAGTAGCAAATGGTCATGAAGACTAACTCATAAGGTTGACTTAGTCATCGATATTATTTGAACCATTTAGTTTTAATTATCTCATTTCCATTGTATTTTAAGCATGTTGTTGTGTAAATTGCGATTTTTTTTAAACAGAGAGACATATACTGCATATTACAAGCGAACAGAAATCGCACTGCACGAACATATTCAAACGTTTTACCTGCCCATTTCCAACTCGTACTAATTTAACGCAGTTTTCGGTAAATAAATTTCTCGTTTCCAAGTATAATGAACATCAGAATAAAATGTGTGCTCAGAAAGTTTCTGGAATAATTTAATTAATTCGAGAATTTATTCTGGTCCTGCTTTATCAAATTTACTAGAGGATAGCTAAAACTGCTAGTGTAATCATTAAAACGCCAGCTCCAGTTCATTACACTGACCTTTCTAATGTTAACACGGGTGTTTCATCTCTTTAAATATTCACTCTGCGTTATCTACGGCGTTTTTGGTTATTATTGAAAATATGATGGAGTGGGAGAAAACTTAGAGAATAATTTCCCCACTTCAGGAATCGCTATAGAAACTTTAAAAAACTTTGTATTTTTTATGTTTACTGTGTAATCGTGGCGCAGTGCTGAGCGTCTTTAACTGCTAATTTGAACCCCTCATGGTTAGATTGAAGTTCGATCAGAACTATTTTGAAAGCTTTGTAAAGTATCGTATGCCGTGACAGACATTTCCTGTTCAAGTACGAAGTTGTCAGGTAACGTACTTTTTAAACTCAAAAGGAATATGAGAGGTAGAAAGCACTGGGCAACTTGGTGCCATGGGTCCATAAAGTGGTCCCTCAGGGGGAAAGAATCACAGGGAAATGTGCTGTGTGGATACAGAAGTCAACGGTAATCTCTATTTCAAAGACACAATAAGTGCAGTAGCAAAACATAATACAGTCTCATTCTTTCTGATCTACGTAGCTGCTACAGAGAAGTAAATTCAAGGGACATGTTTGCACTTAACGCAATATTAAACTTCTTATTTTTAACGACTTTTGGGACCTAGAAAGCTTATGCTTCTGTTGAGCTACATTCTCACATGGAACAGCAGTAAGGAGTAAGCCTTGTGTTTCTCTATTCATAATAAATGTCTTCACTTGAACTGCTTGTTCAACATACACTGTCGTATCACATTAATGTGAACACCAGTCAAAAACCTGAACAACCACCTTCCACAGCGATGGTACCTACTGGGATGTGGGTCCATGTCGACTCCAGTGCCTTGTACAGTTCCGCTGTGTTTCTCGGTTGAGGACTGAGATCCGGGGAGTTTGGTAGCCAGGGAAGTACGGTACACACATCCTGGTTAGTTAATTACATGTTACACAGACCATTTGAACGATTGTTTTATCGGTATGCTGTGAAACGGATAAGTTTACAGGATATGTGTACATGGTCAGTGTTAACATTAAGGAACACATTATTCTTTGCAGTTCTTCTTACGCAACGGCACTAAATTAGTTTTTTTTTTTTTTACTGGCTACCAATTTTTAATTAGAAATTTACAAAATTGAACAGAAGGAGCAATCTACGAAATATGATTTTAAATTGTATTTCAAACTTGCTTCGTTACCTGTCTGAAATTTTATGCTATTGGATAAATAATAAAAAAAATTATTGCTGCATATTGACTTTCTTCGTGAGGCATTGATAGCTTCAACAATTCGCTCTAGTACTGTAGCCATAGTCATAATTGTTCTTCTCAAATTGTGATGGATTATTTATGACGAATTTCACTTGCGAATATAACGGGTGCACAGGAGGTACGGATGAATTTGAATTTTGCACCATTTTATCATATGATGGTTGGTAGCTCTGGTTTTTTCATGTTTGTTATCTACGATAGCCAGATAGCTTTTGTGTGGCAGATGTTTATTTTCGTCATGAAGCAGATGTGAGCTGAACAACGTATCCAAGTGATAAAAAGTTATGACGCAAACACGGCAGCCGTTCGTGATCTGCGTGTGACAGACGTAATGCTGCTCCAACCGGACCATCAGTTCGCAAGTTGATCCGGAAGTTTGAGATCACGGGTTCTGTTTCAAATAGTAAGAAAACAGAACAACCACTTTCTGTTGGAACACAAGGAAACATTGCTGTCGTGCGTGACAATTTGACAGTAAGCCCTAGAAAACTGGTTTGCCGACGAGCTCAATTCAATTTATCACCAAGTTCACTGTATGAAATCATTTCAAAGCGTATGAAAATGCATGCGTACAACATTCAGCTTACACAGGTGTTGAAGCCTGCAGATCACGGAAAGAGACATCGATTGGTGCAGTGGGTCTTGGCTCTACAATCGGACAACGAGAAATACACAAAAAGAACAATTTTCTGAGATGAGGCGCACTTTTACCTCAGTGGGTATGTGAGTCAGCAGAACTGCAGAATTTGGAGTAACGGAAATCCGCGAGTGACTGTGGAAGATGAGATGCATTCACAAGGCACGACTGTGTGGTTTGCGTTCTGGGCAGGAGTAGCGATCAGCCCGTATTTTTTTTCTTTGGAAATGATGAGGGAGCTGCCAACACTGTGAACGGCGACCGTTACCGAAACATGCTTTTTGATTGGTTTTTCCCTCTTATTGATGAAAATAACGATTTTTGGTTTCAACAAGATGGTGCGACGTGTCACACATCCCGTGAAACGATTGCTCCAGTGAATGGAAAGCTTCCTCAAAAAATTATCTCTTTGCATGGCACCCAGGAATGGTCTGCCATGTCATGCGATCTTACGCCTTGTGACTTTTTTTGTGGAGATTTGTAAAATCAAAAGTGTACGTGAACAAACCATAAGCAGTACACCAACTGAAGGATGAAATTAAAAGATTCATTAGCGCCATCCCACCAGATTTTTGTGAACGCATCATCGACAAGTTCAGTGAACGCAGTGCTCGTGTAGGATGCTTCCCACTTGTGTAATATAGGGTGCCTAGGAAGATGTTTTCTCAGACAGCTAAATAATATACAAGCAAATCATATTAAAAAAGTTTATTACAATAATTGAACTGACAATACTTAACTTCCGTATGTACAAGGTGGTGTCACAAGCAATTGGCGACAATTACGGTACATATCAGAGCAATAAGATTTTTCATTGTTCTCGAGCCGGCCGAAGTGGCCGTGCGGTTAAAGGCGCTGCAGTCTGGAACCGCAAGACCGCTACGGTCGCAGGTTCGAATCCTGCCTCGGACATGGATGTTTGTGATGTCCTTAGGTTAGTTAGGTTTAACTAGTTCTAAGTTCTAGGGGACTAATGACCTCAGCAGTTGAGTCCCATAGTGCTCAGAGCCATTTGAACCATTTTTTGAACCATTGTTCTCGATTAGATTATTTGGAGTATGCTCAAAGGAAGAAGACAAATAGCTGAATCTGTATGAGTGGGAAAACTAATTGCAGCACTGGATTCGAATTCGGAGGAGTAACGTTGAAATCGTCGTTCCTCCATCTTTATTTACTTCAAGGATCGCCCTTATGAATGCTACCTGTGCCAACACCCGAAATGGTGGTGATTTTATTTATGTCTTAACGCTATTACACATCCAAAACAGTTTAATGGGAATAGATAAATTACACACATACACACTCACACATATATCCTGAACTGAGGTTAAGATTCCCAAATCACTTGATGCTACAACGACGCCTAAGATGTATTCCTTCGACATTCTCTGCACAGTTCCAAGTACTATAAGGTATCCAGAATGAGATTTTCACTTTGCAGCGGAGTGTGCGCTGATATGAAACTTCCTGGCAGATTAAAACTGTGTGCCCGACCAAGACTCGAACTCGGGACCTTTGCCTTTCGCGAGCAAGTGCTCTACCATCTGAGCTACCGAAGCACGACTCACGGCCGGTGCTCACAGCTTTACTTCTGCCAGTACCTCGTCTCCTACCTTCCAAACTTTACAGAAGCTCTCCTGCGAACCTTGCAGAACTAGCACTCCTGAAAGAAAGGATACTGCGGAGACATGGCTTAGCCCCAGCCTGGGGGATGTTTCCAGAATGAGATTTTCACTCTGCAGCGGAGTGTGCGCTGATATGAAACTTCCTGGCAGATTAAAACTGTGTGCCCGACCGAGACTCTAACTCGGGACCTTTGCCTTTCGCGGGCAAGTGCTCTACCATCTGAGCTACCGAAGCACGACTCACGCCCGGTGCTCACAGCTTTACTTCTGCCAGTACCTCGTCTCCTACCTTCCAAACTTCGCAGAAGCTCTCCTGCGAACCTTGCAGAACTAGCACTCCTGAAAGAAAGGAAACATTCCCCAGGCTGTGGCTAAGCCATGTCTCCGCAGTATCCTTTCTTTCAGGAGTGCTAGTTCTGCAAGGTTCGCAGGAGAGCATCTGTAAAGTTTGGAAGGTAGGAGACGAGGTACTGGCAGAAGTAAAGCTGTGAGCTTTATTTGTGTTCTAAACAACGAGAAACCAGAGAGCTGTAACTATTACCGCCATTTCGTCAATTTTCAACAATGGTATGGTGCTAAGGTGCACCTACGTAGCTACCCATATTCCACTCTGAGTTTTCCTTGGTGCTAGGATTCGAATGGAGTGCTCTCAGCCTCGTGAGGCCATTCGCGAAACTACCTGAGTGACTTCAGTGAGAAGTAGCGGCGGCTCCAAGGTGTGTAAAGCTGACAACGGCTGGGAGAGCGGTGTGCTTACGCCACGTACCCCCACTTTGCATCCAGTGAGGCGCTCGTCAGAGGATGACGCGGCGGCTGGGGTCAGCACGGCGCACTTCTCTAGGCCCCAGCACGGAATATTTCATTTTCGATTTTAGCTCTAAGAGCTGCAGTCCGCTGAAATTTTGCACAACATAGTCGTAACCGTCAGATGCTAGAAAGATACCGCTGGGAGCGGCGAGCTGCTTCCGCTAGTTCAGGCGCCACGAGAATACTGCAGATTCTCCTCTTTAAAAATAGAGACTGGTTATTGTTTATTTAAGGGGCTGAGACGCCGGAGTCCCAGGCTGGAGAGCCCTGGCGTTCTCGTTGGGGCAGGCGGGACTTCCCCTTTAGCCCCTGCAGGCCAATCGCAGCATCTATCCCTTTTCAGCTCCCTCTCCTGCTAGGCATTTGTTTTCTACGTTCCACTAGCCCAGTAGTTTTCTGACGGTAGTGTTTTTGTGTGTATATGCTACTAAATTAATGTTTGTGTCGTTTTCTCTCTCTCTTTTTTTTTTTTTTTTTTGTTTATTGCGCCGAACGTCTGCTGAGAAGATTGGTTTCTACATCCTGTACACTTACTAGATGCAATTATAGAGTTTTAGAATGACATAGAAAAAATAAAGTCCCATAATTAATTTTTTGTTTAATGAGACTGATAGAAATGTGAAACAAATTGGCCCAGCAACTTGAAAAAGTGGAGACGTGCTGCGCTATTTTTTTTTTGTTTCTTCTAAAGGCCTACTGGAAAAAAAGTAGATGTATATTATCAAGATGATGAATTCTTTAAAACCTTATCACTACCCCTCATATAATACGCAAGAGCCGCTTCACAAGTGTGTGGTGAAGAGTTCATCATCTAGCAGTACCACTTCGCCCCCTCTTTTGCTCCTGTTGCGAATGGCACCTGGGAAGAACTACTGTTAATCAAACTTCCATATAAACTCGAAGTTACAGTCGTAGTCATTTATCGAAATATATGTACAAACAATCACTTGGAGTGTACAATGATATCATGATTCTTTTCATCCATACTTACTATTTTATCTTTGTAGTTACTAACGTAGAATAATGTATTCGTAATCAACAGAGGAACGGAAAAGACAACTGAAGACCTGCTAGAAGACGATCAGTTTGGCTTTAGGCGAGGTAAAGGCACTTTTGATGTTCTGCTTGATAATGGAGACAAGACTTAATATAAATCAACACATATTCGTAGGATGAATCGAACTGCGCAAAGAATTAAATCAATTTATGGGAACTGCGTGGCCTGTGCACATAAATCTGGTGCCACACAGCTCTAGAAATTTTACACGGCACTTTTAAAATACACTCCTGGAAATTGAAATAAGAACACCGTGAATTCATTGTCCCAGGAAGGGGAAACTTTATTGACACATTCCTGGGGTCAGATACATCACATGATCACACTGACAGAACCACAGGCACATATACACAGGCAACAGAGCATGCACAATGTCGGCACTAGTACAGTGTATATCCCACCTTTCGCAGCAATGCAGGCTGCTATTCTCCCATGGAGACGATCGTAGAGATGCTGGCTGGATGTAGTCCTGTGGAACGGCTTGCCATGCCATTTCCACCTGGCGCCTCAGTTGGACCAGCGTTCGTGCTGGACGTGCAGACCGCGTGAGACGACGCTTCATCCAGTCCCAAACATGCTCAATGGGTGACAGATCCGGAGATCTTGCTGGCCAGGGTAGTTGACTTACACCTTCTAGAGCACGTTGGGTGGCACGGGATACATGCGGACGTGCATTGTCGTGTTGGAACAACAATTTCCCTTGCCGGTCTAGGAATGGTAGAACGATGGGTTCGATGACGGTTTGGATGTACCGTGCACTATTCAGTGTCCCCTCGACGATCACCAGTGGTGTACGGCCAGTGTAGGAGATCGCTCCCCACACCATGATGCCGGGTGTTGGCCCTGTGTGCCTCGGTCGTATGCAGTCCTGATTGTGGCGCTCACCTGCACGGCGCCAAACACGCATACGACCATCATTGGCACCAAGGCAGAAGCGACTCTCATCGCTGAAGACGACACGTCTCCATTCGTCCCTCCATTCACGCCTGTCGCGACACCACTGGAGGCGGGCTGCACGATGTTGGGGCGTGAGCGGAAGACGGCCTAACGGTGTGCGGGACCGTAGCCCAGCTTCATGGAGACGGTTGCGAATGGTCCTCGCCGATACCCCAGGAGCAACAGTGTCCCTAATTTGCTGGGAAGTGGCGGTGCGGTCCCCTACGGCACTGCGTAGGATCCTACGGTCTTGGCGTGCATCCGTGCGTCGCTGCGGTC
This sequence comes from Schistocerca nitens, assembly GCF_023898315.1. Classification (NCBI taxonomy): domain Eukaryota; kingdom Metazoa; phylum Arthropoda; class Insecta; order Orthoptera; family Acrididae; genus Schistocerca; species Schistocerca nitens. The sequence goes on from NC_064622.1 coordinate 407,483,729, forward strand.
CGGTCCCAGGTCGACGGGCACGTGCACCTTCCGCCGACCACTGGCGACAACATCGATGTACTGTGGAGACCTCACGCCCCACGTGTTGAGCAATTCGGCGGTACGTCCACCCGGCCTCCCGCATGCCCACTATACGCCCTCGCTCAAAGTCCGTCAACTGCACGTACGGTTCACGTCCACGCTGTCGCGGCATGCTACCAGTGTTAAAGACTGCGATGGAGCTCCGTATGCCACGGCAAACTGGCTGACACTGACGGCGGCGGTGCACAAATGCTGCGCAGCTAGCGCCATTCGACGGCCAACACCTCGGTTCCTTGTGTGTCCGCTGTGCCGTGCGTGTGATCATTGCTTGTACAGCCCTCTCGCAGTGTCCGGAGCAAGTATGGTGGGTCTGACACACCGATGTCAATGTGTTGTTTTTTCCATTTCCAGGAGTGTAGACAGTTCATTCAATTTGGAATAGAGAATCTCGACGATTCTTGCATGTATGGACATTAATACTAGGAAGATATCGGGCCAAGGGATTCCAAGGTTTTCGACAATCGTTTAATTTCAAGATTCAAGTCGGATAAAAATTGATAAAAGAAATAGTGTTTCTTGTGAGATAAGTAAAAATTGACAGTTTCCGGGTTTTTCCTTTATTTCATCTGTGAAGCCTTGTTTCTTGCCAGACGCCGTGATAATAGGCCAACTGTTTTCATTAGTGACTTTGGGAGTACCAAAATATGATACATAAATGGCCGTATCTTTTGGTGCCATTGTCTTAGAGGCTCACATTTATTACACCGCCAAGCGACTACAGACCTTAGTATCTGATACAGATTTCCAGTTGATACGCCTACTTGTTCCCGATAAAAAGGGGTCTTAACAGACGGACGGACGGACAGTCAAATAACAAATGACAAAAGAAATTTAAAAAAAAAAATGGTTCAAATGGCTCTGAGCACTATGCGACTTAACTTCTGAGGTCATCAGTCGCCTAGAACTTAGAACTAATTAAACCTAACCAACCTAACCAACCTAAGGACATCACACACATCCATGCCCGAGGCAGGATTCGAACCTGCGACCGTAGCGGTCACGCGGTTACAGACTGAAGCGCCTTTAACCGCACGGCCACACCGGCCGGCCGAAATTTTCATGTTTTATAATTATAAACCCACAATTTTCAGACTTTTCGTTAACTTGTACAGTGAAACCTTGCATATTAACAAATGTAATGATTCTAGCCAACGGGAAGTACCCTATGGGTCTCGAACAGTGAGTTTGCAAGTGTAAAAGTATGTGAGATGAATGGCCGTACCTTTTGACTGCATTGACATAGGAGTTTCAGTTTCTTACATAGGTAAGGGACCGTAGACCTTAGTATGTGACATAAATTTCAAAATTCATACATCCACCCTATCCTGAGAAAAAGCGATTTAACAGGAGGACAGATAGACAGACAGACAACAAGGTGATCGATACTGTGTGGGTTCCGTTTTCACCGACTGGGGTACGGAAACCTGAAAACAACGTATGTCTCTTTGTAGGTATCTTATTTATAACCAGATAATTGGGAAGGTGTTCTGGTACCACAGAAATACCTTGTCTACCTCATCATTGCAGAAAAGAACGAAGTTAATGACAAAACATTATGAAGAACCTTCTAAGTCCCATACAAGGAAACTGACAAGTGCCAGTAATAAAGTTTTATTTTTGTTTCTTTTTCGAGAGCCATTAATACAGAGGGACTGTTTTGTTATTGATCATACTAGCACAGAAATACAGCAGAAAATTTTGAGAAGTAGAACTGTGGTCAACAAAAACCACTTCGCATTCCTTTTAAATTTTGTACGAGAGAATAACATATATACAAACAAAAAAACTTCAGATTATCCACGACTTTGTAGACAATTGTAATGGGAAGTTGGAAAGCTGGGCAGCAGCAGAAATGTTTTTTAATGAACAAGTTAATAAAAAATGGTTCAAATGGCTCTGAACACTACGGGACTTAACATCTGAGGTCATCAGTCCGCTAGAACTCTGAACTACCTAAACCTAACTAACCTAAGGACATCACACAGATCCATGCCTTAGGTAGGATTCGAACCTGCGACCGTAGCGGTCGCGCGGTTCTACACTGAAGCGCTTAGAACCGCTCGGCCACTGCGGAAGGCGGAACAAGTTAATACAACAAACACAAGAGTTACTTTACTTGAATTTCTTGAGGCATACAAAGACTCATGGCATATAATAAAGCAAGAAACATGGTCGTGCTATCACAATGACAAGAAGCACCAACAATGGTATCACAGCAATGTGGCTCCCAGTGTGTGTGTGTGTGGCTGTGCCTGCCGCTGGCTGTCTTATATCGCAGCAGCAGAGGTCGCTCGTAGTACGGAGCTACTGGAGGCGCGGCTGAGTGGGCGCGCACCATTGGGTATGTCAGATCCCACACGACTGCTGTGGGCATCTACGGAAGCTTACAATTCCTTGCTATAACGTGCATGGTGTGCTATCGATACATGATATACCACATCCCTCCCTCCCCCCCCCCCCAAAAAAAACCTCCTCACCATCATTGTCTAGTGTAGATGAGTGAACGATAATGGGGGAGGGAGTGGGGGGTTGGGAGAGTGCTGGAAGCAGGTGGCAATGAGGAGACGTTAACCGAAACTCAGCCGTCCCTAAGTCGTGCTGCCACCTGATTATTTATGTTATGCTTGGCTGTTGTTAGAGCTTCCTCCCCAGGCCGACCCTTGGAACACTTCTGAACACCACTGTTCAGTTGTTTGGGATTGTGACTTTCTTTTGTCTTTAAGTACTGTGCGAGGCCTTGAACCGCGTATTGATTTAGTTTGTTTTAATGTTCAGTATGTGGCCTTCAGCTGAACCTTATGTGAAATACCGGGCGATCAAAAAGTCAGTATAAATCTGAAAACTGAATAAATCACGGAATAATGTAGATAGAGAGGTACAAATTGACACACATGCTTGGAATGACATGCGGTTTTATTAGAACAAAAAAGAAAAAAAAATACAAAAGTTCAAAAAGTGTCCGACAGATGGCGCTTCATCTGATCAGAATAGCAATAATTAGCATAACAAAGTAAGACAAAGCAAAGGTGATGTTCTTTACAGGAAATGCTCGATATGTCTACCATCATTCCTCAACAATAGCTGTAGTCGAGGAATAATGTTGTGAACAGCACTGTAAAGCATGTCCGGAACTATGCTGAGGCATTGGCGTCGGATGTTTTCAGCATCCCTAGAGATGTCGGTCGATCACGATACACTTGCGACGTCAGGTAATCCCAAAGCCAATAATCGCACGGACTGATGTCTGGGGACCTGGGAGGCCAAGCATGACGAAAGTAGCGGCTGAGCACACGATCAGCACCAAACGACGCGCGCGAGAGATCTTTCACGCGTCTAGCAATATGGGATGGAGGGCCATCCCGCATAAACATCGTATGTTCCAGCAGGTGTTTATCAGCCAGGCTGGGGATGATGCGATTCTGTAACATATCGGCTTACCTCTCACCCGCCACGGTAGCAGCTACAAAACCAGAATCACGCATTTCCTCGAAGAAAAAAGGCCCGATAACGGTAGATTTGGTAAATCCAACCCATACCGTGACTTCCTCGTCGTGCAATGGAGTTTCCACGACAGTTCTAGGATTTTCGGTAGCCCAGATTCTGCAGTTGTGGGCGTTGACAGACCCTCGGAGCGTGAAATGAGCTTCGTCGGTCCACAACACGTTACTCAACCAATCATCATCTTCCGCCATCTTTCGAAACGCCCACACCGCAAATGCCCTCCGCTTCACTAAATCGCCAGGTAAAAGATCATGATGCCGATGGATTTTGTACGGATAGCATCGGAGGGTACGCCTCAGTGCCAACCAAACAGTAGTGTATGGAATGCCGGTGCGACGAAGCCGCTTCAGTCTCCATTTCATCCTGGACTGTCTCAGCAGCATTACGCCTTGTGCTCGGTCGGCCATTATGGGGTCTATCGTCTAAACAACCCGTGGCTTCGAACTTCGAAATCATTCTCGCCACAGCTGCATTTGTCAACGGACCTTTACCCGTTCCAATCCCCTTCCTATGGTGATAGGATCGTAACGCTGAATTAGCACATTCCCCATTCTGATAATTCAGCTTCACTAAAAGCGCCTTTCCAGGTAACGTCAACATGCTGCGACTGCTGGTGCATCTGATTCTCTCTCTCATTACAGCTCCTGTTATACACGATTGTCATGCGCAGTCACTGACGTTTTTCTGTCCAGCGCCATCTGTCGGACATTTTGTGAACTTTGTTTTTTTTTGGTTCTAATAAAACCCCATGTCATTCCAAGCATATGTGTCAATTTTTACCTTTCTATCTACATTATTCCGTGGTTTATTAAGTTTTGAAGTGCATACTGACTTTTTGATCACCCGATATTTTAAGATACGGCCATCAGCCCTATGAAGTAAAAAAAAAAAAAAAGAGAAAAAAAGGAGAAAAGCCATCATTTCATCATTTGAAGATTTTCTCTCTATATTTATTATCCAGGCCTTAAGCCTTGAGTTGTTCTATGTTCAGTATATTGCATTCAGCCGAACTTTATGTGAAGTATTTTAAGGTATGTCCTTCAGCCATCAAAGAAAAAATCAATTGAAATTTCAAAATTTTTCTCTATATCTTAATTTGTTAACCAAGCCTTAAGCCTGGAGTTGTTCTACGTTCAGCATATGGCCTTCAGCCGAATCTGATGTGAAATATTTTAAGATTAGGCCTTCAGACTTCTTAAATTAAAATTTGAAAGGTCTTCGACTAAAACCTTTCAAAATTTCCTTACTGGAGTTCTAGTTATCCGGGCCTCAAGCCGTCAGTTCTTCTATTTTGTAACTAGAGACTTCAGCCGTGTGTATTCCTTGGCGCAAATTTAATGTGTTCTGGCCTTCAGCCGTATTTTTTCTGAGTTCTTTTGAGGGCACGTGTGATTAAGTGGTTTTAGCAAATAAAGTTTGTATGTTTGTGCAACTAGCAGCAACTGATTTGGGCCCCTTTCCACAGCCTGATCCGCTCTGTCCTGCGAAACCCGATTTCAGATACGACTCCACGTCTTTTGCCGGACGCGAAACGTGGTTATGCAAGCGCTGTGGCTGTGGTCAGTCGGGCCGCTATTTGCGAGCCGGCTGACAGGCGTTCTTGTCTTGTCAGTCCACAGAACAAACGGGCACTACCTAAAAACTGTCTGCTGCGCTTTCGCAGAAATCTTGATAGTTCAGGATCTTCTGAACCGATTACAAGGAAAGGTCCAGGTATTTAAGAATCTGTTCCCGAATTGGAGAGTCAGCTACGTTGTGCTTGACGGCATTACGTGACTTGTATATGCCACAGTCACGTTTTAATCTACACTGTCCAGTAAGGCCTTGCAATTATTCGTTGACGGTATGTGTTTCCTTGTTGCTTACGTAACGAAAGGAATTTGTAATGAGCACGACACTTGTACTCTGTCATAATACTTCATAAGTGCCTGCAACAGGTCTTAGTATTGTAATAGTTCAGGGCGGGATGTGAGAAATAAGTTTGCACATAAGCGATATACAATAATTCCCACCATGGTCAAGAAGTAAGAATGTTTGTCAGTACCATGTATATGATATGCTGCTATGTGTGTGTTGAACTGTGCGAGGTACTCTGTCCAGTTTTCCCTCGCCTTGTACAACTCACGAAATGGCTGCTTCTGAATCTGGTTGGTGTATTGATCTTTTGGTCTCCTTCTACGGTTTTTACCCTCCACGCTCTCCTCCAGTACAAAATTGGTGATCACTTGATGCCTCAGAACATGTCCTACCAACCGATCCCTTCTTCTAGTCAAGTTGTGCCACAAATTCCTTTTGTTGATGTTCCATTACGAAGTAAGCAAATTTTTGCATTACCCAGTGAGCAATGCAAAAATATAAACTGCAAAAAGCAAAAACAGCACACAGAGAAAAGAAGGCGGGCGCAAAAGCAGCAACCTCGGAACGTAGAACATAAAGAGCACAAGCAAAGCAAACACTGGAGAAGCAAAAACCATTCAAAAAGATAACAGAACAGGAAGAACACAACACCAAAAGTAGGTATGATGGCTCATCTCCACGTTTATTGTGTATGACCTCATACACAACGGTAAAGAGAGGTGGGCCACACAGTGGAGTGGCACATGCCATAATAAAAAAAGCTGGACAGGAACGTAAATGGTTATCGAACAAGTTGACACAACAGAAGATTTACTTAACTAGTATTTCTCCAAGCATATGAAGACTAATAACATATAACACAGCAAGAAACAGGGTTGAGCTATCACAATGACAAGAAGGATAAGGGTCTCTGTACTAAAGACGAACGAAGGTGTCGTAGCAAAGTGGCTGCGAGAGCAAGTGGAGCTGCGGCTGCTGCCAGCTTCACTGTACTGCGGCGGCAGAGGATGCTCGTGCTACAGTGCGGCCAGAGGCGTGGCGAGCACCACTGGCTGCGTCAGATCCCATGTGACTGCTATCGGCGTCTATGTAAACTCGCAATTCTGTAGCAGTAATGCCTACGAGGAGGTATCGACATCTGATACCATCTCTCATTACTGACTCCCGTTTCTTTCTTGGGATCAGATGCTGTAAATTTTAATGAAAAATACCTTGTGCTGTTCGCGAAGAAATGGTAACATCGTCAATAGGTTCTTTTATTTGGCAGCTGATAAAAATAGCTTGTCTTTCAGATGAAATATGGAACTGCCATAATCTTTCCTCTTTTGAATACAATGAGATTATTCCATTCTCCTGTTTCCAAGTAAGAATTTTTTTGGCTGTTTGAGACATAACGCATTTGCAGATGTTAAAGGCACGTTTACATGCTGAGCTTTTATTAGCGGAAAACGTAATTGTACGTAATAAAAAAAGAAATAATTTAAGCCATAGGTATAGTCCACCGCTGTATAAATATTGTGTGCAGCCACTGGAAACATTTGAAGATTTTTGATCGTCATATTGTTGGCGAAAGAGGAACAAATTGGTTCAAATGGCTCTGAGCACTATGGGACTCAACTGCTGTGGTCATAAGTCCCCTAGAACTTAGAACTACTTAAACCTAACTAACCTAAGGACAGCGCACAACACCCAGCCATCACGAGGCAGAGAAAATCCCTGACCCCGCCGGGAATCGAACCCGGGAACCCGGGCGTGGGAAGCGAGAACGCTACCCCACGACCACGAGATGCGGGCAAGAGGAACAGTCACCTTTGGTTTTCTACTTCGTGTTCAGATCGGGCGTATGTGGTACACCGCCATTAATACTACAATTATTTCATTATTTTATTCATGAGTCGCAAACCAATCGGCACTCGTAATCACATAATGTAAGTGTACTTTTAAATTGTGTTTTTCTTTCAGAATACACTGTTGTTAGTAACCTATGTATGTTTTATTTTGTGTCTTTAGCCATTGTAAGATTTGGTAAGTTCTTATGGGAGTAAACTGCTGAGGTCATCAGTCCCTAAGCTTACACACTACTTAATCTAATTTACACTAAGGACAACGCACACACCCTTGCCCGAGGGAGGACTCGAACCTCCGACTGGGGAAGCCGCGCGAACCGTGACAAAACGCCTGAGACCACGCGGCTGCTCCGCGCGGCTAAGGTTGTTGGGTGACTTGGCATGGCAGAAGGTTCCGAACTTTTAAGCAAAAAGTCGTCCAGCTCGATCCGTCGTCATATTACGAAGTCCGAATTTAGTGAAAACACAGAGAAAAGAAACACGGTTAAAATACATCGTTTGTATAATTTTTTTTAAATGCATTACTATAATTCATTCTATGGTCTCGATCCAGTTACGAATGAGTCAAAAAAATTAATTAAAAGATCTTACTCGTCTGCATTGACAACAAAATTTCTAAAACATCTTTAAAAGTGAAGGAAGTCAGTTGTATGCATTGGGGCCGGCCGCGGTGGTCTAGCGGTTCTAGGCGCTCAGTCCGGAACCGCGCGACTGCTACGGTCGCAGGTTCGAATCCTGCCTCGGGCATGGATGTTTGTGATGTCCTTAGGTTAGTTAGGTTTAAGTAGTTCTAAGTTCTAGGGGACTGATGACCACAGATGTTAAGTCCCATAGTGCTCAGAGCCATTTGAACCATTTTTATGCATTGGAAATACATCGATTGGGCTCCTAGCTTCAGCGGGCTCAACAATCTTGTGAACATTCTGCGGAAAAAAAAGCCCTGATTTTCTTACTTCGTTTATCTACATTTGCGAAATCTGTGTCGCAACTGTGTTCACTCATAAAAGAACATGTGTTAGCCTGCGCACAATCACAGGCTAAAGGGGTGATAACCTGCTGCGTGACACTCGGAACTCCACTGGGGAGCACCAATTGACACAAAGTCCATGCGCCATCTAGTAATCAATAACTGAAATATTTTCTGCATGATTTGACGCATGGAACAAGTCTAGGGAGGTGCAACGGAGTACCGAGAACACAACAGCACTGAAGACGATATTTACCGAGCGAGGTGGCGCAGTGGTTAGCACACTGGACTCGCATTCGGGAGGACGACGGTTCAATCCCGTCTCCGGCCATCCTGATTTCGGTTTTCCGTGATTTCCCTAAATCGTTTCAGGCAAATGCCGGGATGGTTCCTTTGAAAGGGCACGGCCGATTTCCTTCCCAATCCTTCCCTAACCCGAGCTTGCGCTCCGTCTCTAATGACCTCGTTGTCGACGGGACGTTAAACACTAACCACCACCACCACATGAAGACGATATTTATGGCTCTGAGCACTGTGGGACTCAACTTCTGAGGTTCAAAATGGTTCAAATGGCTCTGAGCACTATGGGACTCAACTTCTGAGGTCATTAGTCCCCTAGAACTTAGAACTAGTTAAACCTAACTAACCTAAGGACATCACACACATCCATGCCCGAGGCAGGATTCGAACCTGCGACCGTAGCGGTCTCGCGGTTCCAGACTACAACGTCTAGAACCGCACGGCCACTTCGGCCGGCGATATTTATGAAAAATGGCACTTAAAGCGCCTTCCATTTCCGCTCTTCATTTCTTGTAATGAATAAAACGTTGTCACATTTAGGTTTAATACTGTGTGCAAAATCACTCTTAAGTAAACTTCGAGCTGCAAAATGTGTCTGCCTGTGACATAAAGTTTGTCAGTGTAGGAGTGAGCAGCAGTACAGTTCTAATGCGCTGCTTCCTGGACTCGGGTAGGCGCGCCGGTTCCAGGTCGGATTCACCTGGCGGATTAACGACGAGGGCCGGCCAGCCTGGATGTGGTTTTCAGGCGGTTTTCCACATCTCGCTAGGCGAATACCGGGATGGTCCCCACGTTCCTCCTCAGTCCCACAATTCACGGACATTTGCAGACGTTCGCACTATTGCATGGCTTAAACTACACGCAAACAGCTGGGGAACACTACTTACGTCCGGGAGGGTTCGGGGTGGCGGCAGGAACGGCATCTGGCCAACCTATGCAACTAACACTGCCAAATCCGTACTAACAAAGTCGACCACGCGTGACGCGGTACAAGGCCTACAGAAAGACAGAAGTGTGTCGAGTCAACTGAGCAGTTTATCATACCCTGAGATGCTGCAGATACGATGATCCCCTGTGACCCACAGGGAAGGGAAACTCCCTATCGTGCAAATTTAAGAGAAACTGTGTCTTCCAATGGATGAAATGGAAATTTAAGAGAAATTGTGTCGTGCAATGGATGAAAAGAAATTTACTAGTAACCCAATTAAGCATGAAGGTATGGGTAACGGATATATCAATGAAGGGACTCATTAAACTTGAAAAGGAGGTTAGTGGTAACCATTTACCCACTAAACGAAACCCATGAATAAGTAATAACTGGTTAACAGATTGCAGATATAAACTAAAGCGCTGGCAGAGGTGGGCGGACACATGAAAGCATAACATGAGGCTATATCGTGGATATGGCCTATGGCCAATGATTGCAAAAATGGTTAGTGATTTAAAGAAAAATGCCCGGAAATCAAGAACACTTGTTGGCTCTGAGAACTATGCTGCTTAACAGCTGAGGTCATCAGTCCCCTAGAACTTAGAACTACTTAAACCTAACTAACCTAAAGACATCACACACATCCGTGCACGAGGCAGGATTCGAACCTGCGACCGTAGCGGTCGCGCGGTTCCAGACTGTAGCGCCTAGAACCGCTCGGCCACAACGGCCGTCAATCAAGAACGGACACTAACACTCTCGCAAAGAGCGCAATAGGCGCTTTTAGCTGGCTGTGAATGTTAAATCTACGCAATGAAACCCTAATGCAAAGTAGCTAGCTCCGCCTCTCCCTCAGCTGCAAGGACGGCACGTGTTTACCACTCTTGCTTGGCCTTTGGAAGACCGCTGCGGTAGGAATTGGAAATTCGGTTGTGGACATTTCTTTCTAGAACTTCTTCTACCGCTAACTAAGGTGAAGTGTGTCCTCGACAGCATCCCTGAAGCAATAGCTTCTAACTTTTCTCTATCAAACTTGGCTAGTTCTGCCAGCGTCGGAATCTTGCCAACCAATTGCTGCAGACCAAGCGAGCGCCAACCAATAATAATTTTATAAACAGATTCAATAATTTCCTACTCCAGCGGATTTTCTCATAGTGAACTAGTAAGTTATGCCATGGCAAAAAGGCAGAAAATCTCTCCCACTTCGTGACGAATTTCTAGCCATCGCCAACCAAAAGCCTTGCACGTATGCACATGCGGGAAATTGGCCTTTCTACCGAATAATTCCTGTGAGCCAATCACAGAAACCCTTACTTGGTTTTGAGCAAACATTCCTGTCTGGAAATGGCTAGTCTGAAGCTCTGTGTTTATGGATCTTATATAGCTAGAAAGGATTCCTCTAAGCATCTCGCACAGTGTGGTTTTATGGGATGCAGTCCGACTCTCCTATGCTCCTGCTTTGCGGACAAATGGCACTCCCTGTTCCGTAACTATTCAGCGATGGCGTTGTGCCCAACAGCTTCACGATACTCTGGTGCTTCTAGATTAACTTCCCTGTCGAGAGCTGCCTAAGGAAAGCCCCCAAGACTGCAGAAGAAACAGATCTTCCTCACCGTATTAAGAGCGAAGGAGAAGAAGAAGTAATTAGCAGTGCAATCATTCATAGTAGTAAGTTTTGTCTGCAGTTTTCGTGCATTATAATACTGGGTTTCATGGCGGTTTCCTTTCAAATCCATGCTATCATGGACAAATCAGGCACAAATAGTGAAGTAACGAACTTACCAGAAGTAACGAAAGACTTAGCGTGTGATGATTCTGATTATTTAAACCGTCACAGTCAAACATATTCTTCATTGAATAAACGACTTATCAATGCCAATAAGAACTTTAAATTACTTACAGATGTGCAAGTAAATTTTATTACCTCAGAACACCTACCACTACCAGTTTATCTTGCAATTGCGAGTCTGTTACGTACTTTCTCATTGGCTAATAGTTGTGCTTTTATTTTAAAGTAATTTTAATTTCTGGGCTATGTCTGTCTTCTGACTAGTTTCATGTGTCCCACCACAATTTTGACTCCTGCGTCAGCCTGTTCGTCACAAAGTAGGACTCACACACAACATCTTATGTTATTTGTTGTGTTACTCTAATCTCTATCTTTCCAACAATTTTAGCCCCCTGTGGCTCCCTCTACTACGACAGAAGAGTCTTATCAATCACCAAGTTGCCTCGTCTTCTAGATAATGGTTCAAAAATATTCTTTCCGTGGCAGGTTCTGCGCAGAACTCCCTCACATTTTGTCTTACCAGTCCATTCGATTTTCAGTATGCTTCTGTAACAAAACATCTCGGACATTGCATCTCTCCTTTCGATGTTATTTAATACATAGCAGCCAGTTTCGGTGACTCAGTACACTACCTTCTGGCCTTAACTGACGCTAAGGGGGTTGGGCCGGCCTGTGTGACAGAGCGGTTGTAGGCGCTTCGGTCTGGAAACGTGCGACCGCTACGGTCGCAGGTTCGAATCCTGCCTCGGGCATGGTTGTGTGTGATGACGTTACGTTAGTTAGGTTTAAGTAGACTACTGGCCATTAAAATTGCTACACCACGAAGATGACGTGCTACAGACACGAAATTTAACCGACAGGAAGAAGACGCTGTATATGCAAATGATTAGCTATTCAGAGCATTCACACGAGGTTGGCGCCGGTGGCGACACCTACAACGTGCTGACATGAGGAAAGTTTCCAACCGATTTCTCATACACAAACAGCAATTGACCGGCGTTGCCTGGTGAAACGTTGTTGTGATGCCTCGTCTAAGGAGGAAAAATGCGTACCATCACGTTTCCGACTTTGATGAAGGTCGGATTGTAGTCTATCGCGATTGCGGTTTATCATATCGCGACATTTCTGCTCGCGTTGGTTGAGATCCAGAATATGGAACCGGTGGGTTCAGGAGGGTAATACGGAACGCCGTGCTGGATCCCAACGGCCTCGTATCACTAGCAGTCGAGATGACAGGAATCTTATCCGCATGGCTGTAACGGATCGTGCAGCCACATCTCGATCCCTCAGTCAACATATGGGGACGTTTGCAAGACAACAACCATCTGCGAGAACAGTTCGATGACGTTTCCAGCAGCATGGACTATCAGCTCGGAGACCATGGCTGCGGTTACCCTTGATGCTGCATCACAGACAGGAGCGCCTGCGATGGTGTACTCAACGACGAACCTGGGTGCACGAATGGCAAAAAGTCATTTTTTCGGATGAATCCAGGTTCTGTTTACAGTATCATGATGGTCGCACACGTGTAAGGCGACATCGCGGTGAACGCACATTGGAAGCGTGTATTCGTCATCGCCATACTGGCGTATCACCCAGCGTGATGGTATGGGGTGCCATTGGTTACACGTCTCGGTCACCTCTTGTTCGCATTGACGGCACTTTCAACAGTGGACGTTACATTTCACATGTGTTACTACCCGTGGCTCTACCCTTTATTCGTTCCCTGCGAAACCCTAGATTTCAGCAGGATAATGCGCGACCGCATGTTGCAGGTCCTGTGCGGGCCTTTCTGGATACAGAAAATGTTCGATTGCTGCCCTGGCCAGAACATTCTCCAGATCTCTCACCAACTGAAAACGTCTGGTCAATGGTGGCCGAGCAATACGCCAGTCACTACGGGATAAATAAAGCTCCTGTGGTATCGTGTCGAAGCTGCATGGGCAGCTGTACCTGTACACGCCATCCAAGCTCTGTTTGACTCAATGCCCAGACGTATCAAGGCCGTTATTACGGCCATAGGTGGTTGTTCTGGGTACTGATTTCTCAGGATCTATGCACCCGAATTGCGCGAAAATGTAATCACATGTCAGTTCTAGTATAATATATTTGTCCAATGAATATCCATTTATCATCTGCATTTATTCTTGGTGTAGCAATTTTAATGGCCAGTGGTGTAGTTCTTAGTTCTAGGGACTGATGACCTCAGATGTTAAGTCCCATAGTGCTCAGAGCCATTTTGAGCTAAGGGGGTTGAACTCCAATCGTATGCATCATCCCATCAGTGTTGAACATCTTCAAATGTTTTCCGTAGATTACTGTAATAGCAATGTTGTGTCTACAACCATCAGTTAAATATTGCTTTGGCCACAGATCATGATCTACCGTCATACAGCACAATGTTGTGCTCTGGGTAGGGAAATGGTTGTACTTGTTACGCTTCATGTAAGTGGGGAACACCAAGCATCTACGCAAAGAAAAAAAATTAGTCAGATAAATAGACTACCAGGCTCTCATCTAGCCGGGTGAAATAACGGGATAAATAAAGCTACTGTGTCATTTGCAAAGATACCGTCTTAGCTTAAACAGAGCTAGAGGATCTATGGAGAAGCTAATTGTGGAAGGCTGAACAGGGATTTGAACCGTTGTCCTCTTACAAAATGGCTCTGAGCACAATGGGAACTATGGGAAGTTAGAACTACTTAAACCTAACTAAACTAAGGACATCACAGACATCCATGCCTGAGGCAGGATTCGAACCTGCGACCAGAGCGGTCGCACAGCTCCAGACTGAAGCGCCTAGAACCGCTCGGCCACACCGGCCAGCTGTCCTCTTAAAGGTCGGTCCATTGTCTTATCCGTCTGTAAACATCGGGCAGTATAGTTTGAAGCAGCGAGGTTGCGCATAGTGGGAACACACCAGCTGACAGATCTCTGCAGGTTAACAGGTGGAATCGATATCAGCGTCATGGTGGCCGCCACTGCAGGGCGGAAGCGGCGGCAGGGCGTCTGCCGCAGGTGTTACAGGTGGTTCGGAAGCGGCGCGGCCAAACTCTTGTGTGAGTCCTTTCCGTGGCAGCGGAGCGCCAGCCTGCTATTGGCGGCGAGGCAGCTCGGCTCATCGGCGTGCTTGTGACGTCTCCCTTTCTCCCCCCCCCCCTCCCCCCTTCGTTTCCCGAGTTCAGCCGCCCCCCCCCCCCCACGCCCCTTCCCCCGCGCCGTCATCTGTCGCGTATCGATTGCTGCCGCTCTCGCGCCGGCCGTCAACGCAGAGTGCCCCTTTCCAGTCCGATCCAAGTCTGTAAACCTGATCTCTGCCACGCTTGCTCGAAGAAAAATACCACGCGTCCAATTTCCGGTGCCAGTTTCACCAAACGTACCATACTCCTAGTTTCCTGTGCCTGCCTTTGAGGTATACAGGAGGAATACTTCGTGGATGCCTCCCGCGCACATCAAAAAAGTTGTGCGTCACCCGCCAGAGAAAAGTTCTAAGATGGGAACATCACCAGCCTAGCGTCTTATTTTGAGGAGAAACAAGAACTCTCGCAAGATCTCAGCACCGTAGTCGATCCAGTGCGAAAATGTTGTCCGTGATTCTGATACTAAACAGTCACGACTTTCTTGAAATACAGTATTTAAACTTTCACGCTCACTGGTTGTTTGTCAGTCGGTTCGCCTCATAGCAGCAGCACTATGGCCGACCTCGAAGTACTGTGCAGCAGAGTGACAACCAGAGATCTCCTATTAGCGGGACGTTGAAGAGGAGGGAAGAGGAGAGGCAATAAAACGTCGACTGTTAAAAACTGAAACGTGGAGAAAAAGATACGAAGAAAATATAAAGACAGAACGGTCGGCGATGCTGATTAAGACACATAGTAAAGAGACAGACACAATTTAAAAAATGTGGAAATATGTAAATTAATGCGGAAGAGTAGGAAAAAGAAAGTTGTAAGTTCAGTACAGCATTAATAGCGCCCTGCTCCACACAGAAACGTCGCATAAATATCAGGATGTAACGCTGCAAAACCATACGAAATGGGACGAACATGTGAGCATTGTAATTGGGGAGACGAATGGCCGACTTCGCTTTATTTAGAGAATTGTTGGAAAAAGGGGATCAACTGTAAAGGGGACCACATATAGGACACTAGTGCAACCTACTCTTAAGTATTGCTTGAGTGTTTGGGATCCGTACCAGGTCGGATTAAAGAAAGACATCGAAGCAGATGGGTTTTTAGATTTGTTGCCAGCAGGTTCGAACAACACGCAACTGTCGCGGGGATGCTTCTGGAATTCAACCTTGAATCCCTAGACGGAAGGCGAGGTTCTTTTCGAGAAACACTATTGAGGAAACTTAGAGAACCGGCATCTGAAGCTTTTTGTAGAAATCCCACTGCCACCGACACACATTTCGTGTAAGGACCAGGAAGATAAGATATGAGCCAGTCGGTGTGGCCGAGCGGTTCCAGGCGCTACAGTCTGGAACCACGCGACCGCTACGGTCGCAGGTTCGAATCCAGCCGCATGCATGTGCGTGATGTCCTTAGGTTAGTTAAGTTTAAGTAGTTCTAAGTTCTAGGGGACTGATGACCTCAGCAGTTGTGCTCAGAGCCATTTGAACCATAAGTTATGAGAAATTAGGGCTCATGCGGATCATGTAGATAGCTCATCATGTAGATAGCTCTTAAAAATTCGAAACAGTCTTGACCGCAACTTCTATTTTTATTGGAGTGACCGGTTTCGATTCTATTTAAGAACCATCTTCAGACTCCAGAACGATGGGTGGGTTCAGTTGAGCAAGTTGCGCCGACCCTGGACACTGGAATAACTGCCGAACATCTTATTCCAGGCGCAACTAGCTCAACGGAGTCCACCCACAGTTCTGGAGTCTGAAGATGGTTCTTAAATAGAATCGAAACCGGTCACTCCAATAAATATAGAAGTCGCGATCAAGACTGTTTCCAATTTTTAAAATTTTATTTTAATGATCGCTGATAATGTTTTCAAAAATTTTATGTAGGTAGATGTTTTTCCCCCGCTCTGTCTACGAGTGGAACACGAAAGAAACAGCTTGTAGTGGTGCAGTTTGTATGTAGATATAGATGAGATCTTGTTCGAGAACACATGTTATTTTACTGGAAAATTAGAAAGTAATGTGAGTACGTAGTATGTCAACCTCGTGCACATATAAGTTTAGCATTATTTTAACAGTACTCCCGTATTGATATTATTTCTATAGCTATATATAGACCTCAAAATCCAAATAAATAAACAAAAACCAGTGAAGAATTAATATGAAATTAAGGTAATGATTTTCGGTGTACAATTAAAGCGTTCAATCAATGGAGGGTAGTGCATCTACTGCAAATGTACTTCACTTTAACTGTGACAGCTTCAAAGAAAATAACGTACAACAGCGATGTTAGTAACAAAATTGCGCTGCGCTCCTTTTCTGATGACACACTCGCTCGTTTATTTGGGAATCACAAAATAAACATTTTCAAAGCGAAGAGATCTCTAACACCAGCTACAACTTAGAAACCGTACACAGTTAACAAACCATGTTACTAACGTCAAAACAGTAATTCACAAATCTGTTACTTCCTCTGTTTTACAGTACTCCGCGCGTAGCTGCAGTGAGGGGGAAGGGGGGGGGGGTGCGAGAGACAACCGGTGCGTGCTAAAGTCTGAAAGCTATACTTTCACAAGGCTATAACCGCGAAGTATTAGAATTACGGCCCGAATTTTCGCGTGTATCGATTGCTGGGGCTGATATGTTGCAAGTGTGTTTTTACCCCTTAAACTATGAGGCCAAGTTAGTGATTTTTCCTTGTAAGGCATTCTGTAAAACATTGAAGTAGTACATCAAATTTTATTTCCAATTAATAGATAACCAAACCATGTGAAAACACTTATCCTATCATATAACACTTTTCTTGAGTAAGCGCATTGTGCAGCAACCTCATTCAATGAAAAGTAACACATTGCCTTTCATCGATGTTAGCCGATATCATCTGTAGCAACAGACGAGGATAAATGGGAGCGTATGGACGTTATGACATCGACCCCCCCCCCTCTTTCTCTCCATGAAAAAACAGTAGAACCACTTATATTTTTACATAAACGTTATCCTTAAAAAGAAAGGCGTTACATATTCGTTCAAACAGTAGTATGGATCAAAACCAGGAGAACAGTCCCTATAATTATATGTCCTGGCACAGTACCTGTTGAGATATGTTTTAGTCTGTTCTCCCATCCCCATCTAACTGTTACGTACTAGTAGACACTACAGGCGGTGCTGCATAAGGTGACCACACATCATGACACATCCTTTATCCTTTTTTCGCAGTCTTTGAAACACACCTTGATTCTTTCGTATTACGTCCCATGAATTGGTTACACGCTCCTGAAACGCCTACACGTTGTCGTTAGGCATACAATGCCTAACGTAACCCTTTCTTTTGTCAGCGCGGGACCCTTGCAGAATTTACAAAAAAACTTATTTTACTATTTATAATTTGTTGAAAACAAGGACATTATAACAATGTATTAATAATACATAATTTGAATTAATTAACATTCGGTTGCAGTTGCAGACACACGTGTTTTATATTTGTCGGCGGTGTAAATCAGTTTCAAAATGTCGTACCTAGTTTTCAAGTAGGAATAGAGATTATCGCACGGTTTGTTGATGTTTGTCTCGGTAATTAAACTGGCTTTCAAAACTGTGACTCTTAACTGTGTTTTGTCACTTGTCCATATCTTCTTCATTAGAGAAAAAACTGTTGCGACGGATGCCTTACTTCCAGGCAAACATGAAACGTACACAATAATTATAGGAAATTTCGTACAGTTCAGATTGTTGTCACGGAAACGTGTGAACAACTCCATCCAACGGTCTTCAGCAACAACATTTTTAGCGTCAGCTTGACTTTTTTCCTCTGTAATGTAATTGGAAATATGCGGAAACTCATCGAATACGTCCGTATCTTGGTCGCTTCTAAGAAGTCCTCGTGTAATCAGCAAATCGGTCACATTCTGTATTTCTTCCCAAGTGGGTACTTTTGTCAGAGTTGGCCATTTAAACACATCAAGGTCTTCACTGAACTGACACCATTGATCCAATTATTCTTTGCTAGGTTTATAAAATTCAGCCGCCGCAGTTTATACGCCCTGAACAACAGCGTGAGTTTCTTGTAATTTTTTTTATTAGATTTCGGACGGTATGCGGAAGAAAAAGCGAACTCTGTTGATGTGCCAAGTGGTCTCGGAGACGCTTAATTTCCTTCGTAGATTCTGCAGCAGACAAGCATTCTGCTTCAATTTTTAACACCGTTTGAAGGGAAGTCGCTGCATGTGCATGCGAAAAATATAACCATAATCCAGAGGTGGGATTCTCAAAAAATGTTTTTAAAATATTTGGGCATTTATCGATGCTAAGAAAATAGCTTTTTAAGGGCTGAAATATTTTTAAAATTCTTTCAAACACCGGCATTGACGCGAGCCGCCTGGTTTTGCTGTGGCTGAGTAGTTTCTGCTGCTCTGTTATCAGGTAGATGTAGAAAAAATGTGTAAATTTTTACAGTGATACATTAGAAGCCCACAGGTAGACAACCTGAAACTCTTTTGATCGCGTTGTAGACTATACGGACTCCATATCCAATCCCAATAAATCATGTTCCGAGTGACAGGTTCAGTTCTGCGCAAACATTATTATTACCTATTCTATTGCTTTTTAAACTTACCTCCACAAAATGCTACAATTTTCTTATTTGAATCATTGCACGATGATAACTCCTCCCAACAACTCCCGATGTTTCACCGGGCTGGTCTTGACTTTCTCACCTTCATAAGGGTAAAAAATATCGAATCAAAACGAGAATAATTTTAGGAGGCTTGGTGTGAAGTATCCATTAGTAGTGATATAGAGCAGACTTCACAAAGATAATTCTTCAATTTATCCATCACCATAGGTCCCAGCAGATTCACAACAACAACCTGGGATTTTGTACTAGCACACCTAAATTTTTTGTCAAAACATGTTTAAATTAAGTTAGAGGCACAGTCATTTGAGCGAAAGTTTTTGTTTTCTTGAACCGTGTGATACGCCCATGCACCTTCCGCTGCAGCTACGTCCAAACGCTTCGAAGTCGGTAAATCGATTCTTTTGAAAGAAGCAAGCATTAACGAACTGTAAGAAGCAGCTTGATCGGAAAACTGGTGTTTTTCCGATTTTAAATGTTTCTGAATATCGTTAGCACCACCATGATGAACACTAAAATCAGTACAACAGTTTTCACAAGTAACATTTGATGTACTACTTCTTTGTTTTATAAATGGACACTTATTTTGCAAAGGAATATTAAATGTACGCTTGCATTAAGGCATTTTTATAATGTTACAGACAAACATGAAAACGTTGAATGAGTTGTTTGATTGTGCCCGTGTGCCGGAACATTCCAATACAAACTAAAACTAAAGAATGTCGCTTCACGTCAAGTTCGCCGGCCGGTGTGGTCGTGCGGTTCTAGGCGCTTCAGTCTGGAACCGCGTAACCGCTACGGTCGCAGGTTCGAATCCTGCCTCGGGCATGGATGTGTGTGATGTGTTAGGTTTAAGTAGTTCTAAGTTCCAGGGGACTGATGACCACAGATGTTAAGTCCCATAGTGCTCAGAGCCATTTTAACCATTTTTTTTTTCAAGTTCGCACTCGCGTGATGTGATTGGTGGTTGTGCTGAGCGGCATCTGTCTCGCTCTCGCATGTTACTCGCTCCCTCTTCTCCACGACGGTCGTGCTGTCGCCGACACCCGCGCGTTTCGAATGTAATGAATATAGGCAGGTAACGGGTACGTCTAATCAACTAACGTTTGGCCTGTTTGCAAAAGCGGGACATTTTGCTCTGGCTGGGGGCAAAGGGACAGAACCTGAAAGCAGGACGGTCCCGCCTATGAGGTAACGGGCGAATTGTGGCGCCCTGAAAATATTCTAAGCTCAAAGTTGGCGGCCACCGCGCGGGCCCGGCAGCAAACACGTGGTGCCGAACGTTAGCCGGACGGGAGGGGTAGCCCCACCGCATGGTCCAGCCGCGTGGCAGGGATTTCCGCTGTGACGAGGACGGTGCTTTGTGTCGATGAAAGAGACTTGTATGCATTGACTTTGCAGGGAAACAGTGCGTAAACATGGTTCGTTAGTGTGCTGCTTTTAGTTGTAACAGTAAGAATGGAAGCAAAGACGAAGACGGAAACAATATTACATTTCACAGGTCAGTCATTTCTGGTTGTTTGCTACTTTCTATTACCTGTATATAGTATTTTCATGGAGAAATAATACACCATGAGCATTTGCTTTTGTTTAGATTTCCCCTTACAAATGATTTTGCAAATCGAAATGGATTGTTGCTACTCGGAGAGAGAACTTCCAACCGACAGCAAATCATTTGCTGTGCTCTCTTCATTTACATGGAAAATTATGTAAATAGACGTCAACTGAAGAATGACGCTATACCGACAGTATTTGGATTTCCAACTCATTTGAAAAAGGTATAGTGTTTGCAAAGCCAATTAATGCAAATGCTAAATGTAGGTGACAGCAGATTGTTCTATAGCATAACCTGATGTCTATATTTACACCTTATACTGTATATAACAAACTTTCTGCTACAAAACTTGCAAGTTACATAGGGAAAAAGTTGCAGTGTTAGATTACAGTCAAAGGTACTTTGTTGCATGTCAAGTACTTATATTGTATTTGCATATAAATTACTAAAAATACTAACAGGGTTAGTGTACTAAGTTGAACTGAATGAAGAACTAGGCACATGATAGGTATTTAGATTTTTAATCAAATATACACTCCTGGAAATTGAAATAAGAACACCGTGAATTCATTGTCCCAGGAAGGGGAAACTTTATTGACACATTCCTGGGGTCAGATACATCACATGATCACACTGACAGAACCACAGGCACATAGACACAGGCAACAGAGCATGCACAATGTCGGCACTAGTACAGTCTATATCCACCTTTCGCAGCAATGTAGGCTGCTATTCTCCCATGGAGACGATCGTAGAGATGCTGGATGTAGTCCTGTGGAACGGCTTGCCATGCCATTTCCACCTGGCGCCTCAGTTGGACCAGCGTTCGTGCTGGACGTGCAGACCGCGTGAGACGACGCTTCATCCAGTCCCAAACATGCTCAATGGGCGACAGATCCGGAGATCTTGCTGGCCAGGGTAGTTGACTTACACCTTCTAGAGCACGTTGGGTGGCACGGGATACATGCGGACGTGCATTGTCCTGTTGGAACAGCAAGTTCCCTTGCCAGTCTAGGAATGGTAGAACGATGGGTTCGATGACGGTTTGGATGTACCGTGCACTATTCAGTGTCCCCTCGACGATCACCAGTGGTGTACGGCCAGTGTAGGAGATCGCTCCCCACACCATGATGCCGGGTGTTGGCCCTGTGTGCCTCGGTCGTATGCAGTCCTGATTGTGGCGCTCACCTGCACGGCGCCAAACACGCATACGACCATCATTGGCACCAAGGCAGAAGCGACTCTCATCGCTGAAGACGACACGTCTCCATTCGTCCCTCCATTCACGCCTGTCGCGACACCACTGGAGGCGGGCTGCACGATGTTGGGGCGTGAGCGGAAGACGGCCTAATGGTGTGCGAGACCGTAGCCCAGCTTCATGGAGACGGTTGCGAATGGTCCTCGCCGATACCCCAGGAGCAACAGTGTCCCTAATTTGCTGGGAAGTGGCGGTGCGGTCCCCTACGGCACTGCGTAGGATCCTACGGTCTTGGCGTGCATCCGTGCGTCGCTGCGGTCCGGTCCCAGGTCGACGGGCATGTGCACCTTCCGCCGACCACTGGCGACAACATCGATGTACTGTGGAGACCTCACGCCCCACGTGTTGAGCAATTCGGCGGTACGTCCACCCGGCCTCCCGCATGCCCACTATACGCCCTCGCTCAAAGTCCGTCAACTGCACATACGGTTCACGTCCACGCTGTCGCGGCATGCTACCAGTGTTAAAGACTGCGATGGAGCTCCGTATGCCACGGCAAACTGGCTGACACTGACGGCGGCGGTGCACAAATGCTGCGCAGCTAGCGCCATTAGACGGCCAACACCGCGGTTCCTGGTGTGTCCGCTGTGCCGTGCGTGTGATCATTGCTTGTACAGCCCTCTCGCAGTGTCCGGAGCAAGTATGGTGGGTCTGACACACCGGTGTCAATGTGTTCTCTTTTCCACTTCCAGGAGTGTATATTAATTATGAATCAGCGGTACGTCGAATAATTGCGTTTAGATACTTAACATGTGTTGTCAGGTGGTGATTAGACTTCGTAAACGGTCAAATATTTGATCAAATGTTGCAAACTCAAGCACGTTCAGAGGTGCTATCAGTGTTAAAAACTTACGTGCGAATGAAATTCCTACGGTATTTAAAGTGATATTACAATTAATCATACCAAAATTCGAGTGTAGACAATACTGTGCTAAACAAAAGTAAGCGTGCAAAATGTACTCAGTAGTCGGCAAAAAGCAAACAGGACCTGACAGGAAAATTATGTGAATTAAATAGTAATCGTACTGTCTGCTACTTCCAAAGTTCCATGTAACTATCTAATGCAAATAGCTCGATGTCAACTCGCCCCACCTTGTCAGGAAAGAGCCTTACGTACTTAAATTTCGCGTCTCTATGCAGACGTATTTTGGGAATTAGGAAACTTCATTCATTTAAGTATACTTTTAAAATAGACTCGAATACTCAGTATTTTTTTAAACAAACATGCGTCTAATTTCTGCTTCAATTTGCTCTTGTTGCGTCTCATATACTTCAAATCACAACCCCAGTATTAGGATTCATCCCTGCAAATGGCGGCGACCAGCTACTTCAATTGGGGGACAATTGCCTCGCTTCTCCGCTACGGCGTGGCAGGGGCTTGCTTGTATGCCGAGAGCGACAAAGATGGCGGACTTTGTCAAACCATCATGGCAGACATTTCACAGTTCGTATAGAAATTAATAGTAGCCAGACGAATCGTGATACCTCAAAAAGAAACAGGTACATTATCATTATTTGCACGACGATTCTGATTATGTAATCAGATTTTCAATATAGTTATTAGTTTGAAGTTTAGTTCAAAATGGTTCAAATGGCTCTGAGCACTATGGGACTAAACATCTGAGGTCACCAGTCCCCTAGAACTTAGAAATACTTAAACCGAACTAACCTAAGGACATCACAGACATCCATGCCCGAAGCAGGATTCGAACCTGCGATCGTAGCGGTCTCGCGGTTCCAGACTGACGCGTCTAGAACCGCTCGGCCACACCGGTGAAGTTTAGTATCTGACGATAAATTATACACTTAACACCCAACAACGAATTTCCAAAATCTAAATGGTTCATCCGATTTCGTCGATCTACATATCCTTAGAAAGCTATTAGTGTAGGTATGAATTACAGGCATGTAACTTAAATATTACATGAGTTATTGGAGGTCAAAGTGACCGATTACTATCGATCGCGTTAGGCCATAAGTACTCCACAGTTACACGAAAAAACGGTAGCAGCATGCTTATAAATATATTTATTCATCTATGTCTTTGTTTATATCCGATATATACTATTCATGAAGAAATTGGTAAAATATTTACTGTGTTTTAGAAAGCACAGAGACATTAGGCTACTGGCCTACCTTTTATTCTATTCCTCTGATGTATATTTATTTAATTTGTTTATATATTTAATACTGTGTATTAGAGCGTGTTTATGGTCCAGCTGTAGGAATATTTATACAATTTCAAGTCATTTAAATGTAAATCCAGTAGTTCTAATGTGTTTCAATATGTTTGAGCGTGTGCGTTGGGTTGGAGACAGGGCAGGAGCGCTCTAGCCACTCACAGCGATCGTGAATGGGGAGACTGGATGGAAGCGGAAGAACTGCCAGACTGGACGGAAGCAGTACGGGAAAGGACACGGAAGTGAGTTGGGGACGGTACGGCGTGAGGGGCGCACGGTCGTGAGAGAGACTTGGAGCGTGGAGCGGTTTGCGCGTGGTCGCCGCAGATAGAAATACTTCGGAGTGCCGACTTGTGCACTTGTGAGATTTCCGTGGCTTCTACAGAGAAGACGTAGTGTCCTTTTAGAAGTGAATATCTCGCGAGCTATGTTGTTGTTCATAACTAATTATGTGCAGTAGGAATCTATTGTTTCCCTGTTATTCAAATTATATTTTATTTAACTGCTGGACCATCGACACCAATAAGCGTTTTGCAGAAATATACCGCATTCTCAAAAGTACTTCTACTATCGTACTCATCATTTAGTCTTTAAGATAGTACCTGCAGATTTTATTTAATTGCAATCTTTCATTAATAAATTTATATGTTACATTTATAATTCGCAATTTCCGAGCGACAGAAACCTTCGACCATTCGATTCACGTGTGTAGACTCAGCAGTATTTGGCCTGTAATGCGGCAACTACGTATCCCAGCCCCTAGACAACAGCCAAATCTTTCAACTATGAGTCGGAGGGTACGTAGTTGAGGGCCAACACACCACCTCACATCCTTTCATCATTTTAAGTGAAAGCCCGCACGCCCAAAGTGGGATGTGGGCTCACGCTAACAATGCCGTTAAATACCACAGTTGTCGGAAATCCGAGGGGTTCTGGACCAGTGAACTGCGAAGCCATACTACCGAACGTCCTCAGCCAATCCATTGCCCACGAAACGTTGCCGTGACGTACTGACCCACAATCGGTAGAAACCTCTGTGGTGCTGCAACGCACATCAACCATAGTTGTTGTGGTTCTGCAAGGGTAACGTTCCCCAACAGCGCTAGTAATTCATCACACAGAGATGGAGAAACACAGCATCAGTTGATCTGTTCGATAAAGTGTATGGCCCTATGGGCTTGTCACCGAAAATTGCTGCCCATGCATGGATACTGAAGCGATCATGATGCCACACCTCCATGATTGCTCGGGGATTTGCATTGTTCTACATGCACGTATTACGGTAACCTGTTAAACCGTCTCTTGTGAATTCTGCCTCATCTGTAAACAAAATGTATGGTGTGAACTGCTTATCTCCACAGATATTGGCCCCTGGACGTATCATTATCGGAACTTTTCAACTATTTTCGACAAGTAATATCTCCCGTAGGAATATGTGAGAGTTTTCTTTTTAAAACATCCTGTATATAGCTTTCCAAATTTCGGAGGTAACTTTCGAAGAATAAAATGGAGTGAAAACTAGGTTTACCGATGTCTGCAAGGATTTCTATAACTTCCAAGCTACGCTTAACGTAGAACATTACTCAGTTGATAGCGTGTGGGGGCGTATCCTCGTGCATGGGCTTGCGGAAGGGCCATTAACGTTTCAGCTGACGCTCCACAGGTGAGCTTTCCTTGCTCGGCATGCTGAGCAGTGTAAGCACCAAAGTACTTTTCCTGTTGGGAGAAAAGAAGAATTTTAACTATAAGAATTGTTCTTGGGTGATGTGGTGATGTATCCTGTGTCTTATGCGAGAAAATTATTCTCGCAACAGGTCAGGCCAAATTGTGGTTGGTCTGCGGTGTTGTTGGTGGCCCAGTTCACGGACGAGCCGGTTGCAGGATTTTACTGCCTTCTCGCGATGATCCTGAATCTGTCCTGCAGGAGCGGGATGCCTGTGTCCTCGTGCAGCAGACGAGTGGAGTATTTTCTCGGAAGATGTAGAGCTCGGTTCTGGATCCTTTGCAGCGTTGCGATGACCGACTCTGCGACCTTTGCCCACATCACAGCTATGTATTTCAACACCTTGATGCACTCTATGGTTCTCTATGAAGCGCCCAGGAGAGTCCTTGGTCTATGGTTAACCCACGGTAATTCGCCGTCTTCCTCCATGGGATAGGTGCTCGCAGTATTTCGATGGGCGGGAGATCTGGCGAGAACATTCTCCGGGTGAAGATTACTGTCTGGCGCTACGCTGCGTTGAATTTCAGCCGCCATGTCGTTGACCTGAACCCAGAGTGTCTTACCCGAGTTGGAGACGGCCAACGTATCAGGGGGGGGGGGGGGTGAAGAAGCATATTTACTGCGTGCCTGACCGTGTCTGTCAAAACTATAAATCCGAAACTGGTTGCCAGAAAATAACTGACATCATAAGGACGGTTGTAGGTGTTTTCTTTTCAAACAGAATAACCCCTTCAGAAGTGCAGAAACCGTCGCTATGACATTACTGGATGGGGGTGCGGCTTTGAACTTTTTCTTCGGAGGAAAGGTGGCGTGGCACCGCTCCATGGGCTGTTGTTTCGTTTCCGGTTCTGACAAGGGAACCTCCCCATCGCACCCCCCTCAGATTTAGTTATAAGTTGGCACAGTGGATAGGCCTTGAGAAACTGAACACAGATCAATCGAGAAAACAGGAAGAAGTTGTGTGGAACTATGAAAAAAATAAGCAAAATATACAAACTGAGTAGCCCATGCACATTATAGGCAACTTGAAGGACACATTGAGCTCAGGAGCGCCGTGGTCCCGTGGTTAGCGTGAGCAGCTGCGGAATGAGAGGTCCTAGGTTCAAGTCTACCCTCGAGTGAGAGTTTTACTTTCTTTATTTTCGCAAAGTTATTATCCGTTCGTTCATTGACGTCTCTGTTCACTGTAATAAGTTTAGTGTCTGTGTTTTGCGACCGCACCGCAAAACCGCGCGATTAGTAGACGAAAGGACGTGCCTCTCCAATGGGAACCGAAAACATTTGATCGCAAGGTCATAGGTCAACCGATTCCTCCACAGGAAAACACGTCTAATATATTCTATACGACACTGGTGACGGCATTTGCTTCACATGACAGGAATATGTTTTCGACCCACCTAACTTGTACACTTGGCGAATGGGTAAATAGATTCTTCTACCTTGTCCGATTTAGGTTTTCTTTTGGATGTGATAATCTTTCCCAAAAAAGTGATGGAAACATAAGAGTTTGTTACATAAACTGCAACAAATGAATGCAACGGTTTCACAGTAGCACAGTTTTCCCTATGCTCTGTCAAAACATATGTTTTTAACGTTTTCAAATTTTTCCGTGTGTAGACCGTCAAATCCTGCATATGTCCAAGCAAATCTGAACATGTCCTGGAATTTTGGAGAGCGAAGTTGATTATGTGTGAGGGCCTGAACTTTGATAATTGTCTGAAAATAAAAAATTAAACTTTGACTTGAGGGGAAGACTTGAACCTAGGACCTCACGTTCTGCAGCTGCTCGCGGGACCACGGTGCTCGTGAGCTCAAGCTCTCCTTGATGTTGCCTATCTTGTGCATGGACTACTCAGTTTGTATATTTTGCTTATTTTTTTCATAGTTCCACACAACTTCTTCCTGTTTTCTCGATTGATCTGTGTTCAGTTTTTCAAGGCCTATCCACTGTGCCAACTTATAACTAAATCTGAGGGGGGTGTGATGGGGAGGTTCCCTTGTGAGTAATGAAACCATGTTTCATCACCTGTGACGGTGTTCGACAACAAATTGTCACGATCAGCTTCGTTATGCGTATGCATTCCGCACAGGTGGTCCTTCGTTGCTCATTATGGTTTTCAGTTGAGTGGCGAGGAATCAAGTGGGCACAAACCTTTGAGTACCCCAACTGGTGGACGACTGTGTCAGCACTGTCAATAGAAACATCCTGTTGTGCAGCGAGGTGCTTGGTTGTGACTCACCGATCACCTGGCGTGACAGCATTCAGTCATTCCAACATTGCAGGAGTAACAGCTGTGTTCGGCTGGCCGTGTGTGAGAGATCGGGCAGCCTTGCGCTACCTTGTGCGGTGATGACTGACGCTCCGCCCAACGATTCACCGTGCTTTCGATGCCTCCCACGTCTCCGTAAACTTTCTGCAAGGTCCTGTAAATATCTGCGCTGCTCTGATTTCTAACAAAAGAAACTCAATGATAGCTCTCTGCTTGGAATGTAACTCCGTTATAGTCGCCATTTTGAAGACTGCATATAGCTCTGCCATCTTTCTGAACTTCAGGAAACTATAGGGACTGAAACAGGAATTTTTCACGATGTCCCACAACAAATTCGGAATTTTTTTCAACCGAAAATGGCCGAGAAAAAAATGTGTTGCACTACTTACTGAATGCCCCTCATACTGTCTATAAATCTTCTGCACTGTTTTTAAAAAGAAGGCACACATGTAACTATCTCACAGACATTCGTTGAAATGAGTATGCTTGCGGTGGTGGAGGCTATAAGCAAGGTAGCTTACATGTTGAGTCATTTCAAAGGACGAGATATTTCGAATCACGTCAACGTAGGTTGAGGAGGAACGAGGTCATAGCATACACAGGCCATGCGAAACTTTCCTTGTAATGTGCGAGACACACGAAGAGTTCTCAGTTTTAAAGTAGAGACTATAATACAAGAGTAAACAAACTTGTTTCATTGATTCACGGTATTCGCGGTTCACGACAGTAGTAGCCGGCCGGTGTGGCCGTGCGGTTCTAGGCGCTTCAGTCTGGAACCGCGTGACCGCTACGGTCGCAGGTTCGAATCCTGCCTCGGGCATGGATGTGTGTGATGTCCTTAGGTTAGTTAGGTTTAAGTAGTTCTAAGTTCTAGGGGAC
Source organism: Schistocerca nitens (assembly GCF_023898315.1). Taxonomy (NCBI): domain Eukaryota; kingdom Metazoa; phylum Arthropoda; class Insecta; order Orthoptera; family Acrididae; genus Schistocerca; species Schistocerca nitens. Next base: position 407,512,627 of record NC_064622.1, read on the forward strand.
TGATGACCACAGATGTTAAGTGTGGTGTCACCGCCAGACACCACACTTGCTAGCTGGTAGCCTTTAAATCGGCCGCGGTCCATTAGTATACGTCGGACCCGCGTGTCGCCACTGTCAGTAATTGCAGACCGAGCGCCACCACACGGCAGGTCTTGAGAGACATCCTGGCACTCGCCCCAGTTGTACAGCCGACGTTCATAGCAATGGTTCACTGACAAATACGCTCTCATTTGCCGAGACGATAGTTAGCATAGCCTTCAGCTACATTTGCTACGACCTAGCAAGGCGCCGTATTCAATTGATATTGAGATTCTATTAATGTACCATCAAGAGCGATGTTCTACAAATGTGGATTAAAGTTAAGTATTCCAGAAGCTACGTACTTTTCTTTATAGCATTCATTATGTATCCTGTTTCAGACCTCACGCCAGTCTGCGTGAGTTTAAGCGCGTGCCTTTCGGCTTCCTCTCATTGTGTCTAGGCTGTCTTGTCTAGACACAACATTAAGTCCCATAGTGCTCAGAGCCATTTGAACCATTTTGACAGTAGTACCCACTTGGCATCTTCAGATCACTATAGTTGGAGAGCAAATTATTAGTTTTATGCGCTGTGTGCAGCCTCCAAAAATCACCGGTAATCGTCATAAAGACGAATGTAACAACAGACCGGAATAAAAATATTGGAATAAAACTTCTTCAAGCTCTTTTGTGCCATTAACTAGAGAAGCACTTCCTCTTGCATAAGCAGACTGTTTCATTCCATAACTGAATTCAGTTTCACTCAGTAAATCTTTTGGTGCAGCCATGGTGCACGATAAAAATCTCAAGAATCAGATTTATCACATAAGTAACTACACACGATATACAACTGCCGGCCGTAGTAAAATGTATAACTTTCAGAGCAATTAAAAGCTCGCAGATAAAGACAGACTTTACTGTTCGGAAGATGAAAACAAGTAACTAGTCTACAACGAATCAGATAACGCCATCCATCTAATAGGATATGATTCGTTTTAGGGTTCCGTGCCCCAGTTTGTAAAATCGGAACCCTTACAGGATCGCTTTATTGTCGGTCCGACTGTCTGTTTGTCTGTCCGATCGTGAAGAAGCCTTTTTCTCAGAAACGGCTGGACATATCAAGCTGAAATTTATGGCACGTATTAAGGTCTATGGTTGGTTGGCGTATAAAAATTTCAAGCATCTAAGTCAGTTCCATCAAAAGATGCTGACATTTATCTCTCATGTTTTGATACTCGAAAACTCACACTCCCAAACCTGTGGGATGCCTCCCGTTGATCTAAAATTATGAAATTTGGCAAGAAACAAGGTTTCACAGCTCAAGTAAAGTGAAAAATGATGAAAATTTTTAACTGTTATTATAGTACTTAAAACTTTCTTTTGCCATTTGAACGTACATTGCATTCCTCATCCGTGAAATGTGTAGTAGACGAACATTACTTCATGCAAATATAAAACGTAAGCTGTAGTCGTATTTCAGTAAGTATATACAAAAATATTTCATTAAATCTTCTCTGTCTACATATGTAAACTGAAGTCGCTTCTTTTTGCATGTCCGGACTAGTACGAGGAACCATTGTGGAGATTTTGATGTTGCTGTTGTGGTCTTCAGTCCTGAGACTGATTTGATGCAGCTCTCCATGCTGCTCTATCCTGTGCAAGCTTCATCTCCCACTGCAACCTACATCCTTCTGAATCTGCTTAGTGTATTCATCTCTTGGTCTCCCTCTACAATTTTTACCCTCCACACTGCCCTCCAATACTAAATTGGTGATCCCTTGATGCCTAAGAACATGTCCTACCAACCGATCCCTTCTTATAGTCAAGTTGTACCACAAACTCCTCTTCTCCCCAATTCTATTCAGTACCTCCTCATTAGTTATGTGATCTCCCCATATAATCTTCAGCATTATTCTGTAGCACCACATTTCGAAAGCTTCTCTTCTCTTCTTGTCCAAACTATTAATTGTCCACGTTTCACTTCCATACATGGCTACTCTTCATAGAAATACTTTCAGAAACGACTTCCTGACACTTAAATCTACACTCGATGGTGATATGGTCTTCGAATTCCTGGGACGAATATCTTGCCGATATCGATATCGATAACAGGCAAAAATAGCTGAGATTCTCGAATCCCAGAACGAATGAAGTATGTATGTATGTCATTAAGTTCGTACGGAACCGTCAGTGCGCGAGTGCTACTCGCTCTTGAACAATGTTTACGTTATTTTACCGATTTTTTCGGACCATTTTAGTCACAATTTTCCAGATAAGTCATAAGAAGTCGGTCCCTGTGGCTACAAGTCCTTTTTCATACTTTTTAACTAGACGTATTCTCTTTAGGGCCACCCCACTGTCCCTTCGGCCACCCTCAACATACAGTAGATTCATTTACACGCTGCAAGAGCTCGCTACTAGCACGACTATACCGTGGAAGAACTCTCTACCAACAGACAACATTCGAATTTTAACGCCCAAAGTGCGCACAGTGCGAACCGCAAATCAAGCTGCTCTCTTGGAGCAAGCATGCAATATTCTTCTAGGATATATTTAACCAGCTATTAACCGGTGACTATACAGGGTCGTCCATTGGTCGTAACCGGGCCAAATATCTCACGAAATAAGCGTCAAACGGAAAAACTACAAACCGAAACTTGTCGAGCTTGAAGGGGGAAACCAGATGGCGCTATGGTTGGCCCGCTAGATGGCGCTGCCATAGGTCAAACGGATATCAATTGCGTTTTTTTGAATAGGAACCCCCGTTTTTTATTTCATATTCGTGTAGTACGCAAAGAAATATGAACGTTTTAGTTGAACCACTTTTTTCGCCTTGTGACAGATGGTGCTGTAATAGTCACAAACATACGGCTCACAATTTTAGACGAACTGTTGGTAACACGTAGGTTTTTTAAATTAAAATACACAACGTAGGTACGTTTGAATATTTTATTTCGGTTGTTCCAATGTGATACATGTACCTTTCTAAACTTATCATTTCTGAGAACGCATGCTGCTACAGCGTGATTACCTGTAAATGCCACATTAATGCAATAAATGCTCAAAATGATCTCCGTCAACCTCAATGCATTTGGCAATACGTGTAACGACATTTCTCTCAACAGCGAGTAGTTCGCCTTCCGTAATGTTCGCACATGCATTGACAATGCGCTGACGCATGTTGTCGGGCTTTGTCGGTGGATCACGATGGCAAATATTCTTCAACTTTCCCCACAGAAAGAAATCCGGGGACGTCAGATCCGGTGAACGTGCGGGCCGTGGTATGGTGCTTCGACGACCAATCCACCTGTCATGAAATATGCTATTCAATACCGCTTCAACCGCACACAAGCTATGTGCCGGACATCGATCATGTTGGAAGTACATCCCCATTCTGTCATGCAGTCAAACATCTTGTAGTAACAACGGTAGAACATTACGTAGGAAATCACCATATATTGCACCATTTAGATTGCCATCGGTAAAATAGGGGCCAATTATCCTTCCATCCATAATGCCGCACCATACATTAACCCGCCAAGGTCGCTGATGTTCCACTTGTCGTAGCCATCGTGGATTTTCCGTTGCGCAATAGTGCATATTATGCCGGTCTACGTTACCGCGTGTTGGTGAACGACGCTTCGTCGCTATATAGAACGCGTGCAAAAAATATGTCATCGTCCCGTTATTTCTGTTGTGCCCAGTGGCAGAACTTTTGTCTGCTACTGATGTGCGGATTAGCCATGACAGTAGTTAAAACACCTACTTGCGCATCATCATTTGTTGCAGGTCGTGGTTGACGTTTCACACGTGGCTGAACACTTCCTGTTTCCTTAAATAACGTAACTATTCGGCGAACGGTTAGGACACTTGGATGATGTCGTCCAGGATACCGAGCAGCATACATAGGACACGCCCTTTGGGCATTTTGATCACAATAGCCATACATCAACACGATATCGACCTTTTCCGCAATTGGTAAACGGTCCATTTTAACACAGGTAATGTATCACGAAGCAAATACCGTCCGCACTGGAGAATGTCCAACTAAAACATTCATATTTCTTTACTTACTACACGAATATGTAATAAGAAATGGGGGTTCCTATTTTTTAAAAAGGCAGTTGGTATCCGTTTGTCCTATGGCAGTGCCATCTAGCGGTCCAACCATAGCGCTATCTGGTTTCCCCCTTCAAGCTAAACCAGTTTCGTTCTTTGCATTTTTTTCGTTTGATGCTTATTTCGTGAGGTATTTGGCCCAGTCACTATCAATGGACCACCCTGTATACCTCACAGCCTTTGAAATGCTGACAGATGAAAGATTAACCAAAATAAATATTGGAACTGCCAATTAACTGCTGCATGTGAGGATACGGCTGCCAATTTTTACCATAGATAACAGACTATTGAATGTGAAAGTTGTCATTTTTCTCTATTCTGTGTGACGAGCGTTCAATAAGCAGCGCAACATTTCTTTTTTTCGGGCAGTGCCTGTTGCAAGAATGAGGAGTATGTTGTGCGAAATCGTGATATATTATCTATAGTTTCATGAAGTTCCGATAGGTGGCGGCGCTATCCGTAGCCTACAAGAAGGCGACTGTAACGTTGGTGCGTTCTATGCAGATAGCTGTCCTTGAGTTTCTTTTGGCGGGAAACCAGAGCATAGCAGGTTCTGATAGACGCTTGCAGAACGTCTACGCCTCTACGGACACCTGGCAGTGAACAAAAGCACGGCGAGTCCTTGCACGAGGCGTCTGCCATCGTCGCAACAAGGTCGCGCTAACGTGTCTGATCTCCCGCGAGCCGGCCGGCCGCACACAGCTGTGACTCCTTGAATGTGTTCGCCACCACAGAAATGTAAACGAAGTTCTGCTTCTCCACGCCATCGCAAGGTCCCACGTAAGTCTGCACACCTGAGAGGAGCTTAAAAAGCTTCATTTGACTGTTCTCGTGCATCCATCGTACAGCCTGGATCTCGCACCGTCCTACTGGCCCATTGAAGGACGCACTATGTGGGAAGCAGTATGTGAATGATGGGGAGGTTATTGGTGCAGCAAGACCCTGGCTCGGACGTCGACCGATAGAGTGGTAACATGCGGGCATACAGGCCCTGGCAATAAGGTGACGTAAGTACGTCGCATTGAACGGAGGTCGGAGGTTATGTTGAAAAATAGGTTTTTTTTGCCAGAAGACGGGGGAAGAATATGCTACGTTGGAAACCTAAAAAAAAACATACTTCCAAAAAAAAAAGTGTTGCATTACTTACTGAGCGCCCCTCGTATTAATTAGCACCTCTATAAAATAATAATATGTAATTAATTCTTTATTTGTTGGCAGGTACATGACTCTAGACTTGATACACATTGAAACCCAGAGGAGTCAAACCAAAACGGTGTAACACACTAATAACAAATGTCGTACAGTAACTCGTTTTCTGATTTGGAAGGGAAATAACGCTGCAACGGTCCATGCTGAGTTAGTGAAACTGTACAGCAGTAGTGTTTTACGATATGACAGGTGGTGCAGACGCTCCTATTGTGGTCAGACAAGTCTGAATGACAAAGAAGGGAGCGACAGATCACCTCTCTGTGAGGGACAGAAAAGTACAAGAGAAGTGGGGGTGCTTGAGGTAGCATGTAACTATCGAGATGATGTGGAAGCAATGAAAATAACTCATGGATCAGTTTTCGACATACTTCCTCGCTTTGAACCCAAAGGCCCTGTCATAGTGGGAACACCGGTTTCTGTCAGAACACCTAAGTTTAGCGCTTTTTGTATGTCCATCCTTATAATTGGAAGTCTCAGGGACTTCGGCCGTTTACTTACGTAATAAAATGTAACATCTATGGCCGTCCTTATGATGTCGTTTATTTTGTAGCTACCAGTTTCGGTGCTTCAGTGCACCATCTTCAGGCCTTAGCTAACACTAGTCGCGTTAACACCACCTGCATACATGATGCATAGTGGTCAACATCTATAACTGGTTTTCACAGGCTATCTTTAACAGAAATGTTGCCTCTCCAACCATCAGCCGTAGTTGATGTTGGAGAAACAATATTGCTGTTAACGGTAGTCTGAGAAAACTGGGTATAGATGTTGGCCACTGGTGCATTGTGTATATCGATGGTGTTAGCCCCATTAGTGTCACTAGGCCTGGAGATGGTGCATTGAACCACTGAAACTGGTAACCATAAAATGAATGACACCATAAGGATGGCCTGTAGGTGTTACATTTTATTACAGAAGTTAAACGCTGTTTGGGCTTAGCTAGCACTTGGATAGGTCACCGTGCTGGCAATTGAGGATCTGTTTAACTAAGACGTAGCGGCTGTGGTCATGAAAACTGACAATCGCCAGGAGGACAGTATGCTGACCACATGCCCTTCCATATCTGTGTGCTGACCACATGACCCTCCATGTCTGCATGCTGACTACACGCCCCTCCATATCCGCAACCATTGACACCTATTGGCTGAGAACGACACCGTGAGTGGTCTGTACTGTTGGGCCTTCTGAGGACTGTTCGGACATAGTTTAGTTTTCATCCTTTTAAAGAAAACCACCGTCTGCTTGGTTCTGAAATTACTCACATTCATTCAAAAAGGCAGAGCACCCTAGGCAGTAGTGAAAATGGTACAGTTACATCAGACTAATACAGATGTCTTCAGGCTTTGTATCACTATTGAAGAGTGCTGCATGTATCACTATGAATTCGGGACAAAGGAGCAGAGCATGCAGTGGAAATATGAAGATGCAAAAGTCCTGAAGGCAGACGCACGTGGTATCGTCCAGAGATTGTGGTGCCACGCCACGTGAAAGCTGGCAATGCGAATCGATCCACCGAAGTCCTCTAGGTAATCTGCAATGACGTATGGGAGGTGGTCCAGAAGACCATGCCACCCTCTGTGCAACAACAGCGCCCTCGCGCTGAGATCAATATAGTGCGTCGACCATGCAAATGCTCTGTCCCAGTTCGAGACGTCAGCTACAGTAGTCAACATCTTCACTTCGGACCAACAAGTAGTTAAAGTTTCAGATGAACTTGTAGCATTCTTAATGCCGAACATTGTACGTCAAGAGAACAGTTTGTTAATTTGTGCATCAAGAGATGCTTTGCTAGTACATGGCAACTGTATAAATTATCTAGCACTCCTGTGGCAAGGAGCCGGCCGCGGTGGTCTCGCGGTTGTAGGCGCGCAGTCCGGAACCGCGCGGCTGCTACGGTCGCAGGTTCAAATCCTGCCTCGGGCATGGATGTGTGTGATGTCCTTAGGTTAGTTAGGTTTAAGTAGTTCTAAGTTCTAGGGGACTTATGACCTAAGATGTTAAGTCCCATAGTGCTCAGAGCCATTTGAACAATTTTTTTTGTGGCAAGGAAGTGTATCAAAGTAGAGTAAACCTTTATTCCTTTATGTAATACACTCAACTAATATTTCATGTGTTCTAGTTCAAGGAACCTGAAGAACAGTCGTCGCTGGACGACTGTAGTCTGGTCACGACAATGTTGACCTTTTTTTTTTCTCGTCCGAGTTTATTGGCGGCTGTCAAAACTACTGGTTCGCTCTGCACAGGGCATAGCCACTTGGGCTATCAGATGTAGTCTCACACCCTGTGTTTTTCTGGCACTCACTACCTATTGGGATGAAAAAAACTTAATCTGCCTTAAGCGGTTTAGGAAAATAATGAAAAATTCAATTTTGGATGGTCGGAAGTGGATATGGACCATCGCTCTCCCTAATGCAAGCCCTTTGTGAAGACCACTGTGCCCCCTCGCTAGGAAGGCATTTCCAGAATAACGACTAAATAATTTTGTAGATAAAAATTTTCAAGATTAGGCAAAACACAGAGTTCTACAGTCGAGGTCTCCTTCAAGCAATCTATCATTGAAAAAAATATGACGCATTGAAGGTTTAATCATACATAATCAGCGAGCCGCAATGATTTGCAATTGCTAAATATGTACAGGGATTGAATTTTATGTCCTGAAAATCCCTTCTCACCCTTCTCTACGTGCATCCCCTACAGCATCCACTTTCTGTCCATATCCTTTTCCCTCCATCTGCCTGCACCTCATCTTCCCCTCTCTCTCTGCCCATTTCCTCCTTCCCTTTCTGTGTGTCGAATTACCAAACCCCTCCCCCCTCTCTGTCCATTTCCTCCTTCTCTTGTCGCTGATCATGAGTACTGTTTGTTGTTGTCATTAGGGACTGAAGTCCCTTAAAATAAATGTGTTAAATGGTTTGGACCACAGGTGTACTGCTATCACAGACCTCTGCAGCTGCTGGATCTGTGAGGATAGTAGCTCCAATGACAGTATTTCGCATAGTTTTAATCTGCAGACTCGTAGGATTACAAGGTTTAGGGCAATTCAAGATTCCCACAGCCAAAAACACAACTTTCCTGCTTCCTGTTAACCGACTGCAAGGGAGGAAACGTAACAGCACATAGTTGTGTACACAATTTTCGTTTAAAATTGTATTTAAGGACAAGGATTATTTGTGTGGGAGAAAAAAATTGAGTGATGATTTAAAAGCCCTGCCACCGTAGTTAACACTGCAAGAAAGAAAACTAAAACGCAGATTTTCACAGCACAGCTTAGAGCAATAGTTCCTTCCTCACAGTCGGATTTAGCAGAACATCTATACAGCTATTTGAAAAGTTGCCTATGTGCGTCTGAATGTTTATTAGGGTGTTGTATAAAAATTGAAGTAAGTCGCTCAAGAACTCTTAAAGTTCTTTCCTAACAACTTTTCGCTATCATACATACGTTTATAAGCTGTATACATGAAAAACATATAGCGTATGTCCGTCCAGATGTTTATTAGATTATCGTGTAAAAATTGGAAGTAAATCGGTCAAGAACTTTTCAAGATTTTTGATAACAATGTTTTCACTTCATGTATATGTACACACACATCAAAAAAAGGTTTACCTCAGCCCGGTTCATAGAACTCCTGAAGATAGACGTTGACTGTGGATATTGTATAACAAAGTCGCTTTGACTGTTCAGAGATGTCACTAAACCCGCCCATGGATGTGAACAACCACGCATGAGCAGCGCCTATTAGACGGAGGGGGTCCGACAGCCGATCAGTTCTAGTTATTCCACCAGGAAGAAGGTACACGGCTCGTGTTGTCTGTAGTTCAACCATGCCTAGACGGTCAATACCGCGGTCCGACCGCGTCCGCATTGTTACTCTGAGCCAGGAAGAGCTCTCAACAAGGGAAGTGTTCAGGCGCCTCCCAGTGAACCAAAGCTATGTTGCTCTGTTGCTCGGACATAGAGGAGATACACAGAGACAGGAACTGTCGATAAAATGCCTCGCTCAGACCGCCCAAGGGCTACTATTGCAGTGAATAACCGCTGACTACGGATTATGGCTCGGAGGAACCCTGATAGCAACGTCATCATGTTGAATAATGCTTTCCGAGCACCCACAGGACGCCGTTTTACGACTAAAACTGTGCGCAGTAGGCTGCATGATGCGTTTGCAACCACGACACCATGCAACGCGGTAAAGATGGGCCCAAAAAAATGTCGAATGTACAGCTCAGGATTGGTATCACGTTCTCTTCACCGATGAGTGTCGCATATACCATCAACCAGAGAATCCATGGAGACGTGTTTGGAGGAAACTCGGCAGGCTGAACGCCTTAGACACACTGTCCAACTAGTGCAGCAAGATGAAGGTTCTCTGCTGTTTTGGGGTGGCATTATGTGGGGCCGAGAGACGCCGCTGGTGGTCATGGAAGGCGCCGTAACGGCTATAAGATACGCGAATGCCGTCCTCCTACCGACCGTGCAACCATATCGGCAGCATATTGGCGAGGCATTCATGGACGACAGTTCGCTCCCCATCATACACATCTTGTGAATGACTTCGTTCAGGATAACTACATCGCTCGACTAGATTTCCCAGCACGTTCTCCAGACATGAACCCTATGGAACATGCCTGGGGTAGATTGAAAAGGGCTGTTCATGGACGACATGACACACCAACCACTCTGAGGGATCTATGCCAAATCGCCGTTGAGGAGTGGAACAACCTGGACCAACAGTGTCTTGATGAATTTGTGGATAGTATGCCACGACGAATACAGGCATGAATGAATGCAAAAGGACGTGCTACTGGGTATCAGAGGTACCGGTGTGTACAGCAATCTGGACCACCACCTCTGAAGGTCTCGCTGTATGGTGGTACAACATGCAATGTTTGATTTTCATGAGCAATAAAAAGGGCGGAAATAATGTTTATGTTGATCTCTATTGCAGTTTTATGTACAGGTTTCCGAACTCTCGGAACCGAGGTGCTGCAAAACTTTTTTTGATGTGTGTACTTTTCATGATTTAGAGTCAGTTGCCACTTTTTACACCATACAGTTTTCTGGTCTAAATCGTTTTGCAGTTAGTTTTACTATACTGTAAATAACAGCATCACCTGCAAGAAGGCTGATCAGATTGTCTCCTAAGTAGATTATGTAGATTAGAAACAGCAGCGGGCCATAACACTACCTTAGTGGACGCCGGATATTACTTCTGTTTTACTCGATGACTTTCCGCCAGTTACTTTGTGACCTAGATGTAGGTAGTCACGAATCCGATAGCACAACTTAGACGATACTCCATACTCACGCAGTTTTATTAGATGGCTTTTGTGAGCAACGGCCTCAAAAGCCTTCGGATATCAAGAAATGCGGAATCAATCTGAGATCGACTGTCGATAGACCCCGTTGCTTCATGAGAATAAAGAGCTAGTCGTGTTGCACAAGACTAACATTTTCCGTATCTGTACTGACTATGTGTCAGTAGATCGTTTATTTATGTGTAATTCATAATGTTCGAACTCGCTATATGTTACAAAACCCTACTATAAATCCCGTCAGTGATTTTGCTCAGTGGATTTTCTTTGTTGAGTACTGGTGCGACCTGTGCAACTTTCAGTTCTTTAGGTACGTATGTTTCGTCGAGCGAGCGGTTGTATACGATTGCTAAATATTGTGGAATGATATCAACGTACTTAGAAAGGCATCTAATTGGTGACTTGCCTATATTAATCTAAGTTGTTTCGCTACACTAAGGATACCTACTTGTAAGTTACTCATGTTGGCAGCACTTCTTGATTCGAATTCTGGAATATTTACGTCATCTTCTTTGGTAAACGAATGTTAGAAAATGGGATATAGTAACTCCACTTTAGTGTCATTGTCGTCGGTAATATTACCATCTCTGCAGCGCAGTAAAGGTACTGACTGTGTATTGCCATTGGCGTAATTTTCATTCGATAAGGATCTCCATGAACCATGGACTTTGCCGTTGGTGGGGAGGCTTGCGTGCCTCAGCGATACAGATAGCCGTACCGTAGGTGCAACCACAACGGAGGGGTATCTGTTGAGAGGCCAGACAAACGTGTGGTTCCTGAAGAGGGGCAGCAGCCTCTTCAGTAGTTGCAGGGCAACAGTCTGGATGATTGACTGATCTAGCCTTGCAACACTAACCAAAACGGCCTTGCTGTGCTGGTACTGCGAACGGCTGAAAGCAAGGGGAAACTACAGCCGTAATTTTTCCCGAGGCCATGCAGCTTTACTATATGGTTAGACAGGGTTGTAGCCTATCCCCGATGTTATTCAATCTGTATATCGAGCAAGCAGTAAATGAAATAAAAGAAAAATTCGTAGTAGGAATTAAAATCCATGGAGAAGAAATAAAAACTTTGAGGTTCGCCGATGACATTGTAATTCTGTCAGAGACAGCAAAGGACCTAGAAGAGCAGAAGAACGAAATGGACAGTGTCTTGAAAGGAAGATATAAGATGAACATTAACAAAAGCAAAAGGAGGATAATGTAATGTAGTCGAATCAAATCGGGTGACGCTGCGGGAATTAGATTAGGAAATGACACGCTTAAAGTAGTAAAGGAGTTTTGCTATTTCGGGAGCAAAATAACTGATAATGGTCGAAGTAGAGAGGGTACAAAATGTTGACTGGCAATGGCAAGGAAAGCGTTTCTGAAGAAGAAAAATTTGTTAACATCGAATATAGATTTAAGTGTCAGGAAGTCGTTTCTGAAAGTATTTGTATGGAGTGTAGTCATGTATGGAAGTGAAACGTGGACGATAAATAGTTTAGACAAGAAGAGAATAGAAGCTTTCGAAATATGGTCCTACAGAAGAATGCTGAAGATTAGATGGGTAGATCACATAACTAATGAGGAGGTATTGAATAGAACTGGGGAGAAGAGAAATCTGTGGCACAACTTGACTAGAAGAAGGGATCGGTTGGTAGGACATGTTCTCGGGCATCAAGGGATCACCAATTTAGTATTGGAGGCAGCATGGAGGGTAAAAATCGTAGAGGGAAACCAAGCAGGTTCACTAAGTAGGTTGCAGTAGATACTGGGAGATGAAGAAGCTTGCACAGAATAGGGTAGCATGGAGAGCTGCATCAAACCAGTCTCTGGACTGAAGACCACAACAACAAGGATCTCTTTGGATTTTCTGCCAGATTTGGAGATAGAGTTTTACTGTGGAAACTGTAAAAGCTTACCACATTGAAGTACACGCCAAATTTCGAGCTTCGTAAGACATCGTCAATCCGGGAGATTTTGCGCTCTTTCAAATTAGGCATGCTTCCTTCGTTGCTTTTGCAACAGTGTTCTGACCTGTTTCGTGTACCATTGGGGATTAGTTCCGTCACTTAGTAATTTCCGAGTGTATTGTAAGAGGTGATGCCTCCAGATTTTTTATGTGGAAACGGTGCTAACATTCTACATCTTTATTCTTGATGTCTACGAGTACATAAATGAGGCCCTCTGGCGCTAAATGGTTCCTAGGACTTCGAAGTGTTCGTCCACACATGGAGCACCCTCTTCTTCAGCAAGACAGTGCCAGACCACACACGAGCGCTGCGACATCTACTAAAGTCTGACGCCTTGTCATCGATCATCTTCAATAGCGTCCCGAATTGGCCCCATCCGATTTTCATCTGTTTCCAGAACTTAAAGAACACTTTGGAAGACTTCACTTTGATGCAATTGAAGCTGTTGAAGCAGAGGTGAGATTGTGGCTCCGTCAACAACGTCAAACATTCTACAGTGACAGTATCAACGAACTGGTCTTTCGTTGGGAGGAATGGATTCGTCGCCAGGGTGATTATGTTGAAAAAGAAATACACTCCTGGAAATGGAAAAAAGAACACATTGACACCGGTGTGTCAGACCCACCATACTTGCTCCGGACACTGCGAGAGGGCTTTACAAGCAATGATCACACGCACGGCACAGCGGACACACCAGGAACCGCGGTGTTGGCCGTCGAATGGCGCTAGCTGCGCAGCATTTGTGCACCGCCGCCGTCAGTGTCAGCCAGTTTGCCGTGGCATACGGAGCTCCATCGCAGTCTTTAACACTGGTAGCATGCCGCGACAGCGTGGACGTGAGCCGTATGTGCAGTTGACGGACTTTGAGCGAGGGCGTATAGTGGGCATGCGGGAGGCCGGGTGGACGTACCGCCGAATTGCTCAACACGTGGGGCGTGAGGTCTCCACAGTACATCGATGTTGACGCCAGTGGTCGGCGGAAGGTGCACGTGCCCGTCGACCTGGGACCGGACCGCAGCGACGCACGGATGCACGCCAAGACCGTAGGATCCTACGCAGTGCCGTAGGGGACCGCACCGCCACTTCCCAGCAAATTAGGGACACTGTTGCTCCTGGGGTATCGGCGAGGACAATCCGCAACCGTCTCCATGAAGCTGGGCTACGGTCCCGCACACCGTTAGGCCGTCTTCCGCTCACGCCCCAACATCGTGCAGCCCGCCTCCAGTGGTGTCGCGACAGGCGTGAATGGAGGGACGAATGGAGACGTGTCGTCTTCAGCGATAAGAGTCGCTTCTGCCTTGGTGCTAATGATGGTCGTATGCGTGTTTGGCGCCGTGCAGGTGAGCGCCACAATCAGGACTGCATACGACCGAGGCACACAGGGCCAACACCCGGCATCATGGTGTGGGGAGCGATCTCCTACACTGGCCGTACACCACTGGTGATCGTCGAGGGGACACTGAATAGTGCACGGTACATCCAAACCGTCATCGAACCCATCGTTCTACCATTCCTAGACCGGCAAGGGAACTTGCTGTTCCAACAGGACAATGCACGTCCGCATGTATCCCGTGCCACCCAACGTGCTCTAGAAGGTGTAAGTCAACTACCCTGGCCAGCAAGATCTCCGGATCTGTCCCCCATTGAGCATGTTTGGGACTGGATGAAGCGTCGTCTCACGCGGTCTGCACGTCCAGCACGAACGCTGGTCCAACTGAGGCGCCAGGTGGAAATGGCATGGCAAGCCGTTCCACAGGACTACATCCAGCATCTCTACGATCGTCTCCATGGGAGAATAGCAGCCTGCATTGCTGCGAAAGGTGGATATACACTGTACTAGTGCCGACATTGTGCATGCTCTGTTGCCTGTGTCTATGTGCCTGTGGTTCTGTCAGTGTGATCATGTGATGTATCTGACCCCAGGAATGTGTCAATAAAGTTTCGCCTTCCTGGGACAATGAATTCACGGTGTTCTTATTTCAATTTCCAGGAGTGTATGTATACGTGAAGAATAAAGATGTAAATAACGTTTGTATTTGGTGTAAGTCTCTCAACTGCTGTCAATACTACTTATTTGAATGCAAACCACATCTGGTCTTCGCTTACATAGCTCGGACGGTTTGGAGAATATCTCTTAGGAAGGGGTCAATAGAATTTTGGCCTAATTTTTAAGATATACAAATATTTTTCATTTATTTTTGGTGTTTTGGATGTTACAGTATTCAGCCTCGATACAACGACCTTGTACTCATTAATTCCTGTACCCGGCTCGATGCTCTCTGTGATTCCTGATATTCTTCCAATGTAAAGAGCATTCCATGAAGTTCCGAGATTGCAGTTGGATGACGTCGACTTCTTGCCACGACATTTTGGCTGAAAACCTTTCAGACATCTACAGGTGAGTGTTTAGCACCGGAGAGTGCTACTTCACATCAGTAACTTTATACCAAAAATTGGTTAGGAGACGCATGTGCAAAGGCAACCGATACATGAGCGACCTCTGTCGAGTTTCGTGCCCTTTTCGAATATTTCTCCATCTATGGGGCGCAGGTGGATGCGTAATAGTGATACTGCATGCATGCTCTCTTTCGGAATGCGGGCTTGCAGAGTTTAAATTCAGATGTCAAATTAATTAAGTGTTGCTAGATGTGTCACTACTCATAAAATATTTCCTTTCTGTATCCAGTTGAAAGCCGCCATCACTATTAATAAGATTTTCTGACAAATGTATGTCCACCGATTCCTTAATAACTGAATCCCAGACGGTTCTCGTAGAGGCTAAGAATGTTCCGACGGATTCGTTAGTGAGATGGCATCCAAATGACGTTCGAAGTCACTGAACTTTCCTGGCCGACCCGTTGTGCTTCAATTGCTTCTCTTAATTCCCTGCATTCTTTTTATTTTTCAGTCAGCTAAATTTTCAGTGCGAGAGCTTTGAAGAACTAGTGTTTTTCTATACAGCCTTTTACCCTCTGTGGCTCCATCTAGTAGTAACGTGGAATTTATTCCCTGATATCTTACAAGATATCCTATTATCTTATCCCTTCCTCTTGTCAGTGTTCCTCTATTATCCCCCCCCCCCCCCCCTATTCTGCGGAGAATCTCATTGCCTACTTTACTAGTCCTCCTAATTTTTAACATTATTTAGTAGCACTACATTTCAAATGCTTCAATTTTCTTCTTTTCCGGTTTCTCCAGAGGTAATGTCCTGATACTATACAATACTAAGCTCCAAACGTACATTCTGAGAAATTTCTTCCTCCAATGAAGACCAAAGATTGATATTAGTAGATTTCTCTTGGCTATAAAATCTCGTTTTTGCCAGTCCCAGTCTGTTTTATATGTCCTCCTTCCTTCGTCCATTATGGGTTGTCATGCTACCTAGGTAGCAGAATTCACTAACTTTACCTACTTTGTGATCACCTATTCTGATGGTAAGTTTCTCGGTATTCTCAGCTAGTTATTTTCATGTTCCCTGAATCATATTTCACGGTAGATCGTACCGATGTGGATCGAGTTATTTTAATTTCATATCGCAACTTAATTTATACATATGGTTATATTCTAAACATTTATAACAAGAAAAAGGTATACAAATATTATGGGTTAGTACGTCCTACCCATCACCTTTTTCGCATTACAGTAATATACACTACTGGCCATTAAAATTGCTACACCACGAACATGACGTGCTACAGACGTGAAATTTAACCGACAGGAAGAAGACGCTGTGATATGCAAATGATTAGTTTCCAAGAGCATTCACACAAGGTTGGCGCCGGTGGCGACACCTACAACGTGCTGACATGAGGAAAGTTTCCAACCGATTTCTCATACACAAAAAGCAGTTGACCGCCGTTGCCTGGTGAAACGTTGTTGTGATGCCTCGTGTAAAGAGGAGAAATGCGTACCATCACGTTTCCGACTTTGATAAAGGGCGGATTGTAGCATATCGCGATTGCGGTTTATCGTATCGCGACATTGCTGCTCGCGTTGATCGAGATCCAATGACAGTTAAGAATACGGAATCGGTGGGTTCAGGAGGGTAATATGGAACGCCGTGCTGGATCCCAACGGCCTCGTATCACTAGCAGTCGAGATGACAATCATCTTATCAGCATGGCTGTAACGGATCGTGCAGCCACGTCTCGATCCCTGAGTCAACAGATGGGGACGTTTGCAAGACAACAACCATCTGCACGAACAATTCGACGACGTTTGCAGCAGCATGGGCTATCAGCTCGGGGACCATGGCTGTGGTTACCCTTGACCCTGCATCACAGACAGGAGAGCCTGCGATGGTGTACGCAACGACGAACCTGGGTGCACGAATGGCAAAAATTCGTTTTTCCGGATGAATCCAGGTTCTGTTTACAGCATCATGATGATCGCATTCGTGTTTGGCGACATCGCGGTGAACGCACATTGGAATCGTGTATGCGTCATCGCCATACTGGCGTATCAGCCGGGGTGATGGTTTGGGGTGCCATTGGTTACACGTCTCGGCCACCTCTTGTTCGCATTGACGGCACTTTGAACAGTGGACGTTACATTTCAGATGTGTTATGACCCGTGGCTCTACCCTTCATTCGAGCCATGCTAAACCCTACATTTCAGCAGGATAATGCACGACCGCATGTTGCAGGTCCTGTACGGGCTTTTCTGAATACAGAAAATGTTCTACTGCTGCCGTGGTCAGCACATTCTCCAGATCTCTCACCAGGTGAAAACGTCTGGTCAATGGTGGACGAGCAACTGGCTCGTCACAATACGCCAGTCACTACTCTTGATGAACTGTGGTATCGTGTTGAAGCTGCATGGGCAGCTGTACCTGTACACGCCATCGAAGCTCTGTGTGACTGAATGCCCAGGCGTATCAAGGCCGTTATTACGGCTAGAGGTGGTTGTTCTGGGTACTGATTTCTCAGGATCTATGCACCCAAATTGCGTGAAAATGTAATCACATGTCAGTTCTAGTATAATATATTTGTCCAATCAATACCCGTTTATCATCTGCATTTCTTGTTGGTGTAGCAACTCTAATGGCCAGTAGTATGAATCCTTCTAAGGAATAGAAGGAGTTATCAAGGAAAAACTATCTCACTTTGTTTTAAAATTTTACTTTGTTACCTGTGAGACATTTTATATCACAGGGTAAGTGATCAAAATTTTTTGTTGCAGCGTTGTGTACCCCTTTTTTTGCTAAAGACAACTTTAATGTGGAGCAATGGATATCGGTTTCTCTTCCGGAGTTGTAATTATATACATCATTGTTCCTTTTGAGCTGTAGTACATTATTTACAATAAAATTCATTACTACTAATTTTTATTACTTTCGTTCTTCTTTGATTTACTCTCAATCCATATTCAGTACTCATATTAGAATGATGTTTCCATTCAACAAATCCTGTAAGTTTTCTCCTGCTTCATGTAGGGTTGCAATGGGATCACTAAATCTTATCATAGATATCCTTTCATGTTGAATTTTAATTCCATTCTTGAACCTTTATTTTCTTTCCATCATTGCTTCTTTGATGTATAGACTGAACAGTACGGGCGAAAGACTACAAGCCTGTATTACACCCTTTTTAATATGAGCCCTTGGTTCGTGGTCTTCCATCTTATTGTCCATCCTGGTGCTCGTGCTAATTATATATTACTTGTCCTACAGCTTAGCCCTGTTTCTCATAGAATTTCGAACATCTGACACCATTCTACACCGTTGGAAGCTTTTCCGTTTCGCCAAATCCCATGAATATGTTTCGATTGTTCTTCAGTCTTGCTTGCATTGTCAACCGCAACGGTCGCATGTTCGAATCCTGCCTCGGGCATGGATGTGTGTGATGTCCTTAGGTTAGTTAGGTTTAAGTAGTTCTAAGTTCTATGGGAATGATGACCTCAGATGTTAAGTCCCATAGTGCTCAGAGCCATTTGAACCATTTTTTCAACCGCAACGTCAGAACTGCCTCTCTGGTGCATTTGTCTTTCTTAACGCCACACCGATGGTCATCTAACAGATCCTCAATTTTCTTTTCCATTCTTCTGTATATTATTCTTGTCAGAAACCTTAACGCACGAACTATTCAACTGATTGTACGGGTATTCTCTCACTTGTCAGCTCTTGTAATCTCAGGAACTGTGTGGATGATGTTTTTCCGAAAGTCAGATGGGATATCTCCAGTCTCATACATTCTACACACACGAACGTGAATAATGTTTTTGTTGCTACTTTCTCAAGGTTTTTTAATAATTCCAATGGAATGTTTTATGTCGTATCTGCCTTATGTGATCTTAAGTCTCCCAAAGGTCTTTTAAAATTCTGATTCTAAAGCTGCATCCATTATCTTTTCTACGTCGATCCCGTTCCTCCTTCTATCACTTCATCAGGCAAGTCCCCCCTCTTATAGAGGCCTTCTATCTACTCTTTCCACTTATTCTCTTTGTCTTCTGCAGTTAACAGTGGGACTCCCACTGCACTCTTAATCTTACCGCCATTGCTATTAAGTTCGTCGAAGGTTGTTTCGAGTCTTCTAATGGTGATTAGAGAAGGCATATGGTGACAGAGTTCGGTCGGATTACCCCAGCGCGTCCAGACGACAGTGTGGGGGAATTCTCCTGCATGAAACGGCGCGACGGTGTCCGCGCGTGATTAATGCAGGGCCGCGCCATGTCGCCTAGCTATGAACGTGTCACGTGGCGTATCTAGATGGAAAAGCCTCGTCCGCGCACCATCAGCGAGCCGATCGATGGCACACGCCAGGTCACAGCTGCCTGCTTTTCGCTGGCAATTTTGTCACACGTGAAGAGGCACTGTGTCTAGGAGAACAGCCGTCATCGCTTCGTGTTTCAAAAGAATTTGTATTATCTATTGAGGATCAAAGGTAGAGAGTCTTTCGGCGCCGTACCAATTTCGCTTTATTTAACAGACACCTTCAGACATTCGACTAGGACATTGTAAGTAGGCTGTTTAGGTTTTTATGTTGGTGACGCCATGAAGCGCTCTGTATTAAAATCGCTGACTGCGCTGTGTGCAGTCTGTGGCTGGTTGGACTGATTGTTGAATTATTCGCTATTGTAGTGTTGAGAAGTTGGATGTGAACAGCGCGTACCGTTGCGCAGTTGGAGGTGAGCCTCCAGCAGTGGTGGACGTGGCGAGAGAGATGCCAGAGTTTTGAGATGTTAATATGAGCGGACGATCTGGACGTGTGTCCATCAGAAAAAGGAAATTTGTCAAAATAGATGTACTTTTGAACACCATTAAGATAAATATATTGTTTGTTCTCTATCAAAATCTTTTATTAGCTAACTATGTGCCTATCAGTAGTTAGCCCCTTCAGTAGTTACAATCTTTTATTTAGCTGGCAGTATTTACGCTCACTGTATTGCAGTAGTTCGAGTAATGAAGATTTTTTGTGAGGTAAGTGATTCATGAAGGGTGTAGTTTATTGTTAGTCAGGGTTCAAAAAATGGTTCAAATGGCTCTGAGCACTATGGGACTTAACATCTATGGTCATCAGTCCGCTAGAACTTAGAACTACGTAAACCTAACTAACCTAAGGACATCACACAACACCCAGTCATCACGAGGCAGAGAAAATCCCTGACCCCGCCGGGAATCGAACCCGGGAACCCGGCCGTGCGAAGGAAGAACGCTACCGCACGACCACGAGCTGCGGGTTAGTCAGGGCTATTCTTTTGTACGGATTATTAAAAGTCAGATTGCGTTGCGCTAAAATATTGTGTTCAAAATGGCTCTGAGCACTATGGGACTTAACATCTATGGTCATCAGTCCCCTAGAACTTAGAACTGCTTAAACCGAACTAACCTAAGGACATCACACAACACCCAGCCATCACGAGGCAGAGAAAATCCCTGACCCCGCCAGGAATCGAACCCGGGAACCCGGGCGCGGGAAGCGAGAACGCTACCGCACGACCACGAGATGCGGGCTAAAATATTGTGTGTCAGTTTAGAAATGATCAGATAAGTAAAGAGGGAAAACTGTCTGAGTACTTAAATTTTACTCAGCTGTTTCTTTATCAAATAATGTAGAAGTTTACCAGCACAGTCTTTCTTTACATTCAAAGGGGAAGTTTCAACAGTAGTAGTTCTAACCAGTAAGGACATCGTTTGGGATTCTGAGTCATTTTTCATCTTGTACTGTTACACTCAAATTCATCGATAATCTACAAATATTCGCAACTACGTTTCACTACAATTTTCGCCCTCCATTGCTCCTACACGCCATCCGAAGAAAGATCACACTAGTCAATTTGATGTAGAAATAGTGCCAGAAAATCATGTAACCATC
This sequence comes from Schistocerca nitens, assembly GCF_023898315.1. NCBI lineage: Eukaryota > Metazoa > Arthropoda > Insecta > Orthoptera > Acrididae > Schistocerca > Schistocerca nitens. The sequence goes on from NC_064622.1 coordinate 407,533,551, forward strand.
TCCAAAGTACGTGAGTCGTGGCAGTGAAGTGGTGTTTATGTACCAATCGGTTGCCTGCAATCACCTCAGATAAGTGGCTCGACACGGAGACACGACGGAATTGGCGAATGGAAGACAATGTGTTTGAACGTTGAAATACATGAGCACGTGGTGGACTAACATGTCTCATACACTGACGGAAAGAAAATCGCACAACCAAACAATAATTAACGTAGAGTAATGAAATTTCGGAAATAGATTTGTATATGTAACATACTTAAGTGAGGAACATTACAAGATCACAGCTTAATCGAAGCGCGAGATACGCCATTGCGAATATGAAATGCTGCGTATAGCCGCAAAACCGTTGATTGCAAGCATGCAAACGTCCATGCCTTGTGTTGTACAGGTACCGTATATTCCCGTGACTAGCGCTGCTAGTAATCATGTGCAGTCGGTTAGCCGAGCCGTCTAACGCACGTCGTTCCAGAGTGGATAGGAGCGCCTAGTCCCCGTCACGAATTCGCCCAGCGGACTTGTGTCGTGGTCCGTGGAGCCGGCCAGTCTGTGGATGATTTTTAGGCGGTTTTCCATCTGCCTCGGCGAATGCGGGCTGGTTCCCCTTATTCCGCCTCAGCTACACTATGCCGGCGATTGCTGCGCAAACAAGTTCTCCACGTACGCGTACAACACCATTCCTCTACCACGAAAATATAGGGGTTACACTCGCCTGGTGTGAGACTTTCCCTGGGGGACGTGGCGGGGGTACACTGGGTTCCGAACCGCACAATAACCCTGAAAGAGTCGTTGAGTGTGGGGCAGCGGAGGGGTGATGTGGACTGCGGTAGTCGTCGTGGGGTTGCGGACCACAGCGGCTGCGGCGGGGACGGAGCCTCTCCATCGTTTATAGGTCCCCGGTTAACACACAATACAATCATGTACAGTGGCTACATTCCTTCCAAGTCTTTCTGTTGTATCACAGAAGGAACATCCAGCTTCTCGTAGCCGTATTAACGACTTCGTTCAAACGCAGTGTGGTGTTGATAATGGCGACTTTGTCATCTTAAAAGGCATTCTTGACTAAACTCAGTCCACTACATCCAATGTCAAACGTAACTGACACTCAGCACTGTGAAATCGTGTATTTAAGGGAAACCTGCATTGCACCCTCATTGTGGCGTCACTAGCGCCAGCCTTAAGCGAATTAATGCGGAATTTGAATGAACATCATCTTTTAGATGAGGAAACACACCTACCAATTTTCATTTATCTCCTTGTTGGTGTTTTTTCTCTTCAACGTATATCATTATTTTTGATTAATTTTAACGAAATCCGTATCATGCTTCTAGTGGATGATGAATATCTGGCGCTGATAATAATGGTGCTATCGATGATTGAAAAGATCGAGCCGTTGACACAAGCCTCCATTCCCTTGTAAGGTGGCTATAATTTCGCACCTTACGAGAACCCATCCACATACTTTGCCGTGATCTACAAACACAATCAGGTATCATTTGATAGATTGAACATAGTATATTGAATACATAGACTGACATTGTCACGTACGCCTTGTAAATAATTGTTAAGGCTTATTGCATGAACAGTGACGGAGTGTGTTTATAATCAGAACGGCGTCACGAATGATTGCCTATACTAGTAGAGGTTGGAACGCCAGTGGAGATGAAATGGCAGGCGGAACTCAAGCCCTGGATGGAAGGCCCACACAGGTGTGTTGGTCCTGCTTAAATACAGGAAGTAGCAAGACGGACGTCGTGACACCTGAGCGCGAAGACACAATACAGGGGCGACCGGCCGATATCGGCCGCTATTGTAGTAGGACCGGAAGGATAACTGGATAATACTTACGAACTCTGCAAATTTTGGAAGCAGATTCGGGGAACGAAGTAGTGGCACCTCGGAAACCACGCAGGCTGGGTTATTTCCAAGGATTTTTACTCAACAGCGTACCATTGTACGAGTACATGTTTTTCCTCGCAAACTTTCCGCACTGGACGGCAGGAGACTAAAATATGGTTGGTCGGCGTCCGGAAGAATCTGTAGAAAGGGAGAATATTCCATGGTTTCGGGAATATGATTCGTTTTCGGAATTACGGTGGTGGGAAGCTGAGCCTTGCTGGAAAGCCAGCGGTGGGGAGACGAGGTCTTCCGGGGTGAGCGCCCGTGTGTGACGGTCGCTCAGTACCATCTCTGTTGGTACGGACGGACTTGCTGTCTTTGCCCTCAGGAGAGTTTATAGCTAGAACAGTTAGGCACTGTACTGTTGCGAACCTATTCGATTCTGGACTTCAGCTCCGGGTTGGAAGTCGTCTTTGGGTACGCAGCGGTCAGTAATTGAGAGCACTTCCTCTGTCTATACTTTGAAAGAGTTTAGTTGTGGCTGGAGTTCTTCCATCGTCGCAGACGAGTACGAGAACCATCACTTCGACACACTGGATGTAGTACATTTGGTGATATCGCAAATTGCTTCGGCTTGTTAGGGCTATAAAAGCTAACCAGCTGGGATCACGTTAGTTTACTTCCACTCAGGTTCGCCGCCACTGTAGATCATCTTTGAAAGTAGTGTCTTCTAGTGTTTGGCATGTAGATGACGTCAGTCATTTCGCGTTATTGATATTAGACAGCGCAGTCATAATAAGGGGCAGAGTTTGGCAATTGATTAGTTATTTTACTTAGGAAATGTAAACTTTGTAATGTTAAGGTCTTTTTTTAAATCTATAATAAATATATAAGCAGGAACAACGTTTGTCATTTAGTAGGATTAGTTGCCTTCATCATTCATTTTAGATTGTAAATTACAGAATTAAGAGATCCTATCTGCTTCAGGGGGTAGTCAGACAGGGCCAAACCTTCATTTTAACGTTTACTGTTCTTCATTGCGCCCGTTGAGCACATTCATTTTACACCCGCCTGGAGTAGCATCTTGGACCCTCTATCCTTTGGTTCAAATATTTCAGTTGCTGGAGTAGAAAAGCAACTTACAGTTTAAAAACAAATAAATCACCAGTACCGGATGGAATCCTAGTTCGATTCTAAAAGAGTATTCTACGGCATTGGGGCGTTATCTATCTTGCATTTATCGTGGGTCTCTCGCCCAGTAAAAAGTCCCAAGCGACTGGAAAAAGGCGCAGGTGACTGCAGTGTATAGCAAAGGTAAAATAACGCACCTGCAAAATTACAGACCAGTATCCCTAACTTCTGTTAGCTGCATACCCTTTGAACACATTCTCAGTTCGAATATACTAAACTTCCTTGAGACTAAGCAGCTTATGTCCACGATTCAGCATGGTTTTAGAAAGCAGCGCTCGTGAGAAACTCGGCTTGCTCTTTTCTCACATGATATTCTGACAGCTATGGATGAAGGGCAACAGGCAGATTCCATGCTTCTAAATTTTTGGAAAGCGTTTGATACGGTGCCCCATTGAGGCTAACGAAGATACGAGCGTATGGAATAAGTCCACAGATATGCGAGTCTCTCGAAGACTTCTTAAGTAACAGATTCCAGTAAGTTGTCCTCGACGGTGCGTGTTCATCAGACACAAGGCTATCGTCAGGGGCGCCCCAGGGAAGTGTGATAGGACCGCTGTTTTTCTCTTTATACATAAATGATTTGATGGACAGGTCCCAATCTTCAAGAAGGGTCGTCGAGCAGATGCGCAAAACTATAGACCTATATCTCTGACGTCGATCTGTTGTAGAATATTACAACATGTTTTTTGCTCGCGTACCATGTCGTTTTTGGAAACCCAGAATCTAGCTTTATTTGTTCATGAGACCCAGAAAATATTAGATACAGGCTCCCAGGTAGATGCTATTTTCCTTGACTTCCGGAAGGCGTTCGATATAGTTCCGCACTGTCGCCTGATAAACAAAGTAAGAGCCTACGGAATATCAGACCAGCTGTGTGACTGGATTGAAGAGTTTCTAGCAAACAGAACACAGCATGTTGTTATGAATGGAGAGACGTCTACAGACGTTAAGGTAACCTCTGGCGTGCCACAGGGGAGTGCTATGGGACCATTGTTTTTCACAATATATATAAATGACCTAGTAGATAGTGTCGGAATTTCCATGCGGCTTTTCGCGGATGATGCTGCAGTATACAGAGATGTTGCATCATTAGAAAATTGTAGCGAAATGCAGGAAGATCTGCAGCAAATAGGCACTTGGTGCAGGGAGTGGCAACTGGCCCTTAACATAGATAAATGTAATGTATTGCGAATACATAGAAAGAAGGATCCTTTATTGTATGATTATATGATAGCGGAACAAACACTGGTAGCAGTTACTTCCTTAAAATATCTGGGAGTATGCGTGCGGAACGATTTGAAGTGGAATGATCACATAAAATTAATTGTTGGTAAGGCGGGTACCAGGTTGAGATTCATTGGGAGAGTCCTTAGAAAATGTAGTCCATCAACAAAGGAGGTGGCTTACAAAACACTGGTTCGACCTATACTTGAGTATTGCTCATCATTGTGGGATCCGTACCAGGTCGGCGCGTTTCGTCACAGGGTTATTTGGTAACCGTGATAGCGTTACGGAGATGTTTAACAAACTCAAGTGGCAGACTCTGCAAGAGAGGCGCTCTGCAACGCGGTGTAGCTTGCTGTCCAGGTTTCGAGAGGGTGCGTTTCTGGATGGGGTATCGAATATATTGCTTCCCCCTACTTATACCTCCCGAGGAGATCAGGAATGTAAAATCAGAGGGATTCGAGCGCGCACGGGGGCTTTCAGACAGTCGTTCTTCCCGCGAACCATACGCGACTGGAACAGAGAAGGGAGGTAATGACGGTGGCACGTAAAGTGCCCTCCGCCACACACCGTTGGGTGGCTTGGGGAGTATAAATGTAGATGTAGATGTAGATGGGCAGCTGTCCTCGGTTGTCTGCTGAGGATGCCGTGGTGTACGGTAAGATGTCGAGGTTGAGTGACTGTAACGAGATACAAGACGACTTAGACAAAATTTCCAGTTGGTGTGATGAGTGGCCGTTAGCACTAAGTGTGGAAAAATGTAAGTTAATGCGGATGAGAAGGAAGAAAGAACCTGTAATGTTCGGATACAGTACTACTAGTGTCCAGCTTGACACAGTCAAGTCGTTTAAATATTTGGGCGTAACGCTGCAAAGCGATATGAGGCGGAACGCGCATGTGAAAACTGTGGTAGGGAAGGCTGATGGTCGACTTCAGTTTATTGGAAGAATTTTAGGAAAGAGCGGTTCACCTGTAAAGGAGATAGCATATAGGATGGTGGTGCAACCTATTCTTGAGTACTGCTGCAGTGTTTGGGATGCGTACCAGGTCGGATTGAAGGAAGACATCGAAGCAATTCAGAGGAGGTCTGCTAGATTTGTTACCGGTAGGTTCGTTCAAAACTTAAGTTTTGCGGAATTATTCGGAATCCCTGGAGCAAAGGTGGCGTTCTTTTCGGAAAACGCTGTTGAGAAAATTTAGAGAACCAGCATTTGAAGCTGACTGCCGAACGATGCGGCTTCCGCCAACAGACATCGCGCGTAGGGACCAGGAAGATACGAGAAATTAGGGCTCATGCGGAGGCGTACAGACAGTCGTTTTTCCCTCGTTCTGTTTGCGAGTGCAACAGGAGAGGAAATTACAGGTATTGGCACAGGGTACCCTCCGCACGCACCTTACGGTGACTTGCGGAGTATCTATATAGATGTAGATGGATAGTCAGCTGCACGAATTCTACCGCAGGGACATCTCAAAATTAGTGCTGCGCTGGGACAAATGTATGAACCGGTGTGGGGGTTATATGGAAAAATAGTGTAAAGTACTTAGAACGGGATGTACATTTGTCATTATCTGCATGTATCTTACTTTGGCAAATAAAAAATAGGGGAAAAGACTTTCTGATTTGCCCTCGCGAATGTGTAATACGAATCAAAATATTCATCGCACCCTTGTCCATTACATAATGCGTTCTCTGAAATTATCTCACAGTTTCAGTTTTTATGACGAAAATTATGTTTAAATACGACTCGAAAATTGCAGGATATGGTACAGGTCTACCTACGACTATTGGTGCAGTTTTTATTTGACATTCACATTCGATGTCTTCACCAATTCTCAAACGAGCATGAAATTTTATCTCACACACACTTAACTTCTTGGTTCAGTTCTTCGACCATAAGTATGTCGTCCATCGTGAGACGCAAGTTTCTTAGAACGAAGTACGAACGTCGGTCAACAGACGGCACTCAGCATCAGATGTTAACTGTGCTATTTGCGTCTTCTAGTTGCGATTTGTCACTGAAATCGTAGTTAGACTTAATACCGTGTGATATGAAAGACAGTTGTTCGAACTTCGGCCAACAGATGGCACACGATGTTGAATATTAAGTGTGCTTTTTAGTTGCTGCATGTGGCCTCCACCCCCGACTCGCAGCTAGACTCGACAGCATGGCACATGAAATTCAGCCAACAGGCGCCTCAAAGCATTCAATGTTAAATGCTACTTTTAGTTACTACTTCCGACTTCTTGTTATACTGTAATCGCAACCAGATTCTCTAAAGTTATTGTGATATCTGTGATTCCTCAATCACTGTGATTTGTAGTTCTTTCTTGACCACCGCTAAAGTGCAGTCCTCGGCTGGGTACTAGCATACAAGATTGCAATGGTTGCAGCCACAGAGTCTGTCTAAAAAGGGGCGAGTATAATGAACCAGTATAACGAACTGCGTCGTGTATCTGGCCAGCGCAGAAAAAGTTATTTTTACAAGTTAGTGTTTCTGATCAAAGAATGATAGAATGTTTTTCGCCAGTAACACTCATCCCATAAAATCGGAGGGTGCGACGCTGGTCAGGAGATATTCATCTCTGTTTTCTGATCTGAAGCTTGGTGACTGTTATCAAATATTTTTCCTTCTCCTCTTGTGGGGGAAACGTGCAGTGCTGCTGCAGGTGGTGTGACAATTTCTCCCCGTTGTAAGGTGGGAAAACAGTCGACTGGGTGACATATAAAAATTATCAAAGAAGTGAGAGTTCAGACCTCAGTTACCTCAGAATTTCATATGCCAGAAAGCAGCCCACTTGATAATCTGTGAAAATTTGGACCGCTGTTTCAAAGAATGTCTGCGTGGATTTTATGCAGAGCAGAGAGGAAACACACTCTGGATGCAGATGCGAAAGCAGGCGTCCAGGCTTGGGGACGTGGAGAAGTGGACGTTCTGTCTTCAGAGGCTCTGCTGAGGCTGGATTTGTACTGCTGATGGTCAGCCGATAACCCACTGACTGACGACTCGGGGCTGGCAAGAGACTCTGCCGTATCCAGGACTTGAGCTCAGGCTGATCAACTAGTGAGATTATCTTGCACTGCAACCTCACTGCGAAGAAACTAAGGTAGACACTTTAGATCCATTGATTCTAAATTTGATTATGCGTCGTGATTTAACATCTGGTTAGGAATTAGAGGGCGCATCCATGCAGATTTCATATGTTTTTGTGGCATGGTCGGGTCAATCACTGGACATCCATATTTTCGAGAATATGCTGTTGAAAGGTCTGTCACTCCTATCTCATTTGTTCCTTGCGATCTTACCTCTGATTTAAGTGCGTTTCAGTGTTCACAATTTATAGCTTCCGTTAATGTGTATTAATGCTTTTTAATTATGCACGGGCAGCCAAAGAAACTGGTACACCTGCCTAATATTGTGTAGGGCCCCCGAGAGCACGCAGAAGTGCCGCAACACGATGTGGCGTGGACTCGAGTGATGTCTGAAGTAGTGCTGGAGGGAACTGACACCATGAATCCTGTAGGTCTGTCCATAAATCTGTAAGAGTACGTGGGGGAGGAGATCTCTTCTGAACAGCACGCTGCAAGGCATCACAGATATGCTCACTAATGCTCATGTCTGGTGAGTTTGGCGGCCAGCGGAAGTGTTTAAACTCATAGCAGTGTGTCTGGAGCTACTCTATAGCGATTCTGGACGTGTGGGGTGTCGCATTGTCCTGCTGGAATTGCCCAAGTCCGTTGGAGTGCACAATGGATATGAATAGATGATGGTGATCAGACAGGATGCTTACATACGTGTCACGTGTCAGAGTCGTATCTAGGCGTATCAGGGTTCTCATATGATTCCAACTGCACACGCTCGCGCCATTACAGAGCCTCCACCAGTTTGAACAGTGCCCTGCTGACATGCAGGCCCATGGATTCATGAGGTTGTCTCCATACCCGTACACGTCCATCCACTCGACACAATTTGAAACGAGACTCGTCCGACCAGACAACATGTTTCCAGTCGTCAACAGTCCAATGTCGGTACTGACGGACCCAGGCAAGGCGTAAAGCTTTGTGTCGTGCAGTCATCAAGGCTACACGACTGGGCCTTCGGCTCCGAAAGCCCATATCGATGATGTTTCGTTGAATGGTTCGTATGCTGACACTTGCTGATGAAACAGCATTGAAATCTATAGTAATTTGCGGAACTGTTGCACTTCCGTTACGGTGAACGATTCTCTTCCGCCGTCGTTGGCCCTGTTCTTGCAGGATCTTTTCCCGGTCGCAGCGACGTTGAAGATTTGGTGTTTTGCAGGATTCCTGATATTCGCGGTACACTCGCGAATTGGCTGCTACTGAAACTTCCCCTTTGTATGTAAAGAATGACAGTGCTGGAAAAACTCTTACGTTACTTGATTTTCAAACAGCTGAGCAAAGCTGAACGTACTCAGTTCTCTCTTTACTTATTCTGATCATCACTAAACTGACACACAATATTTTTAGCGCCACGCAATCTGACTTTCAATAATTCCTACAAAAGAATGGCTCTGACTAACAATAACCTATACCTTTCATGAATCACCTACCTCAGGAAAATCTTCGTTACTCGAACTACTGCAATACAGAGTGCGCCAATACTGCCAGCAAAATTAAAGATCCTAACTACTGAAGGCACTAACTACTGAAAGGCATAGTTAGCAAATGAAAAATTTTGATAGAGGCCAAACAATAGTGTTCAAAAGTCATTATATATATATATATATATATATATATATATATATATATATATATATATCAGTTCATGACATACAGCCTCACAAATTTCCTTTTTCTGATGGACACAAGTCCAGATCGTCCGTTCATAGTAACCTCTCAAAACTCTGGCATCTCTCTCCCCACAACCACCACTGCTGGCGGCTCACCTCCAACTGCCCAACGCTACACTAGCGAATATTCAAACCAAGGAACAGTTCCAACAATGAGTCCAATCAGACACAGACTGCACACAGCACAGGGCTAAACAGCCCACGTACACAACCTCCGAGATGCCGTGTCCCTTCGCTCTTGCGCCGACTACAACACCACGTTCAGACTCACTTAAATCTTAAAAACCTGACAGTGTAGCAGCAGTAACCGATCTAACAACTGCGCCAGGCACCTGTTGTCTTATATAGGCGTTGCTGACCGCAGCGTCGTATTCTGCCTGTTTACATATCTCTGTTTTTGAAAACGCATGCCTATACCAATTACTCTAGTGCTTCATGTTTTATGTTGATGCATAAGTTTGTAGCATTTTTTCATAAGTTTAGTAAACTCAACAGGTACACATAACAGAAACTTTAGTCATCAATAATATATTCTCGTTCACTATGTACAACAATGTGGCAACGCTGGGGTACCTGTCCGATTCCGTTGGTTTTGATGCAAAGACCTTGTCGAGCCATGTTCGGAGCGCGTTTTCCTCCGGAAAGGAAGTTCCTTAAAATTGATCAATAGAGAGCAGAAAATGTGAAAATCTGAGGTGCAAGATCAGGTGAATAAGGTGGATGCAGAATGACTTCCCAATCCAACTTCAATATAGCGTTTTTTGTGTCTAGCAGAATGCGGGCGGGCATTATTGTGGAGTAGCGTCACTTCACGCCCTCTTCCCGGTCATTGTTCTGGGATTGGGTCTGCAATACGAACCAGTTGTCGACAATAAATGTCATAAGTGATTTTACACCTCGGGGAAGCAATTCGTAGTACATTACGCCGTGGCTGTTTCACCTGATGCATAACGTTATCTTTTGTGGTTGCGCGGAGGTCTTTTTATGGGGAGTTGCTGCTTTGTTTGGGCTCAGCCATTCCTTTCCTTTTCCCCACGTTAGCATAAAGGCAACATTTCTCTTCACCAGTAACGATACAAATTGGTATGGTCGCTGTTGTTCACGAGCCAGTTAATGGCGAGCAAGCAGAGATGTAGGCATGGCCACCCGCTGATTTTTGTGTTTTTAGGTTAGAGCATGCGGTACCCATACACCAATATTTGAATCTTCCTCACTGCATGCGCATGTCACATGGTGATGGAATGATCAGTTCTATAGAACACTTCATTTAAACGGTTAATGCATTTAAACTATCTTCATCAAACTACGAAGGTCTTCCTGGACAGTCATTAATGTCAAAACGATTCTCCTTAAAACGAGAAAATCATTTTCTTGCAGTGCTCTGTCCAGTGGCATTATCCCCATACACAGTGCAAATTTTTTGGCTGTTCTGTTGCTGTCACCTCTTTACTAAACTCAAAGAGGATATGTCGGAAATGTTTCGATTTCTCCACTTGTCACTCCATTTTCTAGCATCTACAGCTCCACTCCCCCTCTGCAAATGACCAAATGACGATATGTAAACTCAAATAGTAACAATGAACGACAAATAAAAAATGACAATCGAAAAATAAATCCATAGCAACCGGAAAAACGATATGCAGAACAAAAACGCTACGAACTTACGTAACAACCTATGTGTTTATAAAGAATAATTTAATATATTGGGGTTAAATTGGACTTCAATTCGATAGCTGTATAATTGCTCTTCCAGTTAATTAAAACTTTGCCTTTCATAAGAACCGTCATCTGGCAGTCATTTATGCGAGCCACTCAGTTCATACTGTTCAGTCCGTTGACTGACATGATCAAATTGTGAATGTAGTTGACCGATTTGTTGGTGCATCCACGTTGAATGTCCGTCGGGTACCAAACACAGCCACTTAACATGGCCTAAGAACAGTGGTCTTAAAGTGAGCCTAACCAGCAGTCACGATTGACAGTAAGGCTTAGAAACGTGACAGAGATGGCTGCTGTCAGTAAGTGCCGCTCAAACAGTTTCCGAGCGAATATTTGAAAGAAACTGCATACGATGGACATTCGGAGTCGGGTGCCACCAATAGACCTTCGCTCACAACTTCACTAGAAGCTGCACGTCTTTTATGGATCGAACAGGATACAAATTGGACAGTATCTGATTGGAGGCGTGAAATGTGACCCGACGAATTACGATTATGGCTGGTTTCCAAATGATGCGAGGCGTTGAGTACAATGAGAACGTAAGGGGGTGTTCAACGCACACTGTATGTGGCGTGCAACTCAGACCGGAGGTGCTTCCGGGATGTTTCTCGTCCGTTTCCTGGAGGATCAATCTTTTGACAAGTCCGGTGTCAATAATCAAAGCCCTGTTGTTGTTGTTGTTGTGGTCTTCAGTCCTGAGACTAGTTTGATGCAGCTCTCCATGCTAATCTATCCTGTGCAAGCTCCTTCATCTCCCAGTACCTACTGCAACCTACATCCTTCTGAATCTGCTTAGTGTATTCATATCTTGGTCTCCCTCTACGATTTTTATCCTCCACGCTGCCCTCCAATACTAAATTGGTGATCCCTCGATGTCTCAGAAAATGTCCTACCAACCTATCCCTTCTTCTAGTCAAGTTGTGCCACAAACTTCTCTTCTCCCCAATCCTATTCAATACCTCCTCATTAGTTACGTGATCTACCCACCTAATCTTCAACATTCTTCTGTAGCACCACATTTCGAAAGCTTCTATTCTCTTCTTGTCCAAACTATTTATTGTCCACGTTTCACTTCCATACATGGCTACACTCCACACAAATACTTTCAGAAACGACTTCCTGACACTTAAATCTATGCTCGATGTTAACAAATCTCTCTTCTTCAGAAACGCTTTCCTTGCCATTGCCAGTCTACATTTTATATCCTCTCTACTTCTACCATCATCAGTTATTTTGCTCCCCAAATAGCAAAACTCCTTTACTACTTTGTCTCATTTCCTAATCTAATTCCCTCAGCATCACCCGACTTAATTCGACTACATTCCATTATCCTCATTTTGCTTTTGTTGATGTTCATCTTATATCCTCCCTTCAAGACATTATCCATTCCGTTCAACTGCTCTTCCAAGTCCTTTGCTGTCTCTGACAGAATTACAATGTCATCGGCGAACCTCAAAGTTTTTATTTCTTCTCCATGGATTTTAATTCCTACTCCGAATTTTTCTTTCGTTTCCTTCACTGCTTGCTCAATATACAGATTGAATAACATCGGGGAGAGGCTACAACCCTGTCTCACTCCCTTCCCAACCGCTGCTTCCCTTTCATGTCCCTCGACTCTTATAACTGCCATCTGGTTTCTGTACAAATTGTAAATAGCCTTTCGCTCCCTGTATTTTACCCCTGCCACCTTTAGAATTTGAAAGAGAGTATTCCAGTCAACATTGTCAAAAGCTTTCTCTAAGTCTACAAATGCTAGAAATGTAGGTTTCCCTTTCCTTAATCTTTCTTCTAAGATAAGACGTAAGGTCAGTATTGCCTCACGTGTTCCAACATTTCTACGGAATCCAAACTGATCTTCCCCGAGGTCGGCTTCTACCAGTTTTTCCATTCGTCTGTAAAGAATTCGTGTTAATAGCAGTCCTAATAAAAAAACTGTTATCCATTATGGATGTAGAACCCTGCGAATGTGATGAATAGAGGTTTCCAGAAATTACTGCAACCAGTCGACTTTGTTTTTGTTCTTCAATTTTTATTTTGCTACCGGTTTCGAATCGCCTAGCGGTTCATCATCGGATGGTACATATTTATTGCATGTTTGCTGTACTGTGGGGATCGTGCGTCTGTGGCAAGATGTAGAAAGGAGCGGTGAATGTTGCGAGAATTATTCACATTCTGAGATCGATGCAGCTGCTCTACTTACAGTTACCAACAGTTACTAATAACTGTGAGTTGTCCAGTACTCAAGCTACTGCTGCTCCTCTTTTCCATGAGGCACTACCGACTCCTCCATAAGGTTTTTCTAGATCTTTCCCTCATATGAATTTTCGCTGGGTCGTTTTAATTCTACTTCAATGTCTTGTTAATAACCTTTTCAATGCAAAATATGCACACTACTTTGTCCAGTCAGCTTATTTTTTTGCCCTTTTTGGCTAGAATATCTGCTTTTTCATTAATATCTACTAACACTAAAATGGTACCAAAGATGAGAAGCGTTGATGCCAGACGAAAATGGATTAACTTGATTAAAAACTTACACAAGAACACAAAAGCAATGATTAGAATGGAAAGCAATCTTATCCGAAGTACTTTTGTTGACGAAGGTGCAAAACAAGGTTGTGGATGTTACTTATCCTGTTTAACATTTATTTGGAACAGGTACTGAATGGCTGGTACCTGAGATGCGTATGCATGGAAATAAGCGTTGACGACGATACTCTTCACTGTGTTTTATTTACGGATAACCAGCTAATATTCTTTAAAGATGAAGAGGCTATGGAATACTTGCTGATAAAGCTTAAAGAGGAATATAGCAAATGGGGTTTGAGTATAAATTAGGAGTGTATGTATATAGGAAGGGAACTGGAGGAAATTGACATAGACGGAGAAAAAATAAAATATTCCACAACTACAAATGTTTGGGAACAATAACAGGTAATTTGGTGCATGTGACAAGGGTATTATTTCCACAACAGCAATGAGGAAAACAGCAACTAAAGTTATACATGAGATTATATGGAGTAACAATATTCTGCGGGACACCAAGAAAATATATTTCACAGTGTGGTGGGAAACATAGTTCTACGTAGAGCATAGATATGGTCGCAAACAAGGAAAGTAAGTGAGAAAATTAGAACGGTGGAAATGGACTACCGGTACATGAGAAGATGTCTGCAGTCAACGAGACAAGATAGGATACGAAATGAGGATATGGAAGCGAATGAAGATAACGTTCTCCATAACAAAAGCTTTAGAGAACAGAGCACTGCAGTGTTACGGGCACGTAGAGAGAATGCGTAATCGTAGGTGGGCGAGGAAGGTTTTAAACTGGCAATCGTTCGGAAGAAGAAGGAGAGGAAGGCCGGAAGAAATTTGGGGAAAATACATACAGGAAGCAAGTGGAAGGCGGGAATCTAAGACCAGATGACTGGAACGAAAGAGGCCTCTGGAGGACGAAAAATGCTAACTCGAAGGCGGAGACGCCGAAGAAGAAGAAGATTATTTACTTGTTTACTTCTCAAGTAAAGACATGCTGCCTGTTGTTAATAGCAGGTCGTACATTTTTTGATTTTACATGTTATACCATACAAATTCAGTTTTATTACTGTACATTTTCTTGAGAATTTACAAATGGATAAAATTAAAAAATAACAAATAAAAAATACGTAAAAAGTACAAACGTATATACAAAATTTGTTTAAACTTGTTATTAACTTGTATAACGATAGTAAATAAGATACGTAATAGGTTGTGTTTGTACTTTAACTTAAAACTTAAAGTGTATTTCATGCTAGAAACAAGAGATGGCAGTTTAACTTAGATGTGACAGTTCTTACTTTTATACCTTCTATGGTATGGTTACATGTGTTGTCTTGACAGTGGTAGTACTTAATTCATAATGTAGTGAATAATAAGGTTATAACGACTTCTGAACAAGTGGAGATTGGGAGTTGGTTTAAAATGTCGTAGTCAGCTGCATCAGGTACGACAGCTCGGTAAAATTTCGAGCCTGTCATACCCAATGCAGCAAAAGAAGAAGAAATGTCACCTATTCAGATGGTTTTACATGCTGTGAAATGGTATACCAACATCGAGAGTTACATGTTCAGACTGGTTCGATGTAGTGTTGGAGAACCTTAGCCTACTTTTGCTACGTTTGCATGTCTATCTCGTCTTCACTTCCTGTGTGTGATACAACATCAGATTCAATATCTATGTTTGTTTCTGTGTCGTTTAGTAATTCAATATTTATGTTTGTTTCTGTGTCGTTTAGCATGTACTGCTGTTCAGTCAGATGTGGAGCTTGTCTTATTGTAGCGTATGGTCTCTCCTGTTTGTCCGCGGTGGTCTAGCGGTTCTAGGCGCTCAGTCCGGAACCGCGCGACTGCTACGGTCGCAGGTTCGAATCCTGCCTCGGGCATGGATGTATGTGATGTCCTTAAGTTGGTTAGGTTTAACTAGTTCTAAGTTCTAGGGGACTAATGACCTCAGAAGTTGAGTCCCATAGTGCTCAGAGCCATTTGAACCATTTTTTTCTCCTGTTTGTATGCTCGCGATACTTCGTCTGCGATGTTGTTTATAGAGTTACATTCATCTTATCTGCGTATTAGCTCTCCTATTTTCTGATTCCTTAAAGTCCATCTTATATTTCCTTGCGCGTCGCAGATGGGCACTATGTTTTCAGATGTGACATTCTCACCACAAACACAAGTGCGAGTCTGCTTTTGGCCAGACCTGTGGAGATACACTGGATACGGACCGTGACCCGTGAGAAAGTGCAGAATGTCGCATGTTGGATTTATATGGAAGAAAACTCGTCTTCGCTTATCTGTTGTGTCCCATTCCATCTTCCCTGTATCAATTCGCCACTTGTTTAATTTCCGTTTGTTGGTTACGTCTTGACTAGTTATCGTCCCCTCTTTAGCAAGTAGGCTGCTGCTGTGTAGCGAATTGTAATATCTATAGGGAAAACTCCCAGTAGCACACACAGTGCCTCATCGAGGTCGTGCCGAAAGCCCACAAGATTCTTAGTAGAGCTCTCCTCTGGCCGCACCTCACATTGGTTTCCTACGTAACCAAGCGTAATTAATGCGCCCAAACACTAGCCGCAGAACAAGTTATTGACTCAAAGAGTGCTGTGTAATATGTACTCATTGTCTGTAGGGGTAGTCTGTATCTTATGACGTTCAGTCTTAAAAGAATTATGCATGAGTTTCGTCGCTTTATTAAGTGTCAGTCTGGCATGTTCGTTAAAGTGTAAATGTTCGTCAATATAAATGCCAAGGTATCTTGCCACAGCTTTCCTTTTTATAGATGTGTTTTTTAACTTTATAATTGGATTTCTTTTCAGTGTGCCTCTTAGAGGTAGGTAAACACTTTAGTTGGTCGCTATTGTGATTGTTCGTGCACCATTCACTGATGAACGCGAGGACACGCGTGGCTTTGTTCCCTATTTTGAAGCTGCAGTTTGCAGACACAATGACCACAAGATCATTTGAGCAAGCAACCATAGCGTTTGCGATGTCGTTGCCTTCCAGTGCATTCAGTAGTGGTGCTATGGCTATGTCTCAGAAAATCGATTTGCATACGGGTCCTTCCGGACAACCCCTTTTTACCCTCTTTATAACCTTTTGGCAACCAGTCTTTCATTTCAATATCCTACAATTATCTTTGAGGCTATTGTACAGACACAGAGGAATATTCACGTATCTAAGTCTTGCAAACAACGCCAGCCACCAATGATCATCGAAAGCACTTGCTATCTCAATTAGGATTACTGTTATGTATTTATCATGTATTGTCTTGTCATTTCTATGACCCTGTTTACTGCGTCGTCGATGGATTTATGTGGTCGAAAACCAAACTGATGTGGGCTAACGCCGAGGACTGCCAGTGCGACTGAAGTCTGTCGCACAGCACTCTCTCCTGTACATTTTCCAGGTAGTTAATGAGGTATATTTGTCTGTGTGTCTTAGAGTCAGTAAGGTCTTTGTTCTCTGCTTTCTTGAGTATAACCATACTTGCCTTCTTCCATGTATTCGGTATTCGTCCTTCTAGTAGAGAATCATTGAGTAAGTCTGTCAGCTGTGGTGCGAAATGTGGAACAGCTTGTTTGATGGTTTCGAGGCGGATGCCATCTGCGCCCGGAGCCTTTGTATTGTTTGTTTTCGGTATTGCCAATGCAGCTTCCTCGCGAGGGGATGGTGATACCTTCGTTTTCGTGTTTGTCATAAAGCACTCTGCGAGTAACGGTGTGAAGTTGGTCATCCTGAGTGTGGTTATCATCAGGAAGTAGTTTGTTGAGGAGATATTGTGCTGGGTACCTCTAGTCTCTTGTGGTAGTACCACCTGGTTTTTTAGTGTTGGTAACACTGTAGGGGTCTTGATGCGTTCAGTCTGCAGTTTAAACGGTTCCCCACAGATGTTGTTCTGTTAAGTTTGTCCTAATGGACGTGACCCAGTGGTCTTTCCTGTTCTTATTTGTTCGTCTTTGTATCGTGTTTTGGCGTCGCGATAATGTTCAAGTCTAATTTCTCTTTCCTGTGATGTGTTTCACATTTGGTAAAATCGTCGTTTATCGCAAGTGTCTCTTCTTAGCGCTGACCATGGTGCTCTTTGTTAGGGTGCGTCGCGTGACGCAGGCATTGCTGTAGCTTTTGGTCTTTGTAAGACATCTGTAAGAACGTGAATGTATGCTTTGTTGGGTGACACATAGAGGAAACTCTTCAAACACGTGCCTCACTTTTTGCCAGTTTGCTTTCCATAGCAGCGACCTTGGGTGTTGTGTCTGTGCCTGTTTTTGTTTTAGTGTATATAATTATTGCATTATGATAACTGAGTATTCTCTTATCGAGCACCTGCCGGTTCGCTACCTATATTAATGATGCACTGTTTGCCAGAAAGAAATGTTACTGCTTACTCCACTATTTTCGGGGTAAGCTCGCGGTTGGCCTGATTTGTTTAAACCAAAAAGATTACATTCGTTTATAACGTCAGCTGTTATTTGTCGTCTGGCATCCATCCTGTCAGACTGCCAGAGGCCTGACGTAGCATTTATGTCTGTTAAGATAAGCAATCGACTGCCATTTGTAAATCACCCGATTTCCCTTATTACTTCGGCGAAAGACTGTGTCAAACGAGTCCTGGGCGTAGATCGACGAGATGATCCATGTTTCCCTACCTGAAATTATTTTGACTGTAACCGTATTTTGTGTGCAAAATTGAGTTATTTGTGTTACTGTAATGTTAGTGTTTACTATAACGATTGCAGTCTTGGCCTTGTTTGTGCCTGTGATTTGCGTGTACTGCCTCGGAAGGCCTGGAATTCTTCCACCTCTTGTGTACGGTTCTTGTAGACACACCATGTCCGCGTAAACTGTACTTGGTTCTCCATCCTGCCAACCTCTGCATCGACCGTCGTGTTACCCTTACAGTTTAGCTGCGGGACTTTCACTATGGAAATTTAGTGAAAAAATAACTTCGTCCCGCTCTGGGTATAATCAAAGTACAAGCGTCCATGCGTCCTTACCACGTCCTTGTCGACATTGTCAAGGTTAAGGTCTTCATTTTTTCGTTGACATGATTTGCGTAAAAGATTACGGAGCTAGAGTTTATCTGTTGGTAGATTCTCGGTTCGTAGAATCAACCCTGTCTGTTTGTTCAGTCGTAGGCAGCATATAGTGTCGCCCAATTGATGATTTTGTCTCGTTAGCAGTCTAAGTTCAGTAATTATCACACCTGTCAGCACATGCACGGTTGCAAATTACTAACAAGAATTCTAAACAGACGAATCGAAATGCTAGTAGAAGCCAACATCGGGGAAGACCAGTTTGGATTACGTACAAAAGAAAGAACACGTAAGAAAGTATTGACGCTATGACTTAACGTAGAAGCGAGGTTAAGGAAAACCAAAGCAACGCTTTTAGCATTTGTAGACTACTACAAACATCATTGTGAACGCATTATTGTAGCCAAGATATATACAAGAAGCCCACACTACCACAGTAGTACAAGTTTATACGCCAGTAACTTCGCAGATGATGAAGAAATTGAAGAAATGTATGAAGAGATAAATGAAATTATTCAGATAAATGTGTTGGTCATGAGGGACGGAATTAGATAGTAGGAAAAGGAAGAAAAGGAAATGTAGCAGGTGACTATGGACTGAGCTAAGGAATGAAAGAGGAAGCCGCCAGGTAGAATTTTCAGGAGAGCATAATTTAATCGTAGTTAACACTTGGTTTAAGCAACATGAAAAAAGGTTTTATACGTGGAAGAGACCTGGAGACACCGGAAGGTTTCAGGTTGATTATGTAGTGGTAAGACAGAGTTTTAGGCACCAGGTTTTAAATTGTAATACATTTCCAGGGGCAGATGTGAACTCTGGTTACAATTTATTAGTTGTGAACTGTAGTTTACAGCTGAAGAAACTGCTGAAAGGTGGGACTTTCAGGAAATGGGACCTGTGTAAACTGACAGATCTAGATGTTGTAGAGAGTTTCACAGAGAGCCTTAGTGAACAATTGAGGAGGAAAGGAAAAGAATAGAAGATGATGGGTAGCTTTGAGAGATGGAATAGTGATGGCAGCAGAGGATCAAGTTGGTAGAAAGACGAAGGCTAGTAGAAATCCTCGGGTAAAACAACAAATACTGAATTTAATTGATGAAAGGAGAAAATATAAAAATGCAGTAAATGAAGCGGGTGAAAAGGAATAGAAAAGTGTAAAAAATGAGACCGACAGGAAGTGGAAAGTGGCAAAACAGGAATGGCTAGAGTACAAATGTAAGTATGTAGATGCATATATCAGTAGGGGTAAGATAGACGACGCCTACAGGAAAATTAAAAAGACCTTTGGAGAAAAGACAGCCACCTGTATGAATATCAATAGGTCAAATGGAAAACCAGTCCTAAGCAAAGAAGCGAGAGCAGAAAGGTGGGAAGGTTATATAGTCTCCACAAGTGTGATGTACTTGGCGGCAATATTGTGGAAATAGAAGATGACGTAGAAGCAGATGAGATGGGATGCTACTCAAATTCTGATGGTGGCAGGCAAAAAATACAGGGAGTGAAAGACCATTTACAATTTGTACAAAAACCAGAAGGCAGTTATATGAGTCGAGGGGCAAGAAAGGGAAGCAGTGGTTGAGAAGGAAGTGAGACTGGGTTGTACCCTATCCCCGATGAGTACTGAGCAAGCAGTAAATGAAACAAAAAAAATGGAGTAGAAATTAAAATCCAGGAGAAGGAATAAAAACCTTGAGGCTTGCCTATGACATTGCAATTCTGTCAGTAACAGCGAAGGACTTGGAAGAGCAGTTGAACGGTGTGGACAGTATCTTGAAAGGAGTATATAAGATGAACAGCAACGAAAGCAAACCGAGGATAATGGAATGTAATCGAATCAAATCAGGTAATGGTGAGGGAATCAGATTAGGTAATGAGACACTTAAAGTAGTAGATGAGTTTTGCTATTTGGGCAGCAAAATAACTGATAAAAGTCAAAGTGGAGAGGATAGAAAATGTGGACTGGCGAAGGCTAGGAAAACTTTTCTGACGAAGGGAAGTTTGTTAACATCGAGTATGGATTTAAGTGTCAAGAAGTCCTTTCTGAAAGTATTTGTTTGGAGTGTAGCCATGTATGGAAATGAAACATGGATGACAAACATTTTAGACAAGAAGAGAACAGAAGCTTTTGAAATGTGGTGCTACAGATAAATGCCGAAAAGATCACATAACTAATGAGGAGGCACTGAACACAACTGGGGAGAAGAGGAATTTTTGGCTCAACTTGAGTAGAAGAAGAGATCGGTTGGTAGGACACATTCAAAGGGAGGGAAGCGTGGAGGGTAAAAACCCTAGAGGGAGACCAAGAGATGAATACACTGAGCAGATTCAGAAGGACGTAGGTTGCGTTAGTTATTCGGAGATGAAGAGGCTTGCACAGGGTAGAGCAGCATGGAGAGCTGCATCAAACCAGTCTTTGGACTGAAGACCACATCAACAACCTGTCGTGATGCAGTTTGGAAAACTTTTTTTTCTATTCGACGTAGACGCTAATTCTCCTCGATGTCATTGTAGTCTATTTTGTTTCTCATTTTATGGCTATGTAGCTCAGTTCGATGTACTGGGTGGTGGTGTTTATCTCTTGATGTAGTTTCGGGTTAAGGCGTTATGGTGTCTGGTCAGTTGAAGATGGCTGTGATTTTTTTAGTATGAGCTTCATTTTTAGTGTCTATATGGCATGTGGTCACTTTTTGTTGTTTGGAATTTTCTGTTTGCGTTTGTTTATCGTCTATAATTGTTTCTTGCACCTGAGTTGTCTTTCTATGCGTAATGTCACCGTAGACGAAACGTACAGTTTCCATGTATGGTTTACATTTTGATGTGTCGTATTCATATTTTTCTGAAGCATTAATTTGCGTTGATGTTATTTCGGTTTGTCCAGATGTACTGGTATTTCGCCTAAGGCATGATCATATTCTGGATGATCCTGACCGTGTCTCGGACATCTATCGTCATTTTTATGTAGTTCTGTTTAGTATGGCATGTGTGGTGTGCTGTGTTTAGCGAGTGCGTAATGATCCTGTTCTTGGTGAGCATTACTGTGTCTCGGATGTCCGTTGTCATTTTTGTGTACTCCTATGTGTATAGTTCGTTATTTTTTAGGTCATCTTCACTAAAAGCTTCCTCTTCTACTCTAAGAGAGGTCGCCGTTTGGACTGTTTCCCACAGAAAAAGTTCGTGTTTGATGTGCCTTTCCACCCTGCATTCGCTTGTGTCGTAGAAACACGCATTGTCGATGTACTCTGTTAGCCTCAAATATTTTTCTTGCGCAGTGTTGCAGGTATTGAAGGAACTCATGTCTGTTGGAAAGTCTGCGGTCAGCAGTAGCCCAAATTGCTCCGAAATCAAATGGCTCCAAGCACTATGCGACTTAACATCTGAGGTCATCAGTACCCTAGAATTAGAACTACTTAAACCTAACTAAGGACATCACACACATCCATGCCCGAGGCAGGATTCGAACCTGCGGTCGTAGCAGCAGCGCGATTTCGGACTGAAGCGCCTAGAACCGCTCGGCCACAACGGCCGGTGAGATCTAATTCTTAAACTTGAATAGCTGGTTGCCGTATGAGGTCTGTACATAGGCTTGTAGTTTAACTCAACTCCTTCTGAAATATTCCGTTGAGTTTTTGCGAATGTTATTACCATTATGAAAGTGCCGTTATGCGAATGTTATTACCACTACGAAATTGCTATCTCCAACAACAAGAAGAGGGGGAAAACCTGATATCATCTTCAGGCAGAAAAAAACCGCCTTCTGGAAATCAGAAGAAGTGACGACATCGATACTGCGCAAGCCACCTGATGCTTTGTGTCATAGGGACTTCTGGTATCACTAACCATCTTCCCTATTCCTTTCGCGAATGGCGCGTGGGAAGAACGATTTTCGGTAAATCTTCGTACCATTTCCAACGTATCGAATGTTTCGATCGTGGTCATTTTGCAGGACGTATGTGGGAGGAACTAATACGTTGTCCGACTTTTTCCGGAAAGTGTTCCCCCGAAATTTAAACAGTAAATCTCTACCTGACGCACAACGCCTCTCTTGTATCGTCTGCCACTGAAGTTTATTGAGCATCTCTGTAACTCTCTGGTGCGAACAATACCGTGATGAACGCACCGCTCTTCGTTGGATCTTCTCCGTCTCTTCTATCAGTCCTACCCGATAAGTACCCAGACAGATGAACAATAGGGGTTACCCATTAAATTACAGACACATGACACTGACCTCAATTTGTAGTACGATTTTGTATTATGAATCACCTTGAAGAAAATGACTTATTGATACATAACCAACACGGATGCAGAAAATATCGTTCTTCTGCAACACAGCTAGCTCTTTATTCCCATGAAGTAATGAGTGCTGTCGACATGGGATCTCAGATCGATTCCATATTCCTAGATTTCCAGAAGGCTTTTGATACCGTTCCTCACAAGCGACTATTAATCAAATTACGTGCATATGGAGTATCGTCTCAGTTGTGTGACTGGATTCGTGATTTCCTCTCAGAGAGGTCACTGTACGTAGTGATGGTAAATCATCGAGTAGAACGATAGTGATATCTGGCGTTCCGCAAAGTAGTGTCATAGGCCCTCCGTTATTCCTGACTTACATAAATGATCTAGGTGATAATCTGAACAGCCCTCTTAGATTGTTTGCAGATGACGCTGTAATTTACCGTCTAGTAAAATCGTCAGACGATCAATTCCAATTACAAAATGATCTAGAGAGAATTTCTGTATGGAACGAAAAGTGGCAATTAGCACTAAACAAAGAAAAGTGCGAGGTCATCCACATAGGTACTAAAAGAAATCCGATAAATTTTGGGTATACGATAAATCGCACAAATCTAAGGGCTGTCAATTCGACTTAATACCTAGGAATTACAATTATGAGCAACTTAAATTGGAAAGACCACGTAGGTAATATTGTGAGGAAGGCGAAACTAAGACTGCACTTTCTTGGCAGAACAAATAGAAGATGCGACAAACCCATTAGAGAGACAACCTACATTACACTTGCCCGTCCTCTGCTGGAATATTGCTGCTCGGTTCGGGATCCTTACCAGGTAAGATTGACGGAGGACATCGAAAAAGTTCAAAGAAGGGCAGCTCGTTTCGTGTTATCGCGCAATAGGGGTGAGAGTGGCACTGATATGATACACGAGTTGGGGTGGCAGTCACTGAAACAAAGGCGGTTTTCTTTGCGGTGAGATCTATTTCCGAAATTTAAATCACCAACTTTCTCTTCCGAATGCGTAAATATTTTGCTGACACTCACGTAAGTAGGAAGAAATGATCACCATAATGAAATAAGAGAAATCAGAGCACGAAAGGAAAGATTTAGGTGTTCCTTTTTCCCACGAGCCATTCAAGAGTGGAATGGGAGAGAAGTAGTATGAAAATGGTTCGATGAACCCTCTGCGAGGCACTTAAGTGTGAATTGCAGAGTAACCATGTAGATGTAGATGTAGATGTAGAACAATACTCACGAATCTTTTGTGCAAGCGCCTTGTAAGCCGCTTCTTTAGTGGATGCGTTACATTCCCTTAAGATTCTTCCAATGACCCTCAGTCTGGCATCTATTTTTTATTATTACTTTAATGTAGTCTCCTCTTAAAGTCACTCTGGATAGTTAATCCTTGATAGTTTATGATAGTACTGTTTTCGGCAGTTTGTCATCAATATTTTGTGCCAATCCCTGCGTTTTCCAACGCTCTCACTCATTCTGCAAATCGTTACTATCTTCTGGCGTTGTTACCTTCTTATAGAGAACCGTATCATCTGAGGAAGTCTTGTATCTAGTCTACAATCTGGTCCGATACTCGCAAGATAGCATTTTTTTTAATTACGTGGCAGTGCCGCGCAGTGCCAAATGCCTTCCAGAAGTCTAGGAATACGGCGTGAACCTGGGATTGACGTGTACAGCTCTGTGGATGTCATGGAGGTATAGACCGGGGTGATTTACGCAAGATCTGTATTTGTGGAATCCATGTAGATTTTTTGTTGAGAAGATTTTCGTTCTACAAAAACGATACAATACAGTGACTTAAAACGTGTTCCATAATTCTGAAACAGATAGACGTCGACAGTACAGGCCTATAATTTTGTGCATCTGTCCTAATCTCCTTCTTGAAAACGGGAATGAGCTGCGCTTTTTTCCGGTCACTAGTCACTCTTAGTTACTCAAGTGACCTACGATAAACTGTTTCTATAAGGAGAGCAAGTTCGTTCGCATAATCTGTGTAGAATCTTATGCACATGTCATATGATCCTTGATTCCTTTCCACTACAAGACAATAGTAATTGTTTTTCCTGCGTGACTGGTAGAAGGTATAGTTCCTGTTGATCAGCTTTCTTCCACGCCTGCGCGGAACTGCCCATCCGACTGACCACCTTGACTTAAATATTTAACTATAGTAATACTGAAGCTCTTCGGAAGAGTTCTCTACGGTAGTGACAAAGTTCAGTCACAATGTTGCTCATTACGTGGAAATATGTTCTTTATTTTCAAAATATCATCTACATCGTTTCAACTTTTATTCTTGAGTTAATTCACCATGTCTTTCATTTAGAAGGATTTGACGTTTATTCCAACAATTGTAGGTGAGCGCATATAAAAAAGTACTGTTTGCAACGCCAGTGGAGAAAGAAATGGAAATGCGAACGTTCTAACAGTTCCTGTGACTCAGAAGACACTTGCTCCTACGAAATGAACAAAGGAATGCCGTCTCTACCCTGTGCTGACGCCGTCAATTTTCTCAGAGATACGTACTGAGTGTAGTAAACGTCTTTGTCTTACGTTATCATTCTGTAAATATTCACAGCCTCTGTCTGGATGCGTGTAGCTGAGCATGTTGCAAACAGAAGAGCGCGAAATGTCAAATGCAGGCGTACTGTGGATGCTGTTGACTGCAGGAAAATTAACCGTGATATTCGTTGCTGACGGGTTCAGTTTTCAAAATTTACCAAATAACAAACGCGGTTACACGTACTGATCTATGTCATAAAAACGAGGGAGGCAGAGTTTACGGAACTCCCATCGCTTCTGTCAGATCAGAGTTCTTTTTTCTGGGTCTTGCATTTGACCGCCGGTAATGAACTGCCATCACGCGAGGCACGTTGCGAAATTGTAGGAGACAGGTACAAGGAAGCCAGGTGATCAACTTAGGTATTTTTTGGAGTCTGTGTACCTTTATACATCTACACTACTGGCCATTAAAATTGCTACACCAAGAGGAAATGCAGATGATGAACGGCTATTCATTGTACAAATATATTATACTAGAACTGACATGTGATTACATTTTCACCTAATTTGGGTGCTTAGTACCTGAGAAATCAGTAACCAGAAAACCCACGTCTGGCCATAATAACGGCCTTGATACGCCTGGGCGTTGAGTCAAACAGAGCTTGGATGGCGTGTACAGGTACAGCTGCCCATCCAGCTTCAACACGATACCACAGTTCATCAAGAGTAGTGACTGGCGTATTGTGACGCGAGCCACTTGCTCGGCCACCATTGACCAGACGTTTTCACTTGGTGAGAAATCTGTAGAATATGCTGGCCAGGACAGCAGTCGAGCATTTTCTGTATCCAGAAAGGCCCGTACAGGACCTGCAACATGCGGTCGTGCATTATGCTGCTGAAATGTAGCGTTTCGCAGGGATCGAATGAGAGGTAGAGCCACGGATTGTAACACATCTGAAATGTAACGTCCACTGTTCATAGTGCCGTCAATGCGAACAAGAGGTGACCGAGACGTGTAACCAATGGCACCCCATACCATCACGCCGGGTGATACGCCAGTATGGCGATGACGAATACACGCTTCCAATGTGCGTTCACCGCTATGTCGCCAAACACGGATGCGACCATCATGATGCTGTAAACGGAACCTGGATTCATCCGAAGAAATGACGTGTTGCCATTCGTGCAGCCAGGTTCGTCGTTGACTACACCATCGCAGGCGCTCCTGTCTGTGATGCAGTGTCAAGGGTAACCGCAGCCATGATCTCCGAGCTGATAGTCCATGCTGCTGGAAACGTCGTCGAACTGTTCGTGCAGATGGTTGTTGTCTTGGAAACGTCCCCATCTGTTGATTCAGGGATCGAGACGTGGCTGCACGATCCGTTACAGCCATGCGAATGAGATGCTTTTCATCTCGACTGCTAGTGATATGATTCCGTTGGGATCCAGCACGGCATTCCGTATTACCCTCCTGAACCCACCGATTCCATATTCTGCTAACAGTCATTGGATCTCGACCAACGCGAGCAGAAATGTCGCGATACGATAAACCGCAATCGGGACAGGCTACAATCTGACCTTTATCAAAGTCGGAAACGTGATGGTACGCATTTCTCCTCCTTACATGAGGCATCACAACAATGTTTCACCAGGCAACGCCGGTCAACTGCTGTTTGTGTATGAGAAATCGGTTGGAAACTTTCCTCATGTCAGCACGTTGTAGGAGTCTGCACCAGCGCCAACCTTGTGTGAAGGCTCTGAAAAGCTAATTATTTGCATATCACAGCATCTGCTTCCTGACGATTAAATTTCGCGTCTGTAGTGGTGTAGCAGTTTTAATGGACAGTAGTGTACATTCCATACTATGCAAACCACAGTGCATGGAAGATGGCACTTCAGATTTTAATAGTTGTTAGAGCTTCGTCCCGGCTATCCACGTACGGAATACAATAAGAATGAGCGTTTAAACGCCCGTGTGGGCGCTGTAATTATTCTAATCTTCTTCTCGCGATAGCTTCAACTACATTTTCTAGGGGAACGATACGTACGGCGTTGCAGTATCGCGTAGTTTCTTCACATAACGCTGATTCTCGGGATATACAGTGGGTTGACAAAAATGTGGAAACAACAAAAATATAACACATAATCATACCTAATACGCCGCAGGAAAACCACGTTCAGAACAGCGTCCAGTCGTTTTGAAATGGACAAATACATGTTTTCATGGGAACCAGATACCATTCTAGCAAACTAGAGACAAGTTCACACAAACATGATGGATGTCAACAGCGATCACGCACCATTATCTCCACATTAAACCACAAAGGCTGAATTATAATGAGTGGTGGACAGGGGAGATGCGACAACTGATCCTCGTGCTCACAAAACCAGTCTTAGGCGAGTAGAGTTTGAGAATGGAGGCGCTGTCCTCTTGGAACGAATCATCACCAGTGGGAAGCAAACATTGTGCCGTGGGATGGATCTGATCAACGAAAATAGTCTCACCATTGGTTGTAATGCGACCTTGCAGAGCAACTCTGGGGACGGTGGAACACCATTACACGACTGCCCAAATCATCACCGAACCCCCGCCATGTTTCACTCTTCGGACGTGAACTCGGCTAGAACCCGGAAACAGTGAGAAACAAGAGTCATCCGATGAAACGACATTTCTCCATTGCTCCACAGGCGAGGTTTTATGGCTGAGACACCACGTTTTCCTGTTAAGAGCATTCTCATCACTGATGACGAGTTTTGGGAGTCACGCCCTGCAATTCCCAGCTTATTCAACTCCCCCTGTGTTGTTTTGGTGCTGACAGGGTTCGCCAGTGCAACATTTCAGCTCTGCAATGACTTTTGCATCTGCTGTCCTCTTATTTTTCGTCACAGTCCTCAATGACCGTCTGCCACAATCACTCAACACACAATGCCTCGGTATGATGCCTCTTGAAACCCAAAAACGTGGACCACCTTGGTAGGGCACCAACTACTCAGTGGCGGATACAGAAGAAACTCATGGAGGGGGTGCTACCTTTACTTTTACCACAATAAAAAATAATCAAATTAGGCCACATGCAAAGTTTAAGGTAGTTTTATTTAAACTCATTATACATATATACCCAAGACAATGACGTCTTATGATATAAAAAAGTTACAGTTGTAGTTCTTTTCCTTAATAATGAATTCTATGCACCTATTCTTCCTGGCAATCTGGTTAGATCATCGTCAATTGGACAATGAATATCAGGGTGAGTGTTCAACAGAGTTAAGCCATTAAGTCAATCCTCCTTCATAGTCGACCTCAGGAGTGCCTTTTAGACGCAATGTTGAAAAACGTCTTTCCACTCTGGCAATAGGTATACAAGCAAATATTTTGTACAGCGTGTGCAAAGTAGGATAGTCAGATATAGGATAAACAGACAAGGCTTGCATAACAGAATCACGATCATTAAGGGCGTTTATGCTCGTTTGCTTGTATTGAAGAATCTCTCCCATTAGTCTCTGTGACGGTACGTCACATAAATGGACATTTGGAGAAAGGGAAAGGAAGTTCCTGTTGTGCGACTTGTGAATTATAAATTATTTTAAGACTGTGTACGTGTGCGCGATGTATAAGAAAGATTAAAAAAGTTAAATAATACCACCAAAAATCACAAACAGCGATCTGATATAAAAATAAAAGAACATTCTTTTTATCTGTGTAATGAAAATGAACATGACCAGAGACTATTGCTTTATTGAAAGCTCTCCTGTTTTTGTTTCGTCTAGAAGTAGGCCACCATTGTACCGCTGGCTAATATTTAATGTAAGTGTGGTTGTAATTTAGTAAAATATACTTATAATTGTTATTAGAAAGTGTGTATTAAAGACTTAGTAGTCACCTCTCATAATCGCAACCATTAATTAAAATGAACATCATTTTTACAGAACTTCGTAGTGCAGGGAGCTCATCTCCCCTAGCAGGATTTAGTCGGCCATTACGCTGACTGTATTATTTAATTAAAATTTCATGTCATAATATTAAATGTAAATGTGAGGGGTTTCTCTGCCTTGATCTTACAATAGTCTCAGAGTTAACAGAGTAAAAACAGATTTCGTTTATTATTATTATTTATTTTATGGCCTTCATTGGACCACTCTAGTCAAAAATACAAAGTTGTAAACAAGTTGTTACACAGGGATACAATTTGGCTCAACAATAACTTAATATGATATTTAGGTAATATAATTATTAGAGTCTATTCTTATATGAAAGGTGTTTTGCTCTTCTGTCTGCCCAATAGTTCTTCATTCTTTCAGATACTTTCTTTCTTCCATCATCTGAGACCACTCTTCCTGTACTCCTTTTATTGATTTTCGTTTGTAGTGTGGTTTGCGGGTCTTGCAGTATTCTGATTTTCTCTGTCTTGTTTTTTAGGTCATCAACTGTAATTTGCAATTCTTTTATGTCTTCCTTAATTTCTGTGATCCATTTAATGTCGCTCTTGCTATTCCACAATTTTTGTATTATTTTTTTACTAAATCCGTTTTCTGGAGTTCACATCAGATGTCCAAAGAGATGCGTTTCTTCCTGATCCAGCTCATGACTGGTTCTATTTTCATATATACTGTTTCATTTGATGCTATTCTCCAATGTCCATTCATTTTATACTGTTTATTTATACATGTCCTAATTATTCTTCTTTCTATTTTTAGTAATCTGTTAATTTAGTCTCTATTACTTGTTTTGTAGATAGTTTCAGCTGCATACGTTATTTTTGGTTGTGTATCTGTTTTATAGTGTTTTAATTTTGCATCTGTAGATAGGGTTTTTTGTTGTATGTAATTTTGGTAATGTAATTTGCGTAGTTCAGTTTTTTTATTCTATTCTGCCATGATGGCCTCTCATTTAGATTGTATATTATTATTTCGCTTAAATATTTAAATTTATCAACAATTTTGATTTCCTGTTCTCCAATTGTAATTTT
Source organism: Schistocerca nitens (assembly GCF_023898315.1). Taxonomy (NCBI): domain Eukaryota; kingdom Metazoa; phylum Arthropoda; class Insecta; order Orthoptera; family Acrididae; genus Schistocerca; species Schistocerca nitens. The sequence continues at coordinate 407,563,613 of NC_064622.1, forward strand.
GTTTGCAAGTTGTGGATCAGTTAGCATAATCTCCGTTTTTTCAAATGATATTCTAAGGCTTACTTTCTCTGCTATTTCTTGTAGTGATTTCACTTGTTGCCTAGCTTCTTGAACGGTGATGGCTAGGAGAGCAAGATCATCAGCTAATCCCAAGCAGTTAAAGCTAATATCATCTTTTGCACTTCCAATTTTTATCATCTTGGGATTTCGTTTATTAATATTTAGAATACTGAATGAGCTCAGTATGTTTCGAGTTTGGCCGCCTAACGGCAGATGAGATTCTCTCCAGTTTTGCCTTGCAAATAATGAACAAGAAATATTGAAAATATTTTTATTCAATAAGTTCCGCAATATCTCAGTTAATAATTATGTCGTTTGGTACATAAATAACAAGTAGACCCTGAGACCCATATTAATAATTACAGTTTGCGTAAGAATACGCATATTTTCTTTTGTAAATAGCAGCGCTCACGCAAACTATTTATTAGGAGGCGGTGAGTCGCTCGTTGTGTTTAAAAAATATTATATTGTACGTACTTCGGGGCAACCGATGTTGTCGCAGTATAAGTTAATTAAAAGTCTCATGCTAGCCCACAATATTTAGAGTCACACCAACCAAAAGCATAGAAAATATAATTATAAAAATAAAAATATATAATTATTCCGTGATAAAGTGGCCACACACATACACATTGTAAGTAGGCTGTTTAGGTTTTTATATTGGTAACGCCATGTAGCGCTCTATATGAAAATCACTGGCTGTGCTGTGTGCAGTCTGTGGCTAGTTTGCATTGTTGTCGGCCATTGTAGTGTTGGGCTGTTGGCTGATAACAGCGCGTAGCGTTGCGCAGTTGGAGGTGAGCCGCTAGCAGTGGTGGATGTGGGGAGAGAAATGGCGGAGTTTTGAAATTTGTAATACTGGATGTCATGAACTGCTATGTATATTATGATTTTTCAACACTATTAAGGTAAATACATTGTTTGTTCTCTATTAAAATCTTTCATTTGCTAACTATGCGTATCAGTAGTTAGTGCCTTCCGTAGTTTGAATCTTTTATTTAGCTGGCAGTAGTGGCGCTCGCTGTATTGCAGTAGTTCGAGTAACGAAGATTTTTGTGAGGTAAGTGATTTGTGAAAGGTATAGGTTAATGTTAGTCAGGGCCATTCTTTTGTAGGGATTTTTGAAAGTCAGATTGCGTTGCGCTAAAAATATTGTGTCAGTTTAAGCACAGTCTTGTATAATTGTTCTTAAGGGGACGTTTCAACATATACACTTATACCGTGATATCTCTTTTTAATCACAAAGCGTGATTCTCCTTCAAAGAGAAATAGTTCCATTAAGCACTGATTCAATTTATATGCCAGGGCATTACCATCATCTTTCTGCAATTGTGAGGACAAAAGTATGTTGAATTTTAGATGATATTTTCTTCAGCAAAACGTGCATTCTTTACATGGTCCAGTGTTGGAATGAATACAGTTCTTTTCCAATATGTCATAACATCGTCATTATGATTGCAGTTTACCCTGTGTCTTTGTCTGCCTGAAAGACGAGGAACATTCCACGTCTAACTCTTCCATAACTGCCTTCGCCTCTTCAACAATACGAGAAAGGTGGCTATCAGCACTAGCTCTCATGCTGTCGTAAACCTTGAGCGTCGAATCTAATTTTGCTTTTGCCATCGCGACGTCCAAGCTATGGTCTTGTAAGATTTTGCTGACTGGGTACGTTATGTTCATAATGTCTCTCAGTGTAAGCTGAGTGATAATAAACAACTCGCAATCATCGCCTTTAAAGATGTCAACGAAACCGTAAAATCTTTCGTGTAATTTGCCGTCACCATCAACAGATCTTGCAGCTAAATGCAGTTGGCGATGTGCCCTACGTCCGCAGTCTCATCGAAGATTTCGCTGTAATAACGAGAATCTTTGATTTACTCCACTATTCTCGATAACATCACTGTTTCGCAGCACGAAATAAGTTCGTTACACGTTGTTTTCCTTATGCAAGTGGCGTTCGCTTTAGTGGTCTCGAGGTGATGTTTTAGTTGCTAGTCTCCAGCGTCAATTCTAAATCTTAGAAGAGCTCTAAAGTTTCCCTCATTACTCGCTATACTTTCACGATCACTTTCGTTTTCTAATAGACTCCCATCATGTCTATGCCCCCGCATAGAAATGATGTTGTCATTATAAGCACAAGATGGTCTCTGTTTTTCCTAACGTTTCCATTCTCTGTCTTGACAAGTGGTTTATTACCTCAAGTTCGCGGTTGTCTCGTGTCGCCAAAAATAATTTTCCATCTGTTGACGCTTCAAGGTGGTACTTCAGCGTAGAGTGGTTCTCAAGGTCACCATCTTTACCAGTAAGTTTGGCAAACTTTGTTAGTGGTTCAGTCACATGTTTATTGGCGACAATGGATTTCTTCCCTCCGATCATTTTATTATTCACAAAAATTGAACAGTTAATGCAAAGAAGTCCCTTTTGAACATGTGAGAACACCAGCCGTGGATACTGTTCAAAGTGATTATCGTGCACTTGTCTGCGTTCAACCCGTCCCCTCTTGCTGTCCTCGGAAATAGGAAAGATATTATCTTTTTCAGGTATCCTTGGAACTTTGAGAAGATGGTGTTTTATATCATCACCAATATTTCCTGACGCTAATATATTCAAATTTGCCAATATCCGTGGGATTAAACGAAGCTGTCGATGAACTTTCTCGTGGGAGTTTCGACGAAGTGTTGTGCTCTGCCTGTACATCTAGTGGTGTTTTTGCGGTTGAATAGCGGCCGGAATGTTCAGATGTTTCTTCTTTTATTTTTCTTATTACATAACGATCCATTTTATTATATTGTTACGACGTAGGTAAATTAGATGCCAATTTTCTCAAATAAACGCTTTATTCGCACTGAAAAATGCAGCACTAGTACATTTAGCATTAAAACACAGATGGTAACACTTCGCACATTTCTAATATCACTCAGCACAACACTGACTGAAGTCCGTGGTAATAGCCAATAATCGCAGTTGCTCTCTTTTTAGCACTTCCAAGTTATCACGACGACTGTAGCTACCTGGCACCGACTCTGCTTCCCTCATAAATGTGGCTCAGTTTTTCGAGAACATTCGCTGCCAGAATGTTCGCTTCCAGACTTTTTTGGAGTGTGAGCAAATACCTGCTATGAAAGCGACAAGCCAATATGTATCTCACGGCGTATAACATAAGGGCGAGTTTCCAATGATGACGTCATTTTGGAAATTATGTGTGTGGCACTTTTACTGTCGGTTCCGTCCCTTTCTGGTGCATTCTATAGAGGGCCTACATAGTAGCAACGTGTTTTAGGAATCTTCTCAAAAGTTACTATTACCAGAGATACACGCATCAGTAGTTTCCCATACCTAACTTGTATTACGAGTTAGGTATTTGAAACTATCTTTACGTTATTAGTAAAAATATTGTTACTAGTCTCGGAACAACGTTTTTCCTGAGAAATTACTATGAATTACTATTATTAATAATTCAAAATCAACTGACCACTCTCATTCTTGACTAATCTTCACACTTGCACTTGCTACAACTATTACTTTTTACTTATTCGTTCTTCAGTCTTAATATTTCTGCTTCTGAATGTAAACTAGCTTCCTATTCAACGAACAGTCCGTATTTATATTGCTACGCATCGAAGGTTCTACGTACAGCCGGCCGGTGTGGCCGTGCGATTCTAGGCCCTTCAGTCTGGAACCACCTGATCGCTGCGGTCACAGGTTCGAATCCTGCCTCGGGCATGGATATGTGTGATGTCCTTAGGTTAGTTAGGTTTAAGTAGTTCTAAGTTCTAGGGGACTGATGACCACAGATGTTAAGTCCCATAGTCCTCAGAGCCATTTGAACCATTTTTTCTTCGTACAAGAAAACAGTCGAATATTCACGACTTTTCTCGAACAAACGCCAGACGGAATAACGTATCGAGATCACTAGAATGGCAGTGACTTTTCTCGTAGGTATGGGTTAGCTATCTACTTGCCAGACAGAAACGTATAAAATACGATGACGCCCCCCCCCCCCCCCATACGTATCCACTGCAACACTGCAACTACTTACCCATGTTCGAATGCACTAAGCGACATAATGCAGTCACGACCACACAGGACACTGTTCTGACCGTGACTGACACTCGCGACGTGTTGAGCACACAGGCACAGGCGCCGTTCGTGGTCAAATACAACAGGAACACCTACATGTTTGCCTAGCATCTGCATTTATGTTTAAGGGGCTCTGGAAAGGCTCAAAATCATGAAAAGTTAAATTTTTACTTTTTTGCGTTTTCTGAATCTGCAGACTATTACCTGTTAATAGATATATAATTTACTCAATTCCGAAGACTACAACTATTTTTAAATTTTTTTTGAAATGTGTTCTACATGGTCGTGACCCAATGTGGCGCTGTTAAACTGCTGTCAAATGGTGTTATTATTAACGTCCGTGTTCATCAGGTACATTTTAGTGATGTGAGATAAAGTATGTGTTGTGGATAACCTGTGATGGTTCAATATATATCGCTGGTGTGATTGTCGATTGTTTCATGTTTATTTACTCTGTCGTTATCTCGAAAATATTCGTAATTAATTCTGTTTCTTGAGTCTCTGTTTTGTTGAAGTATAATAATGAGTAAAAGTAAAGTTATTAGAAATCCTCTGAAGGCTTTTAAGAAAAGGAGAAATGTTGGAAAGCCAAAGGTATTTAGAAATATGGGAATGAAGATAGCGTCTAACATGGTACGAGCGATGCTTGCTTTAGACAAGGAACGCCTTCGGGCTGCAGACAGGGCTGTAAAGAGTCTAGAAATACAAGCAAGAGTAAACAGGAGGAGGAACAAGAGGAAGCTGGAGGAGGAGTTTGCAGAGGATGAAGATAATCCATCCTATGGACCTGGAATGCACTAAAAAGTTAATCCAATCTTTGTCGCTCGATTCCCAAAACTTTTATTTTCTCATACTAATTACATGTTTTCTAAGGATCTTCCAAACATATTTGTTTCAAACTTTCAGTAAATGTTACACAGTACCTTCTGCATAATTTAACACAGCCTTTTTCCAAAAAACTGTATATTTTTGAATATATAAATAAAAAATTGCAAAAAAATGTTGTGAATTTTCATTACAATTGAAAAAAAATCATCTTTAATAACTGAACTAAAACTTTGTAAAATCCCTGTGTCAAGTTGTAGCCCATATTCCAATAAATAATCTGTAAGAAGTTCAACTTCCTACCTCAAATACTTTGTGAGGAAAGATGTAATTTATAAGCGTTATTTTAACATTCCAAGTATAGGGCGTTCCGGAGCCCCTTAAGAATAACTATGGTAGACGTCTAACAAGAGAATTTCATTTTGAATTCAATCATTTTTGGTACTTGGTCGAGTCGTTATACAGCACTGAAAGAATTAAAATACTGTACCAACGCTTCGACGGTCTTTGCAGCGGTTCTCTTCAGGAAGATTAATAAATAATTTAGTCACACTAACGAGGACCACTGCAAAGACTCTCGAAACTCCAATATTTTAGTTGTTTTCGTGTTTCATAATGACACGCCCTAATATCCAAAATGATTTCATACAAATTTCTCGAGATAGTTTGCGTCTATCTTCAAATGTCTGCACGTACGTAGTACTCTCCAAGCCTGTGACCATTCATTCTGCTGATTTTACATATGTTCAAGTACACCCCATTAATCCTATTTGGTATGTGTCCTATAAACTTGAGCAATATCCCAGGACAGGCTAACAAGTGTTATATAAGTAATGTCTTTTGTACACTGATTGCATTTCCTTAATATTCCACTAGTCTTCTGAATGCTTTGCCTACACATTGTGGTTGCATATTGTATAGAATGAGTTGGAGAGGGAGCGGAATGGAGTGTGAATGTGTACGAAGATGCACATGCTGGGTGCAGTAGAGTATCTGATAGAGGGACAAATGGCGGCGTTTGTCTACGTGTGGAACGAATGTTGCTCACTGATGAAGGTCTAGGTTAACAGGTATATTTCCCTGTAATATCCTAAGAATTACCCAGCAGTGGCTGATACCACTTACTACGAAGAATTGATGTAAAAATTCGAAAGGAAAGCTGCTCGTGACCATCTGTGTGTGGTCGAGCTCGCTTCATTACGAGGCAGAAACTGCTGCAAGATAATAATATTGGTTATTTCCGCCCAGTAGCCCACTATTCCGCAGGTTGCCGCATCAGGTAGATATTCGGAGCAGAGCTGAACGAAAGAGTCACTTCTGCATACGAAGTTACACTGTTATAGAGACCGCCTAGGTGCCAGTGTCACACAATGGATCGCAAGCGAAAGTTCTTTCCAATACCGTGTAAACAGTTCCACAAGGAAAGAACATCAGTATCATCAGTCGGCTGCTGTAAATGTTAAAAATTACTTGCGTATGTTAGGAAATCACCATACTGTTCACTATAACGTAGCGGATACCGCATCCACAACTATTTAATCATTCTGGGTGTTTTTGGAGTGATCTGTCCTAACTACCCTACTGTGTAAATGTTTGCTAATGAATATCAACATGGTTATCAATCCGGCTTGAACAAAAATGAAGTCAAAATCACACTAACGCTCACAACGCTCACAACGAAAAATTAACCGGAACAATATTAAATAATATGAGGGAGGCGAAATACACTCGCCCTTAAAGAAGAATATAATGACTGCAGTTTCACAAAGTGCATTTACCCATTATCAGTTCAATGGGTCATGGTATCCAAACTCTAACACGAATTACTTACACAAAAATGAAAAAAACATAGAGGTCAACTTCAGGGAAGATCACTTTCGCCTCTGCAGAAATGGAACATGCGAGGCAATACTGACCCTGTGTCTAAATTTAGAAGATACGAGGATTGGAACTTAAATAGTGGCAACTATTTATTCACAACCGAAAAAAAGAGGTACATGTTTACATCTGTTACTGTCCTTAAAAGTAGTCACCAGCGTTATGTAGAACCCCTTGCCAGCGATGTGGAAGGCGTAGTATACCGTTAGCAGAGCCTGTTCTGTTGATGGTGCGAATGGAGCGAAGTTACGGTCACTCTCGTGTACGACTGTGATGGTGTTATCCTAAAGCATTACGTTCCTCCACGGCAGACTGTCAATACACAGTATTACTGTTCGTTTTTGGAGCATCACCTGCGACCAGCTTTGCGAAAGAGGCGGCTACACTTTATGCACAACCCACTCATCATTTTGCACCACAATGCGAGGGCGCATACAGCGTAAGCTGTGGCTGCTCTGTTCGGTCGATTGGACTGGGAAGTACTGTATCGTCCACCATACTCCTCGGACCTAAGTCCTTGTGTCTTTGATTTGACTCCGAAGATGAAGGAACCACTTCGTGGCATTCGTTTCAGAACTGTTCCAGAGATTCGACGGGCAGTAGACCGCACCATTCGCACCATCAACATGAAAGGCTCTGCTAATCTTACACTACGCCTTCCTCATCGCTGGCAACGGGTTCTACACAACGCTGGTGACTACTTTGAAGGACAGGATCAGGGGCAAACATGCAACTCTTTTGTATCGGTTGTGAATAAATAGTTGCCACTATTTAAGTTCCAATCCTCGTATGTTTAAAATAAAGGAACCCACTTTTCATTTAGAAACAGCTTTTGTCAATGTTGAATGGTTTACACTATTAGAAATCCTGACGATAGAAGGGACAATATACATCTTTTATGAGAAGCAGACTGCAGTAATAAAGAGGTGAAGGAAGTGAAGGGAAGCAGCAACCGAGAAGGCAGTGAGACTGGTTGTGGGCTGTCCTCGATGTTATTCTGTCAGTTCAATCATCGTTCAATAAGTAATACGAAACGTTTTTTTGGCCAATTGTGGTTGAAAAGATGCGAAATTTGCTGTGGGGCATAGTAGCGTATTCCCGCTTCAGATCCCTATAGTTTCATGCGGTTCCAATAGATGTAACTGAGGTGTGTTCCAAGCAGAGAGCAGTCATTGGGTTTCTTTTGGAGGAAAATCAGTGCACCTCAGACATTCATAGGCGCTTGCAGGAGGTGTGCGGAGACATGGCAGTCAACAAAACCACGGTGGGTTGTCGGACGAGGCATCTGTAATCATCGCAACAAGATCGCGCAAACCTGTCCGATCCCCCGCGTGTCGGTGGGCCGCAAACAGCTGTGACTGCTGCAAGGCTGAAACGTGCGGACACTCTCATTGGAAGTGGTTGATGGATCACAGCGAAACACCTTGCTGCGCAAGTGGACGTCTCTATGGTAGTGCTGACACACTCGTCCATCAATTGGGTACTTAAAGGTTCTCACACCTTTCGACTTCCATCTGTGTGGCCCAATAAAGGATGCATTCTGCAGGAAGCGGTACGTGGATGATGGTGAAGCTATTGATGCAACAAGAGGTTGGCTCTGACGTCGACCAGTAGCGTCGTACCACGCGGGCATACGGACTCTCCCAGCGAGGTGACGTAAGGCAGTCGCATTGAACGGAGGTTATGTTGAAAATAGGGTTTTATAGCCAAAAGAGTGGGGCATTATATGGTGTACTGGAATCCTGAATAAAGCCAACCTACTTTCAGGAAAAAATGTGTTTCGTTGCTTGTTGGACGCCCCTCGTAAATCAAGCTGTGAAGGAAACAAAAAAAAAAAAAAAAAAAAAAGGAAAAAAGAAAAGACATTAGAAAAGGGGAATCGTGTTCGGGGAGAAGAATAAAAACTTCGAGCTTTTGCTGATGGCACTGCAATTCAGGTAGAGGTGGCTGAGGGAATGATATTAGGAAGTGAAACACCAAAAGAAGTAGAGGAATTTTGCTGTTTCGTAGAAAAGTAAGTGATGATGGCTGATAGGATATTACATGCAGGCCAGCAGTTTAAAAAATGTATTTTTGATAAAGAGAAAATTATTAACACAGAATAAGTATAAGTTTAAATGTTATGAAGTCCTTTCTGAAAGAATTTGGAGAGTTCGGAAGTGAAACATGGATGATAGATGGCTCAGGCAAGAAGAAAATAGAAATTTTAGAAATGTGGTGTTACAGAAGAACTCCGCAGATTAGATGGGTAAACTGAATAAGTAACGGGGAGGTAATGGACCGAGTTGAGGGAACAGGAATTTCTGGTACTACCGGGCTAAAAGAAGAGAACAGTTGACAGAATACATCGTGAGGCATAAGGAAATCATAGATTTGGTAAGGGAGAAAACATTGGTGCAAAGAATTGTAGAGGGAGATTAAGGATCGTATACAGGAAGTAGTTGTAAGTTGCAGTAGTTGTAAAGAGATGAGGCCTTCACGGGGTAGACTAGCGTGAAAAACTGCATCAACCAGTCTTCCGAATGAAGACCACAACAGCAACAACAACAGCAATGTAATATGCCTTCAAATTGCACATAAAGTACTGAAACTATTATGGGAATAGGTAAATAATATAGCAATTGTGTCTGGCGTAAAGCGGAAATATTCTCTGAATTCTCTTGAGCCTTTTACCGCTAATCTTTAGCTTTAAGGAGCTTTAAGAACTGATCTTCAGCCGGCTAGTTTCCACCATAGCGGTAAAGCTGCGACTTCTGAACGATTCACGCGACTGCAGACAGAAGCAGCCGAGGATTTTGCGAGCAGCGAGAGTTGGTTGTTCTGTCCACCGCGAGGCTCTCTGCCTGTCCCCAGGGAGAGTCGCTGCGCGCCGAGCGAGCAGTTGTGCCCCAGGAGAGAAGTCCGTCGCGTTTTTAGGGAGCAGCAGAGACATTTGTCACTCTGGCGCGCTTAACGGGATCTGAAGCGCGTGGGTGGCGGACAACAGAGAAGCCGCTTCCAATGATGGTCGGCGGTCTGTTACAAACAGATGGCGGCCCGTGCGAGAACATGTCAAACACAAGTCGAAGCCATTAAGAGAAGCAACGGCATAACACGCGTACAGTTTGGTATCACCTCTCAGCTCCATTACTGCTTACTTTTCCCTCTGCGGATTTAAAATGAGCAGAAAAATGCTCCTATCGGAGCACACAAAAAGGCGAATATTCTCCTGTTCTTAAAAGTCTCCGACTGAAAAGTGGACCGCCAGCTGCCTCTTTCTGCCTCCCTCAGCACCTTAAAATTGTTCAAACATATTCGCGGTCTTTTTAGCAGGTAATTCACCTCTCAAAAGCTACCCTAACTATAATTCGCTCACACCCACTAGCCCATTGGTATAAGTGGCTCACACCTATTCACTCCCACTTGTCCATTCTCAGTCTCTTATTCAGCCCAGCTCTTTGTGGTTCTCTCTCTGTGTCTTTCTAACCGTCTTCCGTCGCACAGCTACAATCTCCTTCGTTCTGTCCTACTACTACTGTCTCCCTCTCGCTCTCTCCTATCGCTGCTATCTCGTTCATTCCTTCTCACTGCTAATGTCTCTCTCTTCCACGTTACCACTGTCGTAGATTCTATATCTCATTATTAATGGATCTCAGCCACTTCCATTCTTCGTTTTTTTATTCCTCCTCTACTATCACTATCTCCTTCATTCTGTTTCTAGTACTGTTCTTTGACTGTCAACTATGTTCGACTCCCACTGTGTCCCTCTCTTCCTTTCACACTCAGTCACTGTCTGCTGTCTTCCAGTATTTATTATTTTCCGTCTCTTCCCCACTGCCACTGTCTCAGCACAAAAAAGTGCGAATCTCTTCACGTTCCAAATTTTTTGGGATAATTTTTAGTGTGTTTAGGAAGGTAGAACTAGGTAGCTGTTACGCCACATTTTAGTAAGAGTTTCTTAACAAACAGGAGCATATTAGCTTTCTTGTGCTCTGATAGCATTTTTCCGCTGATGCCTTTCTTTTTCCTGCTACAGCAGGGCAGTCATTCACATGAAAAGAATTTTATGGGTCAGCCGAATTTTGATAGCTCAGTTATTGAAACTGAAATAACACAAAACTATATAATATTACACATCAAACCGAATTTTATGTGGACAAATATTTATATGTGCGTCAGTACTGCAACAACGTCGAGTTCCCAAAACCCTTCAGATGGTAATGGAGATTTTACAGCATATTTCTCCGTGCTACGTCACTTTGTAAACTACTTTCCCACCGCTCGCCGAATTTTATATGCGTCTTTTACTTGTACAAGTGAGATAAGTTTGAAGCTCTGTATCCCAGAAACGGAAAAGGACATGAAGAAAAATTTCAAGGTCATTTGAGCTCTGGATCTAAGGAATATATCGTAAGAATTACAGCCAAAGTTTGTGCATTACCGCCTAGGAAGCCGCTGCTCGCTTTTTGTACCAAAAAACCATGTTTTAGATGTGTTTCTCGATAACGGATTAAAGTTTTGAAAACGGGAAGATGGCACATCTAGATAAATGTCTAGAGAATATGCCATTAACATTTGACCAATTTGCTGTGATTAGCTATATACATATGCGCTGCTGAGGGCGAAAAAATTGTGAAAAACGCTTTTTTCCGGTTGTCTCAGGTACCGCCCATGAGCAACATATTGGAAGTAACAAGTAAAACAGTCCTTACTCTGAAGACGGCTCAACACAGTCATGAGTTCTTAATTCTGCCATCCCCTCACCTTAGGACTGACTTGCACAGCCAGTTTTGGGTAACCTATCGTTAGCGAACAACATAGAAGAGAGTACTGTATCTTGGGTATAGCGTAGCAATCGACACTGATGTTTCCTGGCTGGTGTTTCACTCTAGTGATTTACTTTAGAATCACATGAAGGAATGCGCACTAGACATTGTCATAACCAGTTCCCGACAATTTTTGTGTTTTAGTTGTTGTGAGACATAACGTGATATTTTGTGCAGAATTTATAAGCGTTTTGAGTTCTGCAAATTTAACCGCAGTATAATATATTAAATATATTTAGGAGATATTGTTAGTTTTCCAGTTACAGAATTTAATGGTGAATATAATTCTCTGTATATTTTTGAAGCTAGTTATATAACGTGCGGGCCCTTAAGCCAAACTTTAGTGTCTTGCATAATCTTGTACCTTTAAACAGAAGAAAGCTTTCTACCATGGAACTTACGATACTTACACATGAACTGAGTTTCTTTAACGCCTTAATGATTTTAAATGTCTTGAAAGTGGAAATTTGCGATCGCTTCTATTTCAGTATGTATTTAACTAGCAACTAGTTTTTATAATATTTCTACTTAATTTGATTTCATTTACTGATTACAGTTATGTAGTGGAGTCATAATACAGGGTGGCGCAGGGAAACGGGAAATTTCGAAATACCGTCATTTCCATGAATAAATTCATAAAACTAGTAATTTATTAACGAAAGTGAATGTATTCAGTATGCCATTATTCAGTATGTCTTTACAATCAAAATGTACAAAAGTGTCTCTTTACTTTTTAAAGATGACATCGGAAAGATGTGCTCCCATTCGGCGTTCACACTCTAACAGCCTGTTATGAAAACTCTGGAATGCGCGGTGTAGCAAATCTTGAGGAATGGCAGTGATTTCGTTTTCCATGTTCTCCTTCAGTTCATGGATTGTTGCAGGACGTGTACGGCACACCTTGCCCTTAAAATATCCCCACAGGAAGAAGTCGCACACACTAAGATCAGGGGATCTCGCAGGCCATGCAATGTCACCGTTACGTGAAATAATGCGTCCTCTAAACAATTGACGAACTGCTGCCATCGATTGTCGAGCAGTGTGTGACGTGGCTCCGTCCTGCTGAAACCACATATTTTCGACGTTGAGATTAAGCTCGTACAGTCTCGGTGTAAAGAATGTTTGAAGCATTTCAACATATCAAGCGGATGTTACTGTCACTGCACTACCATCCTCACGTTCAAAAAACTAAGGGCCGATGACACCATGACATGATACAGCACACCATATTGTGACCTTGGCGCTATGTAGCCAATAACGACAATTTTGTTTGTTCACGAATCCGTTCAGGTGGAAATAGGCGTCGTCTGACATCCATAAGTTACCAAGGAAATTCGCGTCCTCGTTGATTTTAGCCAATATCTGGCTACTAAACTCCATACGTAACGCTGGGTTCAAAATGGCTCGGAGCACTATGGGACTCAACATCTGTGGTCATAAGTCCCCTAGAACTTAGAACTACGTAAACCTAACTAACCTAAGGACATCACACACATCCATGCCCGAGGCAGGATTCGAACCTGCGACCGTAGCAGTCGCGCGGTTCCTGACTGAGCGCCTAGAACCGCTAGACCACCGCGGCCGGCCGTAACGCTGGGTCTCGTTCATGTAAGTGTTGCACAATCTGCAACTTATAGGGATGGAAGTCTAATTCGTGCAGTATTCTTTGTAAGCTTCGTCGCTTAATCCCTAGCGAAGATGCATGCTGTCGAACGGAGCGGCGAGGACTTCTCTCGATTGCAGCTCTAGCAGATGCAATGTTCTCTGGGGTACGTACCGTTGGAATGCCACCTGGAGGTTTCTTTTTCAAGGCAGATCCTGTTTCTTCAAAATTACGCACCCACATTGTAATCGCATGCGCAGATGGGACACGTCCATGACGTCCAAGCTGGTAATGCTGTCGAAATGTTCTCTGCGCGGCAATCGCACTATCACCATTTTTGTAAAACGCTCTCACAGCTACTGCACATTCCGCACCATTCCAATTCTCCACGATTACTAAATGGCTATGCGTTCACATAAATTGTGCAAAGTTTCGAACATCTGCCGGCGCTACAGTGCTGCCAACTGTAACGTTCAAAATTTCCCGTTCCCCTGCGCCACCCTGTACAACAGAATACTGTCAAAAGCAATAATGAACAGATTTTTTCAACCACATTAATTTTATATTTCAGCAGAACGTAGGTTCCTATACACATGGACGTCATGTGCCTTGGATGACATTTTTCATATTAGAAAATGTCTTACTTTTCCTGAGTAACTTTCGTAGCTGCGCAAAAACCACAACATACAAAAAGTGAACCTTTCATTTAAAAACGAAATAAGAAAATGTATTAAACTTCTTTTACAGATCTGGATAGAGACGGAAGTCTGAAAGTGTTCCAAGCTACAACACTGTCCCCTGCAGTTTTCTGTCTGGATTCAGCATTTTCTAACACCAGGCACGAATCCAAGGTTTGTTTCTTGGAACAGGTCGTAGCTGGTTATTAAGTATTCTATCACCCATTCCACTCGACCAAATATAATCTGCTGTCGCCATAACTTTCAATGTAACACAAGTGCCTATGCCTATGACTTCAAAAAAACAATAAAACACATAAAATGTTTCAATGCAATTATAGTAAACTGTTTAATTATAACAAAATACATAACATATTTTGATGTATTAGTAACATCCTGGCCAACTTGTTTTGGTATAGAGAAACATATAATAAACTTAGTGCTATATTTCAGTGTGAGGTAAAATGAGAAATCAGATATCGTCCATCATGCCAGGATTAAAGATATGAGCTGCAAGTGGTATAATAGTTTTGAATTTTACTGTACAGTTTTTAAGTGCATTGTGTTCAAAAACAGCATGGAAAAAAGTACAGTGGCTTATTTGTTCTTAACTTTGATGTGAACTATTATTTAAACATAACATATGCCATTGTTACATTATACATCGTATAATTATGCATCTCAGCCCCTAAGTATTATACTTTTCCTTATTTCGCTTACATATTTCCTAAAACGTAAAGCGCTTTTTTTTCAGCAAATTTTTTGGCAGTTGTGCAATTCATTAACGTGAAAAGTGTTTTGTATGTATAGAACACACACCGTGAAGAAACAAAAAAGTGAAGGTAAAAGTCCTCCAGATACATTATGTTAGATATGCGGTGAATTTACCAGAAGAAAACAAAGACAACCAACTTCTAACCCTCTCAGTTCGTCATTTCCCTTATATTGCAACTGTCAACAGGGAGATCAGTATTAATGATTTTAGAAACTCTGATGGCATTTTATCTATACCATCTGCCTTATTTGTTCTTAGGTCTTCCAAAGCTCTCTTAAATTCTGCTTCTAATACTATATCCCCTATCTTCTCGTATCACCTGGCCTTTTCGATATATGCTTCCTCCTCTTGTGATTCTTGAACAGCGTATTCACTGTTACTAGCTGAAATTTATTACAGAACTCAGTCTTTCTCCTCTCTCATTCCTCGTTCCAAGGCCATATTCTCCTGTAACCTTTTCTTCTACTCCTTTCCCTACAACTGCATTCCAATCTCCCATGACTATTAGGTCTTCATCTCCCATTAGGTACTGTATTACCTTTTCAGTATCCTCATAGACTTTCTCTATCTCTTAAACTTCAGTTTGCGACGCCGGCATGCATACCTGAACTATTATTGTCGATGTCGGTTTTCTGTCGATTCTGATAAGAACAACCCCATCACTGAACTGTTCACGGTAACGCACTCTCTGCCCTACCATTCTATTCATAACGACTCCCATTCCCGTAATGCCATCTGCTGCTGTTGATATCACCCTATACTCATATGACCAGAAATCCTTGTCTTCTGGGCATTTCACTTCACTGATCCCTACTATATCTGGACTGAGCCTCTGCATTTCCTCTTCCCTAAGACGTTCAAGCTTCTGACATTCCACGCCCCGACTCGTGGTCACCTCCTCCTAGGCAGTTCTCTCCCGGAGATCCGAATGGGGTACTACTCCGGAATCTTTTGCCAATGGAGAGACTATCATGACACTATTTCAATTACAGGCCACATGGCCTGTGGATACACGTTACGTGTCTTTGATGAAGTGGTTTCCATTGCCTTCTTCATCCTCATGCCCTTGATCATCTTGCACCTTTAGGCGCAGTTTCCCACCCCTAGGACAAGAGAGAATCTCCGTTAGCTCATCGGCCCTCTTTGACATGCCGTTGGCAGAATGAGGGTGACTTCTTATGCAGGAAGTCTTCGGCCGCCAATGCTGATTATTAATCAAAATTTAAACAGTGGTGCTTTTCCATCGCAGGACCCAGTACATTTTGATTAGTAATCAAGGACGTTACCCCTAGACCACGGGTGACACCTTATCATTGTAGAAGAGAACTAAATAACATCTTCAGTTCCAAAGGCAGTTAATGACATACCCAGTGAAGCAACAATAATGACTACCGTTGTTCCTGTACGCACTCGTTACCACTTTACATCCTTCATTCCAACCAGATCTTCCTCGTTGTCCCCTTATATTTTCCTTCCACGGAACTAATAATATCAGAAAATATATACTTTGTACACCAATAAATTATTTTTATAACTAACACTATCAGTATCTTTTACACTAATAGTTTTCATATCTGCCACTATCATTATTGTTATTACTGGAAGCAACAGTAGTGGAAGTACTGCTAGCATTAACTTTATTAGCTCTTAGTCAGTACTGTTTATTCACATTGGCTCTACTCTCACTCAATTTATTTTGTTATTGTGTGTCATATTAAAATTACTATGTGTTCTCAGTCACGCGTTGATTTGGCTCAGTCTAGTTAAAAGGTAAAGAAAGAAAACAGAAAGCACACGTTTTTAATATATTGAGAACTGGATCTATTTTCTAATCTCCTTTCTCCTTCTCCTCCTCCCCCCCCCCCCCCATCTCCTCCGGCAGGTGTGGCGGTGCGGTTCTAGGCGCTTGAGTTTGGAACCGCGTGACCGCTACGGTCGCAGTTTCGAATACTGCCTCGGGCATGAATGTGTGTGATGTCTTTAGGTTAGTTAGGTTTAAGTAGTTCTAAGTTCTAGGGCACTGATGACCTCAGATGTTGAGTCCCATATTGGTTGGTTCAAATGGCTCTGAGCACTATGGGACCCAACTGCTGAGGTCATTAGTCCCCTAGAACTTAGAACTAGTTAAACCTAACTAACCTAAGGACATCACAAACATCCATGCCCGAGGCAGGATTCGAACCTGCGACCGTAGCGGTCTCGCGGTTCCAGACTGCAGCGCCTTTAACCGCACGGCCACTTCGGCCGGCTAGTCCCATATTGCTCAGAGTCATTTGAACCATTTTTTCTCCCCCCCCCCCCCACCCATTCATTCCTCCCTCTCCTCCTGTCCCCCTCTCTCTGCACATGACCTCTTCCCTTTTTCTCTATCCATCTTTCTACCTCGCTCTCTCCTCATCTCCTTCTTTCTCTCTCTGTCCATCCTTTCTGCTTTCTATGTCCATTTCCTCCCATCCCTCGGTCCATCGCCTTTTCTAACTCTCTCTGACCTTGAACTTTGTTTACTTTTATCTTAAATTCATGTACTATAGTGACATGCTAAAAATTAGTGAATAAGCCATAAATATAACATTCTTGTTTGCTAACAACTTTTCAGTGTAATACCTTTCCTATGTATATTTAGATATTATATATATCAAAAATAGATGGCCTTATGCGTCCATACGTTTATTATAGTAGAATGTAAAAGTTTGAGTAAATCGGTACTTTTGAGATTTTTGGTAACAACGTTTCCCCTGTATATATTACCTATTTATTTACATTAGTGTATATTAGAGACATATATGGCTTACGTTTGTCAGAATACTCATTGTGCAAAAATTTGAATTAAATCGGTTAATAATTTTCGAGATTTTTGATACTAACGTTTCCCCTTCATAAATTACATATAAGAAATATAAAACACTCCCATATTCTAATGCAACGTTGTGTCAAAATTTCGAGGCAATTGGTGAAGAACTTGTGAAGATTGAGATTTTGAAAGCGAACATGAGATCTTTATATAGATATGCCCCATTCTTATTAATGTATATTTAGAAATTGTTTGTGGCGCTCCTGCGAGTGTATAAAAAAAATGCAAGTATTGGAATGCAACGTTGTGTCAAAACTTCAAAGCAATCGATGAAGAACTTGCTGTGATTTAAGGTTCTGAACAAAATTCGATACGTTACGCCGTTTCCGAGTGATTTAACATTGAAGTTAGCCAATCAGATAGTCGCGCGCGTAAATTCAAGTTTCAGCTAACCAAACAAAGCACTCGTTGGGCCACATCGTCCCTGGCAGGCAGCTTGAATGTGAGCGCGCGACGCCCCGATTGGCTAAATTCTACGCTAAATAACTCGGAAACGGAGCAACGTATCGAATTTCTTTCTTAACAGTTATGTATCAGTACAACCTGCCTGTAACATCCCTGCAAGCATTTCACACATATTCTGACCACCCTGTATATATAACATGCGATGCTTCCGTAGGTGTAGGTGTATAAAACACGCACGTATTCGAATACAGAGTAGTGTCAAAATTTCAAAGGAATTGGTGAACAACTTTCAGAGATTTAATATTTGAAAGTAACGATCATGAGATAAGACCCAAATCTGGTTAAGTGAAATAAATAACCAAATAAAATAAGTAGGAGAAAGTTATGTGTTTCACTCGTTTCCGTGTTGGAGAAAGCAGTTTTTCTTTTGATTTTATTCTTAGTGAAGAGACTTTCCCTTTCTATCTGGCCTCACTCAAATTCCTCCTGTCTGCCAGTGTGTGCGTGTCGCTGAGGCCTCCCACCAGGTAGACCGGTAACCTGGCGCAAGTTTCTTTAATAGACGCCACTTCGGTGACTTGCCTGTCCAATGATGGAGAAAACACAACACTCATCCCCCGAACAGCGAAGATCTCCGACTCAGCCGGGAATTGAACTCGAGCCCCTCGCATGGCATTCTGGTGCGCTGACCGCTCAGCTGTGGACGCGGAAGTTTGCGACTTATACCTGTGTGCTCCCCAACCGTGTTGGATCATTCACAGGAATTATAGTGACGCTCTGAATGGACGCATTTACTTAGCTAGGATGTTACCTGTCAGTCTGCCTGGCCATCCACGTTTGCAGGCAGTGACGCAAGGATCTGCTAATTGTCCTGTGTTGAACATATCTTATAATTTACAGAGTATCTTGTCATTTTCGAGACTTTTTGTTCTCATGCTAAAGATGCTCCGAAAGTGAATGTGAAATTTGCACTTGGCTATATATATAGAAATATAAACACTCACATTACAATGTTCTTTCTTGGGGGGAGGGGAGGGGGGATCACAATTCTCATGCCCTCTCTGCTTTGCTTGAATAAGCACCTGCTAAACACGATGTTCTTAAAGGGACGAAACCGACAGATTTAAAAGTAATTTTAGAAATAGACCTACCCCAAAGAGATGTTTGCAGCTTGAAACATCCCCTTAAAAAATTAGTGAATTACTGTGCTGGTAAACCTCTTACGGCGGCCGAAGTGGCCGTGCGGTTAAAGGCGCTGCAGTCTGGAACCGCAGGACCGCTACGGTCGCAGGTTCGAATCCTGCCTCGGGCATGGATGTTTGTGATGTCCTTAGGTTAGTTAGGTTTAACTAGTTCTAAGTTCCAGGGGACTAATGATCACAGCAGTTGAGTCCCATAGTGCTCAGAGCCATTTGAACCATTTTTTGAAACCTCTTACGTTATTTGATTTTCAAACAGCTGAGCAGAACTGAACGTACTCAGACATTTCTCTCTTTACTTATTCTGATCAACACTAAACTGACACACAATATTTTTAGCGCAACGCAATCTGACTGAATAATCTCTACAAAAGAATGGCCCTGACTAGCAATAACCTATACCTTTCATGAATCACTTACCTCACAAAAATCTTCGTTACTCGAACTACTGCAATACAGCGAGCGCCAATACTGCCAGCTAAATAAAAGATTTTAACTATTGAAGGCACTAACTACTGATATAGTTAGCAAATGAAAGATTTTGAGAGAGAACAAACAATGTATTTACCTTAATAATGTTCAAAAGTCATCATGTGATATCCAATATTACAAACTTACTCTTTCTGATGGACACACGTCCAGATCGTCTGCTCTCAAAATTCTGCCATCTCTCTCCCCACATCCACCACTGCTAGCGGCTCACCTCCAACTGCGCAACGCTACGCGCTGTTCACATCCAACTGCCCAACACTACAATAGCAAATATTCCAACAATGCAAACCAGCCACAGACTGCGCACAGCACACACAGCCAGTGATTTTCATACAGAGTGCAACATGGCGTTACCACCATAAAAACCTAAACAGCCTACTTATATAAGAGCGCTACGTGGCGTTACCAACATAAAACCTAAACAGCCTACTTACAAGCTGTTACTGTTTACGACGTATATAAATGAATGAGTGGATAACGTCGAAACTTTATCGGATTGTTGAAGGTTTGTGCCGTTGTCAACAGAACCGTTTCGAAGCCAGAAGACTGAAAGCCAGGTTCAAGAACATCTGCGGAGGACTGTTAATTGACGCTGGACGTAACTAAATTAACGTACTGATCGTAAGTATGTGACGATATCCTTTCATTATTGCTTGATTACACTATTTCCGATGAAACACTCGAAATGGCTACAGCATTACATTACCTAGGAGTGACTGCCTGGAGCGAAAGTGGAATGGCCGGCCTGTGTGGCCGTGCGGTTCTAGGCGCTTCAGTCTGGAACCGCGTGACCGCTACAGTCGCAGGTTCGAATCCTGCCTCGGGCATGGATGTGTGTGATGTCCTTAGGTTAGTTAGGTTTAATTAGTTCTAAGTTCTAGGCGACTGATGACCTCAGAAATTAAGTCGCATAGTTCTCAGAGCCATTTGAAAGTGGAATGAACAAATAAAACTATATGAAGGAAAAACAGATGCCGCATAGAGATTCATTGGAAAAATTTAGGGAAACGTAATTCTGTGTTTACATAGTGAAGCAGCGAGTGAAAATTTATACCATGGCCAGGAATCGAGCGTGGCTATCCTGCCTACTAGACAGGTGCCACCGTGGCACAGCTGTTCAGACAACTGCAGGGATTACCCTGCCACGCCTCCCTCCTCCATCCAAATTCTCGCCGCCGCCCCTGTAAACTTTAAATTCCCCTTACACACGAACTGAATTGCCGAGGCTCTTCATGTTCTGGAATAGCACAACTGCATCGAACGTAAATGTGGGATCCAGCCTGAAGACAGGTACAGGTAACCGTACAAATGACACAATTTCAGGGCATTTTCTGGTCTCATACACATATAATTTTCTGTATATAGATTTAGATCGAGGAGGAAGGCGTGCCAAGACATTCCACGCACTTGTGTGAACCGAATTGCTGAGGTCACTTAGTGACTAACGCATCTGCCTTGTAAGCACGCGACTCGGGATCGATTCTCGGGCTTATTACAAATATTCACTCGCTGCCTCAGTCTGTATATATAAAACTATATGTTTATGAGACCAGTAAAGGCTCTTAAATTGCGTCATTTAATTTGAAACGTTATTCATCCGCGACAAAGTAGCTTACAGAACAATCATCTGCCTGATAGTTCAGTAGTTGCTCTCAGTTCGGGATCTTTATCAGGTTGGATTCATAGAAGACCGTGCTGTGTCAAGTCGCAAAAGGACGATTTTTTGTGTCATTTAAACTTATTGATTCAGCATCTGGAAATATTTTTCGTATCCAAGGAAATGTGGAAAAGTGCTTGTAAAAGTTTTTTTATATATTTTTCGTACTTATATTGTAGATACCCTAAATTTGAGATGCAGTATACCGATGTTCAAGAATTTCCACGGTGTGATGCAACCTGTCACCAGAAAGGTTACAACCTACAATAAAGAGCTGGTCACTGAGAATGCAGCCAATGGCCGTCGTCTACAATATTAAAATTGTTAAAAGGAACAGGCCCACTGTACATCTGTCGAGTCTTGATTTCAGATAGCCTTGGTAAATATTGTTGATGGGAGTGATCCGATGGATACGGTAAGTCACAATAGGAAGCAGTATGGTAAAGGGAGATTTTCTGTAACGAGTTAATGTTTAACGGGCCAGAATAATTATTTATTTTTATAATGATGCATTTAAGTTCCGCAGGAAACACATATTAATGATTGTGGGTTGTTTTGTGATAGTGGGGTGGTATTCGTCTTCGTCCGTCGCTTTTGCTAGAGGTTCTGGCACCACAGTATGGTTGCTACTCGTATTTCGCGGTTGTGTCTAGGTGGAATTTTAGCCTTGGGCGAGATTAATGTCTCAAGTACACTGTACTTAACGTCAAAGAACGGAAACTTAACTTGTACTTACGGTGAAAATTAGCTCGCCAGTTAGAGAATATCTACCTAGAAATAGTAAAAGACAATCCACTCTTTTTAATGAACCATTATTGAAGACATTTTTTGCAGCAAAACTATTACTTCTGATTCACCAATGTCGTGTGACCTTTCCAGTTAGGGACTTTTAGTGGGCCGCCTATCATAACACATGAAGAGGATTGAACTAAGTTTAAATTGTTTAATGGTGTGGGCCAAAATGGTGGTGGCGGATAGGTTTTCTGTTGTTATAAAATTACATTCAATTTGTAGAGACTAAAAGAATTTGCCGGCAATTGTACATTGTGACGTACTGGCTGCACCTGAAATTAAAAATAAAAGAAAAACAATATAACTTCGGTACTTAAAATAATAATGGCTTCCCAACTCATAATTAAAATAAAGTATTCTTCTTTGTCTTTCATCACTCCCAAGATTCAAGATAACTGAGAAATAAGAGTTTCAAAGATTTTTTAAAATGGTAGATAAGATAATTAATATACTCTATGAGACAGTAATTACAATTAAAAAACCAAAAGGTTCTTAGTTACGCTACGACTATCTAGTTCACAAACGAAAGAAAAATATGTACGTGAAAGAGAATTACTTGAAATTCAAAGATTCACTATGCTTATAGAAAACACAAAGTTAATTGCGTTTTGCAAGAGATAAGAAGCAAAAAGGAAGTGAGAATTTTTATTACTAGAAAGCATTGTAGATAGCAAAATATATCACTGACTTGGCCCGCAGCTCTGTGAGGCAGTAATAAATTTTACCGAACAAAAGAAAGTAATTTACGCTTGATGGAAGTATTATACATACAAGTTTACCTAACTAGTTTTCGGTAATGCTACTGATTTAATATCAATGAGAGGAAGGTATTACTTGAATATTCACGATTTTTCTTCTTTTTTTATTTTGAACATGTGTAGTCGGGAGAGGTTTTTCTGTAACAGGCTATTACTAATCTGCGATATGTAGTTCGCGCTTTGCGCTGAGTTTAAAACCATTTAAATAACTTTTCAGAGTAAAACAAACCCTGACAGACCTGCGAAAGAATCTTTAGACATGTAATTCAAATGTGTTTATGTAAAAAAGAGAGGTAACTGTGTTCATTACCAACTATTATCGTCACTTTCAGAGGATTCGCTAATATTTACAAGCTATCAATTGAGAACTAAGGACTCTCGGTGAGAATGTAGTAAGTCAGATGCGTTGAAACTATAACTGCTAGTATGTACACTAACGACTTTTCACTGGAAAAATCTATATTCAGGTGCGATCGCAACAGGGATCAATTATTACACAATAGGGTAACGCCCACAGACACATAGTGTCGAGCAGAGAGTAATAGACTAATAGTACTTACTTATACAGTGGCACAGCGCAAGAGATACCGGAAATCCAATGAAAGGACGGCGCATTTCGTTACGAGCTTGTTTAATAAGCGCGAGAGTGTTCGGAGAAAGCTGAGTGGCACACGGTACAAAAGAGGCGTTGTGAACCATGGAGAGTTTATTGTTGAAATTGGAAAAACGTATGTTCCAAGAAGAGTTGGTCAATATATTACGTTTCGCGAAGAGATCACTATTAGGAAGGTCAGAGAAGGGAAAGTACATGAGAAGATTCACCGACATTCGTTCTTTACACGCACCATTCACAAACGGAACAGGTCATAAACTGGCTTGCGGTATGTGCACAGAAGATATTTCAAAGTCTTTGTATCAGACATCTAGGAGTGATGGATCACGTCGTGTTTACTGGTATTAAGGAAAACGTGGAAGGGAGAACCCAGCAATGTAACTTTCTTTTCACACAGCCTGTTTATTTAACAATATATAATCATAAATTTGTTTTCTTTACAAATTAACAGATTTGTGAAATGAATAATCTTTTACAACAGAAATCAAAACAAAATCAACATGACAATAATCACAAGGTGGCCGGACTTGCAGCCCGCCCGTTATCAGGTGAAACAGCGGTGTTTACTACCGCGCTGGACACAGTTTCTCTTATCAAACACCCTTCTGCAACACATGAAAACATATAAGTAGCATTGATGAGAAGAGTGTTCCAATTACTCAAACAAATGACATAATTTTTTTTAATTTGTGAACTGTATGCTGAAAGGTTTGGATTTAAGATGTGCACCTATGCTTGAAGGTTAAACAAACTAGGAAACAATTATGACAATGATAAGTCTTGCTTCAAAGCGAGCAACCTTTTCATTTCAATCAGCAACAAGGTGCGACTGGATCCCAACCAGTCCCTTTTGACAATCTTATTCTGACTAAAGACCTAGTGACAGTTGGCTGTTAATGTGTCAAAAGTTAAATTGCTTCTCAATTACGAAGGCCGCTCTGAGGGAAGGTTTTAAAACATTACGTATCAGCACTTATTACAAGAGAATTCACTCGGCGAAACCACAATACCCAGTAAAAATACACCAATAATGACCCGGTCTTTCAAGGACAGGAATGCACAGCTTAGTACAACAGGTAGTTCAGATTATCTTAAACACAATTACAATTGCTAGCCATATTTTTTGATTTAACTAAGGCATTTGATTGTGTTGATCACAAAATATTGCTCCAGAAGATGGACCATTGCGAAATATGGGGAGTAGCTCACAATTGGTTCACCTTTTACTTTAGCAACAGACAGCAAAAGGTCATTATTCACAATGTGAGAATAGCTTTGATGTGAGGTCTGAGTGGGGTACGGTCAAGTTGGGGGGGGGGGGGTGCCCTAGGAATCAGTATTGGGACCACTCCTGTTCCTTATTTACATAAATGATATGACCTCTAGTATTACAACTCTAAAATATTCTGTTTGCTAATCACACTAGCTTGATAGTAAAGGAGATTGTGGGCATCATTGCCTCGGTTTCAAATAGAGCAGTTCATGCCCTAAGTTCATGCCTTGTCGAAAATAAACTAATGCTGAATCACAGTAAGACTCAGTTTTTACTCTTTCTAACACACAATTCAACAAAACCTGACGTTTAAATTTCACAGAATTGGCATTTCATTAGTGAAACTGAACAATTCAAATTTATAAGTCTTCAGATAGACGGTAAGCTGTCGTGGAAAGCCCACGTTCAGGATCCTGTTCAAAGACCTAATGCTGCCATTTTTACTATTCGAACGGTATCTGAAGTGAGTGATCGTTCGACACGAAAATTAGCCTACTTTGCTTATTTTCAATCGCTTATGTCGTATGGTATTATATTTTGGGGTAAGTCTTCCCATTCTAAAGGGATATTTTTGGCTCAGAAACAGGTGGTTCGGGAAGTAAGTGGTGTAAGTCCACGAACGTCTTGTCGACCCATGTTTACGAGTGTTTGGGTATTTTGACATTGGCCTCTGAATATATATATATATATATATATATATATATATATATATATATATATATTCCTTATTGTCATTCTACCTGTTTACATACCTCTGTATTCGAACCCGTATGCCTAAACCAGTATAGAAGAATTTCGAACGATAGCATTGTGGAGGGTCCATGCAGAATCAATCATGCTTAGGCTACCACCTACAGCGAGAATCACCTGCAGCACCGATGACGTGAAGCAAGCTTGGCTCTCGGTACGGGGCTGCAGTCACATCACTGTCATCTGTCTGGAAGCAATTCGGTGGTGCATTGGAGTTTTCCTGGAGAAGCTTCCATGGCAGACCGCCACAGTGTGGACAGCGGAAACTGTTGTTTGCCGGCAATAAGCGGCAGCTGCCACCTGACCATGACGACCAATTTCCTCGTAGATATCTTGTTCAAATGGCTCTGAGCACTATGCGACTTAACTTCTGAGGTCATCAGTCGCCTAGAACTTAGAACTAATTAAACCTAACTAACCTAAGGACATCACACACATCCATGCCCGAGGCAGGATTCGAACCTTCGACCGTAGCGGTCGCTCGGTTCCAGACTGTAGCGCCTAGAACCGCACGGCCACTCCGGCCGGCAGATATCTAGTGGAATTTTCGAAATGCTATTCGGTAATAGAGCCGAGAGCCAGATGTTCAACAGATCCCCGGGAAGCCTGAAATTATCACCTTTCAGTAGCAGAGGATTTCCATCTCTGCTGCCACAAATCCGTGAAACACGCTCTGATGGATATGCGGCCATCTTTACGAGTGCTAACTATTTCGTTTAATTTTGTTTCTTCTCTCATGTAGTGACACCGAAGAGACACCGTTATTACTTTTATACGCAGCCCCAAATTGGTTTTTGTACTGCGATTTCCCAATACCTACACGATCTGAGCACCCGTTAGTGGACATTGACAACTTGCACTCCGCTGAGACACTTTCAGTGAGTCGTTTGAATGTATGTGGAGAAATGACAGCCCATTCTTCCGCAAGAGTCGAAACCAGAGAAGGTTGTGACGTTAGACCCTACAGCCTGGAGCGAAGTCGAAGTTCTCGCCGGCCAGGGTGGCCGAGCGGCTCTAGGCGCTACAGTCTGGAACCGCGCGACCGCTACGGTCGCAGGTTCGAATCCTGCCTCGGGCATGGATGTGTGTGATGTCCTTAGGTTAGTTAGTTTTAAGTAGTTCTAAGTTCTAGGGGACTGATGACCTCAGAAGTTAAGTCCCATAGTGCTCAGAGCCATTTGAACCATTTGAAGTCGAAGTTCTAATTCACCCCAAAAGTGCTTCATTGAGTTCAGCTGGGGACTCTGACCAGTTCGTTTTGGGAATGTTATTGCCCACAAACCATTCTCTGACAGATGCTGCTTTTTCACAGGGTGCATTTTCATGCAGATAAAACAGTCATCGTCACCGAACTGTAACTCTAGTGTACGAAGTACGCAATTCTGTGAAATGCGTTCATATCCTTCCGCATTTAGCGTTTCCTTAAGCGCAGTGAGGAAACTATAACTTATCCCTGTAAAACTTTCTCGTAACTCCACGGCTTCGTACTTCACTGTTGGCACTAACCTAAACCCTTCCATCGGACTGCCACGGGATATAGCGTGATCCCTCACCCCAAATCAATCGTTTCAAATTATCCACTGGCCAGCGGCATCGTTCTTTGCAGCGCGTCGAGTCTTTACGATCCAATGGGGCCTCAACGTTAAAGGTATCTCTTAGATGCATTATGTAATGAAGTTCAGATTGCTGCTATAGTAGTTTAATTCTTTCATTGTGATGGATCCATTTTGGTTAGATGGCCTCCTTCAGACCATCTGCGAAAGTGACATAATATTTTTTATTTTATTATACTATTGCTTAATCGTATTTTAGGATATATAAATTTGGTACTTACGTCCATGTCATCTGTGGACACTGTCACTCTGGTTTTATTACAACTGCACTGTGATTTTCTGTTGTTGTTAATTTTCATAGTTTGACGTTTTATCGTCAGATATGGAAGATTGACTGTTGAATCCTTCCCAATCCTCGAATATGGGGTTTCTAGGAAACCTATTTTCCCGGGTCGCTAGACAACAATCCTCACAAATCGTATTAATGAGTTTTATTACATAAGGAAAGAATACAATACTTAACTTTGTGTTAAACAGATGTGTCGCAAGCAAATGGCGACGGAAAAATTAATAAATCTCTTCAGTATAACAATTCCAAGATTGAACTAAATAGGATGTACTAGGAAAGTACACTACTGGCCGTTAAAATTGCTACACCAAGAAGAAACCTTGGTTCGCCGTGGTTCGTCGTGGTTCGTCGTGGAATACACCATCGCAGGCGCTCATGTCTGTGATGCAGCGTCAAGGGTAACCGCAGCCATGGTCTCCGAGCTGATAGTCCATGCTGCTGCAAACGTTGTCGAACTGTTCGTGCAGATGGTTGTTGTCTTGCAAACGTCCCCTCTGTAGACTCAGGGATCGAGACGTGGCTACACGATCCGTTACAGCCATGCGGATAAGATGCGTGTCATCTCGACTGCTAGTGATACGAGGCCGTTGGGATCCAGCACGGCGTTCCGTATTGCCCTCCTGAACCCACCGATTCCATATTCTGCTAACAGTCATTGGATTTCGACCAACGCGAGCAGCAATGTCGCGGTACGATAAACCGCAATCGCGATAAGCTACAATCCGACCTTTATCAAAGTCGGAAACTTGATGGTACGCATTTCTCCTCCTTACACGAGGCATCACAACAACGTTTCACCAGGCAACGCTGGTCAACTGCTGTTTTTGTATGAGAAATCGGTTGGAAACTTTCCTCATGCCAGCACGTTGTAGGTGTCGCCACCGGCGCCAGCCTTGTGAGAATGCTACTTATTTGCATATCATAGCATCTTTTTCCTGTTGGTTAAATTTCGCGTCTGTAGTACGTCATCTTTGTGGTGTAGCAATTTTAATGGCCAGTAGTGTAAATGGAAATGCCTTGTGGGTAGGGCCCCCCCTCGGGTAGACCGTTCGCCTGGTGCAAGTCTCTCGCGTTGACGCCACTTGCGTGTCGATGGGGATGAAATGATGATGATAAGGACAACACAGCACCCAGTGCCTGAGCGGAGATAACCTCCGACGCAGCCGGGAATTGAACCCGGGCCGTTAGGTACGACATTGGATCGCGCTGACCACTCAGCTACGAGGGGCGGACACTACGAAAGTAATAAGCTATGACGCTTCTATGTAGTAGCTACTCTTGAAGCTGCTGTATAACTCCGCCGCGGACAATCGAGCGCTTCGCTTATGTTCTCTTCGCATAGAGATTGCTGCTGTCGCGTTGTCGTCCTGTAGAGGGGTCGGTCAGCGTACGATTGGCTGAGGTCTTCTTCACAGCCCTGTCTTTCGTTCCCACTAGCGTGCCAGCGTTTGACTTTACGTCATAACTTTGCCAGCTGTGACTGTTGGCCAAAAATGCTATAAGGCTTCACAATGAACGAACTTGAAGAGGTGGAAATCTACATATACACAATACGAAACCCTTGTGACATTTTAAATTAACAAACGAATTTAAAACATAAACATTTCATACAAAATTTTATTGAATTCCTAACCAAAGATAACAGATAAACACCAAGAACTTCCAACAAACAAAATGGCTCTGAGCACTATGGGACTTAACATCTGAGGTCATCAGTGCCCTAGACTTAGAACTACTCAAACCTAACTAACCTAAGGACATCACACACATCCATGCCCGAGGCACGATTCGAACCTGCAGCCGTTAGCAGTAGCGCGGTTCTGGACTGAAGGGCCTAGAGCCGCTCGGCCACAACGGCCGGCTCCAACAAACACATAGATTACAGAGGTCATACATACAGCCCAAAATGATAACATCGATACACCATTACAGTTGTAACCATACAACAACTTCGCTCAACTGTCACAACTGTTAGTCTATCAAGTCTGACAGTAAAATGTCCAATTATAACAATTAGGAGAAAGGACGATCAACAACAGCAGCACATAACAGAACAGCTCATAGCATAAGAGTCCTAAATCTACACTCCATTGAGAAATAGAGTTACAGCGACCACAGATGACGTATGGATGTAAATACCAAATTTATGTATCTGAAAATGGGATTATCGAACATTACAATTAAAAAAAAATTTTAAAAATTGTAACTTTTACATTGCAGAGGGGTATCCGGATACTTTTGATCAATAGTGTACTCTCATTGGTCATTTAAACAGACCAATCTCGATGCAGTTTTGGCTGATAAATTTCATTTTACGAGGGTCACTCCAAAATAAATGCACACTATTTTCTTTAAATCCATCTGTTATTCTACATGTTTGAAAGTTTTGCAGTGTGTAGCTACATCCTTTAGGAACAATAATTTCATTTCTCCACATAATTTCCATCCCTCTCAACTGCCTTACGCCATCTTGGAACCAGCGCCTGTATACTCGCACAGTAAAATCCCTGACCAACCTCTTGGAGCCACTGTTTGGCAGCGTGCACAAGGGAGTCATCGTCTTCAAACCTTGTTCCACGAAGAGAGTCTTTCAGTTTCCCAAAGAGATGATACATGGAGCCAGGTCAGGACTGTAAGACGGGTGTTTCAGTGTTGTCCATCCGAGTTTTGTGATCGCTTCCATGGTTTTTTGATTGACATGTGGCCGTGCATTGTCGTGCAACAGCAAAACATCCTGCTTTTGCCAATGTGGTCGAACACGACTCAGTCGAGCTTGAAGTTTCTTCAGTGTCGTGACATATGCATCAGAATTTATGATGGTTCCACTTGGAATGATGTCCAAAAGCAAGAGTCCTTCGGAATCGAGAAACACCATAGCCATAACTTTTCCAACAGAAAGCGTGATTTTCAATTTTTTTCTTGGGTGAATTTGCATGAAGCCACTCCATTGATTGCCTGTTCGTCTCTGGTGAAAAATGGTGGAGCCATGTTTCATCACCTGTCACAATTCTTCGAAGAAATTCGTCTCTACCATTCTCGTACTGTCCAAAAGTTCGCTTCATACCGTTTTTCTTGTTTCTTTATGAGCCACTGTCAACATCCTGGGAACCCACCTGGCACAAACTCTTTTTAACGCCAACACTTACAGTATTCTGCAAACACTTCCTTCCCCTATGCCAACGTAGCGTAACAATTCGTTCACTGTGATGCGTCTGTCAGCAGTCACCAGTTCGTTAACTCTCTGCACATTGTGTGGAGTGTGTGCAGTACGAGGCATGCCGCTGCGAGGACAATCCTCAATATTTCCGTGTCCGCTTTCATCACATAAGCTGCTTGTCCACCGACTAACTGTACTGCGATCGACAGCAGCATCTCCATACACCTTTTTCAACCTCTTGTGGATGTTTCCCACTGTCTCGTTTTCACAGCACAGGAATTCTATGACAGCACGTCGCTTCTGACGAACGTCAAGTGTAGCAGCCATATTGAAGACATGCTGTGACGGCGCCACTCATGGGAACAGGTTGAACTAAGTTTGAAAACAAGCGGGAAGGATGTATCTATACACTGTAAAACATTCACACATGCAGAATGAAAACTGAATTTTACAAAAATAGTGTACATTTCTTTTGGAGAGACCCTTGTAATAGTCGATATTCACTCCTCGTAAACGCTCTGCAGTATATGAATCGTGACTGGACTCTCAGATTATTGCTTGGCCTAAAACATTCGACTTTCGTCGCCGCTGTGTCGCGTGTAGGCGCTGTGCTTGAGTCGAGGAAACGGAGAGGGTTGGTGCGGCGGTGCACTAGCGGCGCTGCTTTCACCGTCAGCGACGTGACAGCAGCCGGTGGCTCAGAGGACCGCGGTTCCATCTGTCAGGGCTTCCCTGGGGAGCGGGCTGCTCTCGGGCGCGTCTCTGTGGAGTTTGGCCGGTAACGGGACCCAGACCAGGGCAAAGGAGCCGCCGCCGCGGCAGGCGCCGCCGGTCGTCGCGGCGTAAACAAAGGCTGCGCGCGCCTCCACCACGGAACCGTTAGCCGCTGGCGTGGGCGACGCTCGTTATTGTCTGCCTGCTGCAGCGCGGACGCGAGCTATTCGCGTCTCCATTGCTGACACCGTGTTTACGACAGGTGTCCCGCACTTTCACTGCGTCTATTACCAGCTCAGCCGATCTGAACACCTGGGCTGAGTGATAGCAGTGTTGTGTTCAGGCTCGAGAAATAACTAACAAGGGAACCTCTCCACCGCACCCCCCTCGGATGTAGTTATAAGTTGGCACAGTGGATAGGCCTTGAAAAACTGAACACAGATCAATCGAGAAAACAGGAAGAAGTTGTGTGGAACTATGAAAAAAATAAACAAAATATACAAACTGAGTAGTCCATGAGCAAGGCAGGCGACATCAAGGATAGTGTGAGCTCAGGAGCGCCGTGGTCCCGTGGTTAACGTGAGCAGCTGCGGAACGAGAGATTCCTTCTGCCACATCTACAAATGTAGTGTACCAAGACTCAGAAAACGCTAAACAGAAATAATAAACAGCGTAAGAAACTAATAACGAACTCAGTCTGACAGACACTTGAAAAATATAGAAGACCAATGACATAATTACCAGGACAATAACAGAAAAATAAAAGGACAGAACGGATTATCTCATCGGAACAAGTAAAATGTAAACTGTTTTTGTAGAACGAAAACGTTAAGAAAAAAGGTTCAATTATTCCCTCGAGTGAAAAGTTAAATTTTTTATTTTCAGACAATTATCAAAGTTCAGGCACTCACACATAATCAACTTCGCTCTCCAAAATTCGAGGACATGTTCAGATTTGTTTGGACATATGCAGGATTTGACGGTCTACACACGGAAAAATTTGAAAACGTTAAAAACATATGTTTTGACAGAGCACAAGGAAAACTGTGCGACTGTGAAACTGTTGCATTCATTTGTTGCAGTTTATGTGACAAATTCTTACGTTTTCGTCACTTTTTTGGGAGTGATTATCACATCCACAAGAAAACCTAAATCGGGCAAGGTAGAAGAATCTTTTTACCCATTCGCCAAGTGTACAAGTTAGGTAGTCGGCAACATATTCCTGTCATGTGACGCACATGTCGTCACCAGTGTCGTATAGAATATATCAGACGTGTCTTCCTGTGGAGGAATAGGTTGTCCTATGACATCGCGATCAAATGTTTTCGGTTCCCATTGGACACGCACGTCCATTCGTCTACTAATCGCACGGTTTTGCGGTGCGGTCGCAAAACAGACACTACACTTATTACAGTGAACAGAGACGGCGATGAACGAACGGACAGATCATAACTTCGCGAAAATAAAGACAATAAACTTTCCACTCGAGGGAAGACTTGTACCGAGGACCTGTCGTTCCGCAGCTGCTCACGTTAACCACGGGACCACGGCGCTCCTGACCCTACACTATCCTTGATGTTGCCTATCTTGCACATGGACTACTCAGTTTGTATATTTTGTTTATTTTTCTCATGGTTCCACACAACTTCTTCCTGTTTTCTCGATTGATCTATGTTCAGTTTTTCATGGCCTATCCACTGTTCCAACTTATAACTAAATCTGAGGGGGGTGCGATGGAGAGGTTCCCTTGTAAGTAGGCTAGGGGTATTACAAAATTTTAAGATGGGCGGGGGGCTTGGAGTTAACGAACATCACTAGGAAGGCGAACGCACTGCACGAACCACCATCGCCGTTAACAACGTGCCAAACACCACCACATCGAAGCTGTTCAAGTGATTTAATCCGAAGATTTTGGACGTGGCTGCGCTTGAGCAACTGTGCGTACAAGAACTTCAGTGAGTTGGGAATACCAGCCAACCAGTTACAAAATAAAGGTTTATTAAAGAACATCTACTGGGAAAGAGATGTAGTAAAGAACACAATTTCGTCTTTGCAGAATACTATTTGTTGCTGGTCTACTCCGAAGGATTTAGAGGATACCGTAATCTTACTCAAAGAAGTAAAAGGACGTCGATCAGATTTATGGGTAGAGTTCCAAATTTTCGAAAAATGGTAGCTACATTTCAAATGATCAGCTTCAACTTGCAAGTAAAGATTTCCTGTAAGACTAAGCTTCTACTTCTGACCCAGTGGCCGAGTTTACTGATCGGTGCTGGCCCTCTGCACGGTGTTTGCTTTCCTCAGAATTATGCGTTTAGTAAGAATACGTCTTTCATTTTGTCATTTTATAATGCACAGTTTGTCACCCACAGTTAAGTGGCTGTTCAACTTTTTAGCAATGAAACACCTTAGACCCTCTCCCCTTATTTTATTTTTTGTACCTTTTTATTTTAATGTGTTTCATTCTGCCTATAACATCGTGAATTCTTGACATATGTGCTCTGCTTATTGTGACTTCACCTATTCATCATTTTGCTGGTTATTTTATCACACCTCCCATTTTAGTATATTTGCTCGTATAGCATGCTCTATTAGTAGGACCACTTCCTTTAGAATGATGCTTAAGAAGTTCCGGCCGGTGTGGCCGAGCTGTTCTAGGCGCTTCAGTCTGGAACCGCGAGACTGCTACGGTCGCAGGTCCGAATCCTGACTCGGATGTGTGTGATGTCGTTAGGTTAGTTAGTTTTAAGTAGTTCTAAGTTCTATGGGACTGATGACCTCAGATGTTAAGTCCCATAGTGGTCAGAGCCATTTGAACCATTTCTGTAGCTGTTCAAAATTTGTGCGTCAATTGACGTAAGCAAAATATTCGTATTTTTAAACTTATCCAGAGAATTATACCTGGAAGAGAGGTATCTAGGTGACAGCATTCTACGAAAAACACTTCTGGCTGAAAGACCTTCATTTATGAACGGAAGAAGACGGATGGCCTTGATGCAAAACACCTTGTTATTCGTTTATTTCTTTATTATCCAAAACTAGTTTCGGCGACAAATATCACCATCATCAGTGGGGTTTTTAATCTAAAACATGCAGAAAATGGCATGGTTGTACAAACACAGTAAAACATAATTACAGTTTTACAATTCCTCTTTTGAAATATAGTTTTCTATTGATACTTTCATACTACCTTATTTATTCGCTAAGTAAAAAGATGGCACCAAAAATGAGCACAGAAAATATGTCGCAAACAGCGCCAATAATTGCTTAAAACGTGCTGTAACATACAATAAATAAGGTAGTATGAAAATATCAATAGAAAACTATATCTGAAAAGACGAATTGTAAAAATATAATAATTTTTTACTGTGTTTGTACAACCATGCCATTTTCTGCATGTTTTAGATTAAAAAACCCCACTGATGATGGTGATATTTGTCGCCGAAACTAGTTTGGGATAATAAAGAAATAAGCGAATAACAAGGTGTTTTGCATCAAGGCGGACTCAATTTCTGATATTACTGTTAATCTGATCTGAATTTAGTAATACGGACAGTTGCCCCAAATGTGGCCTAATAGAAACGCAGAGACACGCGTCTACTTGTTGTGGGAAGTTAGTGAACTGAAGTGCGTCAGGAAGAGATTAGCGGTATACACAAGGAGCTCATCAACCATTTACAACAACGACGTACCCCTCTGGCTTCACGCAGAGTACTACCCGAAAACGATAAACAACACAGGGATGTGAATGGTTGGACATTCTGTGAAGTTCAGCATAAACAGCAATGGAGATGATAACATCCAGATGTTTCAAGATTACATGGAAACAGCGTAATGGGAAACCGAATGCTTCCCAAACGCAAAAAAGAACTTCGCAAATATTTTAACAATATCACTTAAAAAAAACATTGAATCGGACGATTTATAACAAAAGAATAAGCCAGTAGAGTATACTTTCATGTTAAGACATGTCAAAGAAAAAGTATATAATTTATTCGTGTTTTATGCTCATTTACCTATTTTTTAACAAAAAAGTAAAGTTAGGAAAATAATGATTATAAATTAACGAAGAGTTTACTTTCTTTACGTGAGAATGATGACAAGGCTACTTTCGGCTACAGGAACTGATGATGAGCAGGATAAAACACTTGTCTCCTTCACTCCTAAAAAGGGAAAATCTGTTGTTCTTTTGTCTACAATGCATAGTGCTCCTGATGTTGACCAGACCACAAATAAACCTGAGATCATTTAATTTTATAATAGTACGAAAGGAGGTCTGGATGTATTGGACTAAATAGTACATGCATACTCTGTTTCGGGGAGTACACGACGCTAGGCACTTCGGATCTTTTATGGAATGTTGCACCAGGCAGCACATCTACTACTACATCTTCATGAATACTCTGAAAATCACATTTAAGTGCCTAGCAGAGGGTTCATCGAACCACCTTCACAATTCAAGATTACATGGAAACAGTGTAATGGGAAAGGGAATGCTTCCCAGACGCAAAAAAGCAATAAATGAATTTATTCTATTCCTTGTAAAATTAAGGCAAAAAGTGAAAAGAAGATTTTCTAAAAAATCTTACATTTGAACTTGCATCACCACACATGAAACGGCGCCTACAGAAAAATTTTCCACGAGAGCTTTCGGAAAATATAGCTTAACTCTTAGGAACGAGGAGAAAAAAGGACCCACACGACCAGGAAAAGAGGCCCACAAAACTGCAGAAGTAAGCAAGATGTCATGTATGCCCTAGAGATAAAGACAGAAAAGTGAAAGTAGCTTGTGTAAAATGTTGTAGGCCTGCATGCAGCGATCATAGAAAATAAATTTGCATAGCTTGTTTCTCTTAAAGAACAATTTCCTAATAATTGTTATGCAATTACTGAAAACTGTTTATATGTAAATAAGAATGCTAATGACTTTAAACAGATCAAGTTTCGTTCTGTAAGTTTTGTCAAGCTATAATTATGTGCAAAATAAAGGTTTGAGTTGACGAGTCACCCCTATTACCACTGAAAGGTGTGTTATTCATGTTACTAACGGAGGGATAAGAAAAGTAAGGTATACTTCCATGTGAAGACATGTCAACGAGAAAGTACGTAATTTATTCGTGTTTTTTCTTCATTTAACTATTTGTTAGCAAAAAAGTAAGTTTAGGAAAAAACAATTATAAATTAACAAAATGTTTAGTTTCTTTACTTGACAGTGAAGACAAGATTAACAAAATGTTTAGTTTCTTTACTTGACAATGAAGACAATACTACTTTCGTCCACAGGATGATAATGAGCATAAAACATTTTAGTTCAGTGCGAGAAGAAGAAAGTTCCATTTCAATGACTTTGAGTTCTGATTAATCTAAGGAAAAATAATTTATTTTCCGGCAAAAAGTAAGAGGGTACTATTGTGTTTATGTAATAATGAAGCAAGGTTGCCGACCTGCTTTATTTAACAAAAAAGGAGGGAGGGGGGGGGGCGTGGGTCAGGGTTAGTGTCCTTGTGTAGTGCTAGAAAGTCCTGAAACTCGAATTACAAATCGGCCACTGCTTGGATTTTGAATAACAAATCACCAGCAATGGCGGCCGAAGACTCCCGATACAAGATGTCACTTCGTTCTACCAACGGCATTGTCAAAGAGAGCGGAGAAGCGGACACAGGAGCAGGGCGACCTGTTGTCCTTAGGATGGGAAACTGCTCTAAAAGGTTGAAGAATCAGCAATGGTTAATGGTATGAGGGTGCAGAGGGCGGTGGAAACCACTGCATTAAAAGCCCATAGCCGAGCGGAGTGGCCGAGCGGTTTGAGGCGTCATTTCACGGATTGCGCGGCCCCTCCCGGTGGAGGTTCGAGTCCTCCTTCGCGCATGGATGGTTGTGTTGTTGGTAGCATAAGTTAGTGTAAGTTAGTTAAATAAGTGTGTAAGTCCAGGGACCGATGGCCTCAGAAGCTTGGTCCCTTAGGAACTTACATTTGATATAAAAAAAGACATATTATGTACTCGTATATCCACAGTACATGTGGCCTGTAATTGGAAAAGTTTAATTATCCTCATTGGTAGAAGATTCCATATTAGTCCCCCATTCGGATTTTCACAAGCGGACTGCCAAGAGGGAGGCAAGCATAAGAAATAGACTCAGAAACTAAAGAAGTGAGGGACTACGAGGTGGAGCGTGGGATGTCGGAAGTATGAACTTGGCAGGGATGCTAGAAAACGTGAAAAGGGGAATGTTAAGGCACAGTCTAGATAACAGGGGGATAAGCGAAGTGAAATGGTGTTGTTGTGGTCTTCAGTCCTGAGACTGGTTTGATGCAGCTCTCCATGTTACTCTATCCTGTGCAAGCTTCTTCATCTCCCAGTAGCTACTGCAACCTACATCCTTCTGAATCTGCTTAGTGTATTCATCTCTTGGTCTCCCTCTACGATTTTTACCCTACACGCTGCCCTCCAATACCAAATTGGTGAGCCCTTGGTACCTCAGAACATGTCCTACCAACCGATCCCTTCTTCTAGTCAAGTTGTGCCACAAACTCCTCTTCACCACAATCCTATTCAATACCTCCTAATTAGTTATGTGATCTACCCATCTAATCTTCGCCTCATGATGACTGGGTGTTGTGTGATGTCCTTAGGTTAGTTAGGTTTAAGTAGTTCTAGGGGACTGATGACCATAGATGTTAAGTCCCATAGTGCTCAGAGCCCCATCTAATCTTCAGCATTCTTCTGTAGCACCACATTTCGAAAGCTTCTATTCTCTTCTTGTCCAAACTATTTATCGTCCATGTTTCATTTCCATACATGGCTACACTACATACAAATACTTTCAGAAACGACTTCCTGTCACTTAAATCAATACTCGACGTTAACAAATTTCTCTTCTTCAGAATCGCTTTCCTTGCCATAAGTGTCTGATTTCCTAATCTAATTCCCTCAGCATCACCAGACT
The DNA here is from genome assembly GCF_023898315.1 of Schistocerca nitens. NCBI lineage: Eukaryota > Metazoa > Arthropoda > Insecta > Orthoptera > Acrididae > Schistocerca > Schistocerca nitens. The sequence goes on from NC_064622.1 coordinate 407,601,827, forward strand.
TAATTCGACTACATCCCATTATCCTCGTTTTGCTTTTGTTGATGTTCATCTTATATCCTCCTTTCAAGACACTGTCCATTTCGTTCAACTGCTCTTCCAAGTCCTTTGCTGTCTCTGACAGAATTACAATGTCATCGGCGAACCTCAAAGTTTTTATTTCTTCTCCATGGATTTTAATTCCGATTCCAAATTTTTCCTTTGTTTCCAATACTGCTTGCTCAATATATAGATTGAATAACATCGGGGATAGGCTACAACCCTGTCTCACTCCCTTCCCAACAACTGCTTCCCTTTCATGCCCCTCGACTCGCATAAATGCCATCTGGTTTCTGTACGAATTGTAAATAACCTTTCGCTTCCTCTATTTTACCCCTGCCACCTTTAGAATTTGAAAAAGAGTATTCCAGTCAACATTGTCAAAAGCTTTCTCTAAGTCTACAGATGCTAGGAACGTAGATTTGCCTTTCCTTAATCTTTCTTCTAAGGTGAGTCCTAAGGTCAGTATTGCCTCACGTGTTCCAATATTTCTACGGAATCCAAACTGATCTTCCCGAGGTCCACTTCTACCACTTTTTCCATTCGTCTGTAAAGAATTTGCGTTAGTATTTTGCAGCTGCGACATATTAAACTGATAGATCGGTAATTTTCACATCTGTCAACACCTGCTTTCTTTGGGATTGGAATTAATACGAGGGCAGTTCAATAAGTAATGCAACACATTTTTTTTCTCGGCCAATTTTGGTTGAAAAAACCGGAAATTTCTTGTGGAATATTTTCAAACATTCCCGCTTCGTCTCGTATAGTTTCATTGACTTCCGACAGGTGGCAGCGCTGTACGGAGCTATTAAAATGGCGTCTGTAACGGATGTGCGTTGCAAACAACGGGCAGTGATCGAGTTTCTTTTGGCGGAAAACCAGGGCATCTCAGATATTCATAGGCGCTTGCAGAATGTCTACGGTGATCTGGCAGTGGACAAAAGCACGGTGAGTCGTTGGGCAAAGCGTGTGTCATCATCGCCGCAAGGTCAAGCAAGACTGTCTGATCTCCCGCGTGCGGGCCGGCCGTGCACAGCTGTGACTCCTGCAATGGCGGAGCGTGCGAACACACTCGTTCGAGATGATCGACGGATCACCATCAAACAACTCAGTGCTCAACTTGACATCTCTGTTGGTAGTGCTGTCATAATTGTTCACCAGTTGGGATATTCAAAGGTTTGTTCCCGCTGGGTCCCTCGTTGTCTAACCGAACACCATAAAGAGCAAAGGAGAACCATCTGTGCGGAATTGCTTGCTCGTCATGTGGCTGAGGGTGACAATTTCTTGTCAAAGATTGTTACAGGCGATGAAACATGGGTTCATCACTTCGAACCTGAAACAAAACGGCAATCAATGGAGTGGCGCCACACCCACTCCCCTACCAAGAAAAAGTTTAAAGCCATACTCTCAGCCGGTAAAGTCATGGTTACAGTCTTCTGGGACGCTGAAGGGGTTATTCTGTTCGATGTCCTTCCCCATGGTCAAACGATCAACTCTGAAGTGTATTGTGCTACTCTTCAGAAATTGAAGAAACGACTTCAGCGTGTTCGTAGGCACAAAAATCTGAACGAACTTCTCCTTCTTCATGACAACGCAAGACCTCACACAAGTCTTCGCACCAGAGAGGAGCTCACAAAACTTCAGTGGACTGTTCTTCCTCATGCACCCTACAGCTCCGATCTCGCACCGTCGGATTTCCATATGTTTGGCCCAATGAAGGACGCAATCCGTGGGACGCACTACGCGGATGATGAAGAAGTTATTGATGCAGTACGACGTTGGCTCCGACTTCGACCAGTGGAATGGTACCGTGCAGGCATACAGGCCCTCATTTCAAGGTGGCGTAAGGCCGTAGCATTGAATGGAGATTACGTTGAAAAATAGTGTTGTGTAGCTAAAAGATTGGGGAATAACCTGATGTATTTCAATGCTGAATAAAACAACCCCTGTTTCAGAAAAAAAATGTGTTGCATTACTTATTGAACTGCCCTCGTATATTCTTCTTGAAGTCTGAGGGTATTTCGCCTGTCTCATACATCTTGCTCACCAGATGGTTGAGTTTTGTCAGGACTGGCTCTTCCGAGGCTGTCAGTAGTTCTAATGGAATGTTGTCTACTCCCGGTGCCTTGTCTCGACTCTGGTGTTTCAGTGTTCTGTCAAACTCTTCACGCAGTATCGTATCTCCCATTTGATCTTCATCTACATCCTCTTCCATAATATCGTCCTCAAGTACATCGCCCTTGTGTAAAGCTTCTATATACTCCTTCCACCTTACTGCTTTCCCTTCTTTGCTTAGAACTGGGTTTCCATCTGAGCTCTTGATATTCATACAAGTGGTTCTCTTTTCTCCTAAGGTTTCTTTAATTTTCCTGTAGGCAGTATCTATCTTACCCATAGTGAGATAAGCCTCTACATCCTTACATTTGTCCTCTAGCCATCCATGCTGAGCCGTTTTGCACTTCCTGTCGATCTCATTTTTTAGACGTTTGTATTCCTTTTTGCCTGTTTCATTTACTGCATTTTTATATTTTCTCCTTTCATCAATTAAATTCAATATTTCTTCTGTTACCCAAGGATTTCTACTAGCCCTCGTCTTTTTACCTACTTGAACCTCTGCTGCCTTCACTACTTCATCCCTCAGAGCTACCCATTCTTCTTCTACTGTATATCTTTCCCCCATTGCTGTCAATTGTTCCCTTATGCTCTCCCTGAAACCATGTACAACCTCTGGTTTAGTCAGTTTATCTAGATCCCATCTCCTTAAATTCCCACCTTTTTGCAGTTTCTTCAGTTTTAATCTACAGTTCATAACCAACAGATTGTGGTCAGAGTCCACATCTGCCCCTGGAAATGTCTTACAATTTAAAACCTGGTTCCTAAATCTCTGTCTTACCATTATATAATCTATCTGAAACCTGTCAGTATCTCCAGGCTTCTTCCATGTTTACAACTTTCCTTTATGATTCTTGAACCAAGTGTTAGCTATGATTAAGTTATGCTATGTGCAAAATTCTACCAGGCAGCTTCCTCTTTCATTTCTTCCCCCCAATCCATATTCACCTACTACGTTTTCTTCTCTTCATTTTCCTACTATCGAATTCCAGTCACCCATGACTATTAAATTTTCGTCTCAGTTCACTATCTGAATAATTTCTTTTATCTCCCGATACATTTCTTCAATTTCTTCGTCATCTACAGAGCTAGTTGGCATATAAACTTGTTCTACTGTGTGGGCTTCGTGTCTATCTTGGCCACAATAATGCGTTCACTATGCTGTTTGTAGTAGCTTATCCGCACTCCTATTTTTTATTCAGTATTAAACCTACTCCTGCATTACCCCTATTTGATTTTGTATTTATAACCCTGTAATCACCTGACCAAAAGTCTTGTTCCTCCTGCCACCGAACTTCACTAATTCCCACTACATCTAACTTTAACCTATCCATTTCCCTTTTCAAATTTTCTAACCTACCTGCCCGATTAAGGGATCTGACATTCCATGCTCCGATTCGTAGAACGCCAGTTTTCTTTTTCCTGATAACGACGTCCTCTTGAGTAGTCCCCGCCCGGAGATCCGAATGGGGGACTATTTTGCCTCCGGAATATTTTACCCAAGACGACGCCATCATCAGTTGATCATACAGCAAAGCTGTATGCCCTCGGGAAAAATTACGGCCGTAGTTTCCCCTTGCTTTCAGCCGTTCGCAGTACCAGCTCAGCAAGGCCGTTTTGGTTAGTGTTACAAGGCTAGATCAGTCTCATCCAGACTGTTGCCCCTGCAACTACTGACAAGGCTGCTGCCCCTCTTCAGGAACCACACGTTTGTCTGGCCTCTCAACAGATACCGCTCCGTTATGGTTGCACCTACGGTACGGCCATCTGTATCGCTGAGGCTTGGAAGCCTCCCCACCAACGTCAAGGTCCATGGTTCACGGGGGGAAGTGAAGTGTAAGAAGACGAATATGAGGTAATTTCAGTGTATCAGGGGTAGGATTCATTATGAATAGGAAAGTAGGGCAGTGAGTGAGATACTGCTAACAGTTCTGTTATAGTGTTGTTCGTAACAGAATTAACGGCAAGTCAACGCCAAAAACAATAGTTGTATATGCGAACGTCACAAGCAGGAGATGAAGAGACAGTGGAAGTATATGAGGATATGAGTTGAAGCAAAGACTAGGAGAGGCAAAAATGACAATCATGGCCAAAAGAAATCTTTTAATATCAAACATAGGCCTTAATTTGAGGAAGAAATGTACATTTGGAGCATAGCACTGAATGGAAGCAAATCATGGTCTACGAGGACATCGGAAGAAAAAGAGAATGGTTTCTGATTTGACGAACACTAAGCACCTCGACAGGCCCTCTGAATCACATCTCAGCTGTATAGAAGAAATCTGTGGTTATTTGCAACAGTGGGTGCGACGTAGCTGACATCATGCCCACAGCAGTTTGGTAGCTGTAAGAGACTTCATCACCAGTGAATAACTGAATATGGCATACATGAAGAAACTTGTGGACTCTCTCTTACTCTACAGGTTGCCGCCAACTGCCTTACCTCCTTGAATGCACTGGTTCTTAGACCACAGTTACGTAATGTCGGGAGCGGCCAGTACTTGGACAGATAACAGGCTGGGTACGTCACGTGCAGTTGATTGTTTCCCTTTGCCTAATTACGGCGGACGGAACAGAAGGAATGGTAGCGTAAAGCCAGTGATCACCAGTCTTTGCGCCAATGTCCTGGATTAGATTGAAAACCTCGCCACAGAGGCTCAAGAAGCTAGGTTTGTGAAGTCTCTGGTTGCGATCCGTCCGTCTGAAGGGGATTTTAAGCTCGGCGGCCCCATTGTGCTATTCGAGAGGAGTAGATCACGTGACGGCTACGGGTTTCACTCTATCCCGTCTCTCATTATCATCGTAAACAAACATAATACCACTGTATACACACCTACCACAGTCATATACACATAAACACACTTCGCGAAAGAAAGGTGCCACTCTGTGCAAACTACATAAAAAATCTTTCCAGGTAGGTATCTGAACCTAGCATTCAAGGTCTCCCAGTCGACACTGCCCTAAGAGTTTACTATCTAATCGTCAAATTAAGGCCATTACCAACGTCAGAGGCAGTGTTACACTCTGTCAGCGAGCTGTCTACTGGGGTGACTAATTTTTTATAGAGAGTACATATTTACTTATGATTCGTTTTCGTCGGCAGGAAGCATCTTTAGAAATGAATCACTGGCGACATCGTCTAAAACTCGAAGACTTCGACTGTTAGGACATTGTGACCTTTATAGAGAACACCAACTCGGTGGTGTCATCATCCTCAATTAGTGGTAATCAGTCTATAGATTTATTGTCATTTTTTTCTGTTTTCGGTCGCCCCTTAGTTGCTTCTAAATTCACAACAAAAGACTTCTGACATTACAGGAAACCTTTCACATACAAAGAGTACTCCCAATGACAAAGAAAGCACTTGATGACCAAATCCATATAAGCAATAACTCTCTGATCATGTTAGCCACTAAAGCAATAACAATCAGAAATGTTACGTTTCACACTTCTCGCTCTCTCTCTCTCTCTCTCTCTCTCTCTCTCTCACATACACACACACACACACACACACACACACACACACACACACAAACATCCATTCAGAAAAATCGCTCTCACAAAGAACTACACATTTACATATAACAAAATGCACACACACACACACACACACACACACACACACACACACACACAAACGCACACGAACAAATGATAAGTATCAGACCACACACACGACACAAAGAAAAGACGACAGTTGACAACTTCAGACACTGTAAACAAATATATGTTGGTTGCAAAATGAAAACTGTAAGTGACGTAAGTGATGTGTTGTAACAAATGTATGTGAAAAAACGCAGGAAATCAGCCAGCTAGAGTAAGAGGACTAATGAACACATCTCTTAGACCACACATATGGGTTAACAACATTGGAAATCGTAAATAATACCGAACGATAATTTCACCTGATGAAATTTGTGCTACAAAAGTTGATTCTAATCCAAAAAACAAGAGAAAAACATGACAAAATGTAACATAGTAACGTATTGCAACTGCTACATAACACACTTACTATATGTATAAAATGAAATATGCATTATAGGCCATTAAATATGCTTCACAAATAAAAGAAGCGAACGCATCTGGAAATAAACAAACTGCCTTCCATTTAATTGCACCGATGAAACATATCTCCATGAAAATTTATTGTCTTTTTGCAAAGTCGACATCCGTATTTTATTTATCTGTCTCTTCATTTCTGCTGAAATTGTTGTTTGTACGCTGCTGTTACCTTTTAATTCAAGCGTGCGTGATAATACGTTGTTTTCGCTAAAATTCTAGCTCTTAACTCACGAGTTGACTTTTCTGTAAGGTGCGGTCTCTGGGACTCCTGTGTATGAACTGAGGTTTAAGGCGTAAATCATTTGAAAATTTTAATTCAAGATAACGTTTTTATGATTACCTGACCTGGACGCAGGAGGTGATCTTCTGTATTCGAGAGTCTAGTATCCTTTTAGAACAATGTGTTGCCTAGATTAGAAGTTTTGTTACGTACGTAACCAGCTTCAGCCAGTTCGATAGCCAGCTTCAGACCCATAATCCCAGAACTTGCAACATATTAGACACTGTATTAAGTACTGAACTCTCTCACATAGAGGAAAAAAACCGGCTCAGAATGCATGCGTATGATGATCTTATACTTTCTGCGATAATAAGCAGTATAACACGCCATCCTGCAAGACATGGGAACGTGTTGTAGTTGTCTACATTTAGTAAATCAATAAATAAATTAGTGATACGAGTGGCGTTCTAAAAATACTGAAACACTCTGATTTCGGCATCGAACATCGAACACGGGCTTAAAAATACCGAACAGTTCGGTAAAAGACCGAACACCTGCTAACTCAGATCCTGAAATGGTGATGTCCTCTGTGCAGTTCGCAGTACTTTATCAATTCGGGACCACTTGACTTTTCAATGCTGCTGCTGGTGATTTATTTCTGAAAATATCTCCTGCAGAAAGGGGACGAAATATCAGTTTGATACATCGATAACGGCCTCTCGGCGCTGATGTTTCAGCAACAGTGTGGCCGGTATTTGCTAGTATTGTGACACCTGGCGTTCGTTTGTGTCAGTTTCACGAGTTTGAAAGTGTGCACATTGCAGGTCATAATTCTTGTTGCCATGTCCGTAAATTATCCGATTCATTATTGCAGTCCCGTTGTTCACTATAACGCGAAAGTTGTGTGACTGCACGTTATTAAATTTGCATACAGTGCAGTTTGATTACAGCAGTTGCCAGTAATAGATAACTTGTTAGCAATTAATTAAGAAGTAATTTGCAGCATTCCGCAACAGCTCTGTAATCAGTTTTTCCTCAGCTGGCTAATATAACGTTTAATGGTTAGTACTCCCATCACCGCCGTAAGCAAGATGGCACATTCGGATGAACTTGGTTCAAACCTATGTCTGGCCGTCCAGATTTCGATTTTCCCTAGTTTCGACAAACTGTTTAACGAAAACACCAGGATGGTTCCTTTCAAAACGATGCGGCCTGTTTACTTTCCCATCCTTTCCCAAAATCTTCCAGTGTTTTTGATCTGGACGTTGATATGACGCTTTCTTCTTCATTAATTGTCGAATGTACTTGCTAAATGATCACGTTAAATATTTATTTTATTGCTGAATGTGTAGTGTGGCAGATCTAGTTGGAGTCGAATGTATATTGTAGGTATTTTTAGCTTGTTAATGTCAGACATGGAAGCCGTCTGCAGACTCATTCGAAGCCGTGTGATCATGAGAGTAGACAAAACACCGTTGCCCAATGCTCACTTAATAACGAGCGACTGGAGACCGTCGAATCCTTTGCCTGCTTAGGAAGTAATATTACTTCTGGCAGGTCAGGAAAGGATATTGCAAGCCGAATCCACCAGGTAAAAGCTGTTTTGAACAAGAAACGAAACTTTTTCATATCCAGCAGCACAGAGAAACATCTTAGGAAAGATCTCATAGAGACGATCTTTTGTACAGGCATAAAATAACAGCCTTCGAGATTTGGTGCTTCCGCAGACTGCTAAAGATTTCCTGCGGAGAGGTATTCCACAGAGTGGAAGAGGACAAGTCTTGTCTCCTAAAGCTGATCAAACACAAACGGGACACATAGGTCGGTCGTCTGCTGAGACGTGATGGTATCATCAAAACTATCATTGAACGGACAGTTGTTGTTGATGTTTCGGTCAGTCAGAAGGCTGATTTAATGCAAGTCACCATTAGAGATGGGCCAAACGATTATTTTGAAGTATGAGTTATCCCGGTTACAATTACTTTTTGTATCAGTTATTTTTAACGAGTATAAATAACTGCCATTTATTTTTTATACCGAGTTCACCAGACGGGGTTACAGTTAAATAACTAAATCGGTGGAATCCATCGGTTTAGCTTAACAGTACAATAATAACTGCAAGTAATGCGAAGTGACAGGAGTGTCGTTTGAATCGTGCCATAACCTCAGGTAATTAACTGTCCAATACATCTCAGTTGGTCTTTCAACGGTTATTTGTGTTTCATATTATGTGCATACAAGTTTCCGGTCGCTAATAGAAAAATTACCCACGCAGCTCCAACAAAAAGTACACGGAACATTGCCATAGCACTGTTAAAGTGGAATGTTAAAGACCTGATTTTTCAAGAATGAGCTAATGTGTAAGCTGAATACGTAGGTGAAATTCGAAGCTTAATTTTTGGTGCTGTTCGCTTAGTGGAATAAGTGAAGGGACTTGTAATATAACACCAAAATATACGTAACGAGATAAATTCGTTCACTCCTGTACAAGATAGTCCATTTGAAGGAAGTGTGAATACGCTAATCAATTTTTAAGAGAGATCATGAAAACAGCACAATTTCTTCATCTCTAAAGGGTCTTAATTTTTTGGTGGGAGAATGACTAATTACACTTCTCCAAGCTTTCAGATTGTTTTGTATCTGTTACCTTTGGCAGAATTCCAGTTTAACCTCGTAGGAGTAACAGATTGAAGCGTCTCAGACGCCACTACTATGTCGTTTTACTCTGTTGATTTCATTCTTCTTTGGGTATCCGGATTGTGAGAGTCTGTAATAATAGTATTGATGTGTGGAATAAGAACTTTCATTAAGTTTTCAAAAATTTCTCAATAGCAGAATTTCCTGTCCTGATCAATACTTCACCTGACGATACCTTTTTTTTTTAGTTTAAATGTGACTGTAGTGTGCCCATTCCGTCAAATATATGATGCACCAATATCCTTCATCTGCCAATGCCACCTGCTGCTTTGACTTTTTTCTTTTTACAGTTTAATGTCACTGCAGATAACTGTCTAATCATATAACAAGCTACTTCATGAATGAGACAGATGACCACTCAAAATGGTCTGAGTTTTGTATAACCTCACGACGGTAATGAGTGCACCTGCAAGAATGTTTTTCAGTGCTACCTCACATAACAGAAAGTGAAGTGACTTGAGTTCTTCGGAGACAGAAAACATATATTATTCAAATACATTCACGTAGTATGCACAGATACTAGAAGGCCTTGATGCAAATAAATCTATACTTTTATTTAAATCCCGCTGACGAGTTAAAGTGTCTGACCTTTATTAGTACCAAATACGCCTCCATGAAACGCTTAATTTGCCGTACATGTGTCTGAAGTGTAGATATTCCATGTGCTCAATAGTGTGTAGAAAATTTTTCCAAGTCAGTGGCCAAAGACAAATTAAATAAAACAGTCCATATGTGATGGGTGTGTACAAATTGAGAAAACTCGTTTTTTCTCTTTGTAAAGTCACAAAGCTCAGTATCACCCAATTACTCAAGTTTTATGTGCTCATACACTTTAGGGAGATTGATCTGTGATACAGCACTCCACTTTTTCATCATCGTAATAATCACAGTGAGCATTAGGGATACTGTATACTTTGAGAAGATAGCTATTTTCGATTTGAGATCACCTACAATACTGAAATACTTAAGTGAAAATCCCTAAAAAGCATTAACGTGTTGTATACTCTTTACAATACTTCATAGCTTTCCGTACTAAGCTTGAGACAAAACACAGTGATTCACACTAATGCCACAAATTATTGAGCATATTTTTTGAGATGGTTGGAGACGTGCTACATCTTGTATCATTGGTAACATGCGTTTTCCTGTATTTAACCAAAATTAACATAATATATTCTTAAAAAATTTATGCACAGCTGTGTGATTTCTGGCCAGCAGTTATTTCCGTATCAGTACGAAAATGCTTGTTCACTCTAATAACTACCCTCTCTGGAAATAACACCTGTTTCTAGGACCTTTAAGTGGAGTCCAGAACACAGTTACCAACTTCTAGGTTACTTTCAGTGGTAGCCAGTTCACTCCCAGAGAACAAGAACGGTGAGCGAATACGATGACTGCCATAGAAAAATACCAATGTTATTTCCATAGTCGCTCGAATTCCTTGTAGTCACTCTTATTTGCACTACCCGCCCAAACTAAGTTGACACTCGGCGCGGTGGCTGATGAAATGCCTTTACGGTCGCTCCCATCGGCCATCGCGCTAACACCAACTTAGATTGTGCGAACATTGGTGAGAGCACACGGAAGCTTAGTACACACTTCCATTAATAGATGGCACGCAGTTTCACAGTTATTTTCATGAGCGATACAACACCTAGATGCTCTGCCCATCTCCTTCGTCGTCAGCTCTCAGATGACGCGAAAACATAGTATGACCTTCCCTAAACGGATGGCGCGATACACTATTGGCAGTTACTAAAATAAGTGCTAGTATCGGATGAGCGGTTATTACAGCAACTGCTACTCTCCTTGCTGCTCTATCCTGTGAAAGCTTCTTCATCTTCGAATAACTATTTTAACCAACATCCTTCTGAATCTGCTTTCTGTATTGTTCTATTGGTCTCTGATTTTTACCCGCCCCCCGCTGTCCGCACACACACACACACACACACACACACACACACACACACACACACACACACACACACACACCTCCAGTACTAAAACTGATGATCCCTTGATTTCTCAGAATGTGTCCCGTCAACCGATCCAGGCAGATAGGTTGTGCCATAAATTTCTTTTTTCCGCAATTCTATCAAGCACCTAGTCGTTAGTTACATGATCTACCCTTCCAATCTTCAGCATCCTTCTGTAGCACCACATTTCAAAAGCCTCTATTTTATTCTCGTCTAACTTTTTATCTTCTATGTTTCACTTTCATACATGGTTACACTCCCTAGAAACATTTTCGGAAAAAGTTCCTAACACTTAAGTCTATATTCGATAATAACAAATTTCTCAGCTTCAAAAATGCTTTTTTTTCCATTGCCAGTATACGTTTTACATCCTCAGTGGATATCCTGTCAAAAACCGAACACAGATCAAGCATGGAAACAGGAAAAAGGTGTACTGAACTGTGAGACAAAAAGCAAAATAGAAACACTGAACGGTCCAAGGTCAAGAAGTGCAATATAGAGCAGCGTAAAACACCAAAGGCGTCGTGGTTAAATGGTCACGTTGTTGGACTGTCATGTCGGCGAGCCGTGTACATATATTTCTCCTGCCGTTTGCTTTTATAACATTATGAACTCTCCGTCCGGCCATTGAGATGTTTGTCCTCGTTATGTAATCTTGGCAGTTGTCCTACTATACACTGGTTATAGAATATAACTCACGTGGTAAGAATACGTTACCGTCGCAAGTAAACGTGATGAATAGAGAGAGCAGGCGAGACACCACATACCCGTCTCACAGAAAAGAAAACAACAAATAGACTGGCGTGGACTACGTTACAACAAAGGAATTCAAGAGTCAAAACTTCCAAAACGGATCGCAGCTTCAAAGACTTTAAAAATTATATTTTGACAGAGCACAGAGAAACTGTGTGTGAAACTGTAAGGTTCATTTGTTGCAGCTTATGTGACAAACTATTATGTCTTCATAATTTCCTTGAGGGTGTTCACATTCACTTTCATACGAACACTTAAACCAGACAAGGGGGAATATCTCACTAACTCACCAGGCGTACAAATTAGATACGTCGATAAGAGATTCCAGTCACATGAGACACATACTTTACTAATGCCGCGTATGACATACCAGACGTGTCTTCCGGTGGAGGATTATATTGACTTATCGCCTTGTCATCAAATCTTTGCCGTTCCCATTCGAAAGCACCTCCCTTTCGATTGCTAATAGAGTAGTTGTGCACACCCTCGCTGTACGAAAACGGACGTTACACCACAACACAGACACAAATGTGAATACAGCGAAGGGCGAACACGGCTCGCCCACATAACAATCCAACGTCGGGACCTCTTTTTCATTTGTTGATCTCATTTTGTTCTGTATTATTCGTTATATTTGTTCGGCGCCGACGTCCCATGACACCCGTTCAGGTTCTTCGTTGTTCCGTTCACTAAACTTTTCTATTTCAGAGGGTAGCTAACTCTCTGACCAAACACGCTGAGCTACTGGTTCAAATGGCCCTGAGCACTATGCGACTTAACTCTTTAGGTCATCAGTCCCCTAGAACTTAGAACTAATTAAACCTAACTAACCTAAGGACGTCACACACATCCATGCGCGAGGCAGGATTCGAACCTGCGACCGTAGCGGTCGCTTGGCTCCAGACTGTAGCGCCTAGAACCGCACGGCCACTCCGGCCGGCGCTGAGCTACTGTGCGGGAGTTTTAACCAAGATCCGGTTGGCGTTTTAAGCTGCTCTGTATTGCACTTCCTGTCCTTCGACCGTTCACTATTTTATTTTGCTTTTTTTTTCATAGCTCAGTGCACCTTGTAACCTCCCCACAGAAATTTTGAAAAGGAATAATGATATTTACTCAAATGCTAATGGACATTCAGCTAAGTGTAAGCTTCCACAGAAAGTTTAAAAGACAATACTTAATAGAAATGGAGCCAAGTGTAACCTCCCGCAAAAATATTAATGACAACGACAGTTGAATGAAAATAAGCAATCTGACTCAAGTATAAGTTGCCCACACAAAAAGTAAGATAATCCCATGACAATGAAACTACAGTGATAATCAAAACTCAATTTAACCGAAATGTCGGTCATTGGCCCTGTGCAAAAATCAGAATTAATTTCTTACCTTAGTAAAACTGCATGTCAAAATTCTGCTCTTATTCTGCGCCACAGCTTGCAGCAGATGCATCGCAATAACAATTTTTTTTTTGAAGTTAATTGAAAATTTTTTTTGTTTAAAGGAAATGGAAGGAAATCGAATGATCCTTTGTTAAAAAATTGCTTTTAAATCAAAATTATTATTGTGGGCGATTCTTACAGAAATTACACTTAATTAACATCATTAGCTGATCGCAAAGCTGCTTAATAATATACCTTGTCCTGAATCTCGACCATTGCGGTGCCGACGCCCGCCGACTGCTCACACACAACTACTGACAGACTCCTGTCCGCTACATAACTCGACTACTGCTCCCAACAGACTACTGTACTGCACTGCGCCCCGAGCGCAACTGCTCTGGTCAGAGATTCTACAATGCCTCATCATCGCTGCCAACGAGTACATACGCCTTTCAACCTTCTTCCTGCTTTCATGCTCGATTTGTGTTCAGTTTTTGACGGGCTATCAACTAAGCCATCTTAGCACTAAATCTGAGGGGGTTGCAATGGGCAGCTTCCCTTGTAAGAGACGCTTGAGATGATGAAAGGGTTCCACTGGATAGTTGATGACAAAAAACTAGTGATTTGCAGTGATTAATCACGCTACGTCCTGTGTCACTCCGATGGAAGGGTCTGAGTTTGGCGAATGCCTAGAGAACTTTACCTCTCCTCATGTATAATGTCAACATTGAAATACAGAGGTGATGTTACGATGTTTCTCGTGATTATTGGGCATAAGAAAACGTTAAATGAGGAATGATGTGGGCAAATTTACCGCACTGGGTACTGCGTACGGTAGAAGAACAACCCGGAGGCGATGATAGTTTATACAAGCATGACAATGCATTCTGTGATAATGTAGCGTATGTGAGACTATGTTTTGTGAAGTAGACCGGCCTGCCCAGAATCGCGACCAGAACCGAATGGAACAGCTTTGGGATGAATTAGAACGTCGGCTTTGCTCCAGAAGTAAGCATCCAACATCACTACTTTCTCTGGTTTCAGCTCTGGAAAAAGAATGGGCTACCATTCCTCCACAGGCAAACAAATCAAAACCGTCTTAAGGACGAAGGGTCCACTAATAACAGGTCTGGATACCTTTTATGAGATAGTGTATATGTGTGTCGCTCCAGAAATGCGTAAGAAGGAATAAAAGACAAAATGAAGTTTACTTAAAAAAAATGAGAGTGGATATAACTCTTTGTATTTTACCAGTTGTTGTACAATGTCATCGGTTTTCCCGTGAGCAGCGCAGAATAGGCCGATGTGGTGCTGAGGAATATAACACTAGATTAAAACAAGTGTAGCCATCTGTAGGTGCAGATGATAGCACGAAACCGTTAATTTCAATAAGCAAAAAGTTTTTTTAAGTATTTGGTGCTGGTTGCATTCTCCATCAACAGTCCTTAAATAAGTAAAAAGACTGCTGCGCAAAGAGACGGATGGTTTCAAGCAACGCGTACTTCAGGACTAACGGCTGTCTGGGAGACACAGGTGCACGCAGACAACGATTGCCGCTAACGGTAGAGTCCGGAGAAAGGGCCACGCTCGCTCGCGGCCAGCGGGTCAGTGAACCACGCGTGCGCGCACACACCACCCTCCGCCACCTACTCTGGGTGGCGGCAAGACGGGCGGAGCAGCCGCCAACTCCGAGAGCACAATAGCCGCTCGCTTTGGGTCGCCGCCTGGGCCCAGAAAAAGGATTTGGGAGGCGTCGGCATCCACGGGGACTTCTGCACATAGCGCCTGCCTCGTGGTAAAATCGGGACTGTGTACTTTGCTTAATGCAGGAGCTCACAGGAAATGTTAGTGAATAATGGAAAAGAAAGTTGAGGATCTTTGAGTTGACGATTAGTTTGGTTTTAGAAAATTTGAAGGCATGAGAGATGCAGTTCCTGCAATGCGCTTGATAATGGAAGCAATGCTTAAGAACAAACAAGTTACTTTCATAGAATTTGTCTACTTAAAGAAATCTATTGACAGTGTAAACTGGTGCAAGGTATCGAAAGTCTGATAAATACGTATAAGCTACATTGTGCAGTCACTAGTGTGACTGTCGGAGCTCTGTGAAAAGCCCGGAAAACCATCTTTAGCAACGCAGACCTCTATGTGTCTTGAAGGAAGAGATTTAGTGAGGTTCTGGAGGGTAACGACAAGGATGTGGAGCCAAGCCAACTCTAGTATCGTAGCCATATTTCTCGGCTGATGTCCCACGGCGCGCATAAATCGATCGAGGTAGTCCCCCAGATTCTCGATTGGTCTTAAATCCGGATAGTTTGGTGGCTAGGGGAGTACTACAAACTCATCTTGGTGCTCTTCGAGAGTACACTTCGAGCTGTGTGATACGTTGCATCGTTCTGCTGGTAAATTCCATTATTCAGCGAGAAAAATCAAACTGCACGTTGAGAAGAATGTGACCCTTATGGATACATGTGCGCATCTGTTGATCCATTGTGCCTTCTACAATTGCGATATCACCCAGAGAATGCCACGGAGACATTCCCCAAATCATAATGATCTTTCCTCTGGCCTGGACCCATCCGACGATTTGTTTCACGGTGTTTGCTTTCTTCCAATGGAGCATAAAAGGAGATTAATCTAAAAAGGCCACCTGTAACCACTCAGAAGAATCCCAGTTGTGTTATTGCCGTGCAAATTCCAGCCTTTGTCGCCGATGATCAGCAGTCAACATGGATACATGAATTAAACGTGCCGGCCGGGAGGGGGAGGGGGGGGGGGCGACCGGTTCTAGGCGCTGCAGTCTGGAACCTCGCGACCGCTAAGGTCGCAGGTTCGAATCCTGCCTCGGGCATGGATGTGTGTGATGTCCTTAGGTTAGTTAAGTCCCATAGTGCTCAGAGCCATTTGAACCATTTGAATTAAACGTCTGGTGCAGAGGCCCATTCGCAGCAACGTTGGCTGAACGGTCGTTGAGCAGGCATATGAACTCAATAGTTCTAAAATGTGTAGAATTCTAAACCATACAAGGAAGGCCAAACTTTACTACTTCTTGTGCCAACCTACACCGCACCAGACTACAAAGTTACCAAAGAATTTCACTTCTGTCTTAAAACCGAGAAAAAATTTAAATCTAACAAGGGGAGGCCGCCAATTGTAAAATTCAGATTCAATTCATACTGGGCATAATAAAAGCCCATGGCCAGAGGTGTAATGTAGCAAAGCACCAAGATGCTCTTCTCAGCCGTTGTCGAGAAAATCGACAGTTAAAAGAAACCGTTGCGGTGAAATACTCTCTACGATTAACAATTTTCTACAGCGTCGTGGCGCAGCGGTAAGCGCTCGGGTTCGTAATCCGAAGGTCGCCGGATCGAATATCGCGCCATGCAACCTTTTTTTTTAGTATTTGTTTTTTGGAATTCAAATGTGTACACACACACACACACACACACACACACACACACACACACACACACATATATATATATATATATATATATATATATATATATATATTGGAATTACAAAAACTAATAATAAAAAAATGTTGTATGGCGCGAGATTCGATCCGGCGACCTTCGAATTACGAACCCGAGCGCTTACCGCTGCGCCACGACGCTGTAGAAAATTATTAAACGTAGAGAGTATTTCACCGCAACGGTTTCTTTTAACTGTCGATTTTCTCGACAACGGCTGAGAAGAGCATCTTGGTGCTTTGCCACATTACACCTCTGGCCATGAGCTTTTATTATGCGCAGTATGAATCGAATCTGAATTTCACAATTGGCGGCCTCCCCTTGTAAGTTCGAAATTGTAAATTCAGTGGACATCTTTGACAAAATTAAAGGCCTCTCTACTCTACATCGTCAAAAAATAGTGTCTTTTATTGTTTAGCAGCTTATTTACATACATAATAGTTAAAGAATGGCTCGATATTTTGACGGAGCTACTATACAGCACACGTTGCTCAGGCGGGAGGAAGTGACCCTCACGCGTCTTCGGATTGGGCACTGTCCTCTCACACATAGCTTTCTATTACGGCGGGAGGATCCCCCATTTTGTGATGCTTGTGGTGTGCACATCTCTGTCCGGCACATTTTAACAGACTGCATTTTATACCTTGATGCAAGGACAGAAGCACAAGTTGATGGGGATCTGCCCTGTGTTTTAGCTAATGATGAGACGTGTGTGTCTAGGGTTTTAAAGTTTTGTGATGTGTCTGGACTCTGGCCTAAACTTTTAGGCTGGAGGTTTTAGTGTATTGCAAAGTGGCTGGCTCTTCCCTTTTTTCCTTGCGGTCAGCCAGCCACTTCCATCTACTATATTGTTATAGCTCCCTCTACCACTTTCTTCCTGTGTTGTCCATGTTTTACTGCTAATGGCATGCTTCGTCCCGCGCTTCGGTGTGGGTAGGCACGTATTTTTACAAGCTTGTTACCTGTGTTTTACGTTCTGTTTTATCTTACTGTTCTGAGTCTTTTCTTGACACCCTTCTCAATCTGTTACTGAGCGGGCGCTGAAGACCTTGCCGTCGTGCGCCCTTAAAACCCCCTCCATCCATCCATCCTGTACACGTAAGCGAAATAAAACTGGCCACTCAGACATGTTTACAACAAAATAATTTTCAATTTGGAGATACTCTATGCAGACAGCTAGATCGCTTGCCGATTGGCTCTCCCCTCAGTCCTCTTTCAGCAGAAATCTTCTAGAACCGTTTCAAAGAACAGTTCCTACATAATGAACCAGTGATAATATCAAATATTGGTACAGATACGTAGATGATGTACTGTGTCTGTGGACTGGTACCAAAAGACAGTTTAACACATTCATAGAACATCTAAACTCACAACACAAAATCATGCAATTCACCATGGAGATTGCTGAACAATCCATTAATTTCTTAGACCTCAACATAGACATGTTTAAAACAACCAATATCTCTCAAACATGCTGCCTTCCGTTCCATGGCGCATCGTCTTACGTCCATACCAGTGTCGAAACAGAATTTTCAACAGAAGTAGACACCATCAAATGTAATGTATCAAACAATGACTATACCCTGAATTAACTGACAACATTCTACACGAAAAACAAAGAACAGAAATGTTGCCGTATGTTTATGCCCCTCTGCATCAACAGTCATAATAAAACCAACTGGTGAACCATCCCATGTTTGGGAAAGCTATCCACAAATTACCCAAAACCCTCGAATCCTGCTATTACAAAACTCAATTTCATATAAGAGACCCTACAGCTTATATCCTTTTCAACAGAAAGGACAGAACAGATTTACAATGTAACAGCGGTGTTTATACACTCCTGGAAATTGAAATAAGAACACCGTGAATTCATTGTCCCAGGAAGGGGAAACTTTATTGACACATTCCTGGGGTCAGATACATCACATGATCACACTGACAGAACCACAGGCACATAGACACAGGCAACAGAGCATGAACAATGTCGGCACTAGTACAGTGTGTATCCACCTTTCGCAGCAATGCAGGCTGCTATTCTCCCATGGAGACGATCGTAGAGATGCTGGATGTAGTCCTGTGGAACGGCTTGCCATGCCATTTCCACCTGGCGCCTCAGTTGGACCAGCGTTCGTGCTGGACGTGCAGACCGCGTGAGACGACGCTTCATCCAGTCCCAAACATGCTCAATGGGGGACAGATCCGGAGATCTTGCTGGCCAGGGTAGTTGACTTACACCTTCTACAGCACGTTGGGTGGCACGGGATACATGCGGACGTGCATTGTCCTGTTGGAACAGCAAGTTCCCTTGCCGGTCTAGGAATGCTAGAAAGATGGGTTCGATGACGGTTTGGATGTACCGTGCACTATTCAGTGTCCCCTCGACGATCACCAGTGGTGTACGGCCAGTGTAGGAGATCGCTCCCCACACCATGATGCCGGGTGTTGGCCCTGTGTGCCTCGGTCGTATGCAGTCCTGATTGTGGCGCTCACCTGCACGGCGCCAAACACGCATACGACCATCATTGGCACCAAGGCAGAAGCAACTCTCATCGCTGAAGACGACACGTCTCCATTCGTCCCTCCATTCACGCCTGTCGCGACACCACTGGAGGCTGGCTGCACGATGTTGGGGCGTGAGCGGAAGACGGCCTAACGGTGTGCGGGACCGTAGCCCAGCTTCATGGAGACGGTTGCGAATGGTCCTCGCCGATACCCCAGGAGCAACAGTGTCCCTAATTTGCTGGGAAGTGGCGGTGCGGTCCCCTACGGCACTGCGTAGGATCCTACGGTCTTGGCGTGCATCCGTGCGTCGCTGCGGTCCGGTCCCAGGTCGACGGGCACGTGCACCTTCCGCCGACCACTGGCGACAACATCGATGTACTGTGGAGACCTCACGCCCCACGTGTTGAGCAATTCGGCGGTACGTCCACCCGGCCTCCCGCATGCCCACTATACGCCCTCGCTCAAAGTCCGTCAACTGCACATACGGTTCACGTCCACGCTGTCGCGGCATGCTACCAGTGTTAAAGACTGCGATGGAGCTCCGTATGCCACGGTAAACTGGCTGACACTGACGGCGGCGGTGCACAAATGCTGCGCAGCTAGCGCCATTCGACGGCCAACACCGCGGTTCCTGGTGTGTCCGCTGTGCCGTGCGTGTGATCATTGCTTGTACAGCCCTCTCGCAGTGTCCGGAGCAAGTATGGTGGGTCTGACACACCGGTGTCAATGTGTTCTTTTTTCCATTTCCAGGAGTGTAAAATCACTTGCAATGACTGCAATAAACTCTATATTGGTCAGACAGGCAGGGTAATAAAAACTAGGCTGATTAAACACGATCGCAAATAGGTTTTACGTTAAGTCAGACCTCAACTTTGCCGAACATGTGCTGAAGTAAGGACACAGATACCAAGTCCACACAGAAGTTCTACATGTATCCAACAAAGTAAGAAGACTAAGATTGTCAGAAGCACTTGAAGTAAACAAACACGTAGCTCAAAATCCTCAGCAGCTTCTAAATGATCAGGTGCAGTTGAGCACATTCCCACAAACCGCCACAATGACACTTAATGCTACATAAAATTAAAACACAGTCCTTATCCTTACCTTGCTTACACCACAAAATGGTACCATGTAACTTGTAATACTGTACTACTGTGTATTTTAACCATGTACTGTGTTTAATATTGCACAGAGCATAAAATGAAATTTATAATGTAAAAAAAATGTTTGTTGCACAACATATGTTAGTAGTTCTCAGACAGCTTTCAATAAAAAAAATCGAATCAAAACACCTTCAGCGTCTAAATGTACAGCTGTTATTTTATTTGAGCAACCAGTTTCAGTAGCTGCATTACGCCGTCTACAGATTCTCTGATCGACGTGTAGGAGGAATCCAGTCAAACTTGAGGCCAGCATTCAGTGACTGATATCTGTAGATTTCTTCTTAACACAGTGATCCCTTTGATCATCACTTGCCGACTGTTCTTAGAGCGATAGTTAAGTTACCTGCTATTCGGTGGAATTTTCATGATACTGTGAACCCGAATTCTGCTGCATGATGGCCGGATTTTACTCCACTGAGATTCATCACGACCAATCAACAGACTATCACTTCTTTGTCTTCACTTGGAATATTGTAAGAGACGGATTCATTTTCCTGGAGACCTTCAGTGCACGTGAATCACTGTATCTTCTTGATTCAAAAGAACTTCTACTTGAGGCCATTCAAGAATTGTCGATGTAAAATATTGATCATGTACGTTGACTCCAAATGATGTTCTTTTGTGTCTAGTAGATAATATTTAATCCATGTTGTAAATAAAGGATAAAAGTACCTTGTGTAATAATTTTATTCGTGAAACTAAACTTATGCTCACCTGATACAATTTTGACATAAATAAATACATTTTCCTTCTAATAGTAACTTTTACAGTACTTCTGACTTTTCGCCAATGATTGTAGGTTTGCTGAACTGTAACTTTTTATCAGTAATCTTGCAAACATAATGTGCTGTTCAGATTAAGGATCAACTATTCGGAAGACCACTGCCATGCATTAGATGTATAGGATTACAAAATTAATTAAAAAACAATTAATTTGGCTTATATCAGGTAATGTTTTACATAAGGAAAGTCAAGTGTACTTTCTAGAATTATACGGAACGTAAAGTAAAATAAACAATTTTTAAGACAGTTTATTGACAAAAATGGAAGGTTGCCGGGCCGAAACGACTTCTGTTCTGCATCCAAGGGTGAACAGTCTGGAATGCGGCACCGTGCAAAAACGATTTGCAGGAAACTAGGAATATAAAATCTGCTTGTTGCTCTTAATCCATGGTTCGCAGGACGTCATGTGAGAAAAGGACAGGCTGAGTTTCGCATCGCTGGTGTTTCCCAAAACATTTTCTGTGTATACATTTATTACATTTGTTCCAAGTCAACACAGAGGCCATGATGCTACAACGACAATTAAAAACAAGTTGAAAGATTGTAACTCTAATTTGCTTTGCTGAATAGCGTAAGATTGTGACTTGAATTTGGTATGCTGAAATCGGGTGCTAATTAGACCATGAAAGCGGTTTAAAACTGTGAGCTGTCTTGGGAGGTTAACCGAGCGTTTACTGAGCCACTGTTTCAGCAGGTAACTAGTCTAGGTTTACCACCTTACCAATCAGACTAACATTGATTATAATCTTTTACAGTCATACAACAACCGGTAATATATCTATATAAAAGGAGAATTTAAATAAAAAGAAAGAAATCAGTTTATATTTGCAAATTTATTTTAAAGATTGTTCATTGAAATTTCAGCATATTATACGTGAGTTATAACTGAGCTGGTGCCTTATTTACGATTGTGAGACTGTGAGATTGGAATATTACGGAACACATAAAATATGGAGTCAAGATTGGGAGACTGGATACAACACTGCATTCATAAAACAACACACAAAGAACATTGAAACGCATGCAAGAGAAAGTTAATCACTACAAACAGATTCAAATTTTTACCCAAAGAATTTCCGTTCGAAGCACAATCCTGTCCGTCATGTAATTACCACACACTGGTATACTAAATTCACATTAAATCTTTGTGAAATCTTCCCAAGAAGAATAGCTGATGGCTACTTTGGTGATTACACCACATGCTCCACGTGGTCAACTTGGTTTACAGAAAGCGTATAACTCCGCAATAATTTAGAAAATAAAAATAAATTAGATCGAAAAGCAAATTACAAAACAAAAACCTCGAACTGGTTACTAACGTCTTACTATTAACCTGATGGGTCAAACAGTTATATAAGCACGTGGTACTGGTCTCACAAAGTACACGCCACGTGGGTTGAACATAAAGAAAAGTTGGTATATTCAAAATCTTTTCAAGACGATACGTTATAATCACACAAGCATTTGCATTTAAGATTGATCTTACTTAGAGTTACTGACCAACACGTGGTTCCACTTTACTCACAAAGTAGTAACAAAGCAACTACCGCAAATTAATCTGAACTGGACACGAGAATCACACTCCGCTGCAATTAAAGATAACCTTAGCTATTTTAAAGCTAACCCGAAATAAAATGATTAAATTCTCAGTTAAGCTGAACTTAACAAATCCATTGTCCTATGGACTTAACAGACACGCGCTTAGCCGGAGATCTTACCACTTCAGACGCTCGCTACCGCCAGACTGCTACTGCTGGACTGCCCTGCGCTACTACTGGACTCCAAGTGCCGACTACCACTCAACTCTTCAACTGCCAGACTCCCACTGAACTACCCAGCGTGCTCCCGAGAGTCGCTCACAAAGACCAACGGAAGGCGCCAGAGGGGCAGCTTCCTATACCAACATGACAGGGGACGGACCGGACCATACTAAGAATGGAAACCTCTCTGCTTTTAGGAACCGTAGCTACCTGTTTCAACGTTGGTCCTACTGTTCTCTAGCAGACAGCCTTGTCTGCTACCCTCAAGCATGCAGCTACAAACACATTTGATCATTCATCCTCTCACACAGAAGGGAAGGGGGATGACAGTATCTTATCATACACAGTATATAAAAGAAAGCGGATGTAGGTTCCGTATGAGACTGTGTGACATGAATTACATATAAGAATTACATATAAACTGTGCTTTAAAGTGTAGTAGTGTGAGAGATCGTTCTTGTTTACGTGTAAAAGTAAAACGTTCCACTACTCAGTCTCCTCCCAGATAGTCAGAAACGCCACAGTAAATTTAGAAGAGGAATTTATTCCATAAAAGACAACAAATTTGAGAAATTAAACATGAAAGGAATCCACAGAGACCTTTCAAAGTTAAGAAAGTTTGGTGTAGGAAGGATCAATATCGCATCACTAATAAGCACAAATATATATTATAAGTCTTGCAGAAGCACGAGCTGTCCTAAGCTTAGCCCGAAACGCTGCATCCAGACTACATGCTTTCTCAGTCTGGGAAACAAGGTACAGTCAAACGTAGGGTTGCCATATCTAATTTGCTGCGTCGGTGCCGTAAAATGAAACTTCCTCCAATTGTTTTATGCGAGATGTGGTGCGAGAATATTTTTAACAATCGCTGGAGCTTTTGTCCTGGCTGTAGACTGCTGTGCTGCGACTTTGGAGTCAGGATACATTGCGGCATTAAGTTTTACGGTACAATCAAGAGAAATGAACGCTTGTTGATGCTTGACAACTTTATACGCTGTTTTTAATTCTGTAGAAGCAACGAGCAATTATTCCTCGGCATCTTGTTTAATCAAGAATCTAGAAATAGGCTTTCAAGTCGATGCTACCGCGTATCTATTTGCATGATTATTCGTAGAAATCTGCCTTACCTCGCTCTGTCTTACCAGCAAGAGTTACTGGATGAAACAGCTACGAATCCCACACACCGACCGGGATGGCCGCGCGGTTCTAGGCGCTGCAATCCGGAACCGCGTGACTGCTACGGTCACAGGTTCGAATCCTGTTTCGGGTATGGATGTGTGTGATGTCCTTAGGTTAATTAGGTTTAAGTAGTTCTAAGTTCTACGGGACTGATGATCTCAGATGTTGTCCCATAGTGCTCAGAGCCATTTGAACCATTTTTTGATTCTCACACGTCGCTTCCTGCTCCGTACGTCCACTCTCGATAAAAAAACCTCTTTTTTGTGTAATCATCCGAAAGGTGACACTTTCCATTCTTAGGCGTTTTCGTAAGCTATGAGACGGTAAACAGTCGACCATAACACTTTAGTCAGCGAAGTACACGTCACTTTACACTTCACGCCCTACGTACCCACAGTATACACTTCAAACATTACTAACTTGCACACTTTGTTCGTATTACGTTCAGAAAGAATCGTATTATCAGATCGTTATTCAAATGGGAACTGCCAGGTTTTTCCGTTTGGTACTGCTTAAATAGTTCCAATACTTTACTACTGGCGCAGACTGCTATTGTTCCGAATGATGGCGAATAACTAGAAAATGCTTGCATCGTCGACGCATGATACGCAACATGCAACACCATCTGCGAGAAGACCCTGTCAACATAAACTTGTTGACATAAATAAGACTAACTGAGGCCACATTTCCGACCGTTACGGTCGCAGGTTCGAATCCTGCCTCGGGCATGGAAGTGTGTGATGTCCTAAGATTAGTTAGGTTTAAGTAGTTCTGATGACCTCATATATTAAGTCCCATAGTGCTCAGAGCCACTTCAACCATTTTTTTTTGAGGCCATATTTACACAGATCAAAAAAAATTTTGCATCACCCCAGTTCCCAGAACTCCTGAACACAGACGTTAACTGTGGATATTGTATCACAGACACAGTCCCTTTGACTGTTCAGAGATGTCACCAAACCCGCCCGATACCGCGCGGGATTAGCCGAGCCGTCTGAAGCGCTGCAGTCATGGACTGTGCGGCTGGTTCCGGTGGAGGTTCGAGTCCTCCCTCGGGCATGGGTGTGTGTGTTTGTCCTTCGAATAATTTAGGTTAAGTACTGTGTAAGCTTAGGGACTGATGACCTTAGCAGTTAAGTCCCATAAGATTTCACACACATTTTTGAACAAACCCGCCCGAAGATACAAACAACCATGGATGAGCAGCGCCTATTAGACGGAGGGGCTCGACGGCTGATCAGTTCCAGTCGTTCCACGAGCTATGAGGTACACGGCTCGTGTAGTCTGTAGTTCAACCATGCCTAGACGGTCAGTACCGCGGATCGATCACGTCCGCGTTGTTACTTTGTGCCAGGAAGGGCTCTCAACAACGGAAGTGTCCAGGCGTCTCGTATTGAACCAAAGCGATGTTGTTCGGACATGGAGGAGGTACAGAGAGACAGGAACTGTCGATGACATGCCTCGCTCAAGCCGCCCAAGGGCTACTACTGCAGTGGATGACCGCTACCTACGGAGGAACACTGACAGCAATGCTTTTCGTGCAGCCACAGGACGTCGTGTTACGACTCAAAATGTGCGCAATAGACTGCATGCTGAGCAACTTCACTCCCGACGTCCATGACGATGTCCATCTTTACAACCACGACACCATGCAGCGCGGTACAGATAAACCCAATAACATGCCGAATGGATAGCTCATGATTGGCATCACGTTCTCTTCACAGATCAGTATCGCATGTCTCTTCAACCAGTCTATCGTCGGAGACGTGTTTGCAGGCAACCCGGTCAGGGTGAACACCTTAGACATAGGTACTGTCCAGCGACTGCAGCAAGGTGGAGGTTCTCTGCTGTTTTTGGATGGCATTATGTGGGGTCGACGTACGCCGCTGGTGGTCATGGAAGGCGCCGTAACGGCTGTAAGATACGTGAATGCCATCCTGAGACCGCTAGTGCAACCATATCGGCAGCATATTGGGGAGACATTCGTTTTCATGGACGACAATTCGCGCTCCCCATCGTGCACATCTTGTGAATCACTTCCTTCAGGATAACGACATCGCTCGACTAGAGTGGCTAGCATGTTCTCCTGACATGAAACACATCGCACATGCCTAGAATACATTGAAAATGGCGACGTGACCCACCAACCACTCTGAGGGATCTACGCAGAATCGCCTTTGTGGAGTGGGACATTATGGACCAACAGTTCCTTGATGAACTTGTGGATAGTATGTCACGATGAATAGAGGCATGTATCAACGCAAGAGGGCGTGCTACTGTGTATTAGATGTACCGGTGTGTACAGCAATCTGGACCACCACCTTTGAAGCTCTCTCTCTCTGTCCCGTTTTTGCAAAATACTGCAACGAGATTGGTTCCAGTACTGCAGTAACGCCAATGTAGACACATAAAAAAAAAAGTTTTGCATCACCTATACAAAATGCAATGTATGGTTTTCATGAGCAATAAAAAAGCCGGAAATGATGTTTCTGTTGTTCTCTATTCCAATTTTCTGTACAGGTTCCGGAACTCTCGGAACAGAGGTGATGCAAAACTTTTTTTTGATGTGTCTACATTGGCGTTACTGCAGTACTGGAACCAATCTCGTTGCAGTATTTTGCAAAAACGGGACAAAATTGGGGATTCGCAACTGCGAATATGATCAATTACCAGCTGCAAATGTAATGACGACAATGAAAATCTGAGCCGGAACAGTAATCGAACCCGCATTTTCCGCTTATCGCGAGCGGTCGCCTTACCCTTTTCTTTTCTTTTTTTTTTTTGTTTCTCTCTGGCTATCCGTGCACGACTGATAGCCAGCGCTGAACTTTCATATGTTGTCAGCTTTGCGTCTACGAATTGTCCTCGGATATTCATTACGTATATTGCTGTACAGCTGAGACACGCATGCAGGTCCAGAGGAACTTTTCATCGCAATTGAGAATGATACAGGCTCTGCATTATCGTATTGTATCGTATAGTAAAAATGGATCCTGTCGGATTGTCGGGTCAAGAACGACCGCAGTTGGAACGGTTCAGATACACGGGACGCATGGCAACCCTGGTTAAATGTCGCTTATCCGGTCCATGTTCATCCGGATCTTCAGTTCACGCAGATAGTTTCTTTTGTGTGCAGTAACTGAGCGGTATTCGATACCTGGAATGGAAAGATGGCAATATCCAAGGACGACAATCATTAAATTTATTTCAAGTCAAACCACTATACACGCATCATAACAGTGTTAGTTAACACTGCACTGTCTCCGATTGTTGTGGATGGATAAAGCAGTGTTTTTGAAAGATATCGCTATTGAATTTTATTATTGGATCTTCAGCTGTATCAGAATGTGAGAATCTAAATGACTATCTGTGCAATGATCATGTACAATTTCTGATGACAAAATTATCAGCTGTTGTTTGTCTGCAGACAGTGACAACAGTGATGATGGATTAAGCGGCGAAGTCGGCGATGGATATAAAAGTATTAAGACATAGAATAACTCAGACAGCATAACGGTTACTTTGGGAGCCCAGGCGGAAGAAATTTCGGCCAAAATGATGCAGGCGAAAAGTTTGCTTGAGTGTGTTGCACATGAGCGACATATGAATATTGCAGAAAAGAAACTTACTGATTAAAACTCATTGTGCTATTTTTTCCAATTTCTGTTCTGTATTTACAGGGTGTTTCAAAAATGACCGGTATATTTGAAACGGCAATAAAAACTAAACGAGCAGCGATAGAAATACACCGTTTGTTGCAATATGCTTGGGACAACAGTACATTTTCAGGCAGACAAACTTTCGAAATTACAGTAGTTACAATTTTCAACAACAGATGGCGCTGCAAGTGATGTGAAAGATATAGAAGACAACGCAGTCTGTGGGTGCGCCATTCTGTACGTCGTCTTTCTGCTGTAAGCGCGTGCTGTTCACAACGTGCACGTGTGCTGTAGACAACATGGTTTATTCCTTAGAACAGAGGATTTTTCTGGTGTTGGAATTCCACCGCCTAGTACACAGTGTTGTTGCAACAAGACGAAGTTTTCAACGGAGGTTTAATGTAACCAAAGGACCGAAAAGCGATACAATAAAGGATCTGTTTGAAAAATTCCAACGGACTGGGAACGTGACGGATGAACGTGCTGGAAAGGTAGGGCGACCGCGTACGGCAACCACAGAGGGCAACGCGCAGCTAGTGCAGCAGGTGATCCAACAGCGGCCTCGGGTTTCCGTTCGCCGTGTTGCGGCTGCGGTCCAAATGACGCCAACGTCCACGTATCGTCTCATGCGCCAGAGTTTACACCTCTATCCATACAAAATTCAAACGCGGCAACCCCTCAGCGCCGCTACCATTGCTGCACGAGAGACATTCGCTAACGATATAGTGCACAGGATTGATGACGGCGATATGCATGTGGGCAGCATTTGGTTTACTGACGAAGCTTATTTTTACCTGGACGGCTTCGTCAATAAACAGAACTGGCGCATATGGGGAACCGAAAAGCCCCATGTTGCAGTCCCGTCGCCCTGCATCCTCAAAAAGTACTGGTCTGGGCCGCCATTTCTTCCAAAGGAATCATTGGCCCATTTTTCAGATCCGAAACGATTACTGCATCACGCTCTGGACATTTTTCGTGAATTTGTGGCGGTACAAACTGCCTTAGACGACACTGCGAACACCTCGTGGTTTATGCAAGATGGTGCCCGGCCACATCGCACGGCCGACGTCTTTAATTTCCTGAATGAATATTTCGATGATCGTGTGATTGCTTTGGGCTATCCGAAACATACAGGAGGCGGCGTGGATTGGCCTCCCTATTCGCCAGACATGAACCCCTGTGACTTCTTTCTGTGGGGACACTTGAAAGACCAGGTGTACCGCCAGAATCCAGAAACAATTGAACAGCTGAAGCAGTACATCTCATCTGCATGTGAAGCCATTCCGCCAGACACGTTGTCGAAGGTTTCGGGTAATTTCATTCAGAGACTACGCCATATTATTGCTACGCATGGTGGATATGTGGAAAATATCGTACTATAGAGTTTCCCAGACCGCTGCGCCATCTGTTGTTGAAAATTGTAACTACTGTAATTTCGAAAGTTTGTCTGCCTGAAAATGTACTGTTGTCCCAAGCATATTGCAACAAACGGTGTATTTCTATCGCTGCTCGTTTGGTTTTTATTGCCGTTTCAAATATACCGGTCATTTTTGAAACACCCTGTATGTGAAAATAACGTATAATTTATCTGTTTAAGTTTAAATACCATCGTGGGGCAAATGAAAGTGTCCCTGACGAGTCTAGATCATTGGACGTGAATGTATGCACATAACCACATCCAAACACCATGGAGCAACTGCCAGTACAGCCAGCCGAACCTTGGAGAGGATTTACATAATCTTTGCGACTGACAGAGTCTGCTCGCAGCTCTAGTTGGCCACCCAGGTCTCACCTGATGTGTCAGTGTGCGATTACTTTGTGTGGGGAGCCCTCAAGTCTAAAGTGTATAGTAACAACCCCCATAATCTTCAAAAACTGCAGCAGAACATTTCGGATGAGACTGCAGAAAATCCAGAATCCCAGCTCCGAGCAGCCTCCAGCAACTTGTTGACCAGGGCCCAGAAGTGCCAAGAAATGAATGGTGGTCACTTGCACCATCTTCTATAGTCAGCTTAGTACTGGGTTTCCTTTCTCTGCTGCTTTGCTTTGTACGCTGGAACTCTGTTCTCCGCCCTACTTTTATTTTCCCCACTCTGTATAAAGAGAATATTTTTGGATTGTAACTAATATCACGAAATTTTCCTGAATTTCCGGATTATTCGAATGTTCTATGTATAAAAAGAATAATCTTTCCAAAGTTGGCGTGAAGCATCCTTATAGGTTCAAAATAAATTAAACGGCTTGAACAGGAGAGTACTTAAATCAAGGGTACGCAAAGATTTCACACTCTCTCAACACACATCATTCCCAAGTTTACATGTGAGCCAGATTGTTCACTTTACGAAATACTAGAAGATTCCACTAAATAAAGATTAGACTTCAAAATGTTCAACTGGAGACCATACGAAGTGAATCTGCTTGGTGCGTGATACTTACCAGTCGTTGTCATTCTGTTTCTGTAAGGCGATACGAATTCAACCAAACCTCAGGAAACGAATGCATCCATCCAACGCTTTCCCTTCGAGAAACCTCCAAAGATCACTTTACTTCCGCGTAGCTCTATTGCGGTACCACGGATGCTTTGGGGTTGTTAGCGTCTTTGATTAACAATCAAAACGTCATCGGTGCCGGGTTCTAATCAAACCACTGCTTAAATTTTGATTAATAATCGGCATTGGCGGCCGAAGATGTCCAGCATAAGAAGTCACCCTCAATCTGCCAACGGCATTGTCAAGAGGGTGGAAGAGCGGACATAGGTTCCGGGCACTCCCTTGTCCTAGGAGTGGGAAACTGCCCCTAAAAAGGAGGAACAATCAGCAATGATCAACGGCATGAGGATGCAGAAGGCAATGGAAACCACTGAATTAAAGACACGTAACGTGTATCTACAGGACATGTGGCCTGTAATTGCAAAAATTGTCATTGTTGACAAAAGATTCCGGAATAGTCCCCCATTCGGATCTCTGGGAGGGGACTGCCGAGGTGGAGGTGAACATGAGAAAAAGACCGAATAATCAACGAAAGGATAACGTTCTTCGAGTCGAGGCGTGGACTCAGAAGCTTGAACGTGGCAGGGAAACTAGAAAATCTGAAAACGGGAAAAGGGAAACGCAAAGTCTCAGTCTAGATATAGTCGTGGTCAGTGAAGTGAAATGGAAAGAAGACTAGGATTTCTGGTCATATGAGTATAGGAGCAGGAAATGGTATAACGGGAATACGATTCGTTGTGAATAGCAAGGTAGGGAAGAGGGTGTGTTACTATGAACAGTTCAGTGATAGGGCTGTTCCTATCAGAATCGACAGCAAATCAACACCGACAACGATAGTTCAGGTATACATGTCGACGTCGCAAGCTGAAGATGAAGAGATAGAGAAAGTATATGACGATATTGAAAGAGTAGCACAGTACGTAAAGGGAGATGAAAATCTAATAGTCATGGGGGACTGGAATGCAGTTGTAGGGGAAGGAGTAGAAGAAAAGGTTGCAAGAGAATATGGACTTGGGAAAAGGAATGAGAGAGGACAAAGAATAATTGAGTTCTGTAATAACTTTCAGCTAGTAATAGCGAATACCTTGTTCAAGAATCACAAGAGGAGAATGTGTACTTGGAAAAGGCTGGATGTACATCATGGTCAGACAGAGATTCGGAAATCAGATACAGGATTGTAAGCCGTATCCAGGAGCAGATGTATACTCAGATCACAATATAGTAATGATGAAGAGTATGCTGAAGTTTAAGACATTAATGAGAAAGAATCAATACGCAAAGAAGTGGGATACGAAAGTACTAAGGAATGACGAGATACGTTTGAAGAAAGAAAAACGTAGGTACAAAGAAGGTAACTGCGAAGAAACCATGGGTAACAAAAGAAACATTTCCGTTGATCGATGAAAGGAGAAAGTACAAAAGTATTCCGAGAAACCTAGGCATGCAGAAATACAAGTCACTGAGGAATGAAGTAAATAGCAAGTGCAGGCAAGCTAAGACGAGATGTATATATGAAAAATGTGAAGAAATCGAAAAAGAAATGAATGTTGGAAGGACAGACTCAGCAAACAGGAAAGTCAAAACAACCTTCGGTGACATTAATAGCAAGGGTGGTAACGTCAAGAGTGCAACGGGAATTCCACTGCTAAATGCAGAGGACAGAGCGGATAGGTGGAAAGAATACATTGAAGGCCTCTCTGAGGGGGAAGATTTGTCTGATCGGATAGAAGAAGAAAGAGGAGTCGATTTAGAAGAGATAGGGGATTCAGTACTAGAATCAGAATTTAAAAGAGAAGGTATAGATACTTCCATCAGAATTTATAAACTCATTGGGGAAGTGGCAACAAAACGACTATTCACGTTGGTGTAGAATGTATGAGTCTAGCGACATACCATCTGAGCTTAGGAAAAATATCATACAATTCCGAAGACTGCGAGAGCTGGAAAGTGCGAGAATTATAGCACGTTCGTAGGATTTGTCGACCTGGAAAAAGCGTTCGACAAAGTAAAATGGTGCAAGATGTTCGAAATTCTGAGTAAAACAAGGGTAAGCTATAGGGAGAGTTTATTCGCTGTATAAACAAATGCAACGAAAACCTGTATAGTAAATGTGTGTGTAATATGGCTAAAATGTAGATGATAGGAATGAATTTATCATGGATGCCAAGATGCAATTTAAGCATCCTAAAGCGTATTAGTTTTATAGACCTCCATCTGAAGGTGATCCATCAGTGGCTCGTATACAAGAGAATGGTACAGAGAGTAAATCGTATCAGAATTCAAAGAAGTGCCTTGTAACATACCTTACACGTACAAATCGTCAACACGAAACAGGTTCACGAATGAGACACTGTTAATTAAGCTAGCGTTAAAAGGAAACAGATATCATCTCAAGAAATTTACAATGAAGAGCTTATCACTCTTGTGACGTAGACCCATCGTACACGCCTTGCAGATTATCAGGTTCCTGAGATCTTCAGTTCTAGATAAGAACTGAAACCTACAGGACGACAATCTCTTGTTCAGAGCTATTATCAGACGTTATTCCATTTAGAGTCAAAATTACACAGATGTTAGTGTATTCTAGATTGAGTAATTCGAGCTGTTTATGAGAGGTGTGAGATAGTTCCATCGACTATATTCTTTGAAGTGTTTATTTCACCGGTAAGTTGTTGAGTTCACAACGCAACATCATTTCCACGAAATCTACTATGTTAAAGTTTTTCGTTATCTTCTTCTTTCTGTTTTTCCGAGAACCTTGAAAAGCTCTCTATACCAAGAACGACCTATTGTCTCTCAAGTTCCTAACGATGGCGATAAATTTCCTCCAATTATGATGGAGACAACTGCAAAACTTATCTCCATACATTCTTTCGGTTTTGCGGATAACACATTCTGCCCCACAGTACACCAAACGCATGTCTGCAAGTTCGCGTTAACGGGTAGTGCCCCACCCACAACGACATAAATTGTTAACAGCAGTACACTCCACCGTGGAAACATAACGAACGTTCTGGGTAATGCAACCAATGTCGATGTAGCAGATATTTTTTTGTTATGAAGTATTTAGAAACATATGACTCACACGCATTGTCGATTTAAAGCCTTGTACCACCTTAAATATTAATTCTTGACAATAGGTACCTTATCTCATTGTTCTATCGTCGAAAGGGTACGGAAAACAGCTATTCATAGAAGTGTCGAGTTGCTAGAACTCAGGTGCAACTCCAGTCAAGGTTATGCTCCAACAGAGGGTGCACAAGACACGGAATAGTTTGTGTTTCACCTGATGTCATACAAATAGTTCCCAGATGGACATTCATCCCGCAAACTCGGATATAAGCGGACTGGAATTGTAAAACTAGCGTAGGCTACCATACACTATCATAAGTAAGCGTAGAATACATCTGTTGGCCAATTAAAGTCGTGCCCACGTTACCTGCACGTTAGGTGCGTTGCATACCAGTCGGACGTTACCTTATTACGATCGTTTTCTTTAGATATGCAATCAATGTCATGTTAGATTTCCCTATAAACAGGAAGCGGTGAGCCTTCCAGAAACTGAGGATACACACTGAAGAGCCAAAGAAACTTGTACACCTGTCTAATACGTGTAGGCCCCGCGCAAGCACGCAGAAGTGCCGCTTCACGACGTGCCAGTGACTCGACTAATGTTTTTGTAGTGCTGAAGGAAATTGGCACCCTGAATCCCACAGCGCTGTCCACAAATCCGTAAGAATACGAGAGGATGGAGATCTCTTCTGATCAGCACGTTGGAAAATATCCCGGATATGCTCAATGATGTCCTTTTCTGGGGGGTTGGTGGCCAGCGGAAGTCATCAAACTCAGAAGAGTGTTCCTGGAGCCTCTCTGTAGCAATCATGGACGTGTGGGGCTTCGCACTGTGCTGCTGAAATTGTCCAAGTCCGTCTGAATGCACAATCGACATGAATGGACGCATGCGTACTTATGTCACCTGTCAGACTCGTATCTAGCCGTATCAGGGGTCCCAATCACTCCAACTGCACACTCTCCACACCATTACAGAGCCTCCAAAAGCTTGAACAGATCCATGCTGACATTAAGGGATTCATGAGGTTGTCTCCATACCCGTACATGTCCATTCGCTCGATAAACTCGTCTGACCAGGCAACATATTTCCAGTCATCAACAGTCCAATGACAGTGCTCTTGGGCGCAGGCGAGGCGTAGGGCTTTGTGGCGTGCAGTCATAAAAGGTACACGAGTGGCCTTGAGCTCCCAAAACCCATATCGATGATGTTTCTTTGAGTGGTTCGCACGCTGACACTTGCTGGTGGCACAGCATTGAAATCTGCAGCAATCTGCGGAAGCGTTGCACTTCTGTCACGTTGAACGATTCTCTTCAGCCGCCGTTGGTCCCGTTCTTGCAGGATATTTTTCCGGCTGCAACGATGTCGGAGATTTCATATTTTACCGGATTCCTGATATTCTCAGTACACTAGTGAAATTGCCGTACGGGAAAATCTGCATTTCATCGCTACCTCCGAGATGGTGTGTCCTATCGCTCATGCTCTGACTATAATACCACGTTCAAACTCACTTAAATTTTCATAACCTACCATTGATCCAGCAGTAACCGATGTAACAAATGCGCCAGACACTTGTCTTCTACGATCATTGATCGAAAGCAGCGCCGTATTCTGTCTGTTTACATATCTCTGTATTTGAATACGCATGCCTATATCCGTTTCTTTGGCCCTCCAGTGTATAAAGAGCTGAGTAACCTTCGGAACATTTTTGTTCTACATATTTATCCTCCTGTATGTTACTTAAAAGTAAACGGTGTTTTTAGCGAAAATAGAAATAAATAGAATAAAACTGATGTAGAATACAGCACTAGAAAACGGAATTTCCTCAACAAAAAAATAAATTAAAAAAAACGCAGAACAGAAATATATGAAACATTGCTTCAATACTTCGTAGAACTCTTGTAAAATATGTTTCTGTTATTCATAACATTTGCATTTATCAGTGATAACAGAAAACTGTTGACTCTGATCATGATGAATAACGTTCTATTGAGTACAAAATGGCAACAGTAATTATATATTATTTATGTTTGTGCTTATAAACTGTACTTGCATCAGAAATAATTGCTTCGGTTACATAAAAGCGCAGCAGTTACGCGATCAAATAATTTTTATTACTTATAAAATGCAACTAGCTCTGAATAACCTGCGGCTATAATTACAGTAAAACAAACAGTCAAGAAACAAGAAAGAAACTGAGGTCGTCGGCTCCCGGTTTGTCTCTTATACATTCGTTTGTATTTCTTTCCCTACCAATGCCACCAACAGTATCGGTAATCCCAGCATTTACTACGTCATTTATACAGTGTACCGAAACTACCGATCTGTAGTTTTGGCAGGTCGCAACTCTAAAGCGGACATATGGCTCCATTCAGACAGTACCACAGCAGTGACAGCACCAGGACTGTGCATGCAGTGGCCGCCAAGAAGAGACAAAACTGGACATTCTACAAGTGACGGAGTTATCATTCACTGGATTCGGGACTACACCAGAGTTAAAGGCAGGTCAGTGCAAGTGAACATTAAATTGTTGCCACTCTCTAGCTACATGTTACAGTTAAACATTATAAAAAGTTTCTACTGACAAATTATTGTAAGCAGTAGCTAATCCGTGATGCCATCATTTTGCCACAGATGTTGCCCAGCGCTAATTGGACCTTTCGTGACGCCGCATAGTTGTTTCGAGCAAGCAAGTCACCTCGTAAGGGCAAGCGCTTACGGTGTTAGTGTGTTCTCTTCCTGCTACAATTTTATGTTTCACGCCATTGGAATCATAAAATAATCTTTGCCCTTTGTTGGAGGTTAGTCTTTAGACTGTGGCATCTGATTACCAGGCAGCTCGGTGCACTTCTATGCATGTCTTTCTTCCGTATCTTCTGGAAGATACAGCACTCAGTTTAATCGATTAAGTTAATGATTAACTTCTCATGCTCGACGTTCACACCATGTCGAATTTTTTTGAAGGAAATCACATTCGCCGTTGACTATAGAAATTATGTAATTCACAATTGCAGTTTC
The DNA here is from genome assembly GCF_023898315.1 of Schistocerca nitens. Taxonomy (NCBI): domain Eukaryota; kingdom Metazoa; phylum Arthropoda; class Insecta; order Orthoptera; family Acrididae; genus Schistocerca; species Schistocerca nitens. Next base: position 407,638,158 of record NC_064622.1, read on the forward strand.
GGCCTTTTGGCCACTTTCAGGTGGTACTGCAAATTATTTTGCTTAAGTACATGTCAGACTTTAAAATCCTCCAACATGCATACACGTCATCGTCAGCAATAGGCTTCTTCACTGTAGAAACACAGTAATATCAGACGAGTGCGAAGCTATGTACTCGTAAATCGTGAAATGTTGTGAATTTCGTGAATCAGTCAGGTGAATTATGTTAATCAATGTATGTTTTTTTAAGTTTAAGCTGATGTGACGTTAAAGTTTAAGGAATACCGCACGTAGCTTGAGCAAAGGAATTTAAGTTAGTACCAGTTGATATCAGAGAAAAATACTAAAATATTCGAGTTGATTGCAGTCGCTGTGACTCTCATTAAAACAGAAACGACGATAAGGCTAAAAGACTTCAATATTGCACCGAAAACTATTACAACTCGAAGTAAATTAAATATACTAGGAAAGTATTTTCACTGTGGCTCTTAATAAACACGCACCGTAACTTCATGTTATTAGGTGAAACACTGTTTTTCAATTTTCGCGTTTCACACCGAAAGTAAGTGAAACATGAACACAGAAAAGTTGCTCAGTTTTCTAAATAACTGCATTTTACGAGAAATCAGCGATAACAGCAATCGAAATACAATTTAGGCGACTATTCCTTACAGCTTGAAAGCATACCAACACTTTATTCAATTACAGTAACAAATTTTTCATTACCTTAGATTACTTTTTGTATCAACATGAGAACGAGTATCACTACGTATGCACAAATGAGATTACCAACAATAACTGCCTTGGAAGCCGTTAATTTTCTTCACTTTTCTCGTCGAATCGTAAAGGACAACGGGAGAACATTTGTCTACAATGTAAATTCTTATTGCTTTAGTCTTCCATCAGGTTAATAACTTCACTGCAGTATACTGAAGAACAAATGTGATCATATATCCAACAGAATAGTCACAGCAGAAAAAAATGATACGTTTAAAAAGACCTTGAAGTTCATCTCTGTTATCACACTTCCATTAAATTTTATTTGTATTTTATTTCAAGATATACATGAGAAAAGCCACTACCTGTCCTCCTATGTTTGTATCAGAATCACTATCATACTCTTAACATAACTACTGAATGAAATTCAAGTGCTAGGAAAAGGACAACTCACAGCTTACAAATTGAGATCCTAGGGAGTATACAAAAACATGACCGACAGTCTTCATTACAAAACAAACCATCAAACTATAATCTGTGATTAAAACAGGTTGGACTGACTCCATATGGGGGGAAACTCATTGCTGATTGAAACTTCCTGGAAGATTAAAACTGTGTGCCGGACCGAGACTCGAACTCGAGACCTTTGGCTTTCGCGGGCAAGTGTTCTACCATCTGAGCTACCCAAGCACGACTCACGCCCCGACCTCACAGCTTTACTTCTGCCAGTAGAGCACTTGACCGCGAAAGTCAAGGGCCCCGAGTTCGAGTCTCGGTCCGGAACACAGTTTTAATCTGCCAGGAAGTTTCATATCAGCGCACACTCCGCTGCAGAGTGAAAATCTCATTCTGGAAACATCCCCCAGGCTGTGGCTAAGCTATGTCTCCGCAATATGCTTTCTTTCAGGAGTGCTAGTTCTGCAAGGTTCGCAGGAGAGCTTCTGTAAAGTTTGGAAGGCAGGAGACGGGATACTGGCAGAAGTAAAGCTGTGGAGACGGGGCGTGAGTCATGCTTGGGCAGCTCAGATGGTAGAGCACTTGCCCGCGAAAGGCAAAGGCCCCGAGTTCAAGTCTCGATTAGGCACACAGTTTAAATCTTCCAAGAAGTTTCATATCAGCGCACACTCCGCTGCAGAGTGAAAATCTCATTTTGATTGCTGATTACTTACGGAAGATAAACTATCAAAGGCATCCCATTGCTTTATAATTTAAGGTTACCACCATTCTGGCGTGTAATTGAGAGAAAAGATGGAATGGTGTTTAAGGCACTAACATGTTACGCCTCTGTTGGTCATAATAACAGTTCTGTGACTACGGGGACGCCAACTTCTACACTATACCCATTACCCAGAAGGCGTTATTTCTAAAGCATCGAGTTGGTGTTACGAAAGAATCGACAGGAGCCAGTGTCAAGTTTTTTGGTGTTTCGTCAAAATGTATTCGGATGCTGCAGTCAGTTCCATTGTTAGAAACTTCGAAATTCAGTTCATTAATAACTTCTTGGAAGCTACGACGCTTCTATCATAGAGTTACGCCAGTTTCTTCAACTACTTGAAATTTCTGATACGAGTTCACATGTGTTCCGTGAAGTGCGTTGGTGTGCTGGACAGCTTTTATCTCATACTGAAATGATGGGATTTCCACGATATAATATATCTGAATATAATATAATATAATATATCTGAATATTTTTTAAGGAACATCTTTCCGCCATTCACTGCCATGTTTCATTTTTCAATACAGAATTGCGGCTTCGGCGTTTAGTATAATTTTGATTTATGCTAAAACACTGTTTTAAGCACTTGACAATGGCCTAAGCGTCAATATGGCAATCGTGCATTACAAAAAATTATATTCCACTTCGCAAAGATGACCTTTTTCAAAATAATTATTTTGGTTATTGACTCCAGGCACCATAAGATTTTCTCGAATACTTTCTTCATCAGTTTTTATGGTATGTCATTGTTTTACGTGACATTACACCAACGCTTTAACTACGTAATTGCTCTGTCCACTTTACGCGTACTTTTACTTCTCTTACTGTATTTCTGAGGAGGACACTATGAATTAATTTTGAAACTAATGCTGTTTGCTTCCACTTCGCATCGCTGACATATTTCGAAAAGATTTCGATAGCTCCAGCATCAGCACCCATCCGGTGCTCAGTCTTTGAAAAACAAAAGCTTGAAGAAAATCGTGAAGAAAACCTCAAATAAGTGGTGGATGGTCAGACATTTTTCGTACATAGCTACAAAAGATATCTCCCTATTTTGAATGAAATGATCTGCTGCCTGTAAAATACTTTTTATTATAAGTCACGACCGGTTTCGCGTCAGTTGAAGACGCATGCTCAGGTGATAGATTCTTTTTAACAATTCATAGAGAAAAGGTAACTACCTTAGAGCCACTCCCCGTCATTCGCGTCCTGTTTCCGCTGTGATTTATTACAAAGAATCTATCACCTGAGGATGCGTCTTCAGTTGACGTGAAACCTGTCGTGACTTTTAATGAAAAATATTTTATACAGCCAGAGCGGATCGTTTCATTCAAAATATGGAAATTTGGCTGCGGTTGCCCGCAATTTAAAATAACATACCTGCTTGTGACTTACTTCCGTGGGGTGTCGGAAATGCGATTATTGTCTGCCTTTAACTCCTTGTTTGCCTTTATTGTGGTGTAGAAACATATCGTTTCCTGATCGGCAGACACAGTTGCTGCATCTATTGCAGTCTAACGCGTACAACTTCTCCTGACAAAGCACCCTATCTTTCAATGTATGACGTGTGACGTTCCTCTGTTGTGCGCGCGTGCGCAATATGAAGACATCAGATGCCACATCATTACGATAAAACATCTAAAATCAGGAACATAAACAAACAGGAACGAAGACTAAGATGTAACAACTACGAGATCATGGCAGATGGGCAGAAGCTCGGATTAGGGAAGAAAATTGGCTGTCACCTATCAGAGAAAGCAGGATTAGGTAAGGAAACCACATATGTGTTTTAGATCACTCTTATGTTATTCATAGGTCGACCGAGGAGCACATATAAAGCTAAAACCTTTCCTTCGAAATTTCACTCAGCTGTTACGGATGACGATACATGAAGAAAGCCTTGCACAAGTCACTTAATTTTTTGTCTGCTCATCTCTAGCATTTGTTCCTTTTTTTTTTATTAATGAAGGTGAGCGCTAATTTGTAGCTAACCTATATCGAGTAATTGTTTCAAACTATTAACGTTTCTGTTATTAGTGTTTTAGTTTCATCGTCCAAGAAAAACAATGAAACAGGTCTATTGGGAGTTTGTTATTTGTATTTCTGGAATTTGTACATACTTTGGATGTGTCAAGCGCTGAGATGCAATTTAGACTTGCTTATTATTCGCAAGCAGTCTTTGGTCACAGTAGCTGTGTCGCTGTAAGACGCGCTTGTTTTGTCATCGCTGCTTGGCAGCGAGGAGAGCGGGAGTTCTATCGTTGGAGTAGTGAGACAGACGCTGGGCAGAGGACTCATAACAATGTAAACGTCAAGTGAAGTGCATCTGCGTTTAAGTAAAATTATTTGTGTCTGAATATTGTGAAACAGAGGAGTAAGGTATGATTATTGATTTAGAATGAAATGAGGTGTAATGAGATTAGAAAAAAGTATGACGAAGAGTGAAGGTAATAATTTTGATTAGTGGCACTGTAGTTGCGTGTAGTTTAGAATCGTTGTTGGATGTGACGTTCATATCAGGGAACTTCAGATTTTTCATTAAAGATCGAGTGATTTTCACTGTAAGGTATTTTTAATGTTAATTAATGGTTTCTCGAACATGTGTGAGAGTAAGAGTTCCGTATAAATGTTGCCGTATGTCACTGTTAGTGAGTGTTGTAACATGAATTGCATACAAGTAATAATATTAAAAGGCCGGCCGGATTGGCCGTGCGGTTCTAGGCACTACAGTCTGGAACCGAGCGACCGCTGCTGTCGCAGGTTCGAATCCTGCCACGGGCATGGATGTGTGTGATGTCCTTAGGCTAGTTAGGTTTAATTAGTTCTAAGTTCTAGGCGACTGATGACCTCAGAAGTTAAGTCGCATAGTGCTCAGAGCCAGCCAATAATATTAATTTAAAAATAGTGTGTTACGGGGTTATTTCACCCAAGAGCATTGTCCATATCCTCGGTCCAAGACATTTTTATGTAAAGGAGTGTCTGACTCAACGATGTGTATAAAATAGTTGTCTGGAGCACTGCATTAAGCTCTCAGAAACCGCAGTTAGAAGTCTGCAGCTGGCGCACAGAGAGCAGCAAGCACCGCGTTTCCAAGCAATTACATTACAAGGTAAGATATATTTATTTCAGGATCAGTTTGCTATGAAAATTATCAATGCGCAGGGACCATTTCATGAGCATAATTATTTGTCACGTCATTAACGCACAGGGACCATTTTGTGTAATTAAAGGGCATCATAGTAAAGTTCATGATCTAATCACTTTGCACACTTTTTTTTTAGAAATATTATAAAACAGGGCAAAATTCGTGTTGCCTTCTCGCAGGCAGATATATTTTGTTTCTCTTGCATTTAAAAATGCAGTCACACAAAGATAAATAACAGCAAAGTTACAACCAACCAATCAAGCGAGTTCAGAATCAAACCAAACAACATCAACATTTAATGAAGCTTTCCACACGTAAGATAATGCATGAAATATATAAACTTTAGAGTATTTTGTAAGTGTATTTGGCAAGACCATTCATTTACGAAACGGAAGAGGAGATTATATTTCTGCAGATCAGTTTCTCTGATGAGTCATAAAATTATTACCACTGTCCGCGACTGTTTGAAATATGCACTGTATCACTGGGGCAGGCCAGTGGGAGCAGTATTATGCTAAGAACACTCACCTGGACTTCCAAGGGACATGTGGCTATAATAGAGGGCACCATGATCTCTATGGACTACGTGAGCGTTACTGCCGACGGCCTTCGTCGCTTTAAGCTTTTTACCTTCTGCGACGGCTATGCCGCTTTCCTGTAGCATACCTGCCCATGTCACAAGGCCATAATCGTGCTACTCTGGTCTTAGAAGCGTGATAGTGAACCCAAGTTTGTGTCTTGGCTATCAAATTGTTCTGATATGAAACATCTGGGTACTGCCGGATGTCAACTTTCCGCTCACAAGCTACCACCCTTCAGTTTACCTGTGCATGGACATCTGGTGCCATATGCCTCCAGTGGCCGAGCGGTTCTAGGCGCTTCAGTCTGGAACCGCGCGACCGCTACTGTCGCAGTTTCGAATCCTGCCTCGGGCATGGATGTGTGTGATGTCCTTAGGTTAGTTAGGTTTAAGTGGTTCTAAGTTCTAGGGGACTGATGACCTCAGATGTTAAGTCGCATAGTGCTCAGAGCCATTTGAACCATTTTGAACCTTATGCCTCCGGAAACATACCAAGGACTTGGGGAATCCATGCCGAGCAAAATCACCGCTGTACTGCGCTCCATAAGTGGACCAGCACGCTGTAACAGAAGGTAGTCATAATGTTTTGGCTGGTCAGTGTATGTGTTGTTCACAGCATACCAAAGGAAACTTAGCAGTTCTATGGGCGAAACTGGCTTTGTTGTTTTAAGTTCAAATAAAAATGCATTTCTATTTCCTTTCAGTTGGAAGTATTATGAAAAGACGTTTTTAGTAGGTAGCTTCCATCCCTGTAGCGTACAAAGTGTGGCTATGGAATGACGGGACTATCGCTGTAAAACATATTATTTCAAAAACATATATACTTAGTTATTATCACCCTCAACATATTCCCCTCCCCTGTCCCCCTGTTAGCCCCTTGATGATACAATCCTGATTTCCCTTTCACTACTTCAATGGATTGAAATCATGTTACTTTTAATAGTGATTTGGCCTTGAGAAATAGATGAAAGTAAGATGGTGCTACGTCAGGCAAATAAGATGGGTGTCTTTCAATGGGATGCTGTGCTTCGCTAGAATCCTCTTTACACACAATGCGGTATGAGCCTATACGTTGTGTTGATGCAGAAGCCATGACTTATTCTTCCACAGTTCCAGTTTTTTTCATATTTTCTCTCGAAGTGAAGCAGGAATGTCGAGTAGTAATGATGATTGATAGTTTGACCTTCAGGAACCCACTGACGTTACACAATTCCATGTGCATCGAACAAAGCAATCATCATCGCTTTGAATCTCGATTAGCTCACTCGCGCTCGTTTCGTTCTCGGTGAAGCTGGGCCCTTCCAATGCTTGGATTGGCGTTTAGTTTCTGGATCATAAAAGAAAAACAAGGATTAGGCATATTATCACTCTTTCCACGAAATTAATACGCTTTTCACTGGTCAGTACAAACATTTTCATTAGCTTCTTTTTATTCGTCCATGAGAATTTTCGGCACCAGTTTCGCACACACTTCTCTCACATTAAATTTGTTATGTAAAATCGCATTTCGCATTCTTAGTCAATTCCTACAGCTTCAACAATCGATCGAACACTCAACCGACGCTCAGATCGAATCAGATTACCTACTTTTCGATATGTCATCCACTTTCGATGTTGAAGGGCGTTCCGGGCGTGAGTTTTCTTCAGCGTCCTCTCGGCCGTCTTGGAAACTCTTGAACCACTCAAAAACTCGAGTACGTGATAAACAGTCATCGACGTACACTTCTTTTAGGAAAAGATCGATTTCAGTAGCAGTTTTTCCAAGTTCCACGTGAAACTTTGCTACAGTTCGTCGCTCTATTATTACACTTATCACATTTACGACAGAACAGAATAACAGCTTTACACAAAGTCTACAGACACCAGAGATGTCTGAATCAATTGAAAAGGCTTCACGCTTCACAGGTATTGGTCGTTCATCTTTGGCGCATGCATTCTGTGACAGCATGAGACCCGCTATTTTATAGCCGCACCTCATAATACAGGGAGTTCTTTCAAGTAAACCATCTACGGCTAATATGTAAGCTTTACTGGATGCAAGACATTGCGAAGTTAAAAGAATCTTTATGTATTGGAGCGAAAGCGCAGCTATGACAATGTCCAGGGCTTCGCGCGGTCTGAATCGAAACACTCTCAGCTCTGGGCTGTGCGCAAAACAAATGGCGCAACATATGGCTCCGAAGATCTATTCGGAAACGTTTACTGGCAGCCCTAGAGTAAACAAGTCGCGTTGCTACACTATTGAGTTGGTCTAAGAAAAGGCTCGACAGTTTCGCTTGCAAGTGTGGCAAGGTAAAATTGTCATTATCCTGATGCGAATAATATATACTCACAAGGGAAACTCCCCGTCGCACCCCCCTCCCCACCATCTCAGATTTAGTCGTAAGATGGTCCACTGGATAGCCCGTTAAAAATTGAATACAGATCAAGCAAGAAAACAGGAGGATGGTACACTGAACTGTGGGGAAAAGAAACAAAATGGAAACAGTGAACAGTCTAAAAAATTAACATGTACAATATCGAGTGACTGTAGATGAACATGGCATCGCGGTCATGAGCCTACGGTGTTCGACTGCGAAGGGTTTCAATCTCAAAGAAATTTGAAAATTTTCAAAAGTGATCCAACTGTGTGTTTCTGTCCAACAGACGTACAACAACCAACAACGTGACCTGTCACAATACTATGCAGACAGAGTATGTAAAACGCATGTCCCTGGCCGGCCGGGGTGGCCGAGCGGTTCTGAGCGCTACAGTCTGGAACCTAGCGTCCACTACGGTCGCAGGTTCGAATTCTGCATGGATGTGTGTGATGTCCTTAGGTTAGTTAGGTTTAAATAGTTCTAAGTTCTAGGCGACTGATGACCTCAGAAGTCGCATAGTTTTCAGAGCCATTTGTACTTATCACTTCTGTGATAGTCTTACTATCTCTCTCTCTCCCTCTCTTTCACGCATCTGCCATTAACGTGTCACAATATCATGTATTTCAGTATTTCATGGACATACTAACATCCATGAACTGTATTTATTTTCCTAAGTGTAACATCTTCCCAGCTCATGTATCACTTGTAGATTTCATTGCCTTACATAGCTAATCACACACACACACACACACACACACACACACACATATATATATATATATATATATATATATATATATATATATATATATATATATCCTTTCATATTCCCTTGTTTTTAAATTGTTTTAAACTGTTTCAAACTTTTTAAATTTTTTTCTGTCATATAGTTACCTAAAATTCCTTTCTGCCGTGTAGTTAACTAAAACAGTACATAAACTAAAGTCACTATGATTAAAAAATCAGTAGACTTTAGGAGACTGCAAGCCACTCTCACTTCTGATATGGTGTTATGCTGCATAATGTTCTTAGGGAAGCTGATCTTTATTACTTGGTTGCTATACCTGGATACGATCTGACTTCATTCATATCATGAAATGGTTAGCAGTAGTTAACGCTCTTGGTTGTGTGCTCTAGTGAAGGAATAGCGGTAAGCCTTAGCTGCATTCAAAGGAAGAGGGTGCCGATTTAAGTGACTCAAATAAAAGTGCACGGCGGCTGAGGGTTGAGGGCAGCGTTTTCTTTTTTTTATTATTTATTTATTTGCAGAACCTGAGTGAAAACGTTGCGGACTGCCCAGTTCCTCAGCCTCATTGTGCAGACACGCTGGATGGTGCCAGTCGGTCGGCGGCCGCGTCCAGGTAGGCTGGCTAGCGCTGAGGAGTCGCTTATGCTATGAGCAGAGCATTGATGACCGTCAATAAAGCAGAGGATGGGCCCTTGTTAAGCAGGAAGCCGATGAGACGACTGTGTGTTTCTGCAAATTTCTGTGGGACAGGTCAGTAGCGCCCATACTTCCAGACTCTGCTACAAACCATACTACGAAGGCACAAGGCTTTTAGCGAGTTTATGGCCATTCTTCGGAAAGTTCGAAATTGATGCAACAGGGGAGATAATCTTTTTATGGAGGGCCGTGGTTCCATCCAGGCCATGCTTTTAGCAAAGACATGACGTAGGCGCATGGGAAAGAGGCCGTGAAGCTGAATGTTTTTTCCTTTTCTCCGAATTAATTTTTAAAGTCGCTGGTTGGTCAAATCTGCTCTGCATGGGGCAAATGCCACATTCCAGCTCATGATTGGCTTGGGCTAGAGTGCGTGTAGTCTAAGAATGTAAATGTACTATGCTACCGTGCTGTCGAGGAAAGCTGAGAGAAAGAGAAGAGGACACTCTTATACTGGCGTTTCGCTAGCAAAGAGCTGCAGGTCTTTACCTAACCCGTGAGACTTGTGTCCTTTGCTAGTGTGCCACTTAGAGCCTGTGCCAGTCACCATCTGAACCGTCAGAGGTACTGCTTCTAGCATCACGCACACAACAAGTGATGCGTGGGTGTACTTATTTGTCTTGAGTCGGCCGTCTAAACATTTGACACATTCCGTCAGGCATAGTCGTGGCAGAGTCAAATTGGTTTGTCAGACCAGCAAACGGGTCCACCTGCACACTGGAATCCACGAGGGTTTCAGAGGCTCATAGGGAAGTACCTGCATACCGAATTAGCCGAACGCGAGACCGCGTACTTGCATTTTTCAGGCGCGCGCCATTAATAACGGATTGCTGCCATCCATGACTCCAGTCGCCGATCGCATTGTGATGTGCTGCACTGACCTGCAGAAGCGTCAGTATTCGCTGCTACTGCGTAGGGCTCCAATATATGCTTATCAGCACCCTGTTCTTTGGAACCATATTTTTCTGAATAGAGTATAGATGCTTGACAGTAGCGTAGTTTTTGGGCGATACCAAGGATTCACATGTATGAAGTCAGGTAAAGCGATTAGTTCTGGTTTGCGTCGTGTATTGATCCGCAGCTGACCACTTTGTTCACCATCGACCGAATATCACTGAAAGCGTTTGTCCAATAAAAAAATCTTTGTGTGCTGTTTCTTTAGCCATTTTTTTGTCTTCTATTATTAAGAATGGATAAATCTATTGTTATTTAGATCACAATTATTGCCAGTGTTCTGATTAACAATACCTTTGCCATTTTCATTTAAATCTTGATTATAATTGAAAGTTAGAATCATGCAAATTGATGATACTGCAATACACAAGACGCTAGAAGCCTTAATATAACTAAATCAAGATTCCACTAGCAGTAAACGAAAACAACAGCAAACGACATAAAAACGCTAAGCAAGACAATTGGAAAATTACGAAAATAGGTTTGCTTTGTTGATTTCTTGCAACAAAAAGACGCTTACAGCATCAAACACAAAAAAGCAAGAGTGTCATCTCCAGTTCAAAAATAAATGAAAACATGGTGTGTGTGTGTCTATACATCGTATGTAGACTTTTATTTACACTTCCAACAGATTTTATGTTTTAATATATATATATATATATATATATATATATATATATATATATATATATATATATATATATATATATATATATAATTTATTTGCACTTGTTGAAAGTATAAATAAAAGTCTGCATATAATACAGAAAAAAGTTTTAAATCCCCCTCATGCCCCACTTTTTTCTTCACAAAGTTATGAACTATCTGCTCCCTGCATTGAAGTTTGTGTCGGCATCTACATCTACATCTACATACATACTCCGCAATCCACCATACGCTGCGTGGCGGAGGGTACCTCGTACCACAACTAGCATCTCCTCTCCCTGTTCCACTTCTAAACAGAAGTAGGGAAAAATGACTGCCTATATGCCTCTGTACGAGCCCTAATCTCTCTTATCTTTGTGGTCTTTCCGCGAAATGTAAGTTGGCGGCAGTAAAATTGTACTGCAGTCAGCCCCAAATGCTGGTTCTCTAAATTTCCTCAGTAGCGATTCACGAAAACAACGCCTCCTTTCCTCTAGAGACTCCCGCCCGAGTTCCTGAAGCATTTCCGTAACACTCGCGCGATGATCAAACCTACCAGTAACAAATCTATCAGGCCGCCTCTGAATTGCTTCTATGTCCTCCCTCAATCCGACCTGATAGCGATCCCAAACGTTCGAGCAGTACTCAAGAATAGGTCGTATTGGTGTTTTATAAGCGGTCTCCTTTACAGATGAACCACATCTTCCCAAAATTCTACCAATGAACCGAAGACAACTATCCGCCTTCCTCACAACTGCCATTACATGCTTGTCCCACTTCATATCGCTCTGCAATGTTACGCCCAAATATTTAATCGACATGACTGTGTCAAGCGCTACACTACTAATGGAATATTCAAACATTACGGGATTCTTTTTCCTATTCATCTCCATTAATTTAGATTTATCTATAAAAGTTAGCTGCCATTCTTTACACCAATCACAAATCCTGCCCAAGTCATCTTGTATCGTCTTACAGTCACTCAGCGACGAGACCTTCCCGTACACCACAGCATCCTCAGCAAACAGCCGCACATTGCTATCCATCCTATCCAAAAGATCATTTATGTAAATAGAAAACAACAGCGGACCTACCACACTTCCCTGGGGCACTCCAGACGATACCCTCACATCCGATGAACACTCACCATCGAGGACAACGTACTGCGTTCTATTACTTAAGAAGTCTTCGAGCCACTCACATATTTCGGAACGAATCCCATATGCTCGTACTTTAGTTAGGAGTCTGCAGTGGGGCACCGAGTGAAACGCTTTCCGGAAGTCAAGGAATATGGCATCCGTCTGATACCCTTCATCCATGGTTCGCAAGATATCATGCGAAAAAGCCTTCGACCCGCTTACCGATTTTACGTAAGACCAGAATTTCCTTGGGTTTTCAGCAAGATCTTTTGCTAAGGTATGACGGTGGTAGTGGTTGAATCATTCCCGCATCGCTCTTTTTACAGCAGCACGTATCTCTTCTAACTTTTGTCTGTCCTCATTCTCCCGATCTTTCTTGTACCGCGAGTGCAACTGTCTTTGCTTCCTGAGCATTCTCCGAATTGCGCTATTAAACCACGGTGGGTCTTTTCCGACCGTAACCCACTTTTTCGGCACATATATGTCCAAGGCGTGGTTTACAATGTGTTTAAAATTTGCCCATAATTCTTCCACGTCCATCGTTCCGGAAGTAAATGAAGTCGATTCATTTACTAAGTGGGATGCTAACAACTGCTTATCTGCTCTTTCTAGTAAGAATACTCTCCTAGCCTTCTTGACCGACTTTTTAACTTTCGTAACCATAGTCGTAATGACAACATCATGATCACTAATCCCTGTCTCAACACTGACACCGTCGATGAGGTCTGGTCTGTTCGTGGCTATCAGATCTAAAATATTTCCATTACGCGTTGGCTGTCGATTTAGCTGATCAAGACAGTTTTCGGATAGTGTGTTCAAAAGTAATTCACACGACGGTTTGTCTGTACTACCTGTAATGAATGCATAGACATCCAAGTCTATACTAGGTAGGTTGAAGTCGCCTCCGAGTAATATAGCACGATCCGGGTCCTTCTGCGATACAGAATGTAGACTCCCTTTGAATGATTCTAGAACTGTCACGGTGGAAACTGGTGGCCGGTAATAACACCCAGCAATTAACTTTATTTCCCCTAGCCCTGTTAAACGTGTCCAGATAACTTCGCAATCACACTCTACTTCGACCTCAGTAGAGACAATATTTTTGTCAACTGGACCTCCTACGGTGTCTAATCTGTCTTTCCAATAGACGTTCCAACCGTTCTTTACACTGAGCGGTCCTGATTTCCCTGCCTGCACGTCGACTGGTGAGTGTTCATCAGGACACCTCGCACTACTGCCTAGCATAAAGAAAACCATGTGCACGCCACAAGTACTCTGCTACCCGAGTAGCCGCTTCCTTTGTGTAGTGCACCCCTGACCTATCTAGGGGCTTCCTACAACTCCCCACCCAATAGCGCAAGTCTATAAATCTGCAGCCAAGACCGTCACTGAGTCGACGAAGCCTCTGGTTGAGACCCTCCACTCGGCTCCTAACCAAAGGACCCCGATTCACTCTGGGAACGATGCTGAAAATAGAGAGCTCAGCTTGCACCCCGCGTGCGAGGCTAGCGGTCTTCACCAAATCCGCCAGGCGCCTGTACGAACTGAGGATCGCCGGCCGATGTGGCCGTGCGGTTCTCGGCGCTTCAGTCTGGAACCGCGTGACCGCTACGGTCGCAGGTTCGAATCCTGCCTCGGGCATGGATGGGTGTGATGTCCTTAGGTTAGTTAGGTTTAAGTAGTTCTAAGTTATAGGGTACTGATGACCACAGATGTTAAATCCCATAGTGCTCAGAGCCATTTTTGAACTGAGGATCGCCTCCGAACCCAAGCGACAGGCATCATTGGTGCCGACGTGAGCAACTACTTGCAGACGACTGCTACCCGTACGCTCGATAGCCGCAGTCAAGGCCGCCTCCACATCCTGGATGAGGCCCCCCGGCAGACAAACCGAGTGCACGTTGGAATTGTTTCCAGTATCGTGATGTAACGTCCGTTTGCAACAGGGACGTGGATTGAAGGGATCTCCAGAAGTACGTACCTCCTATTTGATGTGCACATAACACGTTATGCCTCTCGTGTTCCGTTTTGAAAATTTTAACTCTTGAATTCCTTCGTTGTAACATAGTTCACACCTTTTTATGTGTTGTTTTCATTTCTGTGAGAGGTCTATGAGGCATCGCGGCTGCTCTCACTGTTCATCACATTTATCCTTACATACACTCCTGGAAATTGAAATAAGAACACCGTGAATTCATTGTCCCAGGAAGGGGAAACTTTATTGACACATTCCTGGGGTCAGATACATGATCACACTGACAGAACCACAGGCACATAGACACAAGAAACAGAGCATGCACAATGTCGGCACTAGTACAGTGTATATCCACCTTTCGCAGCAATGCGGGCTGCTATTCTCCCATGGAGACGATCGTAGAGATGCTGGATGTAGTCCTGTGGAACGGCTTGCCATGCCATTTCCACCTGGCGCCTCAGTTGGACCAGCGTTCGTGCTGGACGTGCAGACCGCGTGAGACGACGCTTCATCCAGTCCCAAACATGCTCAATGGGGGACAGATCCGGAGATCTTGCTGGCCAGGGTAGTTGACTTACACCTTCTAGAGCACGTTGGGTGGCACGGGATGCATGCGGACGTGCATTGTCCTGTTGAAACAGCAAGTTCCCTTGCCGGTCTAGGAATGGTAGAACGATGGGTTCGATGACGGTTTGGATGTACCGTGCACTATTCAGTGTCCCTTCGACGATCACCAGTGGTGTACGGCCAGTGTAGGAGATCGCTCCCCACACCATGATGCCGGGTGTTGGCCCTGTGTGCCTCGGTCGTATGCAGTCCTGATTGTGGCGCTCACCTGCACGGCGCCAAACACACATACGACCATCATTGGCACCAAGGCAGAAGCGACTCTCATCGCTGAAGACGACACGTCTCCATTCGTCCCTCCATTCACGCCTGTCGCGACACCACTGGAGGCGGGCTGCACGATGTTGGGGCGTGAGCGGAAGACGGCCTAACGGTGAGCGGGACCGTAGCCCAGCTTCATGGAGACGGTTGCGAATGGTCCTCGCCGATACCCCAGGAGCAACAGTGTCCCTAATTTGCTGGGAAGTGGCGGTGCGGTCCCCTACGGCACTGCGTAGGATCCTACGGTCTTGGCGTGCATCCGTGCGTCGCTGCGGTCCGGTCCCAGGTCGACGGGCACGTGCACCTTCCGCCGACCACTGGCGACAACATCGATGTACTGTGGAGACCTCACGCCCCACGTGTTGAGCAATTCGGCGGTAAGTCCACCCGGCCTCCCGCATGCACACTATACGCCCTCGCTCAAAGTCCGTCAACTGCACATACGGTTCACGTCCACGCTGTCGCGGCATGCTACCAGTGTTAAAGACTGCGATGGAGCTCCGTATGCCACGGCAAACTGGCTGACACTGACGGCGGCGGTGCACAAATGCTGCGCAGCTAGCGCCATTCGACGGCCAACACCGCGGTTCCTGGTGTGTCCGCTGTGCCGTGCGTGTGATCATTGCTTGTACAGCCCTCTCGCAGTGTCCGGAGCAAGTATGGTGGGTCTGACACACCGGTGTCAATGTGTTCTTTTTTCCATTTCCAGGAGTGTATATTCTTACCACAAGACTCATTCTCTATAACCAATACATAGTATGACAGTTGCCTAGACTCTAGAAGAACAACAGATAAGTCAGTCACTGGACAGACAGTTCATAAATTTCTGAAGAAAAGGGGGCACGAAGGAGATTTGAACACGGATCTCCCCCTTTGCAGCCCAACAACGTGACCACACAAACACGACGGCATGGCTGTTGCAAGTCGCTCGATGTTGTACATCTTGAGATTACACCTCTGTTTCTATTTTGGTTCTTTTTTCACAGTTCAGTACACCTTCTTCTTGTTTTCATGGCTGATCCGTGTTCAGTTTTCGACCGCCTATCCACTGGGCCATTTTACCACTAAAACTGAAGGAGGTGCGATGGGAAGTTTCCCTTGTCAGCAACAATCCACGATCCTACAGGACGTGTGCAACGGAAGACATCTACATTCCTGAATTCTTCCTCGTGGCCTCCAGAGACTATCAAGCGCTTAAGATGGTTCAAATGGCTCTGAGCACTATGCAACTTAACTTCTGAGGTCATCAGTCACCTAGAACTAATTAAACCTAACCTAAGGACATCACACACATCCATGCCCGAGGCAGGATTCGAACCTGCGACCCTAGCGGTCGCTCGGCTCCAGACCGTAGGGCCTAGAACCGCACGGCCACTCCGACCGGCAAGCGCTTAAGACCTCATGGCAGTGTACCTCCAAGACTGTATGGCCTTCCGAAGGCACATAAAGACGGACAACCCTTACGGCCAATAGTGAGCAATATTGGGGGCCCCACTTACGATTTAGCCAAACATCTTGCATCCTTGCTGAGGCCATTTGTGGGCAAATGTCCACATCACATACGAAAGTCGGCCGATTTTTTCAACAGACTGGGGGCTCTCCGTCTACTTACTTCTGATATTTTAGTTAGTTTTGACGTGGTGTCTCCTTTTACAAAGGTACGCCTTGCAGACTCCGTGGCACTGATTGGTAATAAGTTTCAGGTGGGAATCACTGCTTTGTTTCGCCACGCTCTCTCCTCAACATATTTTATGTTCAATCAACCATGTTTTGAACAGATTGACGGCGTCGCCATGGGTAACCCCTTTTCTCGCTTGGTGGCCTACCTTTTTATGGAGGATTTTGAGGAGAGAGCACTTGAATCAGTAGCCCGCAAACCAACTGTTTTTTGGAGGTACGTGGATGACACTTTTGTAGTGCGGCCTCATGGAGAAGACAAATTAATGGAGGTTTTAGATCACCTCAACTCCATGGAATTAGAGAAAAATGGTTGCCTCCCTTTCTTGGATGTGCTAGTTAGACGGAAGAGTTCGAGAGCTCTCTGGGGCATCCAGTTTATCGAAAGCCCACACATACTGATTTGTATCTAAATTCGTCCAGCTGCCATCACCCATCGCAAGCAATAAGTGTACTTAAAGCACTTGTACACAGAGCTCATGTAGTGTCAGATGCCGATAGTTTGCCTGAAGAGCTAGCCCACCTGGAGAGGGTTTTCAAAGAGAATGGATATTCTACCCGGCAAATTAGCAAGGCACTTGCAATTAAGCCAAAGAAACAGGGAGTGGAGAAAGAAGAGAGCAAGCCTGCAAAATCTTTAGCTTTTCTTCCCTTTGTTGGCAACATTTCCTTCAAAATTGCAAGAATCCTCCACGGTTTCAAAGTGAAAGTGATTTTCCGTCTACCATCGAAGATTTCCGACCTGCTGGGATCAGTGAAAGACGACCTGGTATTGCGAAAGGCGGGAATTTATAAAATACCTTGTCAGTGTGGCATGTCATATATAGGACGAACATTGCGAACAGTAGAAGAGCGTTGCACTGAACATCAACTCTGTACTCGCCTTTTGCAACCTAACAAGTCTGCAATTGCTGAGCATTGCATTTCCACTGGACACACAATGGAGTGTGACAAGACAACAATTTTGGCCACAGCAACATCCTTTTGGGATTCCGTCATAAAAGAATCAGTGGAGATTCGCATGACAGACAATCTTATGAACCGTGACAATGGCTACCAGCTAGATAATGCGCGGAACCCCGTCATCTCTAAGATCTGCTCCAGACGAAGACGTTAGAGTACTCCGATGGCCGCGGCAATTGACAACGCCGAAGACAACTGAGTTCTGCAGTTCCACCAGCGAGGGCGCTGCTGACGGGCGGTGTGGTTCGTCTGTCAATATGATTTTGACGCATGCGCGGAATACTCCCTGCACGCTATATATTGCGGAACGGAGGGCGTCTTCGTCATCCCTCCAAAACCCAGGCGATCATTGTAGGCAAAACCACCCCTTCCTTCCGCCTCCTTGTTATCTATCTTACCATATATGGCCGTCCTATCGCCCTCACTCCCACCCTTAAGTACCTTGGCGTCACCCTCGACCGTCGCCTCTCCTGGACTCCCCACCTCCGGACAATCCAAGCCAAGGCACGCTCCCGACTTAGTCTCCTCAAGCTCCTCTCCGACCGTACGTGGGGTCTGGACCCCTCCACCATCCTCCACACCTATCAGTCCCTCATCCGCCCCATTCTTTGTTATGCCCATTCGGCTTGGATCTCCGCCCCCCCTACCTTTTATAAATCCCTCCAAATCCTTGAACGTCATGCTCTCCGCCTCGCCTATCGCATCCGTCTCCCGTCCCCCACGCGGATCCTGTACGATCTCATCCCCTTCCCCCACCTCCTCCTTTTCCTTGAAAGGATACGGATCCTGTACACCTCCCGCAAACTCGATCCTCCTCACCCGCTCGTCTTCCCGATCCTCTCCCCCCCCCGCTGCCGCGCCTGTATTCGCACGTCCCACCCGGTCTCCATCTCTCCACCCTCCTTACCCTCTCCCAAGGTGGCTTCCGCCAGCTCCCCCTCCCTGATGATGCCCTCCTCCCCTCCATCTACCCCTCCTACCAACTTTGATCCTCCCTCCCTCTTCCTGTTTCTGTTCCCTTGGGCACCCTCCATCCCTCCTCCCCTTCTCCTCACTCCTCCCCCGGGCCTCCCCTCCCCTGTCCTTCTACTCCTCCTCCCATCTCCTCAGCCATTGGCATCTCTGTTCTCCCCTCTCCACCCTCTCCGCCCACCCTCACCCTTCTTCGCCTCTTGGCAGATCCCCGGACTCGCACACGCTACGTGGACTTTCGCGCGCCAGAGATCATCGCCATCTGTGTCTCGTGTGTGTGACGTCTTTGTGTTTTTAGTGTCCGCCGTCACGCTTCTACGTTCACTTGTGCCATCGGATTCATCAGTGTTATGTGCGCCGTGCCAACGTGTTTTCAGTGTCTTTCTCGTTGAGTGTGAACGGCTCCGTGTTTTTTGTGTGTCTGTGCCTACTATTTTTTGCCCGTCACTATGTTCATTTTCATTCTCCATTATTGTACTGTGATTGTCAACTCTATGGCTGAAGAGCGGCGTAGCATGCCGCTGCCAGACTACCTGATTGTTCAGGTGTTAAAATAACAATAAAGTAAAAAAAAAAAAGCGTCTTCGTCAGTCTTCGATGGGTCAGCTGAGGATGGCTGGCAGTTGTCCAGTCGAAATATCGTGGATGGAAGCTAACGACGGCCGGCTGCAAGCCCGAAATTTTTTTGAACAATCCAACTGTTTTAAGAAATACTCTCCTATCCGACCTCTACATTGGAAAAAGTTCAATGCAAACAGTCACTACATCGCCTCCAGCTACTTTCTAGAAGTTACCTCAGATAATGTTGTAAACTTGTGAATTTGCGAACTCTGTTCACAGGCCTTGGCGGGTCCATCGATAACGACCTATCCAAGTATCAATCTCTGCCAATGGCGTCACTGGATGCCCTAGGCAGGGGCATGGAGGCGTTTTCGTGACCTGAAACCGCTACTTCTCTGTCAAATAATTCCTGAGTTGGCCTCACGAGGCTGAATCCTGCCAACAAGGAAAAATCCGTGACAGTACCAGCGATCAAAACCGCGTCCTCCAAGTGATAGTCAGCTGACCACTCAGCTACGAAGGCGGACTACATCGATAACCTTCTCGAAAAGTAAAACAGGATAAAAGCTAAATTTCAAAAAAGAAAAAGACGTACCAGAAAAATCCAAACTTTAAGATTCTATAGTGTTGTCGGTAAGTCTATCTCGTACATTAACGCGCTCATGCAGACCATGAGAACTGTTTCTTGTTGAGGCCTGGCGCGCGCGTTTCTGCTTTCCCGCAACTCGCGGCTCTTCTTTTTCTGTTTTTCGCCCAAGGCAGCTATTGTAATATATTGAACGTTTACTGGGAAAGTGGCGGAAATTCATCAACTAAAACAAAGAGAGATCACATGAAACGATTTTACACTACATTAATTCAAATTGTGTTAACTGTTATTCTTTTTCAGGAAGAGCTCTCGTGATTTTCTCTCAGAGAGGTCACAGTTCGTAGTGATAGACGGTAAATCATCGAGATGAACAGAAGTGATATCTGGCGTTCCGCAAAGGTAGTGTCATAGGCCTCTGTTGTTTCTGATTTACGTAAATGATCTAGGTGATAATCTGAGCAGCCCCCTAAGGTTGCTTGCAGATGACGCTGTAATTTAGCGTCTAGTAAAATCATCAGACGATCAATTCCAATTACAAAATGATCTAGAGAGAATTTGTGTATGGTGCGAAAAGTGGCAATTGGAACTAAACAAAGAAAAGCGCGAGGTCATCCACATGAGTACTTAAGGAAATCCGATAAATTTTGGGTATATGATAAATCGCACAAATCTAAGGGCTGTCAATTCGACTAAAAACCTAGGAATTACAATTACGAGCAACTTAAATTGGACAGACCACATAGATAATACTGTGGGGAAGGCGAAGCAAAGACTGCACTCTGTTGGCAGAACACTAAGAAGATGCGACAAACCCACCAAAGAGACAGCCTACATTACACTTGTCCGTCCTCTGCTGGAATATTGCTGCGCGGTGTGGGATCCTTACCAGGTAGGATTGACAGAGGACATTGAAAAAGTGCAAAGAAGGGCAGCTCGTTTCGTGTTATCGCGCAATAGCGGTGAGAGTGTCACTGATATGATACGCGAGTTGGGGTGGCAGTCACTGAAACAGGCGGTTTTCTTTGCGTCGAGATTTATCTAGGAAATTTCAATGGCCAACTTTCTCTTCAGAATGCGAAAATATTTTGTTGACACCCACCTACGTAGGGAGAAATGATCAACATAATAAAATAAGAGAAATCATAGCTCGAGCTGAAAGATTTAGGTATTCCTTTTTCCCACGCGCTATTCGAGAGTGGAATGGTAGAGAAGTGGTATGAAAATTGTTCGATGAACCCTCTTCCAGGCGCTTAAATGTGAATTGCAGAGTAACCATGTAGATGTAGATGTAGCTGTAGATGTAGATGTCATTGAAGGGTCATACAGAACTGTTCGTTGCGCCTGGCTTATAGGTAATACGTCATACGTTAATGTATTGCTGGTAATCAGCAAGAGGCACGTGGTACACGTCGTCTGATAGAAGGGTCTCCCGGGAGCCACCAGGAATACATACCGCCTAATGAGAGGTTCTCGTGTGGCCTATGGTGGTACACGCCTTTCAATGGAAGGGTCCAGTGTGAGCGACCAGTGGTGTACATTGCCCGATGGGACGGTCTAGTATGAGCCACCGGTTGTACATGCCACCGACTGGAAGGGTCCAGCGTGAGCCACCGATGGTACACGCCGATGTGAATGTGTGAAACAGCAGCTTCGAGATAGCTAATGGCTCCGCATTCTACATGGTTGCCCCTTTCTACTGAGGAGACTCACTAAAACTGCGCATCTCGCGTGGTACTGCACTTGCAAACTATCTCACAACTTTCCGTACAGACAAACCCACTTTTACTCATCACTGACGACCACTCACCTCCAACTTAATGTACAGCACTCTCAAAACCCAACCTACACTGGATGGGGTCCAAGAACTCCCGATTCTTTCATTTTGCAAAGTGGTCGCAGCACAATGGAATTTTCGACATGCAGGTTTTTTGGCTCTGAGCACTATGGCTCTGAGCACTATGGGACTTAACTGCTGAGGTCATCAGTCCCCTAGAACGTAGAACTACTTAAACCTAACTAACCTAAGGACATCACACACATCCATGCCCGAGGCAGGATTCGAACCTGCGACCGTAGCGGTTGCGCTTCCAGACTAGCGCCTAGAACCGCTCGGCCACACCGGCCGGCTGCAGGTTTTTTAGCCAGTTGGTTAGACGAGTAGCATGCAGGCAGTTTCATTGGCTATTTCCCGATGACGACAATAACAACTGTAGAATGCTGCTTTCCTTCAGAGCTTTGGGAAATTTTATTTCAAACGAATGCTGGAGAAAGAACTGCTCCACTTACTCTAAAGCCAGCGTAGTGGGAGCCGACCACAACACTTTCAGCGTGATTACAAAAGTAACGGTCTTCCATTTTCAGGCTGAATAAAGCCAGCTGCCCCAGCTAATGGGAACGAGCTCTTTCGTCCACGATCAAGAACGTGACGAGAGATATGTTACAAATGGAGTCAATTTCGGCTGGATTCGAACCCACATTTGGTCAAACATTTTTAGGTTTCCCACCGTTTCTTTTTCTGCTTCATTTCAAGGCTCAGGCAATAAGCTTGATATGACTTGTCATTTTCAAGACCAATTTTCTCCGTCATTTTGTGTCTTATTTCGATGATGTGGCTCTCACTCATGTTAAAAATATTTTTACGAGTCGGACTATGCACCCGTAAAGGTGGTATAAATAAATAAAATTTTATCTTTGTAAAACATGAAATATTCCGTGAAAGTGAAAATCGTGAGTACCTGAGAACAGGTAACCTTACGTTACTGGAAATATTATTAAATCAAAGAAATGACGGTTATCAGTAATGCAGGTACAGTTTACATGTAATACTTACAAATCTACAGTCCATAGAGAAGTAACTGTGGAGCCTGCAACTATTACCTATCTACACTCCTGGAAATTGAAATAAGAACACCGTGAATTCATTGTCCCAGGAAGGGGAAACTTTATTGACACATTCCTGGGGTCACATACATCACATGATCACACTGACAGAACCACAGGCACATAGACACAGGCAACAGAGCATGCACAATGTCGGCACTAGTACAGTGTATATCCACCGTTCGCAGCAATGCAGGCTGCTATTCTCCCATGGAGACGATCGTAGAGATGCTGGATGTAGTCCTGTGGAACGGCTTGCCATGCCATTTCCACCTGGCGCCTCAGTTGGACCAGCGTTCGTGCTGGACGTGCAGACCGCGTGAGACGACGCTTCATCCAGTCCCAAACATGCTCAATGGGGGACAGATCCGGAGATCTTGCTGGCCAGGGTAGTTGACTTACACCTTCTAGAGCACGTTGGGTGGCACGGGATACATGCGGACGTGCATTGTCCTGTTGGAACAGCAAGTTCCCTTGCCGGTCTAGGAATGGTAGAACGATGGGTTCGATGACGGTTTGGATGTACCGTGCACTACTCAGTGTCCCCTCGACGATCACCAGTGGTGTACGGCCAGTGTAGGAGATCGCTCCCCACACCATGATGCCGGGTGTTGGCCCTGTGTGCCTCGGTCGTATGCAGTCCTGATTGTGGCGCTCACCTGCACGGCGCCAAACACGCATACGACCATCATTGGCACCAAGGCAGAAGCGACTCTCATCGCTGAAGACGACACGTCTCCATTCGTCCCTCCATTCACGCCTGTCGCGACACCACTGGAGGCGGGCTGCACGATGTTGGGGCGTGAGCGGAAGACGGCCTAACGGTGTGCGGGACCGTAGCCCAGCTTCATGGAGACGGTTGCGAATGGTCCTCGCCGATACCCCAGGAGCAACAGTGTCCCTAATTTGCTGGGAAGTGGCGGTGCGGTCCCCTACGGCACTGCGTAGGATCCTACGGTCTTGGCGTGCATCCGTGCGTCGCTGCGGTCCGGTCCCAGGTCGACGGGCACGTGCACCTTCCGCCGACCACTGGCGACAACATCGATGTACTGTGGAGACCTCACGCCCCACGTGTTGAGCAATTCGGCGGTACGTCCACCCGGCCTCCCGCATGGCCACTATACGCCCTCGCTCAAAGTCCGTCAACTGCACATACGGTTCACGGTCACGCTGTCGCGGCATGCTACCAGTGTTAAAGACTGCGATGGAGCTCCGTATGCCACGGCAAACTGGCTGACACTGACGGCGGCGGTGCACAAATGCTGCGCAGCTAGCGCCATTCGACGGCCAACACCACGGGTCCTGGTGTGTCCGCTGTGCCGTGCGTGTGATCATTGCTCGTACAGCCCTCTCGCAGTGTCCGGAGCAAGTATGGTGGGTCTGACACACCGGTGTCAATGTGTTCTTTTTTCCATTTCCAGGAGTGTATATTTATCTCTCGCAGCTGTTCTTACCACACGGTAAGTGACGCCACAACCTTCCTTGGAAAGCATTAACTTAAACGGAAGTAGACAATAATTACTAGCGATAGAGATTATGCTACCTACCAGTGAGCAGTTTGAAAATCAATAGTTGTATTCAGTCAGTGGTTTACAACGGGGTCCTAACGCCCCCTGAGCGTATACTCGTTTTAGCCATATAACTTGTACAAGATACAACTATAAATAATTCAGAGATGTGTGATGCACGTCTGACTGCAAAGCCAGATACCAGAATGAGAAGATCGAAAACGGCACAGAAGTTTTCATCTTCTAAAATAACAAGAGACTAATGAAAATGCGACAGCAAGTGTAGCTCATTGATTAAATTTTCATTGAGTTTATTCACAGATAACATAGTTTTAGCAGTGCTGTCGCAGCTAAAATAGAGTTGATACACTTCTGGTATTATACTGAGGGCTCGTATTAGTTTACAATGATTACAATTCTATCTTGTTCTATACATTTAAGATGTTTCCATGAGTTTCCCTATATTCTTAAACTATCTCTCTTCTATTAAATATTCCTATCTTTTCCTACCTTTTCAGCAGATTTCTACAGCTTTTGCCTTTCTTTTATCAGTCTAAGACTAACTGCCACGCCGGCCGCTGGTGGCCGAGCGGTTCTGGCGCTACAGTCTGGAACCGCGCGACCGCCACGGTCGCAGGTTCGAATCCTGCCTCGGGCATGGATGTGTGTGTTGTCCTTAGGTTAGTTAGGTTTAAGTAGTTCTAAGTTCTAGGGGACTTATGACCTCAGCAGTTGAGTCCCATAGTGCTCAGAGCCATTTGAACCATTTTGAACTAACTGCCACAGAGGAAGACAGGCACAACCATTCTTTTACAAAAACTTTAACATTGAGTAGTAACGGATAGCTTATGCCGCCCGTTAAGTTAATAGCAAGCTTAATGAAAAATATAAAAGAATAAAACCGCCTATAAAACTAATAACATACTTATAAAAACAATTCTAGTAGATTCCACCAAAAAATTTAAGTAAAACCCAGATTTTTAATTACTGAGCATAAGGCCTGATTAAGAGAACATTAAGAAATCTTAATGATGAGAGAAAATGTTGTACAATCACATTCTTCTACTACCCTGCCATAACCTTAGCAGCTGGAGGAGTGGGAAGTGTCTGGCCCAGGCTGTGTGCACAGAAACGGCTGTCTTACAATACGTTGGTCGTTGACGCCATTACCACTCCAAGAAGCATCTCAATTAATGATTATGTTTTTGCCAGTTCTGATCTGGATTGTATTTTCAAGGCACGTACGCACCAGGCTAAATATGTATTTAATGCTGCTGATTGTAACGCTAGAGAGGGAATATTATTGTGCGGTAGCCTGTATTAGATTTCCATGCCTCAATCTGTAAAAAGGGAACCCTTAAAGGATCACTTTGTTGTTTGTCTGTCCGACTGTTAAGAACCCATTTTCTCAGGAATGGCTAAACATATCAAGTCGAAATTTACGTAACATGCTGATATTTATAAGCCTTTGGTGACGTACAGATGTTAAGCTTCTGAGTTAATGCAATCAAAAGATACGACCATTTATATCAAATAATTTGATACTCGCGAACCAATTAAAACCGATAGAGTATTCCCGTTTGATGTAGAATCATTAAATTTGGAAGGAGAAAGTTTCAGAGTACAAAAAGGGAAAAATCTGAAAATTGTTCTACATCTACACCCAGATCTACATTGCAAATCACATTTAAGTGCCTGGCAGAGGGTTCATCGAACCACCTTCACAATTCTCTAATGCCGGCCGCGGTGGTCTCGTGGTTCTAGGCGCGCAGTCAGGAACCGTGCGACTGCTACGGTCGCAGGTTCGAATCCTGCCTCGGGCATGGATGTGTGTGATGTCCTTAGGTTAGTTAGGTTTAAGTAGTTCTAAGTTCTAGGGGACTAATGACCACAGCAGTTGAGTCCCATAGTGCTCAGAGCCATTTGAACCATTTTGAACAATTCTCTATTATTCCACTCTCGTGTGGCACACGGAAAGAATGAACACCTATATCTTTCCGTATGAGCTCTGATTTCCCTTATTTTATATTGGTGATCGTTCCTCCCTATGTAGGTCGGTGTCAACAAAATATTTTCGCATTCGGAGGAGAAAGTTAGTGATTGGAATTTCGTGAGAAGATTCCGTCGCAA
Organism: Schistocerca nitens; assembly: GCF_023898315.1. Classification (NCBI taxonomy): domain Eukaryota; kingdom Metazoa; phylum Arthropoda; class Insecta; order Orthoptera; family Acrididae; genus Schistocerca; species Schistocerca nitens. The sequence goes on from NC_064622.1 coordinate 407,664,477, forward strand.
CGAAAAACGCCTTGCTTTTAATGATGTCCATCCCAAATCCTATATCATTTCTGTGACACTCTCTCCCATATTTCCCGATAACACAAAACGTGCTGCCCTTCTTTGAACTTTTTCGATGTACTCCGTGAGTCGTATCTGGTATGGATCCCACACCGCGCAGCAGTATTCTAAAAGAGGACGGACTAGCGTAGTGTAGGCAGTCTCCTTAGTACGTCTGTTACATTTTCTAAGTGTCCTGCCAATAAAGCGCAGCCTTTGGTTAGCCTTCCCCACAACATTTTCTTTTTGTACATTCCAATTTAAGTTGTTCATAATTGTAATACCTAGGTATTTAGTTGAATTTACGGCTTTTAGATTAGACTGATTTATCGTGTAACTGAAGTTTAAAGAGTTCCTTTTAGTACTCGTGTGGATGACCTCACACTTTTCGTCATTTAGGGTCAACTGCCACTTTTGGCGCCATTCAGATATTTTTTCTAAATCGTTTTGCAGTTTGTTTTGATCTTCTGATGACTTTATTAGTCGATAAACGACAGCGCCATCTGCAAACAACCGAAGACGGCTTGTCAGTTTGTCTCCCAAATCGTATATATAGATAAGGAACAGCAAAGGGCCTATAACACTACCTTGCGGAACGTCAGAGACCACTTCTGTTTTACTCGATGACTACTACGAACTGTGACCTCTCTGACAGGAAATCGCAAATCCAGTCACATAACTGAGACGATATTCCATAAGCACGCAATTTTACTACGAGCCACTTGTGTGGTACAGTGTCAAAAGCCTTCCGGAAATCCAGGAATACGGAATAGATCTGAAATCCCTTGTCAATAGCACTCAGCACTTCATGTGAATAGAGAGCTAGGTGTGTTTCACAGGAACGATGTTTCCTAAACTCATGTTGACTGTGTGTCAATAGACCGTTTCCTTCGAGGTAATTCATAATGTTCGAACACAATATATGTTCGAAAATCCTGTTGCATATCGACGTTAACGGTATGAGCCTGTAATTTAGTGGGTTACTGCTACTACCTTTCTTGAATATTGGTGTGAGCTGTGCAACTTTCCAATCTTTGTATACGGATCTATCTTCGAGCGAACGGTTGTATATGATTTTAAGTATATAGCTAATGCATCAGCATACTCCAAAAGGAACCTAATTGGTATACAGTCTGGATCAGAAGACTTCCTTTTATTAAGTGATTTGAGTTGCTTCAGTACTCCGAGGATATTTACTTCTACGTTACTGATGTAGGGAGGTGTTCTCGATTCAAATGGCTCTGAGCACTATGGGACTTAACTTCTGAGGTCATCAGTCCCCTCGAACTTAGAACTACTTAAACCTAACTAACCTAAGGACATCACACACATCCATGCCCGAGGCAGGATTCGAACCAGCGACCGTAGCGGTCGCGCGGCTCCAGACTGTAGCGCCTAGAACGCTCGGCCACTCTGGCCGTGTTCTCGATTCGAATTCTGGAATATTTACTTCCTCTTCTTTTGTGAAGGCCTTTGGGAAGGCTGTGTTTAGTAAATCTGTTTTGGCAGCACTGCCTTCGATAGTGTCTCCATTGTTATCGCGCAGAGAAGGCATTGATTGTTTCTTAATTTGTAATTATATCACACGAAAAAGATATTTCTTCTGTCATTTGTTATCCGACTTTAAAGTCTTGCAGTCCCTGGGATCGATATCTTGCCAGTATCAACGTCGATAACAGGCAGAAATCGTCAAGATCCTCGATTTCCGGAATAAATGAACTGTATATATAAATAATTGAGTTTGTACGAAACCCTCAGTGAATGAGCCGTACTCGCACCTGACCATATTTTATTTCTGGAAGAATATATTATCACGCATTACTGAAGTTCTCGTTGTTATAGTTTGTAGTTGGCTTTTCTTAGTAGTTAATGTCATTACTCGCGATTGCTCAAGTGGCATTACTTACTGTGAGGCCTCTTTAATTCAGCTGAGATTAATTCCTTGACTTTGGCAGTGCATAATTATTCCTTGGTTTTTATATAAGCTCCTTGGATGTTGAACTTTGAGCTGTCGTGTATAGGCTGGGGTAGCTTTTCGGTTCCCTGACTGTAGAAATCACATGGTTTTGAGGCGAAGGACTCGTCGAGTTATATTCGGAGTGCATTTTCATCCGGAAAGTTGTTCGAGCGGAAAAGATGGAAATTTGAGTGCACAAGATCAGGCGAAAAAGGTAGGTGTGGAATGACCTTTCAACCCAACTCTTGTATAGCGTTTTTTGTCAGTCTATCAGAATGGGAGAGGGCTTTATCGTGCAGTAGCGTCACTTCATGCACTCTTCCTGGTCGTTGTTCTTGGACTGCGTTTGCAAGATGTCAGTTGATGATAAACAGTGATGGTTACACATCGGGGAAGTAATTCGTAGTACACCACACCGTCACTGTTCCACCAGACGAATAACATTTTTGTGAATGCGCGTAGGTCTTAGTAAGGTGAGATACTACTTGGTTTGGGGTCAATCTTTCCTTTTCTTTTCGTTCTGTTAACATAAAGACACCATTTTTTGTCACCAATAACGGTAGAGGATACGAGTGATCTGTGTTGTCACAAATTATGACAGGCATGCAGTGATGCACATTGATTTTTGTGATTTTAACTTAGAGAAATGACACCCAGACACCCGATTTATAAACCTTCTGCATTGCATGCAAATGTCGCACTATGGTTGAATGGGTACACTGACGTGGATCATTGTGGATTAATGCGTTTAAGCGATCCTCATTAAACTTCGAAGGTCTTCCTGAACGTAGAGGGTCAGTAATGTGAAAACGATCCTATTTAAAAACAGAAAACTATTTCCTTGCCGTGCTCTGTCCAATGGCATTATCCCCAAAAACGGCGCAAATGTTTCTGGCTGCCTTCGCTTCTGTCACCCCTCTACTGAACTAAAAGAGAAGAATATGTCGGAAATGCTCCAATTGCTCGATTTGGCATCCCATTTTCTAGCGTCCGCAGCTCAACTCACTGTCTCGAAATGACAAAATGGCAATATGTAAACTCAAGTAGCAACAGCGAACTACAAGTAGAAAAATGGCAATCAATAAGTACATCCATAGTAACTGAACCATACGAAACGAAAACACTAAGAACTTATGCAGCAATCTAACATAACTGAAATATTCCCGACAGGAGGGACGCCACAGTGGCTTCCTTCGCCTTGCACTGTAATGTATTGTTTATAGTTCCACACATCGACTGCAAATACTGAGTTTATTTTATTTATCATTATCGTTATTTGCGTTCACATGGCACTCTAAAAAACTAAAACTGGTGCCTTGACCCAGTACCTTAGCTTCAACAACTATTTTTTATCGGACTCGCTCTTTTCCATACTAACCCATACTATAGTTTATGTGGTGGATATTTTCAGATTGTATCACTTTATTTCTAGTTTTGTTTTACGACTGCATTATCTGCATGTAGCGCAGTGTTCAGATGATAACTACTTTTTTAGTTAAATACCTTCATATACTTCATTCTTACATTTTCTTATGAGATCCTCAATCTAGATGTTAAGAGTGTTGGTGACAAGCATTATCCTTACTTGACGCCTTGAATTACTATTATCTCTTTTGTTTTAAAGCTGCCTGTATTTATCATTATTTGATGCTATGTGCGGGAAATACTCCTTCTTCTGTTATTGCCCATAGTCTGTTGCTAATAAAAAAAGTAATTAGCATTCTCAAAGCATCATGTGTGTTTGGATTGACATCGTATTATTTTTCTAGAATTAAAATATCATCGTTCGTGACGTATCCTTCTGGGATGGTTGCTTTGAAGAAGACGTGCTCATGTCCCTGAATATCCTTGTAAAATAAGACAATGTACTCAACATCGAATGCCGTCTTCGTCGATGTGGCGTCAAAATCCAAACTTTCTCCAAATTTTCCTCGTCTCTACTCTCTTTGCGAGGCAATAGTTAATAGTTTGTTGTTTCCTTTTTAAATTGTGGTTTGTGCGAAATTCCGATACCACCGCCTATTAAACAGGCCTGAAAACTATTTGTGCGAGCAGCCATAAAATGATGGTGAACGTGCTGTTCGTAATCTTTAGTCCACAGGTCCACAACTTGGCTCGCCGAAACTGAAATAAAATGTTCTGACTCTCTAAGAAGTATGCAGAGAGGTCAGGAGCTGCAAAGATGAATAAGCCAAGTGTTGTTTAACGTACACGTATATTCTAATCAATGTTGTCAGGCACAAGTATTAATTTTTGCAAATACACTGATGTCAAAAACGGAAGCAACAAACCACTATTTCGTTTTCCAGTGTTCACTTCACGATATAATCATACAAACTCTCACCAGATGTCCGTACGATAGTGTTATGCACGGAAGATGGCATTCCGGTCAATGGACAATCATGTCAAGGATGACGTCATGGTATCTGTAAAATCTGTTGGACCAGCCATTATTTTTTGGTGGGGTATACAAGAGCCATCCAGCTTTACACTGCTCTAGAGGCCACAGAGATCCACCACCTTCGAATAAGCCGCATGACAGTTTCCACTCGCTTGCTCTGTCACGCTATGGGAAGTCGACAACTATTTGGCGTGGCTGGTAGCTGGTGGCTTTCCCGAAATAGAAATTCATTTCAGGAATACAGAACCGAACGACGAGTGACCACAGTAATCTCTTAGTAGTGTTTCTGATCCCTCAGTACAATTTAAATTGCATATGTATTTTCCTTTGTGATGGCAAAAATATAGTGAGCAGTATTGAGAAACGCAAAATAAACGTGAAGGATAGAACACAAGGCACCAAGATTTATGTTTATTGACCAGTGTTATGTCAGCTGGTCAGAGTCAATATGTAAAATTATTTTTCTACCAAAACTCGGTGTTTTGATTTGGTATTTCAAATAACCGTTTGTGTTAGTGTCAGTCCCCAATATGTTATCGTATGAGTCTCATTAATTGTTTTAAAATACGCCGATTTCTCATCAGTTATCTGCGACAGTGCAGGATCAGTATTGATTATCATCATTTTTAGTAGTTAGTATTAACGTACATGTATTATAAACAGGTATTGGGCTTACTTGCCACTCTCATTTCGGAAATTAGGGAATTCGTTTGCCTCTCCTAAAACACTTTACAAGAAACTAATACCATAGTCACCTGCGACTCAAGAGTTTATTTTTCTTTGGGTACCATTACAACTGTTGTTTCCACATAAAGCCATGACGCCTCGTAGGTCATTATATTAATAATGCATCTTCAAAAAGATAGTCATCAGTCGCATCTCAGCTAGCTTATATTTGCCTGGCATTTAAATTATAATTTGCAATAGCTGGATCTTGGTTACTCGTTACTATCTTAATTACTTACTGCGTTGGCCACACAAACCGAAGTCGGTCTTTGGCCTCACCAATCAGCCTCCTCCAGCGTCCTCGGTCCATGTATTCTTCTTCAGACAGGCCCAGCGTACTCATATTCTCTCTGATCTGATCAATCCATCGGAGTCGTGGTCTTCCCCGCGGTCATTCGCCTCTAATATCTTCCTCCACTACCAGATGATCTGACCTTATCGACGCATTACTTGTCCATACCACTTCAGTCATCTTTATTTGTTCACTGCCGCGATGGCCATCGACTTCTATATGTCCTGCAATTCACAGTTCTTTCTTTTCCTCCATTCATCTTCATCCTTCACTTGCCCAAAAATCTGAGGATGGCATTCTCAAATGCCAGGAAATTTCTTTACATCTTTTGGGTGATAGTCCAGGTCTCTGATCCATGTAAGACTACAAGTTGTATTATTGTCTTGTATATCTTGGTCTTTGAGGATCTCCAGAGAACCCGGGACTTTAACAGCTTTTCCAGAGCAAACCTTGACCTGTTTCCTCCCTGTATTCGTGCCGTGATTTCCTGGTCTATCTCGTTTCTTTCATTGAGTGGAAGGAAACATGGAAAACGTTGTGGGGAAGGCTAACCAAAGACTGCGTTTTATTGGCAGAACACTTAGAAAATGTAACTGGCCTACTAAGGAGACTGCCTATACTACGCTTGCCCGTCCTCTTTAAGAATACTGCTGCGCGGTGTGGGATCCTTACCAGATAGGACTGACGGAGTACATCGAAAACGTTCAAGGAAAGGCAGCACGTTTTGTATTATCGCGAAATATTGGAGAGAGTGTCACAGAAATGATACAGGATTTGGGCTGGAAATCGTTAAAAGAAAGGCGTTTTCCGTTGCGACGGAATCTTCTCACGAAATTCCAATCACCAACCTTCTCCTCTGAATGCGAAAATATTTTGTTGACACCGATCTACATAGGGAGGAACGATCACCACGATAAAATAAGGGAAATCAGAGCTCGTACGGAAAAATATAGATGTTCATTCTTTCCGCGCGCTATACGAGAGTGGAATAATAGAGAATTTTGAAGGTGGTTCGATGAACCCTCTGCCAGGCACTTAAATGTGATTTGTAGAGATTCCATGTAGATGTAGATGTAGGTGTAGATGTAGCCCCAAGATAGTTAACGTCTTTTACCCTTTCAAAGATTTTGTTACTCTACATCACAATTAAATTATTATGTTAAATGGTTATATGCAAAAATGAGTTTCTATTTAATTTCAAAATATGAACGTGCTGTAACAGAATATGGACATGTGCAGAACTGAATTATTAGATGCTTATCATACATACATATGTTTTTCTTGTATGTTAAAAATATGAATAGTCTGCAGCAGGATATGAACATACGCACAATTCAATTATTATATCAAATGCTTATATAAGAGCTATTACAACAGACCATACATCTTATACATTGTAGACTGAACTTATTGTTGTAGTCATGATGACGTCTTTTAATAGACGAAATATTCAGTCGGGGTAAAGTCCAACCTAAAAGCCTGCTTTTAAAATATAGATTTTTTTCTACAATTTCCAAGACATCCTGGTACCAAAACACCTTCAAAAAACACAATAATGTTATATATTCGTCCTCCTCTATAATTTATTATTCTACCAATACAGAATCCGCAATAACATCATATATCCTCTCATTCCGTGTTCATTTCGTTTCCTCCACCCCTTCTCTGTGCTTCAGTCTTTTCTGTCAGGCAGTGTATCTGTACAGAGGATCATTTAGCTTTTGAAGGTCATGACGAGTAAGTTACTGGAACGTCATTTCCCAGACGTGTCATTTGGGCTAAAAGTTACGGAAACGTGCAAGACACAGTCCCAGTTGTACCTATCGTTGTTCAAGAAACACACATTCCTCTCCACAAGGAAATGGGCTTCATCCTACTGAAATACATTATCAGGAATATCGTGAAGTGGGACAGAACCCCGCGCTCTAAGACCATCGTAACACAGTGGCTTCTGTTTAGACTGCCCGGGGGCCGAGATGTTACGTTATACTAACGGTGATAGGAGGATTTGCTGTCGCAATTATATATACCAACGGTGCCACAAACCATCACACTTGACGTTTGCTCACGTCACTCCTCGACATTACAGGTTTATGGACTGCAGCCGCCAAACGACTAGCGCCTAATAGACATGTGGTCGTAACTATAAGGCGAGAATTCTCCCAAACAATTGTGTTTACGAGCACACATGTAGTTCTATAGGCCGTTATCGATGTAGACATAACCTTCTGCTGGCTTGACTCGTTCTTATGTCTGAGATGCTGGTCGTGCACTGCCGCTTTAAGGCCTTAAATATTCGATAAAAGACAATTATAGTAATAAGTAAAATAACTGGAAAATATATGAAATAACTGGATAAAATCTGATGGTATAGACAAGTAGGCTAAACCAGACAGTTTAAAATTCAAGCCGGCCGCGGTGGTCTAACGGTTCTAGGCGCTCAGTCCGGAACCGCGCGACTGCTACGGTCGCAGGTTCGAATCCTGCCTCGGGCATGGATGTGTGTGATGTCCTTAGGTTAGTTAGGTTTAAGTAGTTCTAAGTTCTAGGGGACTGATGACCACAGATGTTAAGTCCCATAGTGCTCAGAGCCATTTGAACCATTTAAAATTCAAACCAAAGAACGTTTATACAATAATGTTTGTACATATGAGAATAGTGACTTCACATGGTTAGCTGATTCACGTGAAAAGAGAACAATTAAATTATATCTAATTATATAATACGAACAGAGTATTGAATACAGAAACGAAAGCTTTCAAATGTCATTTAAGTGCACAGAAACTAACGAAAAATAAACAGAAAAATTCGAAGTCTGAACTTGCAGTTTCCACAATAGTGGTGAGAACTTACGTTCGTAATCTTGAATGCATACAAATGATGAAAATGGAAGCGTTGGGGATGAAAAAGTGGCGCAGCCCACAACACGCAAATATCCGTTGTTTAGTCATACAATATTTGAGATTGAGAACACTTAGGGAATTGTAACAAACTTTATGCATAACTTCTAACCTTTACTAAACTTTTTCAGCTTGACGACCCCAACAAAATTATGAAGTATGTCGCTTACCAGATTTTCATTGCTCATACTCTAAAACTACCGCTCAAGCATGATGTTTTAATTTATACCTTCTTTATTACTAACTGTATTCGTGACACATTTAGCAGACAGTATTCACTTACACCACCGAATGTACTAGAACTATTTCATAATTCTACGACACGTTCAGGAACTATGACATGATGAACACTTAAATGCGTGGTAAACAGCCGCATCATTCATGACGTTTTAATTTATTGCATGTGTACTACTAACTTTTTTCACAACACGTTTGGCAGATAGTAGCCACATACAATACTTGATGTGCCTACAAAATAACCTCATTGTACAGTGCATAGTTCAGGAGATTCATCATAAACAGTGAGCTACGTGAAAATGAAATTGCAGGGTAAAATTCGCCAGCCATATAGATGAAATATGTGTGCACATGCATGTGAAACATGTTAAATATATTGTCTTCTATTACGGTGAGACGGGTAATGTGGAGAGAGAAAGGCGAGGAGGCAATGGACAAACAGTGATGGGGAAGCGTAACATAGGCACAGATTGGAAGAAGGAGGATGATATGGACAGACATAGGGGAAAGGAAAATGGGCAGAGAAAGGAGAGTGGAGGAGATGGTCAGAGACAGGTGAGGAAGAGGTAGGCAGAGTGAGAGGGGGGAAGCGGAAGAAGAGGAGATGGACAGGGAGTGTGGAAGGGAAGAAGTGGACAGAGAGGGAATGGACAAGGAGAGGGGGAAGAGGGAGTTGCACTCTTAAAAGATTGCAATAAATACATACCAGGATAATACTAAGCTAGTAATCGTTAAAAACCACTCAAGAAATTCATTATACACGTATATAGAAATCAGCTGCAGCAAATAACCACAGTTTACAGCTGCCCCGAACCCCACGCCACGATTCTGCCTGTAGATTCAGGCTAATCTCGGGAACTGCTGAAGATATTTTGAAACGGTTATCACGAATACGAGGGTGTGCTGAAAAATAATATCTCCGACTTTTTAAAATTCTGTTCTCAGTATCGGCTCAGGTATTACGTGTCATGCATATTACTCGTCCGGATATTCCACTTCGCCGGTGTAAGTTGCAACGGTCTGCCGCTAGAATGTTCCGAATTGTAGCGTGTAAGTGAGAAGCAGCGTGCTGCAATCGAGTATCTAACTCTCCACATATGGAGCACCCTGTCCTTCATCATGATAATGGCACAGCACGCACTAGCGCTGCGGCATCTGCAGCAATCCGACGCCCTGGGGATTATCCTCCACAGAGTCCCGACTTGTTTCCTGTCCGATTTTCATCTCTTTCCAAAACTTGAAGAACATCTTCGAGGACTTCACTGTAATAGTGATGAAGCTTTGCAAGGAGGAGTGAGGTTGTGTCTCCGTCAATAGAGTCATACATTCTGCAGTGACGCTATCAGCAAATAGGTCTCTTGTTAGGAGAAATGTATTCGTCACCAGGGTGACTATGTTGAGAAATAAATATGTAGACATGAAGAATAAAGATGTCGAATGTTAATAAAATTTGTTTCAGTTAAAAAGATTTATTAGATTTCATATAAAAAAGTCCCAGGTATTAGTTTTCAACACGTCCTCGTAGATAGGTTGATTACATAAAAGGTTTGTATATATCATTTATAAATACTGTACTCTTGAATTACACATCAGAATACTGTATCGACTTTGTAGTAAAATGCATCGGTTGCGCTGACAGTTGCTGCTAGCAAAGTGGGTATCTCGAGCACTGGAACAGCACACGAAATTGTATCTAGTTGTGTTGTATCTAGGTGTGTTTAGTCCCCCAAGGTAATCGCGATTTTGCTGTTATCCTCTCTTTCCGCAGGTAGCAGCAGCGGTGCGTATCGATATCCGCGCCTTGGCCTATTTTTGGCCTGGCGCTTATAATTTCCGTCTGGGCTGTGTGCGGGCATCTCCGGCGGTACTCCGCAAAGTTCCCGCCCTTCGATTGTGCCATTCCAGCACTAATCGAAGTGCTAGGTTTTTCAGGTGCCAGCCAGCCAGCCAGCCAGCCAGCCAGCCGGGCAGAGCAGAGCCGCAGCGGTCCAGCAGCAGCAGCAGCAGCAGCAGCAGCGGTCCCGGTCCCGGTCCCGATCCCGGTCCCGGTCCCGGTCCAGCCGACAGCAGCCAGCGAGTCCTCCTGCAGCAGCAGCACCAGCGGTCCAGCCAGCCAGCCAGCTAGCAGCAGCAGCAGCCCCGGCCCCGTCCGCGGCAGCAGCAGCAGCAGCTGCGGCGTTCCTGCCACCCGCCGTCGCCGTCGCCGTCGCCGTCGCCGTCGCCGTCGCCGTCGCCGTCGCCGTCGCCGTCGGACCCTGGTCTTTGTCCGTCGTCGTCTTCCTCCGTCTTTGTCTTCGTCTATTCCCTTTCTTTTTCGTCCAGTGCGTTTTTGTTTCTCCCTGTCGTCATGTCCGCCCCCACCACCACCGCCACCACTAGCACCACAGCCATTGTTTATACTTCCCCTTCCGCCGCCACCACCACTATAACGTGGTGTGCCCAGTCACACCCCCCTCCTTCCATCCGACCTCTTCTCACTCTCCCTTCGCCCTCGCTTTTTGTCGCCCCCTCTCCAGCTTCTTCCTCCCGCTCCTCTCGATCTGATCCTTTCCCCCCACTCCCCCAGCCTGTCACTGCAGCTCCAGCTAGGGTGGTGGCCCGTAGGGCCACTGTCCATGCCCAGCTCTCCCCATCGCCTTCGCCATCACCGCCGCCACCGTCACAGTCGCCGTCGCCGTCGCCGCCGCCTTCACCATCACCATCTCCGGCGCCGACTGCTGCGTCCACGCCTGTCCCTTCCCACCACCTCCCTATAGCTCCCGTCCCTCAAATCACCACCCGCCCTTCTGCCGCCATTAAACGCCCTGGTGGCACCACCACCTCCTCCGCTCCCAAAAAGCCCCTGCCTCGTCCCCCCCCCCAGGGTGCCATGGACGTCTCCCCACCTGGCCCTGCTCCCTCCGCCTCCTCCTCCTCCTCCTACCCCCCTCTTTATACAAATACCTCCTCTCCCGTCCTGATCCTTCCCTTCTCGAGGCTCGGAATCTCTCCCTCCTCCTCCGCCAACAATTCCCTGGTGCCTCCATCTCTCTCCTCACTCCCAGACGGGATTCTGTTCTCATCTCCTCCCCCAGCCCAACCCTCCATACTGACATCCTCTCCCGCCTCCCCATCACCCGTTTTGGCCCCAATGCCTCCCTCACCCCTGCTCCTTCTCCATCTCCTACCCGCCAACCCCAACCCCCGCGTCACCCGCCGACCCTCATCGCCGTGATCACTTGGCTCAGTCCGTCAATCACGGAGGAGGAGGTGTTAGCCGAGCTCAAGGCGCATCCCACGCTGGAGGTGCGGGCGGTCCGCCGCATTTTCAACTCGGTCGGCCCCACTCGCCTTATGCGGGTTTTCTCTGAGGGCGCCCCCTCCATTGACCATCTCCTGAAAGAGGGTGCCCTCCTCTTCAACCAGCGCTACAAGGTCGACCCCTCCCGTTCCCCTCCTCAATCCCTGCGCTGCCAGAGGTGTCTGCGCTATAACGCGCACCCAACAGCTGAGTGCCGCGAGGCCCCCACCTGCCCGCATTGTAGGCAAGCGCACTTCCTCCGGCAGTGCCCTAAACTTCAATCCCCTCCCTCCTGCAATACCTGCAATCTCCCTCATCCTACTTACTCCCAGAAATGTAAGACCCAACCCCCTCCTACCACTCCTGAACTCACCGTTCCTGTCCGCCCTCTGGACACCCCCACCCCTCCCAGAAATTTCCTTCACCCACCCCGTACCGCTGAGGACATCATCAGATTCCTCACCATCGTCCTTCAGAATCTTCATCCTTTTCAGCGCCCCCACACCCTCCAACAGATCTCCCTCACCGCCCGTTCCATTTTCCAACTCAAAATGTACGCCACCTACTCCAACATCCAGGCCCATTTCACCTTCTCCCGTCTTGACACCCTCGTCTAAATCCCTGTCATGGCGCGACAGAAACGTATCCTTTTCAACAATATCCGCTCTCTTCCCGCCAACAAGAACCTCTAACTTGCACACCCTTGCCACCCACCGCGTGGATGCCTTCCTCCTCAATGAAATCTTCCTCCAACCCCACCACTCCATCCACTCCTCGCCCTATCTCCTCCACCGCTCCGATAATCCCCTCCCAATTGCGCGTGGCGGAGTTGCCATTGGTCACCACCGCCAGATCCCCGTTCGGCTCCTTCCCGACCCCACCGAACACCTGATCCTTAGCCTCTTCTTCCCCGGCCTTACCGTCACCTGCGCCACCATCTATGTCCGCCCCAACGGCCCTCTTCCCTTCGACTTCCTCTCCCACATCGACCGTACCTTCTCCTCCTACGTGATCGCCGCCGACCTCAACATCCATAGTCGTTCCGCTGCCCAGTTACGGTGGTGGCATCGGTTCCTCTCCTCCCTTCACGGCGACCTCATCCCCATCCCCCAGCACACCCGTCCCGAATTCAACTCCACTCCTGATGTTATCCTCTCCTCCCCCAACCTCCTTGGCTGCATAACGGTGGATGTCCTGGAGCCTATTGGTAGCGACCATCTCCCTGTCCTCCTCACCATTTCAGACGGTCGTCGCCCCCACCCCGATCCTCGTAATGACCCTCCCCCTAAGTACGTCCATGACTATTCCTGTGCCAACTGGGATGCCTACCGGGATACCCTTTCCACCCAGGTCGATAGCCACCCCTTCACCTACCACCACCCTGACGATGTAACCTATGCCGCCTCCTTTCTCCAGCAGACCTTGTCTGAGGCCGTGGAGGCCCACGTCCCTACTGTCGCCGTCCACCCCCACCATCCTACCTTACCCCCACAGGCCGTCCTCCTCCTCCGTGAATCCCGTCGTCTCTACCGTGCCTTCCTCCGCACGCATGACCCGGACACACTACGACGCCACCAGCAACTCCAGCGACACATTCGTAATTTGCTTGCGGCTAAGAAACGCCGGGACTGGCGACAGACATGCACCCGTTTAAATGCTACCCTACCAATCAACTCATCCCAGTTCTGGTCGGCCTTCCGTCGCCTTACCGGTACTAAACCCTCCCCCTATTATCCACTTCTCATAATGATCACCCTTTCCCTGACACCCTTAGTAAGGCCAATCACTTTGCCTCCTACCTCTCCGATGTATTTTCCATCCCCGATGATCCCCAGTTCGATTACTCCCTCTTCCCGGATATCTGCGATCGAACTGACACCTCTGTCCCTCCCCTCGCTCCTGGTTTCCAGTACTTGGACAACATTGCACACACGGAACTCAATGCCCCTATCACTACGCAGGATGTCATTGCTACACTCCGCACGAAACGCAACACCGCTCCTGGTCACGATCGTGTCACCTACCGTCACCTTCGTGAAGCTCCTGTCTCTTTCCTCTCCACCCTGGCCAGGCTCTGCAATGTAGTCCTGTCCACCGGTTACTACCCCGACCTGTGGAAAACCTCCCGTATCCTCATGTTCCTTAAACCTGGCAAACCGCCGTCCGCAGTCTCCTCCTACCATCCCGTCAGCCTTACCTCGGTCTTCAGCAAGGTCCTGGAATCAATCCTCACCCGACGCATCCACTGGCATCTCCACCAGCACCGCCTCCTTCCCGTTACCCAGTGTGGCTTTCGGCTGTCCTTCTCTTCCAACGACCTTCTCCTTCACCTCACTCATCTCCTTTCTGAACAGCTTAATTCCCGTCGCTCCGCAATCTTCCTCTCCCTGGACCTCGAACGTGCTTATGACCGCGTATGGCGTTCCGGTCTCCTCTTCAAGCTCCAAACCTTCGCCATTCCCATTAACTACGTCCGTCTGATCGGCTCCTTTCTCTCCCGCCGTCCTTCCTATGTCACCATCCATAACACGGATTCCCACACGTTTTTCCCCTCCGCCGGTGTGCCCCAAGGCTCCGTCCTCTCCCCCCTTCTGTACCTTTTGTACACGGCGGACATGCCGCCGCCGTCAGCCCCTGTCCACCTTCTCCAGTTTGCCGATGACACCGCCTTCCTTGCCCTTGCCCCCACCCTGCAGCGCTCCCAACACCTTCTCCAATCCCATCTTGACCGGTTCACCACTTGGTGCAACCAGTGGTTGCTCAAGGTCAATCCCTCCAAAACCCAGGCGATCATTGTAGCCAAAACCACCTCTTCCTTCCGCCTCCTTGATTTCTATTGCACCATCTATGGCCGTCCTATCGCCCTCACTCCCACCCTTAAGTACCGTGGCGTCATCCTCGACCGTCGCCTCTCTTGGACTCCCCACCACCGGACAATCCAAGCCAAGGCTCGCTCCCTCAAACTCCTCTCCGGCCGTACGTGGGGTCTGGGCCCCTCCACCATCTTCCACACCTATAAATCCCTCATCCGCCCTATCCTTTGTTATGCCCATCCGGCTTGGATCGCCTCCCCTACCTTTTATAAATCCCTCCAAATCCTTGTATGTCATGCTCTCCGCCTCGCCTATCGCATCCGTCTCCCCTCCCCCACGCGGATCCTGTACGATCTCATCCCCTTCTCCCACCTCCTCCTTTTCCTTGAAAGGATACGGATCCTGTACACCTCCCGTAAACTCGATCCTCCCCACCCACTAGTCTCCCCGATCCTCCCCACCCACTAGTCTCCCCGATCCTCTCCCACCCCACCCGCTGCCGTGCCTGTATTCTCACGACCCACCCGGTCTCCATCTCTCCACCCTCCTTACCCTCTCCCAAGGTGGCTTCCGTCAGCTCCCCCTCCCTGATGATGTCCTCCTCCCCTCCATCTACCCCTCCTATCAACTTTGACCCTGCCGCACCCCCCACTTCCGGTGTCCTTTCCTTTAGGCACCCTCCCTCCCTTCTCTTCCCTTCCCTTCTCTTTCCTTTTCCCCCGTCCCCTCCCTCGACCCCTCTTCCCCCGGGCTTCCCATCCCCCTTCCTCCCTCCCCTCTCTCCCGTGCTCGTGGCATCTCTGCTCTCCCCTCTCGCTCTCCCACTCCCCTTCCTCCTCCTCCTCTCTTGGCAGGTCCCGGGACTCATACACGCTCAGTGAACATTCGCGCGCCGGAGATCATCGCCGTCAGTGTTTCGTGTGTGTGCCTTCGTTTGTGTGTAGTGTTGTTCGCCGTCACGCCACCACCGTTCACGTGCCGTTGCCATCATCCATGTTTTGTGCACCGTGTCGCCTAGTGTTAGTGATGTTTCTCGTCCAGCGTGAACGGCTCCATGTTTTTTCGATTTTTAGTGTCTACATTTTTTGCCCACCGTTTTTACTGTCTACTCTGTGCCACCTTTATGTATTACTTGTTGTCGACCCCAAGGCTGAAGAGCGGCGTATTGTGCTGCTGACAGCCCGCCTTTGTATAAGGTGTTTAAAATCACAATAAAGAAAAAAAAAGAAACTGTGTGCGGGCAGTTGGTCGGTTGGGTTGGAGCAGCGAGGAAATCTCAGTGGCGAGTAGTTTGGCCGGGCCCGCTGGCGGCCTCTGTGCGGTGTCGGAGTGTGTGGTGGCATTCCGATTGCTACGAGGTTTGTGGCTCACCAATCTTGGACATGAAAGTTTAGTTTTGACTTAATCTACCAGCAAGTCGCGACTGTTAACACTGAGTAATTTGGAGTTCGTTGTCGGCTGTTGGGATATTCCCACGAGGAACTACGTGTGTTTTCAAGTTGGCAAATTTTAGCCACACTCCGGTGGAGTTTAACTGTACTTGGTTGTCTGAATTGAAGTGCACCAGTGGCCGTTAACGTTCAGGTTACCTGTCCTGGCCTTTGACATAATTTCAGGCAGTGTATTTTCCTCATCATGTTGTCGCTTGCCCAGCACAGTGTGCAGTTTGACAGCTCAATGTATAATTGGTTGTGGGCGCCAATACCTTCTACGTTGTTCGATTGAACTCCTGTTGTGTGCTGGTCGGGTGAAGCGGAGGTTAGCTTGTCGGTGGGTCCGTTGACTATCTGTCGGTTGAGTTGTCGTCAGATCGACAATGGTTGGGCCGACTAGCTGTCTCACCTAAGCGAGCGTTAGTGTTTGAATTCCAGGCCAACCCTCAGAACTTCTGAGCGCCCTTGGGCGTACTGCCACTTCTTGTTTGTTCTTGTTGTTTGTACTTGTATGGCTTCTAGGCGATTTTTAGATTAAGGTTTTTTTGACCTTAAGGTGTCAGATGGTTTGGGCCTTCAGCCTAATTTAAGAACTGTTTTACGTAAAGCCTTTGGGGTTTTTGAAATTAATATTATTGAGTTTTAAGTGTCTGGTCTTCAGCCGATTTTGAATTTAAGTTGTTTTGCTCTTAAGGTGTTAGATCGTTTGGGTCTTCAACCTAATTGAAGAACTGTTTTACATAGAGCCTTCGGCATTTTTAAAATTAATGTTATTGAGTCTTAATTGTAGGGTCTTCAGCTGATTTTGAATTTAAGTTGTTTGCTCTTAAAGTGTCAGATTCTTTGGGCCTTCAGCCTAATTAAGGAACTGTTTTACGATAGGGCTTTCCCTTTTAAATTTCTGATTTTGGTTGAGCCTTAAGTTATTGGCTTTCAGCCGTTTTTAAATTAAGGCATGAGATTATGCGGCGCATTCAGCCTCTAATAAAGTTCCAAAACTAAAGCTGTGTTAAAAAAATAAAAAAATAAATTTCTTGGCTCTTGTAACGTTTGATCAAATAAAAGGTCGTATGTTCGAGTGTTACTGACAGCCGCTTATTTTGGTCCCTTTCCGCAACTTAAACTACCTATCCTGTCCTGCGGGTTTAGCAGGGCGTCTCAACTATACCAAGAATGCTGGTCTCCAAGTGAACATCCTCAGAAAGTTCTTCCTCAAATTAAGGACTATGTTTGATACTAGTAGACTTCTCTTGGCCAGGTATGGGTGATCTTGCTTCCATAGTGGGATCATTCCTTAACTTCATGATCGCTAATTTTAATGTTAAGATTCTTGTTAGCGCATTACTGCTACTTATTACTTTCGTCTTCCTTCGGTTTACTCCAAGGCAATATTCTGAACTCACTGGACAATTCCATGCAACAAATTTTTCAGTTTTTCTTCGCTTTCGCTGAGGATAGAATGTCGTGAGCAAATGTTATCACTGGAATCCTTTTAATCTCAGTCTTGAACCTATTTTTACGTCCCTTATTGCATTTTCGCCGTATATATTGAAAAGTAGGGGTGACGACTACATCCCTCGTTACACCCTTTGTAATCCGATCGCTTCGTTCTTGGTCTTCCAGTCAAATTGCTCCTTCTTGTTTCTTTTACACATTGTACACCAATCATCCGCCCTACTACCGTACTGGATTTCGAACATCTTGCACCGTTTTACAGTGTCGAACTCTGCTTACAGGTCGACAAATCCTATGAAATGAGTTTTTCTCAGTCTTTCTTCCATTATGATGCTCAACGGCAGGACGGTCTCTCTGGTGCTTTTAACTTTTCTAAAGCTAAACAGAGCCGCAAATTTTCCTTTCCATTGTTTTGTATCTTGTTCCTGTCAGGTGCACGGATGCAAGAGATATTAAGCTGATTGTGCGACAGTCATCACGCCTATCTGGCCTTGATGTCTTCGGAACTGTTTGTAGTGATGTACTTTTATAAATGTAATTATTATTTCCAGTTACGTACATCCACTGTTTCATGCAACGATGTTTCTATTATTTAGTATTATCCATTGTCTTCGTTGCTTGGGGCAATGGGAGCCTTGTATCTCTTTGCCCCAGATACACTGAGTCGGGTAATTGCCTAACGCTGATCAGGAGCATTGGTTAGTTCAGTGAAATTTATAGAAGTACTTTACACCCTGTTTAGGTGGTAATGGACAAGTAACGCTTGTTTCTTCGCCTCTGTTGCAGACAAGCGCGAAGACCAGGAAGTGACTACCAGATTTTTCTTAAACGAGACACGTCACTGGATGTACTCATCCATTTCCACAATGCCCTGTATGGAATGCAGTGCAAGAGGTTGCTGAGTAACGTGTATCCTTATGTGACGCAACATAAATGTGGCATCATGACACAACTACGATAAGTAAATACACTGGTGTATGAAACTTAAGAACGAAAGCGACTTTCACATGATTTGTCACTGACAATGTGAAACACCCAACTAAACCCGTAGGACAGGACAGACAGATTGTGGAAAGGGGCCAAAATAAGGGGCTGTCAGTTACACTCGAGCATACAACTTCATTATTTGATCAAACATTACAAGATCCCAAAATTAAAAAAAAAAAACACACACACACACACACACACAGCTTTAATCTTTAGTACTTAATTACCGGCTGAAAGCCACTTTAATTTAAAAACGGCTGAAGGCCAATAACTTAAAACGTAAGTATTATCAAAAATTTGAAATGCAAGCCTTATCTTAAAATAGTTCTTTAGTTAGGCTGAAGTAACAAGTTAAATTCAAATCGGCTGAAGGCCTAACATTTAAAACCCCGTAACATTAATTTTCTTTAAATACCAAAGGCCTTACGTGAAACCGTTCTATAATTTATGCCTTAGAGCAAACAACTCAAACTCAAAATCGGCTGAAGGTCAACGACTTAAAAAAAATCAACATCATTAAAATTTTTAAAATACCAAAGAGCTTATGTGAAACAGTACTTTAAACTAG
This sequence comes from Schistocerca nitens, assembly GCF_023898315.1. Lineage (NCBI taxonomy): Eukaryota > Metazoa > Arthropoda > Insecta > Orthoptera > Acrididae > Schistocerca > Schistocerca nitens. The sequence goes on from NC_064622.1 coordinate 407,683,565, forward strand.
GCTGAAGGACTTTAGAGCAAAACAACTCTAATTTAAAAAAAAAAAATCGGCTAGAAGCTATAAACGTACAAACAACAAGAACGAATAAAAATAGGGCAGTACACCCAAGGGCGCTCAGATGTTCCAGGGTTGGCCTCTAATTCAAACACTAACGCTCCCTTAGGTGAGACAGGCAGTCAGGCCAACCATTCACGATCCAATGACAGCTCAACCAACCGATAGTCAACAGGCCCACCGACAAGATATCTTCCACTTCACCCGACCAGGGCACAACAGGGCGTTCAATGGAACATCATAGAAGACAACCAATCATACATGGTGTAAGTGGGCTGTTTATGTTTTCTTATTGGCAACGTTACGTAGCGCTCTGTATGAAAATCACTGGCTGTGCTGTGTGCAGTCTGTGGCTAGTTTGCATTGTTGTCTGCCATTGTAGTGTTGGGCAGCTGGATGTTAACAGCGCGTAGCGTTGCGCAGTTGGAGGTGAGCCGCCAGCAGAGGTGGATGTGGGGAGAGAGATGGCGGAGTTTTGAAATTTGTAAGACTGGATGTCATGAACTGATATACAGTATATATTATGAGTATTAAGGTAAATACATTGTTTCTTCTCTATCAAAATCTTTCGTTTGCTAACTATGCCTATCAGTAGTTAGTGCCTTCAATAGTTTGAATTTTTTATTTAGCTGGGAGTAGTGGCGCTCGCTGTATTGCAGTAGTTCGAGTAACCAAGATTTTTGTGAGGTAAGTGATTTGTGAAACGTATAGTTTAATGTTAGTCAGGGCCATTCTTTTGTAGGGATTTTTGAAAGTCAGATTGCGTTGCGCTAAAAATATTGTGTGTCAGTTTAAGCACAGTCAAGTATAACTGTTGAAAGGGGACGTTTCATATGTTGACCCCTAGCCGAGGATACCTCACTGGAATCTTCTGATTTTTTTCTTGTAGTTTGTGTAATTAGTGTAGATTTTGTTCATTGCTAGCGCGTAATTATAGAGAGAATTTCCTTTGTAGTTGTAGTTTTTCATTGTCGTACACAGTTGTGGCATGCATGTAGATTTGCACCCAGTATTTCGCAGCTGCGCTTGCAATTAACTAGATATTATTTTCAATGCTATGTTAGTGGGTTTTGTTATTTTGCTCTTCAAATTGGGCTTTTCTGTGTTGTCATGTGAAATATTGTGACAATAATGGCGTGGAAAAAAACGTAATACTAGGCTTCAAAGTAAACTGAGAAATGACAGTGAAGACGAAAGCAGTGTGTTAGCGCCGCAGAGTAATGAATTAACTAATGTTCAAAGTAGTAATCTGGTAATTGTGCATAGGGAAATGGAGCGGGCTGCAAATAATGTTGTAGGCAGTGAAACAATTAGTGAACAGGGAAGCATTATCGATCGATCGGTCGGCAACAGCTCGCCTCAGGAATCCGAAATGACAGAACACAATATTGCAAATACTGTAGACTCAGGTTTTGGGTCCTCACCGTTTTCTCAAATGAGTCAAGACACATTTTCTGCTTGTCAAAACGTGAATGTTGCCGGTAAAAATGCACTGCCAAAAAGCATAGAGAAACACATTCCAGACACTAATACATTATTATTGCAATTAATGCAACAAATGGAACAAAATCAAAAACAAATGGGACAAAGGCTACAAAAGTTAGATACAACGCTTGAACAAAATCAGAAACAAAAGGGACAAAATCTTCAAAAGTTAGACACAATGGAACAAAATCAGAGACAAACACAGGAACAGTTAGACGCAATGGAACAAAATCTTCACACCACTCTTGAACAAACACGTGAAGATTTAACTACTGAGTTACATAACATTGAATCGAAATGTCAAAAAGCCTGTAATGACGTAAAAACACAAATTTGTGAGCATTTTCAACCTATTTTTTCGCGGCTTGAAAATGCATTACAGAATCACGAAGCAGCCATAAAAGAACTGAAAATTATTGTTCATGAAAATCATGAGACCTTGCAAGCTAAAATTGACTCAGTAGCATCTACCGATTCGGTTACGCAACTTGCAAAAACTCAGGAAAACTTAAAGGACACAGTAGATACGATTTCAACACAAATGGACACTCTAAAACTTGGTTCAGAAAAACACACTGAGGAAATAAGTACACTATCGGAGAAAGTAGCCGAACTTTCGGATCAGTTCACTAACTTATATGCAAAGGTAGATGATGATCTGAATGACACGAGACCTGTAGCCATCACTGACATAGAAGAGTATGAACAAATTAAGAAATTCAAACAAAATCAGAATCAAATTAATACGCAATACAAAAGAGAAATCCGGGAAGTACAAGATCAGTTGGCACAAGTAATACAAGAATTACATATTTCAGAGGACACTCGCGCTCCAGTACGGGAAGAGGGACATAGAAATACGGAAAAGCCGCAAAATAATAACACAGGACACTTCGGAAATTATGAAAGAAATTGGCAAGGCGCATTGAATTTTGAGATGGAACCACCGAAACGAAGTAACAATGAGCGATGTGCGATTCGCCGACACGATGATTTTGACTATAAGCTGTTTATTACTACACGTAAATTCAAAACATTTAAGAATTCTGGCAACGACATTCATCCACAAGCGTGGCTTCATCAATTCTCTCATTGTTTTCCTCCCAACTGGTCATTGGAGCACAGGTTAGAATTTATGTGTGGCTACTTGGAGATTGAACCAGCTGTAAGAATGCGATCGGTCATTCACGATTGTCACAGTGAAGGAGAATTTTATCATGCCTTCCTTTCAGCGTATTGGTCTCAAGCTACACAAGACCGAGTAAAACATAGCATCATAATGATGAAACGTTTCGAACAATCTGAATTTTCCAGTCTTATGAAATATTTTGAAGACATGTTGCATAAGAATCAGTATCTTTCAAACCCATACAGCCCCTCAGAACTCATCCGCATTTTCTTAATCAAACTGCCTGAACATTTACGACATATTATTTTAGCAGGACGTTGCAAAGACGACATTGAAGCTTTTCAGGGACTCTTACAAGAATTAGAAATTGACACTGATAATCGCGGAACGCGAAAACAGGAACACAAGAATTACAGGTCACATCTGTCGCAATTCCGCGATGAAAGAAATAATAACTGGACACGACAAGGCTATTCTCACAACACAAATCGTGACCAAAACAGACACCACCCGTATGACAACTGTTGGCAGAGTAGTAATAATTACGGGGAAAGATCCCCTCTCCGCGGTAGTGACTCTCACAGAGACAACCATAGAAACAGACAATATGGGAACCAAAATAATTATTATCAAGGGAGACAGAATAACTTCAGACGCAACGGTCCACCGCACAGTTACGATTCCAGGAGAAATTCTCCCCCACTTGACAGACAGAAAAGAAACTATGTAAACTACCGGCATAACAACAGGCCTGAATTTCATCAGAACTGACAGGATTCAAACAGAGCAGGGCATTCTCGGCAAGGCGATTTTGTAGAAGTTAGGTCTCCTAATCCCAGTAATGACGCGCGCCAACAAAGAATCAGACAATGACTCGCACCGCAGGCAGCCACGTGCGCCCGCAGGCTCAGGGAAAAATAACATAAGCTAACCTTGAGAAAAATTCCAGTGTTCCTTACCGACGTAACCACATGATAATTGCGTTGAAGCTGGAGCTCTGCGTACTAGGAAGAGTAAAGGTTTACACCACATTTCACATGTAAAACCGTTTATTGAAAGATAATCTGCTTTTTAACTTTATCTTTGCCATATAATTTTTCACTTTACATTACTAGTATGCTTTGTCAGACTTAGAATCTGTTAATATGCAACAATGTTTGAAGTTAAATATCCAGTCGAGAACCAAGAGAACAAATTTAAACAGAAATTACGAATGCATTCTTATTGTGAACAAACGACACAGTGTTATTGTGTGTGTACATTCTTGCTTGTTAGTTGCACGATTATGTAACGACTATAAGGCTTACATACTTAGAACATATACTGGTACTGCTAATGAGATTTTAATGCAACATTTTGGTTTACTTGAACAGACATTCTTTATTTAAAGTACTTTCAGTGAGATACCAGATGACACAGTGGTTAGTTTATGTGACAGCTACACGATTTTATCACGACGCTACTAATGAGTGACAATTTACAATGTTGCTTTTGCGGTGTTTCTGTTTTATATCTGCACAGTTTTTCTGTATTATTCTGGAAAGTAAAACATGTTTTAGTGGTAACTTTTGTGGTATAGCTACAATGAGACTGCCTTTTCCATAGCACAACAATACGTTACAGCACAGTACTTTCTTCATCGCGGCAATAAGCGTAATAACTAAGATATCTATACGCAAAGTATTTCACTTTTGTTTATCATGAGGTAAGTACATTGGCTTCTGCAGAACTTAGCTTTTGGAGGACAATAACTATGACACTTCCACAGAGATTATCTTACAACAAGACGCACATTTAGCGCTACAGTACACGTATTTGAGTGATTAATTTTGTACTTAAAACATTTATTTTTAAAGATATTTGAAGTACAATGATACAAAGGTTTTCTGTGATAAATTTCATTCCATTGCTGTAATCTGTAACAACTGAGGGTATAATTACATTAATCCTCAGGGGGGTACATGCTTACTTTGTGTACCATGTGTTTGGCAAGCACAAGGAGCCCTAGCTAATATGGTATTTGCTTATATAACTTTACACATCGGTACCATATTTCTCTAATGCATAATTACACAGCTATCTGATCATTTAACTGAGAGAGACAAACTTTTTTACTACGGCAGTGACAGATGTTTACGTAATTACACCGTTGGATAACTTCACACTTACGAAATTGTATTTTGTCTGTACTTTGTGAACTGTTCATGTTTTTTCGGACCCATTGTGATATTATGAGAGCTTTGAATGATGTATTTGGTATAAGATCATGATTTTTAAAGTACGTTGGAGGTAGATGACACTTTTGACATGAGCAGAGAATTTTTTTTAGGTTTTGAAATTATTGGAGGAAGCTACGACGATTTTGAGAATTGACTGAGATCTTATGATATTATTATGATGACTATGTGTATTATGCTGTTGCGGTATGTTTATGATCAATAAGATGATGATACTGTATATGAGGAATTTGATTATGCTACGTATTTCTTATGATGAAATAGTGTCGACGAATATGTATATGTATAATAAGGTAAGGAATAATGAGTAGTGGTTAGGGACTCTGATTTGTGGAAAAGGATGTTGGAAACCAAGAATCGTACTTTAAGAATTATGGAATGTGTGTACATGCGTGAATGTATTACAATGTATTACAATGCTCTCAGAAATTTTTTGGACACTGTTATATTTATAGGATTTTATTTTCTACACATTTGTAACGCAAATTCTCAACCTGTGAAAATATTTTTATTTGAGAATGTCACTGTAGCGGAAAATGCTGTCATAAATATTTCGGTAAGAAAGGTAAGTGACCTTTCCGTAATGCATCTTGGGCGCCCAGCTGACAGATAGTCGTCTGACAAGGGAAAGCCATTAGGTGGAGAGAAAAAAAAAAGAGGCTATTATCCTCGCTATTGACATTTCTTTGTCGAAAGCATCGCAAATACGACACGCTCAAAGTTGAAAACATATGATTACACTGTGGAGCTCTTAATTTATGATATTTACTGAAATGCCTAATGAAATGATGAGAAACATTTTACATCTGTTGTCTTTCTAGTTGAGAGATTGCTCATTTTGTTTAATATCAGATCTCCAGCTGTGTTGCAGCATTGGTTTTATAAAATAAAATTGTGCATTTGCTAATGAGAACACTTTCTGTCAACAGATCTATTAAATAATTATTTTCTGATCCACATTCTTCGAAAAAGGAGCTCTTGGAATGGAAAGAACAATAAGAAGGGACTAATAACAGTAACTGCATACATAATTTACTTTTCAAGTACTTGGCAATTTTTATGGTAGAATAAGTTGTGGTGCACCACTTTAATTACATAGACATTAAGATTGTTGTTTTTAGTGTAATGTTTTTTCTGCTTGAGCTTTGTCATGTTTAGGTATAAGTTATAGCATTTTCTGCTGCTGTTTGCCAGGCATAGTGCTACTAACTTTCACTTTTTATTACTCTGTTAATCTAGTTTTACTACTGATTTATTTTTCTTGTTGCTGCACATTGGCTCATATTAGTTACAATGTTGCATTGCTTGGTAATTTAGATTTACTGTAGCTTGCTTTGACAATTTCCATTTTTTGTCATTGCTATTTGTATTAATTGTTTTGTGCTGCTGCATTGCCTTGTCTCTTAGTTTATGCATTTGAGCTCAGTAGATTTAAGTTAACTTAAGATGGGGCAGGCTATATAAGAGAATGAGTTGTGATGAATTGGAAGAAATGCATTGAGAAGCTGTAATAAAATGGTTTGGCCAAAAAAGTATTTTGAAAGAGGATATGAACAAAAAAGTAGGGTTTAGGGGCAACAGGTTTAGGTAGGATTTTCTTGGAAATAAGTGATGAGGTAAGATAATGGAAAATAAATAATGAGGTAAGAAGTATGTGAACATATAAATACAGAAAGCATGCTTGGATAGGATTTTTTTTTTCGGTGGAAACAAATGTTGAACTCGTAATACGAAAGATCTATGGAATGAAGTTTTGGGTTGGACTGCATTACCAACTGTTACACTGAAAACAAACGCTGTCCTTTCCTCCTGTGTTATTCTGCTATGTGTTTGTGTACTCTTGGGTATTTTTGTTTTTCCTGTCTTTATGTGTTTAGCTAATAAGATTTATGTTGTAGAATTTTTCTAGTACTAAGCTACATTCACTATGAAGAGGAATACTGTTATCCTCAAATATAATTTGCATTAATAATATGTTATTTACTTTGTAAAGATGTTTAGACATTATTTATTCTGTTTTGTTTCAATGCTCATGTGTAAAGTTGATTTTTCAAAAGTTATTCTGATCTTTTATGTATGAACTTATGTCATAATTCCTGTAACACTGATGTATATGTTTATTTCTATTCTTTTGTAAAGCCTGTTTTACTACAAATGTTATCTGTATTGTTATCTTCTTTAATGATGTATTTTGTACCTTTGTTATTGTATTCTTATGTTATCAAATTGTAATTGACACCAGTTCATCAAATTAAGTAGCTTGTAAGTTCCATTTCACTGCACACGTTACTGTTGGTCATAGTATATGGACAATATGTGAGAAGTAGGGACTGTTAGTGTTTGAACGTGTGTTAAATATTCAGCAAGGGACTGGATAACAGCATTTCTGGTTCTAAGGACAATTCCAAAAACTTTGTGAGTGCATAAGTGGTGGTTATGGACTTCCCCCATGAACCATGGACCTTGCCGTTGGTGGGGAGGCTTGCGTGCCACAGCGATACAGATGGCCGCACCGTAGGTGCAACCACAACGGAGGGGTATCTGTTGAGAGGCCAGACAAACATGTGGTTCCTGAAGAGGGGCAGCAGCCTTTTCAGTAGTTGCAGGGGCAACAGTCTGGATGATTGACTGATCTGGCCTTGTAACATTAACCAAAACGGCCTTGCTGTGCTGGTACTGTGAACAGTTGAAAGCAAGGGGAAACTACAGCCGTAATTTTTCCCGAGGACATGCAGCTTTACTGTATGATTAAATGATGATGGCGTCCTCTTGGGTAAAATATTCTGGAGGTAAAATAGTCCCCCATTCGGATCTCCGGGCGGGGACTACTCAAGAGGACGTCGTTATCAGGAGAAAGAAAACTGGCATTCTACGGATCGGAGCGTGGAATGTCAGATCCCTAAATCGGGCAGGTAGGTTAATGAATAAAAAAATAGGAGCGCGGGTTAGCTACTACAAACAGCATAGTGAACGCATTATTGTGGCCAAGATAGACACAAAGCCCATGCCTACTACAGTAGTACAAGTTTATATGCCAACTAGCTCTGCAGATGATGAAGAAATTGATGAAATGTATGACGAGATAAAAGAAATTATTCAGGTAGTGAAGGGAGACGAAAATTTAATAGTCATGGGTGACTGGAATTCGTCAGTAGGAAAAGGGAGAGAAGGAAACATAGTAGGTGAATATGGATTGGGGGAAGAAATAAAAGAGGAAGCCGCCTTGTAGAATTTTGCACAGAGCATAACTTAATCATAGCTAACACTTGGTTCAAGAATCATAAAAGAAGGTTGTATACCTGGAAGAATCCTGGAGATACTAAAAGGTATCAGATAGATTATATAACGGTAAGACAGAGATTTAGGAACCAGGTTTTAAATTGTAAGACATTTCCAGGGGCAGATGTGGATTCTGACCACAATATATTGGTTATGAACTGCAGATTGAAACTGAAGAAACTGCAAAAAGGTGGGAATTTAAGGAGATGGGACCTGGATAAACTGAAAGAACCAGAGTTTCTAGAAAGTTTCAAGGAGAGCATAAGGGAACAATTGACAGGAATGGGGGAAAGAAATACAGCAGAAGAAGAATGGGTAGTTCTGAGGGATGAAGTAGTGAAGGCAGCAGAGGATCAAGTAGGTAAAAAGACGAGGGCTAATAGAAATCCTTGGGTAACAGAAGAAATATTGAATTTAATTGATGAAAGGAAAAAATATAAAAATGCAGTAAATGAAGCAGGCAAAAGGGAATACAAACGTCTCAAAAATGAGATCGACAGAAAGTGCAAAATGGCTAAGCAGGGATGGCTAGAGGACAAATGTAAGGATGTAGAGGCTTGTCTCACTAGGGGTAAGATAGATACTGCCTACAGGAAAATTAAAGAGACCTTTTGAGAGAAGAAAACCACTTGTATGAATATCAAGAGCTCAGATGGCAACCCATTTCTAAGCAAAGAAGGGAAGGCAGAAAGGTGGAAGGAGTATATAGAGGGTTTATACAAGGGCGATGTACTTGAGGACAGTATTATGGAAATGGAAGAGGATGTAGATGAAGATCAAATGGGAGATAAGATACTGCGTGAAGAGTTTGACAGCGCACTGAAAGACCTGAGTCGAAACAAGGCCCCGGGAGTAGACAACATTCCATTAGAACTACTGATGGCCTTGGGAGAGCCAGTCCTGACAAAACTCTACCATCTGGTGAGCAAGATGTATGAGACAGGCGAAATACCCACAGACTTCAAGAAGAATATAATAATTCCAATACCAAAGAAAGCAGGTGTTCACAGATGTGAAAATTACCGAACTATCAGTTTAATAAGTCACAGCTGCAAAATACTAACGCGAATTCATTACAGACGAATGGAAAAACTGGTAGAAGCGGACCTCGGGGAAGATCAGTTTGGATTCCGTAGAAATGTTGGAACACGTGAGGCAATACTAACCTTACGACTTATCTTAGAAGAAAGATTAAGAAAAGGCAAACCTACATTTCTAGCATTTGTAGACTTAGAGAAAGCTTTTGACAACGTTAACTGGAATACTCTCTTTCAAATTCTGAAGGTGGCAGGGGTAAAATACAGGGAGCGAAAGGCTATTTACAATTTGTACAGAAACCAGATGGCAGTTATAAGAGTGTAGGGGCATGAAAGGGAAGCAGAAGCTGTATATTGAGCAAGCAGTAAGGGAAACAAAAGAAAAATTCGGAGTAGGTATTAAAATTCATGGAGAAGAAGTAAAAACTTTGAGGTTCGCCGATGACATTGTAATTCTGTCAGAGACAGCAAAGGACTTGGAAGAGCAGTTGAACGGAATGGACAGTGTCTTGAAAGGAGGATATAAGATGAACATCAACAAAAGCAAAACGAGGATAATGGAATGTAGTCAAATTAAATTGGGTGATGCTGAGGGGATTAGATTAGGAAATGAGACACTTAAAGTTGTAAAGGAGTTTTGCTATTTAGGTAGTAAAATAACTGATGATGGTCGAAGTAGAGAGGATATAAAATGTAGACTGGCAATGGCAAGGAAATCATTTCTGAAGAAGAGAAATTTGTTAACATCGAGTATAGATTTAAGTGTCAGGAAATCGTTTCTGAAAGTATTTGTATGGAGTGTAGCCATGTATGGAAGTGAAACATGGACGATAACCAGTTTGGACAAGAAGAGAATAGAAGCTTTCGAAATGTGGTGCTACAGAAGAATGCTGAAGATAAGGTGGGTAGATCACGTAACTAATGAGGAGGTATTGAATGGGATTGGGGAGAAGAGAAGATTGTGGCACAACTTGACTAGAAGAAGGGATCGGTTGGTAGGACATGTTCTGAGGCATCAAGGGATCACAAATTTAGCATTGGAGGGCAGCGTGGAGGGTAAAAATCGTAGAGGGAGACCAAGAGATGAATACACTAAGCAGATTCAGAAGGATGTAGGTTGCAGTAGGTACTGGGAGATGAAGAAGCTTGCACAGGATAGAGTAGCATGGAGAGCTGCATCAAACCAGTCTCAGGACTGAAGACCACAACAACAGCAACATTGACTTGCTATATTGTCTGCAAGACTCTTCAGTGGTGATTGTGCACCTGCACAGTCGCAGCAGATGGCTGCTGGCCATCTCTACAAGGACTACAGTGGGTCTACACCTTTGATGATCCATCAGTACCATTATTTCTACAAGGACTGCAGTGGGTCTGCATCTTTGATCGCCCACCAATACCGTAATCTCTACCAGGACTACAGTGGATCTACTCTGTAGCCGGCCGTGGTGGCCAAGCGGTTAAAGGCGCTACAGTCTGGAACCGCGCGACCGCTACGGTCGCAGGTTCGATTCCTGCCTCGGGCATGGATGTGTGTGATGTCCTTAGGTTAGTTAGGTTTAAGTAGTTCTAAGTTCTAGGGGACTGATGACCTTAGAAGTTAAGTCCCATAGTGCTCAGGGCCATCTACTCTGTGATGACCTACCTACCAATATTCTTCAACTTCGACTGACTCCGCTGTGGGTTTGCTCTGTTGTGGCCCATTACCTGTCAGCACGTCAAGAGTCAGCACTGTCTTTCCGTTAGGACAACACTACTTCCTCAAGACTGCATGGAAATCCACTACTTCCATGTGCATATTCTTTTACTGCTTGGACTTTGAGAAAAACACTGCCATTTTACTGTGATGAATGATCAGGACTGTCTTTATGGACTGTGAGAAAATTTTAGCTTTTGACCAACATTGTATCAATAAGTGTGTGCATTTCATATCTTTCTTATTGTAATTATGAAAAATTTTATCAAATCACTATTGGCCACTGCCCAAAACAATTTGTAAAATTTTTTGTGGGGAGCATGGGGGCTATGTAAGTAGGCTGTTTATGTTTTCTTATTGGCAACGTTACGTAGCGCTCTGTATGAAAATCACTGGCTGTGCTGTGTGCAGTCTGTGGCTAGTTTGCATTGTTGTCTGCCATTGTAGTGTTGGGCAGCTGGATGTTAACAGCGCGTAGCGTTGCGCAGTTGGAGGTGAGCCGCCAGCAGAGGTGGATGTGGGGAGAGAGATGGCGGAGTTTTGAAATTTGTAAGACTGGATGTCATGAACTGATATATATATCATGACTATTAAGGTAAATACATTGTTTGTTCTCTATTAAAATCTTTCATTTGCTAACTGTGCCTATAGTAGTTAGTGCCTTCCGTAGTTTGAATTTTTTATTTAGCTGGTAGTCGTGGCGCTCGCTGTATTGCTGTAGTTCGAGTAACCAAGATTTTTGTGAGGTAAGTGATTTGTGAAACGTATAGGTTAATGTTAGTCAGGGCCATTCTTTTGTAGGGTTTTTTGAAAGTCAGATTGCGTTGCGCTAAAAATATTGTGTGTCAGTTTAAGCACAGTCAAGTATAATTGTTAAAAGGGGACGTTTCAATGGAGCTGTCAAACTACACACCGTGCTGGACAGCAACAACATGATGAGGAAACTACACTCCCTGAAATTACGTCAACGTCCAGGGAAGATAACTGGGATGTTAACAGCCACAAAGTAGAATATTACGCTGGCGCACTTGAGTTCTAATAATCAAATATAGTGAAACTCCTGCGGATGGTGGCTAGAATTTCCAGCTTGAAAACCACGCTGTTGCTCGTGGGAATATCCCAAAGGCCGACAACGAACTCCAAACGACACAGTGTGAACAGTCTTGACTTGCTGGCAAGTTTAATCAAAACTCAACTTCGTGTCCAGTGTCGGTGAGCCATGGACCTCATAGCACAGGGAACAGCGCCACAAACTCTGACACCATGTAGAGACCACCAGGGGGCCTGGCCAGCCTACACCCTGCCGAGAATTCCTCTGTGCTCCACGCCAACCGACCGACTGCTGCACACCAGCATGGAGACAGCACTGAAATAACTGGGCAGTCTACATCACAGGCTACAAACAATATCACGAACACTTAGACAAAGAACACGACCAATGCTAAAAGCAGTGACTGTGCAATCACAAGGATGAACCACGAGTTGAGACGCACACCGCCAAGCCATAAGCGATCGGTGAGCAAACATACGTCGTCTGGTAAGACGACCAACCGACAATCAACCAAGACCGTCCCCACTCAAGCCATGTGATCCACGCACAGCTCACAAGAAACATAGACCGATGAAACTTGTGCCATACAGTGAAAGAACTGCTACAGCATAATACGGCACTTAGAAATAACTGCTACAGCACAGTACAGTAATCAGAAGATATATGCAGTAACAACAATGGAAACGACACTATTATTCGCCGGCCGGTGTGGCGGTTCTAGGCGCTTCAGTCTGGAACCGCGTGAACGCTACGGTCGCAGGTTCGAATCCTGCCTCGGGCATGGATGTGTGTGATGTCCTTAGGTTAGTTAGGTTTAAGTAGTTCTAAGTTCTAGGGAACTGATGACCACAGATGTTAACTCCTATAGCGCTCAGAGCCATTTGAACCATTTTCTGACACTATTATTCAAAGACAATAATTACACTGAAGTCGGCGCGATTCATTATGATCGACTTCAATATGTCTCTCTCTCGCATCACACAAGAGGGGTAGGCAGGCCAGTTCATTCGCTAAATAACCGCTCTCAAGAGCTCTTCCATCTGTACTGTTCGATGCGGATGCTCACTGTTATCCATAAAATTGAACGGAGGATGGAATGCACCAATCAAAAGACCCACATCAGGAAGGAGTACAGTGTGATCTGGTGATCGGTGAGTGTTCTCTGTTTAACCATTTGGATGACAGTGTGCCCATGAAGTATTATGTGTGCCCATACAAAAACACCTGGACCACCGAAACGATCGTGTTTGACAATGCTTTCGGGTGTATTGCGTATTCTCGCCACTCATCACTCACCACGTGAGGGCACGTCAAGCATCGTCGAGCATGATTGTTTTGGTGGTCCAGGTGTTATGCTATGGGGAGGTTTACTATTGCATGGACCTACTGAACTCCAAATCTTTAAACGGGATGCAAACACCGGCCACACTGTGTGTCTTTCCGGGGCTGCGTTCGGTCAGGAGTCGATTTTTATGGATGATAACACGCGACCGCATTGAACAGTGCAAGTGGAGAATCTCTTGAAACGATGGGATATTCTGCGAATGGCCTGGCCTGCTCTTTTCCTCGACAAATTTCATCGTGCACGTGCTGAGAAGACGTCTTGCAGCACGTTCAATGCAACAATGACCATTCAGCTGCTGTCAAACTTACTGATGGAGTAATGGATCGCCAAACCACAAGAATTATTTATCAAATTTATTACCAGCACGATAGCACGTTGCATCCCTGGTGATCACACACCCTATTAAGATACACGTCCCGCCTTTTGTGATGTCTAGGGGACGATTTTTTTATTTAATCGTATGGCTAGGGCCCCCCGTCAGGAAGACCGTTAGCCGGGTGCCGGTCTTTGAATTTGACGCCACTTCGGCGAACTGCAGTCGATGAGGATGATAGGATGATGATGATGACAACACGACACCTAGTCTCTGGGAGGAGAGAATTCCCCGACCCAGCCGGGAATCGAACCCGGGCCCAGAGGATTGACAATCCGTCACGCTGACCATTCAGCTACCGGGGGCGGACTAAGGGACGATGAGCCGTTGTGAATCCAGCGTAATTATTGTCTTTGAATGAAAGTGTCATTTCTGTTCGTCGTATTGCATATTTCCTTCAGTTACGTTTTGTGCTATAATGTAGCAGTTCTTTCTGTGTAGGGTCCAAGTGTCATCGAGCTACTTTATATGGCACTGACTCATCATGCGAAAGTTACCACTGCCCTTATGTATTGTACACCAATGTAGATGGGGGCTCAGTTCTTTAAAGAACCTGTAGTGGGCGGCGGTGAGGGCGGGGGTTCTGGACTAGACTGGTTTGACGGTATAGATTTCTCACAGGGAAAGGCATGTCAACTTCTCCTTCTGAAATTAAGAAAAATATACACTCCTTCAAAAATAAAAGTTCACCGATTCTGATGGTGTTTCCCATAGAGAACTGAAAATTTGACCCCATACACGACTAATAATTCGGTCTTATCCGAAATATGCACTGTCATCCTAACTCAAGGCATTTTCCCAGATAGATTGTAATATACAATCCCCCATTTAAGGAAGCTGATGGGGAACATATCAATAACTACCGACTTCTTTCATTGCTGACATCATTTTCGAAAATTTTTGACAGGGTGCTGTATTAGAGAATAGTATCTTATGTGAACAACAATAATATTCTGAGCAAGTCACAGTTTCAGAAGGTTTGCTCTGCTGAAACCACCATTTACTGGTCGACTCACCAAATTTTAAAGCATTAAATAATAAAATACTGCCTGTTGGTATTTTCTGCGACCTATCTAAGAATCTGACTGTGTGAATCACAGTAGTCTCCTAAGCAAATTGAGGTATTAAGGGATTGATGACAGCCAACCAATGGATAGTGTCATGTCTGATCAAAGGAATGCAGTTAGTTATTCTTAGTAATTCAACCGATGTAGTCCGGGGAGACTGTTCTGAAGAGGGAGAAATCGCTTATGGGGTTCCTCAAGGTTAATTCTTAGGTCCACTATTGTCTATCACATGTGTAAACGAACTTCCGTGTAATACACCAGAAGCAGAATTAGTTCTTTTTGCAGATGACAGTGGTAATCCACACATCCCTACAGAAACAGAATAAATGGTAAACAATATTTTTAAAAGTATAATTGAATGCATGCTTCGAAGGGTCTCACCCTCATTTCTCACTTTTTTTTAAATTCACAACATGTTCAGTTCTGCACATCTACTTTTTCTCCCTTAATGATTAGTGTAACAGATGTTGAGAAAATAATAAATAAAGTAGAAACTTCAAAATTCTTAGGTGCTCATGTCGATGAGAATTTAAATTGGAAAAAAGACATTTTGGAACTCCTAAAACGACGTACGTCAGCGACATTTGCACTTAGTCATTTCAAATCTTGGAGAGAGATAAATCAGTAAGCTGACATATTTTGCATATTTTCATTCAGTAGTGTCATATGGAATAACATTGTGTGGTAACTCATCTTTAAGATGGAAAGTGTTCTTTGCTCAAAAACGTGCTGTAGGAATAATATGTGGTGCTCACCTACGATCATCTAGTAGACATCGGTTTAAGGAATTGGGCATTCTGCTTACTGCCTCCCAGTGTACTTACTCTCTCATGAAGTTTGTTATAAATAATCCACTACAGTTCAGATGGAGCAATGATGTACATAATTACAATTCCAGGAGATGAGATGATGTTCGTTAATCCACAATAAGGCTGTCATTAGCACAAAAAGGGGTCCACAATGTTGGAACTAAATTTTTGATCACTTACCCAGTGATACAAAATGGCTGGCGAGTAGGAAAGTAAAATATACTGGAAAAGTTTCTCGTTGGCAAGTCCTTCTATACCCTAGAAGAATTAGTGTAGAAGGTGACGGGTAGAAATTAGTAACTCACATCTGTAGGTTTAAAAATATTATAAATGTTCAGCATGTAGCTATATTTATAAATTCATTTGCTATGTGAAAGTAAAATTACGATTTATCGCGCAAACTGGTCCATGGAACATGAAACTAACTGTTCTTCTTGGGAAATTAATGTGATAGTATCCCATTACTTTGCACATAGGCAGTAGACTGGCCAGCCTAAAAGCAGTCTCCGATTATGAGTCAGACGCTACCTATAACCTCCCCTCTGGTAGTCTACAGTCGCTACTTGTACTCTTCATGCACCCAAAGAGGAAAGGTACCTCTTCCGCCAGCTTTACCATTCCGAAAGATTCTTGATCCGCTGTCACTGCCGCTGAGGTCTTCAATGTTACCGTGGCAAGTGGTCCTTATTTGGTGCTATCAACGGGAGCTAGTTGAACCAAGACTTTTTTAACGAGGTGTTACTCCTCCAGCTTGTGCTTCCCCACTACTTGCAAAATGGGGCTCCTTGCTAGCCACCGGCTTAGCGATGACAGATGACATAAAGGGAAGTGGAAATTACGAGGAGCTGTAGAGGATGGACGAAGACAGGAGAGAACGGAGAATTACCCTCGGAAAACCTACCCTTTGGCAGAGTGCTGATGATGACGGTGGCAGTGACTTATACGTTTACGATTGATCCACCAAAGAGTCCGCCGCCTAATTTCTCTCGTGTGCCACGCTTTGCTTAAGCCGTCGTCTCACGGAACGTGAAAACGCACGTGGACGAGAAACTGGTGACGTCAGGGAGTGGAATTCCACATTCAGCTACGCTCGTAAAATAAAGAGTCGGGCATGTCAGTTTTTTGCCTTGTGAAGAGGAACGTGGCCAATGATATGCGACATGGTTTTACGTCACAAGCAGAACACAGAAGTCGTCAAACTGTATGGCGTAGAACATGATAATTGGTGACTTTTTTTTCTCACAGAACACGTGGTGCGAATATAATCTGTTTCAAAGTATGAGGATTTCTCAAAAACAAGTCGTTTAGCTACGATTTGTTTTAATACAATCACAGGGAACTACATATCGTTAGGTAAAGAGTCCTGTAGTACATATTTTTAGTGTTAAACTTGAGTATTAAGAAAGTATAGCGTTTAGTGCTAGGGCACTGTGATGGTCTAACAAAACCGCGTCTTTTTGCGTATTAGATATCAAATAATGTCATTTGTAGATACAGTCTCTACAGAGTGTATGCCAGATCAAGTTGCTGTGGTATAGCTGTAGTGCAGTTTACAGCGTCGTGTGACATGAGTTGTACAGGTTCGAGTCCACCTCCCTCCCAATTTTTTTCACCTTTTGTTTTCCAGAAGATTTTGGGTCTTTTTTATTCATTTAATAGAGGTATCATCAAAAAAGTTGGTGTTATTCGTCGTTAAATAATATACTTGCTGAAATTATTATTGCAATGACGGGTAGCAGAGGCAAAGAATCCAGTGAAATTTTTTTAAGTGCTTTATGTGAAAACTACCTTGAGCAGTTAAACAGAGAACCGACTCTTGGCGATAACATATTAGACCTTCTGGTGACAGCCAGACCCGAACTATTTGAAACAGTTAACGCTGAACAGGAAATCAGCGATCATAAAGTGGTTACTGCATCGATGATTTCAGCCTTAAATAGAAATATTTAAAAAGGTAGGAAGATTTTTCTGTTTAGCAAAAGTGACAAAAAGCAGATTTCAGGGTGCTTAACGGCTCAACATAAAAGTTTTGTCTCAAGTACAGATAGTGTTGAGGATCAGTGGACAAAGTTCAAAACCATCGTACAATATGCATTAGATGAGTACGTGCCAAGCAAGATCGTAAGAGATGGAAAACAGCCACCGTGGTACAACAACCGAGTTAGAAAACTGCTGCAGAATCAAAGGGAACTTCACAGCAAACATAAATATAGCCAAAGCCTTGCAGACCAACAAAATTACGCGAAGTGAAATGTAGTATGAGGAGTGCTATGCGAGAGGCGTTCAATGAATTCGAAAGCAAAGTTCTGTGTACTGACTTGGCAGAAAATCCTAAGAATTTTTGGTCTTATGTCAAAGCGGTAGGTGGTTCAAAACAAAATGTCCAGACACTCTGTGACCAAAATGGTACTGAAACAGAGGATGACAGACTAAAGGCCGAAATACTAAATGTCTTTTTCCAAAGCTGTTTCACAGAGGAAGACTGTACTGTAGTTCCTTCTCTAGATTGTCGTACAGATGACAAAATGGTCGATATCGAAATAGACGACAGAGGGATAGATAAACAATTAAAATCGCTCAAAAGAGGAAAGGTGGCCGGACCTGATGGGATACCAGTTCGATTTTACACAGGGTACGCGAAGGAACTTGCCCCCTTCTTGCAGAGGTGTACCGTAGGTCTGTAGAAGAGCGTAGCGTTCCAAAGGATTGGAAAAAGGGCACAGGTCATCCCCGTTTTCAAGAAGGGACGTCGAACAGATGTGCAGAACTATAGACCTATATCTCTAACGGCGATCAGTTGTAGAATTTTGGAACACGTATTATGTTCGAGTGTAATGACTTTTCTGGAGACTAGAAATCTACTCTGTAGGAATCAGCATGGGTTTCGAAAAAGACGATCGTGTGAAACCAAGCTCGCGCTATTCGTCCACGAGACTCAGAGGGCCATAGACACGGGTTCACAGGTAGATTCCGTGTTTCTTGACTTCCGCAAGGCGTTCGATACAGTTCCCCACAGACGTTTAATGAAAAAAGTAAGAGCATATGGACTATCAGACAAATTGTGTGATTGGATTGAGGAGTTCCTAGATAGCAGAACGCAGCATGTCATTCTCAATGGAGAGAAGTCTTCCGAAGTAAGAGTGATTTCAGGTGTGCCGCAGAGGAGTGTCATAGGACCGTTGCTATTCAAAATATACATAAATGACCTTGTGGATAATATCGGAAGTTCGCTGAGGCTTTTTGAGGATGATGCTGTGGTATATAGACATGTTGTAACAATGGAAAATTGTACTGAAATGCAGGATGATCTGCAGCGAATTGACGCATGGTGCAGGGAATGGCAACTGAATCTCAATGTAGACGAGTGTAATGTGCTGCGAATACATAGAAAGAAAGATCCCTTATCATTTAGCTACAATATAGCAGGTCAGCAACTGGAAGCAGTTAATTCCATAAATTATCTGGGAGTACGCATTAGGAGTGATTTAAAATGGAATGACCATATAAAGTTGATCGTCGGCAAAGCAGATGCCAGACTGAGATTCATTGGACGAATCCTAAGGGAATGCAATCCGAAAACAAAGGAAGTAGGTAACAGTACGCTTGTTCGCCCACTGCTTGAATACTGCTCAGCAGTGTGGGATCCGTACCACATAGGGTTGATAGAAGAGATAGAGAAGATCTAACGGAGAGCAGCGCACTTCGTTGCAGGATCATTTAGTAATCGCGAAAGCGTTATGGAGATGATAGATAAACTCCAGTGGAAGACTCTGCAGGAGAGACGCTCAGTAGCTCGGTGCGGGCTCTTGTTGAAGTTTCGAGAACATACCTTCAGCGAGGAGTCAAGCAGTATATTACTCCCTCCTACGTATATCTCGCGAAGAGAGCATGAGGATAAAATCAGAGATTAGAGCTCACACAGAGGCATACCGACAATCCTTTTTTCCACGAACAATACGAGACTGGAATAGAAGGGAGAACCGATAGAGGTACTCAAAGTACCCTAAGCCACACACCATCAGGTAGCTTGCGGAGTATGGATGTTGATGTAGATGTAGACCAACGGCTAGAATGTTTCCCCGGTAGTGTTAAATCTTAACGAGATTGCCAGTCTGTCTGAAAGTACACGTAAACGGTTTTGGTATTATTAAACTTTCTGTAAAATGTATGCAACTATCTTTGTGGACTGGCTCATGTTTGTGTCTTGCCGATGAATATCTTACTCAAAGATGGTGATCAGCTTTGAAAACATCCCCTGTTCCATTCGAATGAAATTACGAAACAATTCTTGATGTTAAAATATATATGAGGAAGTACTTATTTCAGGGCGTTCGTAGCCAATCCAACATCGCGAACACCGATACTGTGCATGCGAAAACAGATATTAGATGCTAAATCTTAAACGTATTCAGTTTAAAATACGAGTACAGAATCTTCTTTTCGATTTTTTCCGCTCTTCTTCGAGTACCACTAACGGAGTTAACGCTGGTATTCTATGCTCGTCCGCTCTCGTAAAGAAACTGTGCGATCTGCGAGCCAAATAAAGCCGACAAATGCCGCTGGGGAGTGTTGAGGGCGCAAGTCGTGCTAACGAGCTCGTCACGTGTTCCGACGACGCTGTTCCTCGTGACGTCGGATGACCTGTCCGCGTCCACGTCAACGTTAGCTGGCTCTTCCCGTGTGAGGGCGGCTCTAGAGTGGCTTCTAGCTTCGGCAGCAGGTGAGTAAGTGCGATCCTCGGGAAGCTCCGAGGAACAGACCACAGAAGCGTTTCAATATGTCGGAAAGAGGTGTGGATGTACATGCATGCCTCTTCTTGCTTATGACACAAACATCTAGTCGCAAGGTGCGCAGGTGTAAAAGTAGTTTTGCTAGTGTTTAGTAAGAAGAACTATCAATTAATGGTGTGCGCAGGCTACCGCGGTTGTTGTCATCTTCACTAACGATTACTGGTATGCGAGTGCGTTCTACATCTACATCTACATCTACATTTATACTCCGCAAGCCACCCAACGGTGTGTGGCGGAGGGCACTTTACGTGCCACTGTCATTACCTCCCTTTCCTGTTCCAGTCGCGTATGGTTCGCGGGAAGAACGAGTCTCTGAAAGCCTCCGTGCGCGCTCTACTCTCTCTAATTTTACATTCGTGATCTCGGCAGGTATAAGAAGGGAGAAGCAATATACTCGATACCTCATCCAGAAACGCACCCTCTCGAAACCTGGCGAGCAAGCTACACCGCGATGCAGAGCGCCTCTCTTGCAGAGTCTGCCACATGAGTTTATTAAACATTTCCGTAACGCTATCACGGTTACCAAATAACCCTGTGACGAAACGCGCCGCTCTTCTCTGGATCTTCTCTATCTCCTCCGTCAAGCCGATCTGGTACGGATCCCACACTGATGAGCAATACTCAAGTATAGGTCGAACGAGTGTTTTGTAAGCCACCTCCTTTGTTGATGGACTACATTTTCTAAGCACTTTCCCAATGAATCTCAACGTGGCACCCACCTTACCAACAATTAATTTTATATGATCATTGCACTTCAAATCGTTCCGTACGCATACTCCCAATAACTGCTACCAGTGTTTGTTCCGCTATCATATAATCATACACTAAAGGATCCTTTCTAGGTATTCGCAATACATTACATTTGTCTGTGTTAAGGGTCAGTTGCCACCCTCTGCATCAAGTGCCTATATCGGCTGCAGATCCTCTTGCATTTCGCTGCAATTTTCTAATGCTGCAACTTCTCTGTATACTACAGCATCATCCGCGAAAAGCCGCATGGTACTTCCGACACTATCTACTAGGTCATTTATATATATTTTGAAAAGCAATACTCGCATCCCACGCCCGGGTTCCCGGGTTCCCGGGTTCGATTCCCGGCGGGGTCAGGGATTTTCTCTGCCTCGTGATGACTGGGTGTTGAGTGCTGTCCTTAGGTTAGTTAGGTTTAAGTAGTTCTAAGTTCTAGGGACCCCCCCCATGAACCATGGACCTTGCCGTCGGTGGGGAGGCTTGCGTGCCTCAGCGATACAGATGGCCGTACCGTAGGTGCAACCACAACGGAGGGGTATCTGTTGAGAGGCCAGACAAACATGTGGTTCCTGAAGAGGGGCAGCAGCCTTTTCAGTAGTTGCAGGGGCAACAGTCTGGATGATTGACTGATCTGGCCTTGTACCATTAACCAAAACGGCCTTGCTGTGCTGGTACAGCGAACGGCTGAAAGCAAGGGGAAACTACGGCCGTAATTTTTCCCGAGGACATGCAGCTTTACTGTATGATTAAATGATGATGGCGTCCTCTTGGGTAAAATATTCCGGATGTAAAATAGTCCCCCATTCGGATCTCCGGGCGGGGACTACTCAAGAGAACGTCGTTATCAGGAGAAAGAAAACTGGCGTTCTACGGATCGGAGCGTGGAATGTCAGATCCCTTAATCGGGCAGGTAGGTTAGAAAATTTAAAAGGGGAAATGGATAGGTTAAAGTTAGATATAGTGGGAATTAGTGAAGTTCGGTGGAGGGAGGAACAAGACTTCTGGTCAGGTGACTACAGGGTTATAAACACAAAATCAAATAGGGGTAATGTAAGAGTAGGTTTAATAATGAATAAAAAAATAGGAGTGCGGGTTAGCTACTACAAACAGCATAGTGAACGCATTATTGTGGCCAAGATAGACACAAAGCCCATGCCTACTACAGTAGTACAAGTTTATATGCCAACTAGCTCTGCAGACGATGAAGAAATTAATGAAATGTATGACGAGATAAAAGAAATTTTTCAGGTAGTGAAGGGAGACGAAATTTAATAGTCATGGGTGACTGGAATTCGTCAGTAGGAAAAGGGAGAGAAGGAAACATAGTAGGTGAATATGGATTGGGGGGAAGAAATGAAAGAGGAAGCCGCCTTGTAGAATTTTGCACAGAGCATAACTTAATCATAGCTAACACTTGGTTCAAGAATCATAAAAGAAGGTTGTATACCTGGAAGAATCCTGGAGATACTAAAAGGTATATGATAGATTATATAATGGTAAGACAGAGATTTAGGAACCAGGTTTTAAATTGTAAGACATTTCCAGGGGCAGATGTGGATTCTGACCACGATCTATTGGTTATGAACTGCAGATTGAAACTGAAGAAACTGCAAAAAGGTGAGAATTTAAGGAGATGGGACCTGGATAACCTGAAAGAACCAGAGTTTGTAGAAAGTTTCAGGGGGAGCATAAGGGAACAATTGTCAGGAATGGGTTCAAAAATGGTTCAAATGGCTCTGAGCACTATGGGACTTAACATCTATGGTCATCAGTCCCCTAGAACTTAGAACTACTTAAACCTAACTAACCTAAGGACATCACACAACACCCAGTCATCACGAAGCAGAGAATATCCCTGACCCCGCCGGGAATCGAACCCGGGAACCCGGGCGCGGGAAGCGAGAACGCAACCGCACGACCACGAGCTGCCGACCAGGAATGGGGGAAAGAAATACAGTAGAAGAAGAATGGGTAGCTCTGAGGGATGAAGTAGTGAAGGCAGCAGAGGATCAAGTAGGTAAAAAGACGAGGGCTAATAGAAATCCTTGGGTAACAGAAGATATATTGAATTTAATTGATGAAAGGAGAAAATATAAAAATGCTGTAAATGAAGCAGGCAAAAAGAAATACAAACGTCTCAAAAATGAGATCGACAGGAACTGCAAAATGGCTAAGCAGGGATGGCTAGAGGACAAATGTAAGGATGTAGAGCCTTGTCTCACTAGGGGTAAGATAGATACTGCCTACAGGAAAATTAAAGAGACCTTTGGAGAGAAGAGAACCACTTGTATGAATATCAAGAGCTCAGATGGCAACCCAGTTCTAAGCAAAGAAGGGAAGGCAGAAAGGTGGAAGGAGTATATAGAGGGCTTATACAAGGGCGATGTACTTGAGGACAATGTTATGGAAATGGAAGAGGCTGTAGATGAAGATGAAATGGGAGATAAGATACTGCGTGAAGAGTTTGACAGAGCACGGAAAGACCTGAGTCGAGACAAGGCCCCGGGAGTAGACAACATTCCATTAGAACTACTGATGGCCTTGGGAGAGCCAGTCATGACAAAACTCTACCATCTGGTGAGCAAGATGTATGAGACAGGCGAAATACCCACAGACTTCAAGAAGAATATAATAATTCCAATCCCAAAGAAAGCAGGTGTTGACAGATGTGAAAATTACCGAACTATCAGTTTAATAAGTGACAGCTGCGAAATACTAACGCGAATTCTTTACAGACGAATGGAAAAACTAGTAGAATCGGACCTCGGGGAAGATCAGTTTGGATTCCGTAGAAATGTTGGAACACGTGAGGCAATACTAACCTTACGACTTATCTTAGAAGAAAGATTAAGAAAAGGCAAACCTACGTTTCTAGCATTTGTAGACTTAGAGAAAGCTTTTGACAACGTTAACTGGAATACTCTCTTTCAAATTCTGAAGGTGGCAGGGGTAAAATACAGGGAGCGAAAGGGTATTTACAATTTGTACAGAAACCAGATGGCAGTTATAAGAGTGTAGGGGCATGAAAGGGAAGCAGTGGTTGGGAAAGGAGTGAGACAGGGTTGTAGCCTCACCCGATGTTATTCAATCTGTATATTGAGCAAGCAGTAAAGGAAACAAAAGAAAAATTCGGAGTAGGTATTATAATTCATGGAGAAGAAGTAAAAACTTTGAGGTTCGTCGATGACATTGTAATTCTGTCAGAGACAGCAAAGGACTTGGAAGAGCAGTTGAACGGAATGGACAGTGTCTTGAAAGGAGGATATAAGATGAACATAAACAAAATGTCAAATTAAATCGGGTGATGATGAGAGGATTAGATTAGGAAATGAGACACTTAAAGTAGTAAAGGAGTTTTGCTATTTAGGGAGTAAAATAACTGATGATGGTCGAAGTAGAGAGGATATAAAATGTAGACTGGCAATGCCAAGGAAATCTTTTCTGAAGAAGAGAAATTTGTTAACATCGAGTATAGATTTAAGTGTCAGGAAGTCGTTTCTGAAAGTATTTGTATGGAGTGTAGCCATGTATGGAAGTAAAACATGGACGATAACCAGTTTGGACAAAAAGAGAATACAAACTTTCGAAATGTGGTGCTACAGAAGAATGCTGAAGATAAGGTGGGTAGATCACGTAACTAATGAGGAGGTAGTGAATAGGATTGGGGGGAAGAGAAGTTTGTGGCACAACTTGAAGAAGGGATCGGTTGGTAGGACATGTTTTGAGGCGTCAAGGGATCGCAAATTTAGCATTGGAGGGCAGCGTGGAGGGTAAAAATCGTAGAGGGAGACCAAGAGATCAATACACTAAGCAGATTCAGAAGGATGTAGATTGCAGTAGGTACTGGGAGATGAAGAAGCTTGCACAGGATAGAGTAGCATGGAGAGCTGCATCAAACCAGTCTCAGGACTGAAGACCACAACAACAACAACAAGTTGTAGGGGACTGATGACCATAGATGTTAAGTACCATCCATAGTGCTCAGAGCCATTTGAACCATTTTTTTGAAAAGCAATGGTCCCATAACACTCCCCTGTGGCACGCCATAGGTTACTTTAACGTCTGTAGACGTCTCTCCATTGAGAACAACATGCTGTGTTCTGTTTTTGCTAAAAACTCCTCAATCCAGCCACACAGCTGGTCTGATATTCCGTAGGCTCTTACTTTATCAGGCGACAGTGCGGAACTGTATCGAACGCCTTCTGGAAGTCAAAGAAAACGGCGTCTACCTGGGAGCCTATATCTAATATTTTCTGGGTCTCACGAACAAATAAAGCGAGTTGGGTTTCTCACGATCGCTGTTTCCGGTATCCATGTTGATTCCTACAGAGTAGATTCTGGGTTTCCAGAAATGACATGATACGCGAGCGTTATCGTGTTGTCCATTGGTGTCGCAGTTTCCACAGTCGCTGCTGCGCCTGCGTGTTCGCGCCCTGCTACGTGCGGTGCAGGCAGCCCGTGGTCCAGGGGGCACCTCCCACGAGTGGCCGCCCACAGCCTCCTTGCCGCACCGGTCTGGACTTGGCCCACCACAATGGGCCGACGGGCCGACCAACACCACGGCGGCGACAGGAGCAGCGCCGCCCGCGGTCACTCGCGGTCGTTGGCACACATTCTCCAGGGTCGTCCGGCGCTCCAGGCTGCGCATTCCAGGTGAGGGCCTCCCGCGCGCCCGCCCGCGGTTCCGCACCTGCCAGACATGTTTCTGTACGCTCCGAGTGAAGAGTTAATCCGAAAAACACAGAAAAGTCACTCCAGCAGTGCTACAGTTTCGCGGACTGTGTTGTTATCAATATTTCCGCGAGTCTTAAGTAATAGAACCCAGTACGTTGTCCTCGACGGTGAGTGTTCATCGGAGGTGAGGGTATCATCTGTAGTGCTCCAGGGAAGTGTGGTAGGTCCGCTGTTGTTTTCTATCTACATAAATGACCTTTTGGATAGGTTGGATAGCAATGTGCGGCTGTTTGCTGGTGATGCTGTGGTGTACGGGAAGGTGTTTATTTATTTATTGTTCCGTGGGACCACATTAAGGAGAAGTCTCCATGGTCATGGAACGAGTCAATACATGAAATTATAACACGATTGTAGAAACGGATAAAATGAAATATAAGAAACATATTCAGGCGACAAGTCGTAAGTTTAAATAATGAAAATCAACAATGTAACACTGGAATTTGCTTAATTTTTTCGCTCTTCCAGAAGCTCCTCGACAGAATAGAAGGAGTGAGCCATGAGGAAACTCTTCAGTTTGGACTTAAAAGAGTTTGGGCTACTGCTAAGATTTTTGAGTTCTTGTGGTAGCTTATTGAAAATGGATGCAGCAGAATACTGCACTCCTTTATGCACAAGAGTCAAGGAAGTGCATTCCACATGCAGATTGGATTTCTGCCTAGTATTAACTGAGTGAAAGCTGCTAACTCTTGGGAATAGGCTAATATTGCTAACAACAAGCGACATTAAAGAAAATATATACTGTGAGGGCAATGTCAGAATTCCCAGACTATTGAATAGGGGTCGACAAAAGGTTCTCGAACTTACACCTCATATAGCTCGAACAGCCCGTTTTTGAGCCAAAAATACCCTTTTTGAATCAGAAGAATTACCCCAAAAAATAATACCATACGACATAAGCCTATGAAAATATGCGAAGTCACTTATTTCAGATACTGTTCTAATGGTAAATAAAGCAGCATTTAGTTTCTGAACAAGATCCTGAATATGCGCTTTCCACAACAGCTTACTATCTATCCGAACGCCTAGGAACTTGAACTGTTCCGTCTCGCTTATAATATGCCCATTCTGTCTGATCAAAATATCAATTCTTGTTGAATTGTGAGTTATAAACTGTAAAAACTGAGTCTTACTGTGATTTAGCATCAAATTATTTTCCACAAGCCACGAACTTGTTTCATGAACTACATTATTTGATAATTTTTCAATATTACACACAAGATCCTTCACTACCAAGCTGGTGTCATCAGCAAACAGAAATATTTTTGGATCACCTGTAATACTAGAAGGCATATAATTTATATAAATAAGAAACAGCAGTGGCCCCAACACCGACCCTTGGGGGACGCCCCACTTAACAGTGCCCCATTGGGACTGAACATCACTACCACTCTCAATATTGCGGAGAATTACCTTCTGCTTTCTGTTCTTAAAGTAAGAGGCGAACCAACTGTAAGCTACTCCCCTTACTCCATAATGGTCCAACTTCTGCAGTAATATTTTGTGGTCAACACAGTCAAAAGTTTTGTTAAATCAAAGAAATCACCTAATGTTCGCAACCTTTTATTTAATCCGTCCAACGTTCACAGAGAAAAGAGAATATAACATTTTCAGTTGTTAAGCCATTTCTTAAACCAAACTGTACATTTGACAGCAAATTATGTGAATTTAAATGCTCCAGTAACCTTGTATATACAACCCTCTCCATAACTTTAGCAAACACCGATGGCATAGAAATAGGTCTATAATTGTCAACATTATCCCTGTCTCCCTTTCTATAAAGTGGCTTCACTACCGAGTACTTTAATCGCTCAGGAAACCGACCACGCCTAAAGGAAAAGTTACAGATATGGCTAAGTACTGGGCTAACATACATAGAACAATACCTCAGTATTCTGCTAGATACCCCGTCCTATCCATGAGAGTTCTTGGTCTTTAGTGATTTAATTATTAACTCAATCTCCCTCTTGTCAGTATCATGGAGGAGCATTTCAGGTAACAGTCTCGGAACACTTTCTTCTACGTTGAGTGAGTGTAGGAGGATACAAGATGACTTGGACAGGATTTGTGATTGGTGTAAAGAATCGCAGCTACCTCTAAATATAGATAAATTAATGCAGATGAATAGGAAAAAGACTCCTGTAATGTTTGAATACTCCATTAGTAGTGTAGCGCTTGACACAGTCATGTCGATTAAATATTTGGGCGTAACATTGCAGAGCAATATGAAGTGGGACAAGCATGTAATGGCAGTTGCGGGGAAGGTGTATAGTCGTCTTCGGTTCATTGGTAGAATTTTGGGAAGATGTGGTTCATCTGTAAAGGATACCGCTTATAAAACACTAATACGACCTATTCTTGAGTACTGCTCGAGCGTTTTGGATCCCTATCAGGTCGGATTGAGGGAGGACATAGAAGCAATTCAGAGGCGGGCTTCTGGATTTGTTACTGGTAGGTTTGATCATCACGCGAATGTTACGGAAATGCTTCAGGAACTCGGATGGGAGTCTCTGGAGGAAAGGAGGAGTTCTTTTCGTGAATCGCTACTGAGGAAATTTAGAGAACCAGCATTTGAGGCTGACTGCAGTACAATTTTACTGCCGCCAACTTACATTGCGTGGAAAGACCAAAAAGATAAGATAAGAGAGATTAGGGCTCGTACAGAGGCATATAAGAGTCATTTTTCCCTCGTTCTGTTTGGGAGTGGAACAGGGAGAGAAGATGCTAGTTGTGGTACGAGGTACCCTCCGCCACGCAGCGTATGGTGGATTGCGGAGTATGTATGTAGATGTAGATGTAGATTACAAAATTAATTAAAAATAATTAATTTGGCTTTATGAGATAATGTTTTACATAAGGAAAGTCAACTGTACTTTCTAGAATTATACGGAACGTACAGTAAAATAAACAGTTTTTGAGACAGTTTATTGATAGAATGTTAGGTTGCTGGGCCGAAACGACCCCTGTTCTGCATCCAAGGGTGAACAGTCTGGAATGCGGCACCGTGTAAAAACGCTTTCCGGTAAACTAGGAATATAAAATCCGCCGGTTGCTCTTCATCCATGGTTCGCAGGACGCCATATGAGACAAGGACAGGCTGAGTTTCGCACGAGGGATGTTTACCAAAAAAATTTTCTGTGCATACATTTATTACATTTGTTTCAAGTCAACACTCAGGCCCATGATGCTAAAACGACAGTAAAAAAAAGTTAAGGAAAAATTACGTATAGGAAGGAAATATATCGCATCACTAACAGGCACAAGTACATATTATAAGTCTTGTAGAAACACGAGCTGTCCTAAGCTTAGCCCGTAAATGCTGCGTCCAGACCAAGTGATTTCTCAGTCTGGGAAACAAGGTACAGTCAAACGAAGGGTTGCCATATGTCATTTGATGCGTCGGTGCCATAAAACAAAACTTCCTCCAATTGTTTTATGCATTCGGACACGACGTGTGGTTTGAGAATATTTTTAACAATGTAGATGTATGTACCGTACTCTCACTGTTTACGGAACAATATGCTGCCTTATTTTAATATGGTACTACACAGTTTAAAAGAAACTGCCTGCCAAAGTAGTGGTCGAGCGGTTCTAGGCGCTTCAGTCCGGAATCGCGAGACTGTTACGGTCGCAGGTTCGAATCCTGCCTCGGGCATGGATGTGTTTGATGTCCTTAGGTTAATTAGGTTTAAGTAGTTCTAAGTTCTAGGGGACTGATGACCTCAGATGTCCCATAGTTGTCAGAGCCATTTTGAACCCAGAAAGGAAGGAGGAAGGAGGACACAAAGTAAAACTTCTCAGGTTGAGAAGATGTGTATTGTTATTTCAGTGATACAAAATCCAGTCAGTCTTATGAAGAAACTAGCAGTGTGAGCCCGCAGTGTGAGCCCACTTTTAAGCATGACGTTGCACTGCCTCTGACCTAGGTGCATGCGCTGATTCGGTTGGGGAAGGTGTCATGAAATCGTTGAATCCTCCCCTGAGACAAGCTCGTGCAAAACCGTAACTGGTACTTCATATCCTGGATGATGGCACTCGTACGTAATTGACATGCGAGATAGTCTCATACTTATTCTGTAGGGAGCAGATCTGGGGTTCTTGTTGGCCACAAGAGTACCTCATCAAACTTCACAGAGAGAATGTGTAGTCTCTGGACGAGCATTGTTCTGTTGAAAAATAGTAACAAACACGATACCATCGAAAACACGTGAGTACGTGAGATGTCCTTTATGTACCGTTGTAGCCGTTGTAGCGTCAGAGATCCCTCAGTCACCGTCAGCCCTGACCTGAAGATATACTCTATGGCTTCGCATACCATGACACGAGGAGTAGCACCGCTGAGTGTGTCCAGCACATTGGAAGACTGAACAACCTATCTGCAGGTCACCGCCATAGTCGGCCACAATGGTAACCCAGGGTAGTGCAGAACCGCGTCTCATCACTGAACACAGTGGGACTCCAGTCGTCAGCAGTCCATGCTTCCCGGTCACGACACCGCTCCAAACGCACCCGTTTGCGTTCTGATGTGAAGAGCAGACTACTCGTAGGACGATAATTCCTTAATCCGAATACTGCTAGTCTCCGACTAATCGTGCAGGATGGCACAAAATGATGCACAATTATTTGTTTTCCGACGGCAGGCACAGGTATGAAGGCCTAAGATGTGTATGGCGCGCAAAGCGGTGGTCCTCCCTTGTGGTAGTCAGATGTCTTCTACTGGATCCTTGGCGACTATTGTATCTTTCCTCACGTTCCCAGGCGCTACAACATAGGACCATTGTTAAATGTGAATGTCCCACAAATCAGGATACTTCACGATCTGATCAGCTGGTCAAATGGAGACCCACAATAGTCCTCATTTCAAATCTTGCGATAACATTGCCCCGTGCGATTAAGCAGCACCTCCTTGTTGACAATCAGTATCGGGCGCTGTTCAAGCCCCTTACATACCCCGTCAAGTCTTTTAAGAGCACTAAACACGAACAACACAAATGAAGTGAATGTGGTGAAGCAACTTAAATCATTTAGTAAAGGCAAGTCTTCTGGTCCTGGCTGTGTACCAATTAGGTTCCTTTCAGAGTATGCTGATGCATTAGCTCCATACTTATCAATCATATGCAACCATTCGCTCGACGAAAGATCCGTACCCAAAGACTGGAAAGTTGCACAGGTCACACCAATATTCAACAAAGGTAGTAGGGGTAATCCACTAAATTACAGGCTCATACTATTGACGCTGATATGGAGCATGATTTTGGAACATATATTGTGTTCGGACATTATGAATTTCCTCGAGGAAAACGGTCTATTGACACACAGTCACCATGGATTTAGAAAACATCGTTCTTGTATAACACAACTACCTCTTTATTCGCGTGAAGTGTTGAGTGCTATTGAAGGGATTTCAGACTGATTCCGTATTTCTGGACTTTTGCGTGCTTATGGAATATCTTCTCAGTTATGTGAGTGGATTCGTGATTTCCTGTCAGAGAGGTCACGGTTCGTCGTAACTGACGAAAAGTCATCGAGTAAAACAGAAGTGATTTCTGGCGTTCCCCAAGGTACTGTTATAGGCCCTTTGCTGTTCCTTATCTATATAAACGATTTCGCAGACAATTAGACCAGTCCTCTTATGTTGTTTGCAGATGACGCTGTCGTTTATTGACTAATGAAGTCATCAGAAGATCAAAACAAATTGCAAAACGATTTAGAAAAGATATCTGAATGGTGTTAAAAATTGGCAGTTGACCCTAAATAACGAATAGTATGAGGTCATCCACATGAGTGCTAAAAGGAATTCTTTAAACTTCGGATACACGATAAATCAGTCAAATCTAAAGGCCGTAAATTAATCTAAATGCATAGGAACTACAATTACGAACAACTTAAATTGGAAGAAAGATATAGGAAATGTTGTGGAGTAGGCTAACCAAAGACTGCTTTTTATATGCAGGACACTTAGAAAATGTAACAGATCTACTAAGAAGACTGCCTGCACTACGCTTGTTCGTCCTCTTGTAGAATACTGCTGAGCGGCGTGGGGTCCTTACCAGATAGGACTGACGGAGTGCATCGAAATAGTTCAAAGAAGGGCAGCACGTTTTGTATTATCGCGAAATATGGGAGAGAGTGCCACAGAAATGATATAGGATTTGGGGTGGACATAATTAAAACAAGGGCGATTTTCGTTCCGACAGAATCTTCTCACGAAATTCCAGTCACCAACTTTCTCCTCCGAAGGCGAAAATATTTTGTTGACAATGACCTACATAGGGAGAAACGATCACCACGATAAAATCAGGGAAATCAGAGCTCGTACGGAAAGATACAGGTGTTCGATATTTCCGGCCGCTATACGAGATTGGAATAATGGAGAATTGTGAAGGTGGTTCGATAAAACCTCTGCCAGGCACTTAAATGTGATTTGCAGAGTATCCACGTAGATGTAGATGTAGACGTAGAACTGTGATGGCCGTTCTCCCGTACCCGTAGCAGAGAACTGCAGCTACATTCGTTTGCACGTCCGCCGATGGTAAGTACCTGAACGAGGTTATGCCGATATCCAACCATGTCATCTGAGTGCTTCATTATTTTTGTCACCCAGTCTGTTTCACGTACATTCTTTTTCTTTTTGCATCTATATTTATAGCGTGCGCGTCATTTAATCCAAATACACTTACACGGTGGTGACGAAAAGTCATGGGATAGCGACAAGCAGATATACAGATGGCTCCAGCGCCGTGTACACAAGGTATAAAAACGGAGCTGCCGTTTGTAGTTAGGTGACTCAGGTGAAAAGGTTTACGATGCGATTATGGCCACACGACGGGAAATTAACAGACTATCTACGCAAAATGGTAGTTGGAGCTAGACGCATGGGACGTACCATTTCGATTTGATATAATCCATTATGGAGTCGAGGTAGCAGTTGTCGTTATACTGGTTATCACTGTTAGCATTCAACCGCGATTCTTATACATATTTTAACAACGCGTTTCAAGAGACAATGCTCTCATCATCAGGTTGTAAAATCTATGTCATGAAGTTAAACGGACTAAAAAGACAAAATACCATCACCAATAGTTGGTAAGTCCATAGAGTAAAACTTCTGTTTTACTCTATGGACTTACCAACTATTGGTGATGGTATTTTGTCTTTTTAGTCCGTTTAACTTCATGACATAGATTTTACAACCTGATGATGAGAGCATTGTCTCTTGAAACGCGTTGTTAAAATATGTATAAGAATCGCGGTTGAATGCTAACAGTGATAACCAGTACCATTTCGGAAATCGATAGGAAAATCAATATTCTGAGATCCACAGAGTCAAGAGTGTGCCGAGAATATCGGATTTCAGGCATTACCTCTCACCATGGACAACGCAGTGGGAGACGGCCTTCACTTAACGACGGAGAGCAGCGGCGTTTGCGTACAGTTATAATTACTAACGGAGAAGGAACATTGCGTGAAATCACTGTAAAAATCAATGTGTGGTAACGACGAACGTACGGCGAAATTTGGCGTGACTGAGCTACAGCAGCAGACGACCGACGCGAGTACCTTTGGTAACAGCACTACATCGTCAGCACCGCCTGTCCTGTCCTCATGACCACATCCGTTGGACCACAGATCACTGGGGAAGCGAGACTGCTCAGATGCGTTCCGATTTCAGTTGGTATGATCTGGAAAAGGCCAGGTGGTAAGGCAAGATTACACTTAGATTACATTATGCTCAGACAGATACTGTCACCCAGGAGCAGATACAGACTCAGATCACAAAGTACTAGTGATGGAGAGTAGGCTGAAGTTTAAGAGATTGGTCAGGAAGAATCAATAAGCAAAGAGGTGGGATATAGAACTACTGTGGATTGGCGAGATACCCTTGAAGTTCTCTAAGGCTATAGATACAGCAATACGGATTTGGTCATTAGGCAGCACAGTTCAAGTACACCTCTAAAAAGGACACTCACAGAAGCTGGAACGAAAAACGTAGGTACAAAGAAGCTAACTGCGGAGAATCCATCAACAGAAGAAGTACTTCAGTTGATCGATGAAAGAAGGAAGAAAAAAAGTTTTCAGTGGAATTCAGGAATACAGAAATATAATTCGCTGAGGAATGAAATTTAGTATGTGCAGGGAAGCTTATACGAAATGGCTGCATGAAAAAGGTGAAGAAACCGAAAAAGAAATGATTGTTGGAAGGACTGACTCAGAATATACGAAAGTCAAAATATCCTTCCGTGATATTACAGGCAAGGATGGTAACATTAAGCGTGCAACGGGAATTCCACTGTTGAATGCAAGGGAGAGAAGGGATCGGAGGAAAGAGTACATTGAGGGTATCTATGAGGGGGGAAGATGTGATAGAAGAAGAAGCAGGAGTCGATTTAGAAGAGATAGGGGATCCAGTATTAGACTCTGAATTTAACTGAGCTTTGTAGGACTTGAAACCAAAAAAATGCGGATGGGATAGATAGCATTCCATCAGAATTTCTAAAAACATTGGGGGAAGTGGCAAAAAAACGATTATTCATGTAGGTTGTGTAGAATGTGTGAGTCCGGCGACATACCATCTGATTTTCAGAAGAATATGATCCACACATTTCCGAATACTGCAAGAGCTGACAAGTGCAAATAATTATCGCACAACCAGCGTAACAGTTCATGCCTCCAAAACAATATATAAAATAATGAAAAAGAAAATTGAGGATATATTACATGACGGTCAGTTTGACTTAAGGCAATTCTGACGTTGCGGTTGATAATGGAGGCATGACTTTAAAAAATGATGACACGTTCATAGGATTTATCGATCTGGAAAATGCATTCGAAACTGTAAAATGGCGCAGCATGTTTGAAATTCTAAGAATA
The DNA here is from genome assembly GCF_023898315.1 of Schistocerca nitens. Classification (NCBI taxonomy): domain Eukaryota; kingdom Metazoa; phylum Arthropoda; class Insecta; order Orthoptera; family Acrididae; genus Schistocerca; species Schistocerca nitens. Next base: position 407,718,269 of record NC_064622.1, read on the forward strand.
ATACGGGCAAGCTATAGGAACAGACGGATAGTATACAATATGTTCAAGAGCCAAGAGGGAATAATAAGAATGAGCGACCAAGAACGAAGTGCTCGGATTAAAAAGGATGTAAGATAGGGATGTAGCCTTTTGCTCTTACTGTTCAATCTATACATCGAAGAAGCAGCGATGAGAATAAAAGAAAGGTTCAGGTGTGGAATTAAAATTCAATGTGAAAAGTCATCGATGATAGGATTCATCGACGACATTCCTGTCCTCAGTGAAAGTGAAGAAGAAGTACATGATAAGCTGACTGGAATGAACAGCCTAATAACCACAGAATATGCACTCTCAGTAAATCGAAGAAAGACGGCCGGCCGCTGGTGGCCGAGCGGTTCTGGCGCTTCAGTCTGGAACCGCGCGACCGCTACGGTCGCAGGTTCGAATCCTGCCTCGGGCATGGATGTGTGTGTCGTGCTTAGGTTAGTTAGGTTTAAGTAGTTCTAAGTTCTAGGGGACTTATGACCTCAGCAGTTGAGTCCTATAGTGCTCAGAGCCATTTTGAAGAAAGACGAAAGTAATGAGAAGTAGCAGACATGAGAACAGGGAGTCAGGATTAATAGTCAGGAAGTAGATGAAGTTAACGAATTCTATTGCCTAGGCAGCAAAATAACCAATGACGGACGGAGCAAGGAGGACATCAAAAGCAGACTAGCACTGGCAAGAGTGCATACTTAGCCAAGAGAAGTTACTAATATCAAACATAGCCCTTAATTTGAGAAAGAAATTCTTATAATGTACGTTTGGAATACAGCACTCTATGGTGGTGAAACATAGAATGTGGGGAAACCGAAAAATAAAAGATCCACGTATTTGAGATGTGGTACTACAGTCAAATGTTGAATATTAATGGGACTGAAAACTTAAGGAAAGAGGATGTTCTGCGGAGGATCGAGGTGAAAGGAATATGTGGAAAACACTGACAAGGAGAAAGGACATCTGTTAACACGTCATGTTATGACTTGCATGGTACTAGAGGGAGCTGCAGAGAGCAAACCTGTAGGGGAACCTTTGGAATATATCGAGCAAAGAATTGAGGATGTACGTTGCAAGTGCTCCTCTGAGATGAAGAGGTTGGCACAGGCCGGGAATCGCGGCAGGTCGCATTAAACCAGTCAGAAGACTGATGACAAAGAGAGAGAGAGAGAGAGAGCTGATGGTAGGGTTTTAGTGTGGCACAGACTCTACGAATCCATAAATTCGAGTTGTCAACGAGGCACTGTGCAAGCTGGTGGTGGCTCCATAATGGTGTGAGCTGGTTTTACATGGAATGGATTGTGTGTTCTGGTGCAACTGAACCGGTCATTAACTGGAAATGGATATGTTCGGCTATTTGGAGTCCATTTGCAGCCATTCATGGACTTGATGTTCCCAAAAAAAGATGGAATTTTTAAGGATGACAATGCGTCATGTCATCGGGCCCAGTTATTCGCGAATGGTTTGAAGAAATCCTGGACAATTTGAGCGAATGCTTTGGCCACAGAGATCGCCGGACATGAAACCCATCGAACATTTACGGCACATACTCGAGAGGTCAGTTCGTGTACAAACGTCTTCCGCAATTATAGACGGCTATTCAGGCAGTATAGTTCAATGTTTCTGAAGGGCATTACCAAAGACTTGTTGACCCCATGCCACGTAGAGCTGCAGCACTATGGTCAACGCGATATTAGGAAGTATCCCATGAGCTTTGTCACATCAGCTTAGGCATTACTGAGATATTCGTATGTAGAATGAACGTGCTCTTGACTGGTGTTGATTTCAGAATGTGATGCACATTTTCATTGATATGTATAATTTCTATTGGAAAGAACAGAACAGAACCCTGAAATCAGCACTGCAAGTAGGATATACCTACTAGACACACTATACCACCATAAAGAATCAGTATCAACGTACGACTAACAGAAGTAAAAGTTCGGTTATAATAACGTTCTTTTAAATTCACTGAATCCAACCTTTTCCTCTAATTTGTTCGCAACTTATGTGCAAATGTGTGTCAAACAATATCACAGAATATTTGTAAGGTTTCCTCACTGAAACAACTTTCCAAATTGTAATTTTAGAAGTAGGAAAACTGGAGGCATGTTTGCTTTCCCACAAAGAAGCACGTATTCATTCCTTAATTGAGTTTATTTCTTATCTCACCACTGCTTCACCCTCGAACTGCGATTTTTCAGTGAGACATATTGTGCCAAATATCGGGATAAAGGAAGCGAATGGTTATCTACAGCTTGCACGGAAACCAGGCTGCAGTTAGAAGGGACAGACGACATAAAATGTTGGCATTAGTTGAGAATAGAGGGAGACGTGGTTGTGGCCAATCCCCCGTGATTTTCAACGGGAAAGCAGTAGTGAAAACTAAGTAGAAAGTTCGAAAGAGAATTCAAGTTCAGGGAGAAGAAATAAATAGTTTAATTGACTTCTTCTGGGTGGGCACCTGGGCCTCGATGCATCAAAAGAACGGCGTAATTCCCATCAAGCTGTTATTTCAAACGAGCACTTCATTAAGCACTGATAACCAGTTTCGAGGGTGTGCCCATTATGAAAAGCACAACGGATTTGGATACATCATCGTCATGAACAGCATAAAACAGAGACCAAGTGCAATGTAGAGATATACCTGGCTTCGCTATCTGTTGACATGACCTCAGAATTGATAGTCAAAAATCAGCCATCGGAAAACCGCACAAAGCGATGATGAGAATACATGACAAAGAAGATATAAAAGTGAAAATAACAGAAGGTGAAATTGAATTGATTGCATGGTGTACGTGTAATAAATTAATTTTTGTCGTTTAATTAAGTGCCATGCCGATATGTATATCTTTGGTCTCGATTTATTAGAGTCGATGAAGTAATTCAAACGAAGTTCCTTACAGTCCTACTTACTTCGCACTCTTTCTTTTGTCGAGGTGCATGTAAGAAAGGCACATCTCTTTCTTTATATTAATAAACTGAGTTACTATTTATTGAATATGTGTCTTAAATATCACTAGTTACCTTTGCAACTTTGTAATATGTTTCAGCAGCTGGGAAGCGAAAGTTCGTTGAAGTGTCGGTCACGCGCCGTCAGCATGCTACCATATGCATGTTGTATCCTTTCTCTTAGAACGTGCAGTCTAAATTGTTTGTTATACGAAGTCTGATTACGCTTGCTATGCCCTGCGACATACACTCCTGGAAATTGAAATAAGAACACCGTGAATTCATTGTCCCAGGAAGGGGAAACTTTATTGACACATTCCTGGGGTCAGATACATCGCATGATCACACTGACAGAACCACAGGCACATAGACACAGGCAACAGAGCATGCACAATGTCGGCACTAGTACAGTGTATATCCACCTTTCGCAGCAATGCAGGCTGCTATTCTCCCATGGAGACGATCGTAGAGATGCTGGATGTAGTCCTGTGGAACGGCTTTGTGGTGTCACCGCTAGACACCACACTTGCTAGGTGGTAACTTAAATCGGCCGCGGTCCTGTAGTACATGTCGGACCCGCGTGTCGCCACTGTGTAATCGCAACCTAGCGCCACCACATGGCAGGTCACAAGACACGGACTAGACCTCGCCCCAGTTGTACGGACGACATAGCTTGCGACCTCAATTGTTTAATTTGTCTATAGTAAATCAGGTCCTATCAGTGAATCAGACTGTGCCTTCCGCCAGTGTTTCTAGTCTTTGTGACGAATTTGCAGACGTTTTTGCACCGGGCCTTGGTTGCGCTAAGAACTATGCTGCACATTTGGAACTGAAAGACAACGCGCAACCGAAATTTTTCAGAGCGCGCAATGTTCCCCACGCATTGCGTGATGAGGTCGCAAGAACATTGCACGATTTAGAATCTCAAGGTGTAATTGAACGTGTGCAGGCTTCTCTCTGGGCCTCACCCTTAGTAATTTTGCCAAAACCTTCCGGAAAACTGAGACTTTGTGTGGACTTCAAGGCCACTGTGAATCCACAACTTGTGACTGCTACTTTTCCTTTGCCCCGCCCGGAAGATCTTTTGACAAACTGTCCTGTTGCTGAGGATAAAGCATTCGATTCTTCCGAACTTGCTTGCATGTTCATTGATTCGGAAGCCGATGACGTGGTCGCATCGTTTCCGATTGATTTTCGTCGTGTAGCTACAGCCACAGCTGCTGACCCTGTCCTTGCTACTGTTTTGCGTTTTGTTGCTACGCAATGGCCCTTGTCAAAGTCACGGATCGAAGATCCTTTGGTTCGCCGTTTTTTTGCTCACAGGGAGAGACTTTTTGTCCGACGTGGTGTTTTGTTGTTGCGTTCCGATAATGATCAGTCCAGAGTCGTAGTCCCACGTGCCACTTCCCCTTGGCAATGCTTGCACATCGATTTTGCTGGTCCATTCTGGAATGCTCGATGGTTGGTTGTGGTCGATGCTTTCAGTAATTTTCCTTTTGTTGTCCGAATGTCTTCCACGACGCCTTCTGCCACAATCCAAGCCTTGTCTGCTATCTTTTGCATTGAAGGTCTTCCGCAGACTATTGTTTCCGACAATGGTCCACAATTCATGTCCGCAGAATTTCAATCATTCTGCACGGCCAATGGTATTCAACATCTGACATCCGCGCCGTTTTCGCCTCAGTCAAACGGTGCCGCGGAACGATTGGTCCGGACTTTCAAGTCACAGATGTTGAAATTGAAAGAATCGCATTCTCGGGAGGACGCTTTGTTACTCTTTTTGTCTTCGTATCGCTCTCAGCCCCGCGATGGCCGCTCGCCGGCTGAATTGCTCCATGGTCGATCTCATCGCACCCTGATGTCTTTGCTGCATCCGCCACATCAGGTTCCTGTGCAGCGGCAGACTCCTGTTTTTGCTCCTGGCGACGTTGTCTATTATCGCAACTATCGCGGTTCACGGCGTTGGCTCGCAGGGCGCATTCTTCGCCGCCTCGGCCGCGCGATGTATTTGGTTTTGGGGGCCTCTGGTGAGCTGCGTCGGCATCTCCATCAGCTGCGCCTCTGTCGTCGCCTGGGTTCTGCCGCTCCCCGTCTGCTTTCAGCGGCGGAGCCGTCAGGTCAGCGCCCTGGGGACCCATCTACTGGCTCGCCTCATCCCCAGGTGTTACCGACGCTGCCTTCCATTTTGCCTCATGGCGTCGCGCCGCCGCCGCAGCCGCCGCCGGCGCCGCCCGCAGCGGACGCTTCGCTGCAGCCGCCTGGCGCCTCCCTGGGTCACGCGCCGCCGCTCGCTTCCCGTGACCAGCCGTCCTCCGCCATGGACCTCTTGCCCGCTCCGGACCAGATGTCGTCTTCGCCCGTCAGGTGCTCCGACCACATGGAGGTCGACCCTTCGGCCCCTCCTGTCTCATTACGTGCGCATACACCCCATGTTGACGTGCACCCTGGACTAGGTTTGCAGGCGTTTCCTAGCTCCCCTCGGACCGAATGGCCGGGTGCGGGTGGCACAGCCTCGCCTGTTGTTAGGCTCCCCGCCTCATCGTATACGTCAACATGGGGTCCTCCCCACGGCGGGCGGAAGCCTTATCTCACGACCGTTCGCCGATTTGCGGGGGAGGAATGTGGTGTCACCGCTAGACACCACACTTGCTAGGTGGTAACTTAAATCGGCCGCGGTCCTGTAGTACATGTCGGACCCGCGTGTCGCCACTGTGTAATCGCAACCTAGCTCCACCACATGGCAGGTCACAAGACACGGACTAGACCTCGCCCCAGTTGTACGGACGACATTGCTTGCGACTAGACCTACCAAGTCTTCCTCTCATTTGCCGAGAGACAGATAGAATAGCCTTCAGCTTAGTCCATAGCTACTACCTAGCAAGGCGCCATTTGTATCAGTGCTTATAGCTTACTAAAATTCAAGAGAGATGTATTCCAACAAGAGAATAAAAGTTAAGTAACATCTACGTACTTTTCTTCTTATTCATTAATAAGTCTCATGTTCCAGACTTCACGCCCGTCTGCGTTAGTTTAGCGTGCACCTAGCTACCTCATTGTGTCTATGCTGTATGAACTAGACACAACAGGCTTGCCATGCCATTTCCACCTGGCGCCTCAGTTGGACCAGCGTTCGTGCTGGACGTGCAGACCGCGTGAGACGACGCTTCATCCAGTCCCAAACATGCTCAATGGGGGACAGATCCGGAGATCTTGCTGGCCAGGGTAGTTGACTTACACCTTCTAGAGCACGTTGGGTGGCACGGGATACATGCGGACGTGCATTGTCCTGTTGGAACAGCAAGTTCCCTTGCCGGTCTAGGAATGGTAGAACGATGGGTTCGATGACGGTTTGGATGTACCGTGCACTATTCAGTGTCCCCTCGACGATCACCAGTGGTGTACGGCCAGTGTAGGAGATCGCTCCCCACACCATGATGCCGGGTGTTGGCCCTGTGTGCCTCGGTCGTATGCAGTCCTGATTGTGGCGCTCACCTGCACGGCGCCAAACACGCATACGACCATCATTGGCACCAAGGCAGAAGCGACTCTCATCGCTGAAGACGACACGTCTCCATTCGTCCCTCCATTCACGCCTGTCGCGACACCACTGGAGGCGGGCTGCACGATGTTGGGGCGTGAGCGGAAGACGGCCTAACGGTGTGCGGGACCGTAGCCCAGCTTCATGGAGACGGTTGCGAATGGTCCTCGCCGATACCCCAGGAGCAACAGTGTCCCTAATTTGCTGGGAAGTGGCGGTGCGGTCCCCTACGGCACTGCGTAGGATCCTACGGTCTTGGCGTGCATCCGTGCGTCGCTGCGGTCCGGTCCCAGGTCGACGGGCACGTGCACCTTCCGCCGACCACTGGCGACAACATCGATGTACTGTGGAGACCTCACGCCCCACGTGTTGAGCAATTCGGCGGTACGTCCACCCGGCCTCCCGCATGCCCACTATACGCCCTCGCTCAAAGTCCGTCAACTGCACATACGGTTCACGTCCACGCTGTCGCGGCATGCTACCAGTGTTAAAGACTGCGATGGAGCTCCGTATGCCACGGCAAACTGGCTGACACTGACGGCGGCGGTGCACAAATGCTGCGCAGCTAGCGCCATTCGACGGCCAACACCGCGGTTCCTGGTGTGTCCGCTGTGCCGTGCGCGTGATCATTGCTTGTACAGCCCTCTCGCAGTCTCCGGAGCAAGTATGGTGGGTCTGACACACCGGTGTCAATGTGTTCTTTTTTCCATTTCCAGGAGTGTAATTCATGACACTGTGCTATAGTTTAACAAGGTGAACCACCACCCAACTTACCACTCCCCTACATCGATCACTGCACATGGCTTCATCAAGACGGAAAAATAATAGTAAATTAGAAATATGAACAGAATCACCTGCAGTAGAAGCTTGTTCAAATAACATCTTAATTGGAAACCAAACAAAATCATTTTCAATCCTGCTGCAGTCTTTGTGATTGTCCCACCTCAGAACAATTAGTATTCTGAGATATAATGCAATCTTGCATTCCATATTCATTCAGACTATATTTTTTATGGGAAATATCACATACACCATGCTGATAACTGGATGAGTGAAAAACAAATAAAATCAAGAATTGCAATGATAAGGCAAGCATCCCAGAAAAAGGAACGATTACCATACAGCAAAATTCGTTGCTGTTAGGAAAAAGGCAGTTAAGGACCTCGTGTGGGATGATTTTCTGTCAGCTGTGGAAGCTGTGCGTTAAAAAGACAGAAGAACCAAAATTGAAGCGTTAGAGGTGCAGGTTTGTACGGGGATGGGAAAAATAAAATGGATGGATAATGTGTCGAACAGTGAAATGACGGAAAGGGTAAAGGAACAAAGAGCTGTCCGAATCCAGCGAATCCAGGTAAAAAAAAAAAAAAAAAAAGAAAGCAAACTGGGTGGGACGTATACTTACTGCGAAGGAAAGGAGTTTTAACAACAACAGTCTAAGGTACAGAGAAAGGACAGAATAAAAAGGGGAGGGGAAGGAGTAAAATGCTGGATAAACTAAGAAGAAGAAGAAACCAGGCTATGAAGCAGTTGACCTGAAACATTAATACAGAACAGCGATGGTGTAAGGAATAGCCAATAAGCATTACACCTAATGATAGTGCACTCTATTTTCAAGCATCCTTGTGATATGAATTCTCCATTTATTTCTGCACATCTTCATCTTCATCTGCCCATTTAAGCTTTTAAGTCGTAATGCTTATCTGGTAGATGTACACATTCTCATATAGGATGAAATTTTCTAGAAAATAATGCATAAGTTTAGATGGGTATATCGCATAACAAATCAAGAGGTGCTGAATCGAACTAAGGAAAAAAAGAAATGTTTGGCGTAATTTAGCTGACAGAGGGGACAGGTTGGGAGGAGACGTCCTGAGGCAAAAATAATTATTTTGGTACTGGAGGCAAATCTTGTAGAAGTAAAAGTTGTAGAAGGAAACTAAGACTTGACTGCTGTAAGCCCGTACAGATGTATGTCCACATTGAAGTCGCAATTAAGTGTCCACCGCCAACAGTCGACATCAATATGCAATAACCACTCAGAGAAGGCCGGTGGCACCACTGGCAGCGGAGGGTATATAAAGCATGTTCGGGTACGCGGAAAGTTGCGAAGTCGTTTCGTAATACAGAAACGGAGTGATTTGTCTGACGTCCAAAACGGCATGATCACTGCTTTCGGGCCAAGGGTGTAAGCGTTTCCAAAACGGCTAAGTTTGTAAACTGTTCACGTGGCGCCGTTGTTAAAGTATTCTGTGCTATCCAAAACTGGCGCGGAAGAAACTGTGGTGCACCACGAGCCATAGATGATTGGGATGAAGGACGACTACGGAGATGCAACTGTTGAGCCCAGATGAATCAACGAGCCACGTGTACGGGTGTATAGACGTGCTAAATACTAAACTCCATCCGAACAGGTCATGAAGGCTCAACAGTACCGATCGGCCACTGTATCACCCTCAGCCCACAGGCGTCAGTGGATGCAGATACGGAGGGGAATGAGGTTAGCACACCACTCTCCCAGCCGTATGTCAGTTTACGAGACCGGAGCCGCTACTTCTCAATTAAGTAGCTCCTTAGTTTGCCCCACAAGGGCTGAGTGGACCCCGCTTGCCGATAGAACTCGGCAGACTGGATGGTCACCCATCCAAGTGCTAGCCCAGCCCGACAGCGCTTAACTTCCGTGATCTGAAGGGAACCGGTGTTACTACTGCGGCAAGGCATATAGACGTGCTACTGTTGAGCTATTGATCGCCCAGGTGATCCGAGGAGCCACCACAGTGTCTCCTCAACGAGCGTTCAGCGAAAGTTGCTGCTTATTAGTCTCCGCAGTAGGCGGCTCTTTTGTGAACCTGTGCTGACTGATGTTACCAGAGAGTTGGCCGTTGGTCTGCACTACGTGAAACGTCTGAAAGTAAACACCCTGTACGCTTCATGGTCTGGGGAACGTTTTCGTGTTCTTCCTTAGGTGATATCCTTAGGTATGAATCTATCCTTGGGGAACATGTCCATCCCTACATGTAGTTTGTGTTTCCTCGGCACCACGGCATCTACCAACCGGACAATGCAGTGTGTCACACAGCTCGCAGTGAAAGTGCATGGTTCGAAGAGCACCGGGACGAGTTTATCGCAGTCACCTGGTCACCGAACTCCCTGGATGTTCACCCAGTTGGGGAACTTTGGGACCAAGTACGTCGGGCTGTTCGCGTCGTTGATCCTCAATCGTCGGCCGCGGTGGCTGAGCGGTTCTAGGCGCTTCAGTCCGGAATCGCGCGACTGCTACCGTCACAGGTTCGAATGCTGCCTTGGGCATGGCTGTGAGTGATGTCTTTAGGTTAGATTAGTTTAAGTAGTTCTAAGTTCTAGGGGACTGATGACCTCAGATGTTAAGTCCCATAGTGCTGAGAGCCATTTGGATCCTCAATCGAGGAACCTAGCGCAGCTTGCCACGACACTGGAGTCGTCATGGCTCCACATCCCTGTCAGTACATTCCAGAACTTCACTGAGTCTCTTCCTGCACGCCTCAAAGCGGTTCGCACTGCAGAAAGTGGTTATTCAGGCTTTACAGAGGTGGTCACATTAATGTAACTGGACAGTGTAGTTCGCCGTAGTTATCCGGAGACGAAGCGGTTCCAGGACAGACTTGAGACTGTATCAAATTCGCCTACCGACCGAAGACAAAGACACATTACTGAAATATCCTCCAACACAGCTTTTCACGAAAACGTTTATGTAGACATTCTGCCAAGTAGAGTGGATTATTTTATATGTTTTATTGCAGTCTAACGTCACATTCAATTTCTCAATAATCAGCACAAAGCAATGGTGAAGAATAAAAGGGGAAATCGGTTAACTGGTGAAGATACACCGGAAGGGGCGAAAGCTCTTTAAGGCCCAGCATGACTCTAAGAGGAAATGAGAGATTGGTTGACAGCACAAATTCCGAGGCGAGGAATTGTCAGCGCTTTGTCAATTTCATCAGTTGACGGGATGTGTTAATTTCTGTAGACTGTCGATTCCGACATTTCTCTTACTTTTAAATACAAAATGACGTTTAGTGATAGACTCGACCAATCTTCCATTTTTTGTCTCTACTTTGGAGTGACAAAAGTCCCATATACAGATGGTGGTAGTATCGCAGACACGAGGTATAAAAGGGCAGTGCATATGTCATTTGTACTCAGGTGATTCATGTGAAAATGGTTCTGATGTGATTACGGTCGTACTGCGGGAATTATCAAACTTTGATCGCGGAATGGTTTTTGGAGATAAGCGCATCGGGCATTCAAGAGTGTTCGAAGAGTACCAAAACTCAGGCATTACCTCTCACCATGAACAACGCGGTGGCCGACGGCCTTCACTAACGACAGAGCAGTGACATTTGCGTAGAGTAACCGCAGATATCGATGTAGGACGTACGGCGAACAAATCCGCTAGGACAGTGCGACGAAATTTGGAGTTAAGGGGCTATTGCAGCAGACGGCCGACGCGAGTGCCTCTGCTAAAAGCATGGCATCGCCAGTAGCGCCTATCCTGTGCTCGTGGCCATGTTGGTTGGTCCCTAGACGACAGGAAAACTGTGACTTATCAGGCGAGTCCCGATTTCAGTTGATAAGAGCTAGTGGTAGGGCACGAGTGTGACGCGAACTCTACGAAGCCATTAACTCAAGATGTCAGCAAGGCACTGTGCAAGCTGATGGTGGCTACATAATGGTGTGGGCTGTGTTTACATGGAAGAAACTTGGTCCTCTGGTCCAATTGAACGGACCATTGACTGTAAATGATTATGTTCGGCTACTGAGAGACTATTTGCAGCCAGTGACGATCGAATTTTTGTGGATGACAATGCTTCATGTCACCGGCCCACAATTTTTCGCAACAGGTTTGAAGAACATTATAAACAAATCGTGCAAACGATTTGGCCACCCAGATCGCTTGTCATGAATCCCATCGAACTGTTTTGGAACGTAACTGAGAGGTCAGTTCGTGCTCAAATTCCTGCATCAGCAACACTATCGTAACTACGGACGGCAATTGAGGCAGCTCAGTATATCTGTAGGGAATTTCCAACGAGTTATTGATTAATGCCGTGCCGAGTTACTGCACTACTCCGGGCAAAAGGGGTTGCGATACGGTATCAGGAGTAATCCCATGACTTTTGTTATCTGAGTGTAAAACAGCCAATAGTAGCGCTAACTGTTTCTGCAGTACGTAAATAAACGGAAGTCGTTTTCCTTAGGACGACAAAATTTTGCGTGGATTGGAGCAAGATTTCGTTGACGATGGCAGGGAGGATGGCAATATCGATGGTTCAGATGATGAAAAATATTCTCGTTTTAATTTCAAATAACGTTTTTTGAAAAATCTGTTTCATTAATTTTCTGAACTTTTTTCATTATCTGAATAATGAACCATTGTTTTCCAATTGTAGGTTCAGAAAATTAAGACAGTGATCCTGTAATGAACGTAAAACAGCAAAATGGCCGTCCTGAATATACTAGGAGGAGGTCAAGACAAAGGGGTCTCAAAAAGAAGAGTTACACTCTGTGAAAATATTATAACGATTTGTAATTACAGTTTTACATTGTTAAATTTTAATTATTGAAAGGAGAGTAGTGCATCACAATGGTAAATGAAAATATTTTCACTCTACTAAAGTCTTATAGTTTTGACCAAATTTAGGACTCATTAAAAATAGAAGGAAATCAACTCAAGAACTGAAGTAGCTATAAATATGTAATCTAGGAGAAGAAATTTCAGTCTTTCATAGAAGGTTGCTATGACAGTTAAATGTTAGTGCATCTTTTGAATGAAATATACTGAGAAACCATAAAAATCTACGGTATTCCAAGAAACGCAAACGTTTATTTGGCTGGCAGTCAAAGTGTTAGTTTGGTAATGGAGGTAAGTTGGTGGGCGTGGCGTGTTCGGGAGGGACTGAGTGGAAGGAAAGAGTTAAGGGAGTTAAATGATGAAGTGGGACTTCAGGTTTTGAATACGAATAAGCGGTTGAAATGGATGTAGGTTCCAGTAATTCTGCAGAGATAAAGAGGCTGGCACAGGATAAACTAACGTGGAGAACTGCATCAGACTTCTCTGCAGACTGAAGACCACAACAAAATTCACTCTTGCTCTGCCATCGGGGCTCAGTCCGAAGTGGGACTCATCATTGCAGATAATTCTACTCCAATCAACGATATTCCAGGCCAAAGACGTGTGACACCAACGTGACTGTCTTCTGCGATAGAACCACTGGGAGAGACGGTTCCTTTTCGTAATAGGAGCCCTTTGGTTGTCATCGGTGGCACTCTTACAATACAGCGGTACGTCGACCACGTTCTACGATCCGATTGGTCGCCCTTCAACAGAAGCCATCCTGGGCTTGCATTTCAGCAAGACAATGCTCGCCCATATAAAGCGAGAGATTCTACTCTTTGCCTTGGTGTATGCCGAACCCTATCTTGGCCACCAACGTCAGAGAACCTTTCCACAGCTGAGGACGAACATTGTGGGCAGGGCCTTCAACCATCTCCGGATTTTAACGATCTAACTCGCCAACTGGACCGAATTTGGCACGACATCACTCGGGAGGGTATCCAAAAACTCTGCCAATCAATTCCAAGCCGAACAACTGCTTGCATGAAGGGTAGAGGTAGACCAACGCGTTATTGAAATGCTCAACTTGTGAAGCTCTTTCTCTTGAATATATCATAAATTTTCGTCTAAAATTATAATCACTTGTTTGTCTGTGCATGTTGCATCTACCGATTTCCATCCCATTCGGATAATTTCTTCGTGGTGCGTCGTTTTTCTTCTTCTTCTTTTTTCTCCGAGTGTAATTTGTACCGTATCCTTTCACTGTGACGAGTTTCATCAAAATCGATCAGTTCAGTGGGAGTGGTCTAGCACTTTACTACAGACGTCTGTAAATCGGAAACAGAGGATCCACTGCGCAGCGTCACGGAAAACGACTCTTAGGAGCGTTTTGAGCAGTGGAAGGAATACAGACATGTCTCCTCGACGGCAACCACCATTAACTGAACATATTTGATAACTACTCGAATTCGTACTATTAGTTCCTGTTGCTTTGTTTCAGTCAGCAGATACGGTATCTTCCAACGCAGCGCAGCTTTGTGACTGAAGGAATTTTTCCGTCTTCTACTACTGATCCGATCACTTTGATGGAACTTAGAATAGCTCGAAAATACAGTTCAAGATCGAGAAACGATCATTCACTAACACGCCACAGCAAATCAGTTCTTTGCTCATGTCTCTTTTCAGTTTTGTTAGATACCGTGCACTTCATTACAGAATTCGGAACCTGAACAAATGTTAACACTGACTCCTTATATGTAGTTACATTTTACATTTACTAACGTCATACAACTTCTTATATGTTAACAGTGATCTCAGTCATTACGCTTAACAAGAAATATTTCTCGATTTCTGTAGTTCACAATAATACCACTGTTCAAAATCTTTAAGAGAAAAGCAAGGTAAATTATTTACTGCACGCATGCAGTGATATCTCAGGAATCGGGATGGCCTGCCCAAGTATATATTAAATTTCACCGTTCGGATTTGCTCCATTTGTGTTTCGAACTGTCTAATAAGGAATTCCGAACTATTCTGCAAACCAAAGAGTTCCAAAGAAATCACTAATCTAGAGTGAATTTTTCACTCTATAACGGCGTACATGCCGTTTTTGGACATTTATAACAGCCTGCAATTGAGGTAACGCAATAAAATACTTTTTCTGTATACGTTTGGCAACTGGTTTTCTTACGTAGTCTAGGTATCGGATAAAAAATAAGACTAAGTAATAGTTACAATGATTCATTAAGAACCCATAGTCGGGTCAGTTTAAATTACCTTAATGTTTCCAGTTACGTTACACTTAGCGTCATTTTGGAAGTAAATAATGTGATACCTTTTTCCATTATTGCTCTAATTTTAGGAGGGGTCAACACAGATCTAGTGCCACATGCTAAACATTGGCTTATTCTTCTTGATCGCAAGTGAAGTTAACCAAATACCGGCTAATCTTCTACTGACCGTAAATTTCCATAAAATCTAATTAAACAGAACGGAGCGTAAAGGAACTCTGCGGGAACTGAATAAGACGGCATCGACGCTTCTGCTCGGTGTGTGCGCTCCAGGATATGCCGTCTCGCCGTAGACTGATTTTCTCCCGTTTGGATAAGTGAACCCGAGCAGACAGTGCACAAAAACCTGCGTCCGCGAGTCAGAGACGATGTAGCGTTTAAGGCAATCTAAGCACTCACACACGCCGCCTGCAGCATGTCGGGCGGGAGAAATTGTGTGTCGTGCGGGTGAGAGTGCTCCTCCTAAGGTCCGAACCCGGATCTTCCAAGTCCATTCTGTGGCGCTGCCTTCAGTGACAGGAGGCAGCAGTGATCTCTCTGTCATAGGGAATTTGCTGCTACCTGCACTCTACATATACGTGCACACTCTGCAAACCGCTGTGGATGGCACAGGGTAATTATCATGTCAACATGTATTAGGGGCACTTCCCGTTCCAATCTTATGTCGCCTGCGGAAGAATGGCATTTTAAATGCCTCAGTAATCTAATTTTGTCTTCGCAGTCGCTACGGGAGCAATACCGAGGTGCTCAACATGTCATTGTTAATGAGCTGGAGAGTTCAAATGGTTCAAATGGCTCTAAGCACTATAGGACTTAATATCTGAGGTCATCGGTCCCACCGGCCTTGAGTGGCCGTGCGGTTCTAGGCGCTACAGTCTGGAACCGAGCGACCGCTATGGTCGCAGGTTTGAATCCTGCCTCGGGCATGGATGTGTGTGATGTCCTTAGGTTAGTTAGGTTTAATTAGTTCTATGTTCTAGGCGACTGATGACCTCAGAAGTTAACTCGCATAGTGCTCAGAGCCATTTAAACCATCATCAGTCCCCTATATTTAGAAGTACTTAAACCTAACTAACCTAAGGACATCACACACATCCATCCCCGAGGCAGGATTCGAACCTGCGACCGTAGCAGCAGCGCGGTTCCGGACTGAAGCGCCTAGAACCGTTCGGCCACAGCGGCCGGCGAGCTGCAGAGTTACTTGTGTATTTATTACCTACAAACACCGTAATTTGACCCACAGTTCACTTCGCAGCTAAAAAGGCACTTATTCAGGTGATTCTACACTTTTTTGTTTGCACTCGTTGTTCATTAAGCTGATCTGCAACAGGTCCCGGTGGAATTCAGTATTCCACCTTCTAGCTAGTCACGTACTTATTTTCTTCCAATGATAACTTTTACTTGCTGTTTGGTGACTGGGTAAACATCATAACCTGTCTGGACTTTTGCTTCAGTCTGGCCAACGATGCTTCGGCTGTTGTCCGTTTGTTTCGTTTTGCGGCTGCACTAGAATCGCCTCGCCATTATTTGGTATGTGGATATTGTACTGGAAATAGGGTTTTCTTAACACTTATTACTAAGACGAGGAGTTTGTCGGAGTCATCTCATACCGACAGGATACCATAGACTGGAAATATGTATAGCACGTGTGGAGTTTGAGCTTTTTGACAGAATAAATGCCTTTCTTTCATCACTTTCATATTTCTCAGATATGATGCAGACTCTGGTGCTTACGTTCTCTGACCCTCCCAACTCAGTTTTCAGTGGTTAGAGTGTAATTAGATATAGTACTAAATAAGAAAGAACCGAACGCGACCGGGCTACTCTTGACAGCATGTCACAGCTGATACATTAAAAAAATCCAGCATTTCCTCCTCCGATACAGAAGTACAAGTTTATATCTCGATTAGCTCTGAAGATGGTGGGAGAGAGATAAAGAGTGAATGACGAAATAAAAGAAATTATTCAGGTCTTTTAGAGAAACGAAAATTAACTTTGATGTGGGACTGGAATTCAAGACTAGAAGAAGGAAGTTAAAGAAAAAATAGTAGCAGAACATGATCTGGGGAAAAGAATGAAAAGGTAAGTCGGCTGGCAAAATTTTGCGCAGAACACAGTTTAATCATTGCTGCGTGTGTAGAAATTAGACTGCAGTTATAAGAGTCGTACATGAAAGGAAGAAGTAGTTTAGACGGGTGTGAGCCTTGTAGCCTAATCCCGATCTTATTTAACCCGCTCATTGTGCGAATGTTAAAGGAAATGAAGAAGAGAGTTGGAAATGAAATTAAAGTTCTGGGAGAAGAAGTAAAATCTTTGAGGACTGCATGTGACATTGTAATTCAGCAATAGACGACAAAGGATTTAGAACATCACTTGAACTGAATGAGCAGTTCCTTAATAAGTGGATATCAGATGAATATCGTCAGGGGTAAAACAATGGTAATGGCATATAACTGAATGGAATCAGGCGGTGCTGAGGGAATAAAACTAGGGAATGAGACACTGAAGAAGTGGATGAGACCAAAATTAATGCCGACGATGGAAGCAGAGAGAATATGATATGTAGAGTGGCAGTAGCAAGAAAAGCGTTTGTGAGAAAGAAATATTTGCGCGTATCAGATACAAATTTAATTTTCCACAAATATTTGTCTGGAATGTAGCCTTGTACCGAAATGAATCGTAGATGATAAACAATTCAGATAGGGAAAGAACATCGTCATCCTCATTGGGTTGTATGCCTTGCGGCAGGTTTTGACTGCATAGCCCTCCATGCTTCTCTGTCTTCTGCGTTCCTCTTCACTCTTTGGTACCCTCCTTGTGGTCTGCTGACATCATCCAGCTTCTGGAACCTTATTCTGCCCCTCCCTCTCTTTCCCGGAACGAAACCTTCAGTTGCCTCTACTAGAATGCAATCTCTTCTTAGATTGTGGCCTATTCAGTTTAGTTTCCTGTTCTTCACCGTCAGCAGCATCCTTCGTTATTCTCCAACTCTCCTCAGTACTTCTTCATTCCTGACTTTATCATTGCAGCTGTTCTTCTCCACTCTACGCCATATCCACATTTCACAAACTTCAATTCTCTTCTCATCCCGCTTTCTCAAAGTCCACGTTTTTGGTCCATACAAGGCCACGTTCCATATTAAGGGAAGAACAGAGAATTTTCAATATGGCGCTACGTAAGATTATAAGGGTAGTTTCGATAAATAATAAAGAGGTACTGAATCAAATTTGGAGGGAATGAAATTTGTGGTACAATTTTATTAAAAGGGATCAGTTGATAGGACACATGATGAGCCATAAAGGAACCGTCAGTGGGTAATGAAGGGAACTGGGAACTATGGGGGAGGGGTGAAGAGAGTACAAACTGTATTGGGAGACCAATACTTTACTACAGAAAGCAAGTTCAAATGGATGTGACTTGCGTTAGTTATGCAGAGATAAAGAGGGTTACACAGCTGCATCAGACCAATCTTTGGACTGAAGACCACAACTGAGTGGAGCGCTCTGCGTCGTTTCAGCTCTGTTAATGAAGAGACATAAGACAACAACAGTCCTGAGGTAGATGCATAGCAAACGCACGTGTGGATTAGCTTGTACATGCTTTGGAAACAATGTTATTCCTGTGCGGGTCTGAGAGCTAGCGGCACATAGCGTTTACCGTTTTAGTGCCAAACGGCGCACCTCAAGTCGCGAGAGGCTTTTTACCTGCCGGGGAGCTGGCCAAGTGTGTCGCCGGTGGATCACGCAGCAAAACGAACGGCCGTCACGACGCGGCATTTCCTGCCTGAAGCGCGCTTGCAGTGCCACAGACCAGCATTGCTCACAGCTGCGTTCGTCCCAGTTCTTAGTCTTCTGAGTACCTCATTTGCTTTTCGGCTCCTATTATGACTATTACTCGGTAGGACGAACATTTTGTTATCTCGACTCACCAAAGTGCATAACGAACAGATTATAGCAAGTCATTCTAAACGGAGAGAAGTACACTACAGGCCATTAAAATTACTACACCAAGACGAAATGCAGATGATAAACGGGTATTCATGGGACAAATATATTACACTAGAACTGACACGTGATTACATTTTCACGCAATTTCGGTGCATAGATCCTGAGAAAGCAGTACCCAGAACAACCACCTCTGGCGTAATAACGGCTTTGAAACGCCTGGGCATTGAGTTAAACAGAGCTTGGATGGCGTGTACAGGCACAGCCGCCCATGCAGCTTCAACATGGTACCACAGTTCATCAAGAGTAGTGACTGGCGTATTGTGACGAGCCAATTGCTCGGCCACCATTGACCAGGCGTTTTCAGTTGGTGAGAGATCTGGAGAATGTGCTGGCCAGGGCAGCAGTCGAACATTTTCCGTACCCAGAAAGGCCCGTACAGGACCTTCAGCAAGCGGTCGTGCATTATCCTGCTGAAATGTAGGGTTTCGCAGGGATCGAATGAAGGGTAGAGCCACGGGTCGTAAAATATCTGAAATGTAACGTCCACTGTTCAAGGTGCCGTCAATGCGAACAAGAGGTTACCGAGACGTGTAACCAATGGCACACCATTCCATCACGACGGGTGATATGCCAGTATGGCGATGACGAATACAGGCTTCCAATGTGCGTTCACCGCGATGTCGCCAAACACGGATGCGACCATCATGATGCTGTAAACAGAACCTCGATTCATCCGAAAACATGACGTTTTGCCATTCGTGCACCCAGGTTCGTCGTTGAGTACACCATCGCAGGCCATATATATATATATATATATATATATATATATATATATATATATATATATATATATATACTTTCGTTTTAGAATGTTTCCAAACATGTGTATTCATGGGCCCCAGCCCTACATTGATACCGGTGAAAGTCGTTTTCCAATAGCTGTTATATATATATATATATATATATATATATATATATATATATATATATATATATATATATATATATATATAGGGTGTCCCAGCTATCTTGTTCACCCAAAATATCTCTGGAACAATAACAGCTATTGGAAAACGACTTTCACCGGTATCAATGTAGAGCTGGAGCCCATGAATACACATGTTTGGAAACATTCTAAAACGAAAGCATATGTGTTTTTTAACACAAACTTACGTTTTTTTTAAATGGACCTCCTATATTTTTTCTTCAGCAATCCATAGCATGACAAAGCACATACACAATGGCGTTGATTGCATCGCAATATTCCCATTACATCCCGAGATATTAAGACGCGAAGTTGACGCTTGAAACACCCAACATGCGCTGCTAGCGCACGTCCTGAGGCTCAGGCGTGAACCCCATGCTGCCCGTAATCGCGATGTGATTGACAAGTATGGAGGTGTGATTACATATGTCAAGAGGTCCGAAACGAATAATACGGTCTGCTGCCATCAAATAAGCACATAATGGTTTCCCTCTTGCACGTTTTACGCATCTACATACACAATATGAACCAGTACCGATCGGTGTACACCCGTCAGGTTGTCTTATTTATCCTGCACACCCAAAATAAGGTTTATCTAATGCGTTATATGACCCACTGTGCCTGTCGCGCAGGGCCTGGCTCTACCTAGTCAAGTGTCCAACGTAGTTCCCACTACTGCCACAGCACTTCGCCTTGTTTATGATTTGCGACCCATGCAAACTCCTGTACTCCACCACCCTCCGAGCATCCCATTTGTTGTTGCTTTGGCGTGCAGTACGCCGCTTGCCAGTGTAGTCGTGCATCAGAGTAATCTAGTGACGACACGGAGGTAGTACACATTGTGAATAAACGTTGTGTTGTGGAACTCATACTGTGCAGTATAATGTACACACATGAAGATATGGTAGAAATGCTGCTGATCTATGGACAATGTACGTTGACGGGAAATACGTTATGAGATTGCTTGTTTGTTGATAGTACTGTTAGCGAACATTATGATTATTAAGTTAATATGTCTGTTTTCTACCCTACATACCTGTACTGTACCCTGTTGTAGGTGGACGAAATGCTGTTCAGGCAGAACGACTGTACAGAAGACGATTCCCTGACAAGCCATCGCCTTCACGCCGGATGTTTGGTCGTCTCACATCTCGTCTACGTGAAACGGGAAGCTTAAATCCAAGACCTCGACATCGTCCTAGAACACGCACAGATGAACGTGCTGAAGTTGCTGTGCTCGCTACCCTAGCTGTGAATCCTCAAATCAGCACACGTCAAATTGAACGTGAAGTTGGTGTGTCGAAATCAAGTGCACAGCGTATTCTTAAACGTCATAAATTTCATCCTTACCATGTTCATTTACACCAGGATCTTCATGGAAATGACTTCCGCAATAGGGTAACATTTTGTCGGTGGGCTCAGCAAAAACTTATGACTAATCCAAATTTTTTTGCAGATGTTCTCTTTACCGACGAGGCATCATTCTCCAACAAAGGAATTGTCAATATGAGGAATATGCATTATTGGTCCGCAGACAATCCAAAATGGCTCCGTCAGGTAGAGCATCAACGTCCGTGGAAAGTTAATGTTTGGTGTGGGATTATTGGAGATACCATTATCGGACCTTTCTTTATAAATGTCATCTAAAACGGCAGACAATACTCCAGATTTATACGACACAATCTTCCTGTTCTCTTGGACACCGCACCTCTGAACCGGAGAATGGTCATGTGGTATCAGCATGACGGATGCCCTGCACATAATGCCTTACGAGCACGACGACTTCTGAACCGTGAGTTCCCTGATAGGTGGATTGGACGAGGTGGCCCAGTTAGGTGGCCTGCCCCATCTCCGGACCTTACACCGCTGGATTATTTTCTTTGGGGAGCAGTGAAGGATGCTGTTTACCAACATGAACCAACAACACCAGAGGACATGAAGCAACGCATTATTGATGCTTGTGCAGCCATCAAAGAGAAAACAGTAGCACGAAGTAGGGCATCCTTCATCCGCAGAGTGACCCTATGTATGCAAGCCAATGGCCATCACATTGAGCATGAGATGTGAACGCTATGTTCAGTATGTAGTGCTGGTATCACAGTGGAAGTTTCTACAAAGGGCCATTTTACCCAGTGATGTTAAGAAACATTTGTTTGCAACAATTTGTCATTTAACGCATTAGATAAACGTAACATTGATAATTATGTGATAATAAAACTAATTGGTTAAACATGTTTACATTCATCTTCTATGTCCTACCTGAACTTCCCAAATCAAAACATTTTTACCTAAACAACGGTAAAACTTTTAGTCCACTTGCTCGTTTCACTAAAACCATCAACATGAATTTTACTATTACGAGTGAATGATTAACTGTCACTTGCACTAGATCAACAGTAAAGTAAAGTTTTAACGTTGAACGGCATTACCTTTTTAGTAACGGATTAACGATAAGCGAAGTTAACTTTGTGACTAACGTTGCGGTACACAGATATGTTACAGAGCCACATCACCCCTAGCCTATGGGATAAATACCTGCTGGAGTGTACGACGTTAATGCAGGATGGCAGCAGACCATATTATTCGTTTCGGATCTATTGATAAGTATGGAAGTGTGATTACGCATGTCATTCTCATCGCGATTACGGGCAGCAAGGGGTTCACGCCTGAGCCTCAGGACGTGCGCTAGCAGCGCATGTTGGGTGTTTCAAGCGTCAACTTCGCGTCTCAATATCTCGGGATGTAATGGGAATATTGCGATGCAATCAACGCCATTGTGTATTTGCTTTGTCATGCTATGGATTGCTGAAGAAAAAATACAGGAGGTCCATTTAAAAAAACATAAGTTTGTGTTAAAAAACACATATGCTTTCGTTTTAGAATGTTTCCAAATATGTACATTCATGGGCCCCAGCCCTACATTGATACCGGTGAAAGTCGTTTTCCAATAGCTGTTATTGTTCCCTGTATATCGACTCACCAGAGTGCATAGCGAACAGAACATAGCATAACACACACACACATATACATATATTTTAAAGGATACTATTCCTTCTGCCCATAGACCTCTTCTTTAGAACCCACTGTACTTTGAAATGGCTTTTACTATTAAATATCGTGTGATAATTTTTCGTTCTTCTTACTAAATTTTCATTTTCTGTAGCCAAGCAACTGCATATTAATTGAGAGACTACATGCATTTGTATTGGCTACCGGAGCGAAATGAAAATTTAGCAAGCAGAACTAATGTGGTCACACAGTGTTTAATAGTAAAGTCATTTCAAACTACACTGAGTTGTAAAAAAGAGGGCTTTGGGCGTTGTGAGTCCTATCCTCTGCTAAAATATATTAGTACGTTAATATACAGGCCGATTCAGAAGTAACTGTACACACTTCGTGGGTGTAACGTATGCATCAAAGTAAGCGTGAAATGTTAAATAAAGTTTTGTCTGAAATTTCTTTGTTTCAGAATTATGTTGTAGAGTTGGGATCACACGTGCAACACAGACAACAGAAAATTAATCCTTTTCAGAAAGAAACGACACGAAAGGACCCGTAAGGACTACGTAATGTAAATTTACCCCTGAAAATATTCAAATTGATGTCCGTGTAGATGACGACAGTGACTTTCTCGACGTATAACCGCCATCGGAATGTTGGAGGCTTCGTTCGTCTCGTTCTGCGCAGCTGCACAGCCATTCAACTTTGCTTATGTAGCTGCGCTACGTTCTTTATTGCAATACCATACAGGAACACCATGAGACGGCCTCAAAGGTAGAAGTCCAGATTGATAAGTTCCGGAAATATGGCGCTCCAAGTAACTTGCCCTGCACGACCTATCCACTTATCGGGATAAGCAACACTGCGAAACTCTCTTACGTACCGACTGAAATCTACTGGGAGGACTGTCGTGCATAAAGCATAAGTTGGTTCATGTAACCAGATGGACACCATGAAGCAGACCACACAATTCGTGTTCCAGAAACTGTGACAGACTCTACGAGTCAGGCACTGTGAAATAAGATGCGCTCCAAGTTACTGATTGTCCACTAAATCATAGAAAATGTTTCCAGAATGAGATTTTCACTCTGCAGCGGACTGTGCGCTGATATGAAACTTCCTGGCAGATTAAAACTGTGTGCCCGACCGAGACTCGAACAGGTCCCGAGTTCGAGTCTCGGTCGGGCACACAGTTTTAATCTGCCAGGAAGTTTCATAGAAAATGTTGATCAAAAGTTTGCCAAGTGCTGATATCTTCATATTGCATTTTCACAAGGATTCTCATAGGCCAACACGCGTCTATTATGAACGTTCAGTATATCCGCCTTAGTGAAGAGGCTCCCATCCGTAACCAGTACCCGACGACCAAACATTGCATAGTAGCATGGCTCTTATCACTTGTATTTTACATTACTTTTTTATTTTACGTAGAGGGCGCTTTTTGCAACGTGGCGCCACCTCATGTTGTCTTGTTGTAGTGTTGACCTATGATGTGTCACTTCATGATAGAAATCTGCCAAGGACAGTACTTCTACTTGTGGCATGTATCGGTTAGGAAAATGTGCATGGGGGCTTAATTATAAATGATGAAAATAATTTTAATTTCTGCTTTAGTAGCTGTCTGTCCGATTACGAAGTCTCGTAAACGGTTGGCCCTGACTAGTATTATTACGCAATCTGACTGCATAGAACAACAACAAAGACTGAAATGGAAATTTTCATTAACACAATTAATTAATTAAGTCCCCAGCAACTATAAAACCTACGAAACCAAAACACAAGTATAACTGTTCTGTGTGTGGAAGTATGATTCAACGTATGCATCTGGCACGGTTCTTCTTCAATAACACAAGAAATTTTAAATATCATTTATACTGAATTAATTAAAGAAAATAGAAATACCATAATTACTCAAGAAAACCAGAATTACACTCTAATACAAGAACACAAGCCAGATGCTTTGTTGACTGAACCTGTAATGACGCATTGTTTAAAACATGGAAATAATGAAAAATAAATCAAGTTTCGTTACCTTCATATATTGACCAAAATCACTCTAATCATCACAATATATCTCCACACCGACTCGCTATTACCACATCTCAACAAGAACTTTTCAGTATCACATCTCAGCAAGCACTCCCTACTAGCACATCTGAACACGAACTGACTACTACGAGTCCTCGACAAGCACTGCCCACTACGACATCTCAATAATCACTGCCAGTGGAGGCGGCGGAACAATGCTCTCTAGCGATCTCTGGCGCTGTGGCTCAGTGTAGCCACCTTTCATATGCCCTTCCTCCACGGGCTAGAATTTGATGGTATTTTTGCCAGCATTGGTGGTGAAAATACCACCAAATTCGTCAAAAAAATACAGACAAAAATAAAAGATAATGTTAATACGTAAATATCATACAACTAGATAAATTTTTGGCTTTGCACTGACCTTTCAATAACCTAATATATAAAATACAGTAAGCAATACAAATTCTTTCATACATGTGACTTTACATAATAGTTTACACAAGTATTATGTGGTTAAACAGTTCAATCAATAGCGTCAGCAATGACGAATATGTGCAGGTAAGAGTCTCATAACTTTTCACAAATAGTAATACACAAAAACCAGTTTATACAAATATTCACATAAACGCTTTCCATAGCTCAAGATTAAGCAGTTGACAGTTCCAGCAGTAGCTCCCAGCAATGGTCAACAGGTGCAAAAACCAACAAGTGACATTTTTTCAGTAGAAACAGTCCATCAGTGTCACCCAGTAATGTTGAATAGGTGCAGACACCAACAAGTAACACCATTTCAGTATAAGCAGTTCCATTAGTGGCACCAGCAATGTTGAGCAGGTGCACACAACAACAGGTGACATCTTTTCAGTAGAAGCAGTCCATCAGTGGCACCCAGTAATGTTGAATAGGTGCAAACACCAACAAGTAACACCATTTCAGTATAAGCAGTTCCATTAGTGGCACCAGAAATGTTGAGCAGGTGCCGACACCAACAAGTAACACCATTTCAGTATAAGCAGTTCCATCAGTGGCACCAGCAATGTTGAACAGGTGCAGATATCAACAGGTGACATCTTTTCAGTAGAAGCAGTCCATCGGTGGCACCAGCAATGTTGAACAGGTGCAGATATCAACAAGTGACATCTTTTCAGTAGAAGCAGTCCATCAGTGGCACCCAGCAATGTTGAGCAGGTGCTGACATCAACAAGTAACACCATTTCGGTAGAAGCAGTCCATCAGTGGCACCCAGTAATGTTGACCAGGTGCAGACAGCAAGAAGCAACATCATTTCAGTAGAAGCAGTCCATCAGTGGTACCCAGCAATGTTGAGCAGGTACATACAGCAACAAGTCTCATTTCTCAGCAGAAGCAGTTCCATTAAATTCAGTATCACTGATCACACTGTTCATCAGAGTTTATAAGCAGAAATTAAACATGTCCTAGTGGCACCAATCATGTAGAAAAGGTACAAGTAACAGTCCATAATTTTCACAATCACTGATCACACAGTTCATCAGCAGAAATTAAACATGAATAAATGTCACACATCATGTTGAAAAGTGCAGCACCATCACTAATCAGACAGTTCAGGCATGAACAATAGTTTGAATACACATACAATGCTTTTACACTAAACATACAAATCATAACAAACACACAAATGATATCAGATAATTGTCGTATTAACTATTACAATACACAAATACCAGTAAACCTATAATATTTATGGGTGTCAGTGCAAGCCACAATAAACAAGTAACATAATATTTAGGAGATAGGTTGGGATCACTTCTCTGGGATTATAAAGGGAAAACACACAAAACACACTCACTCATCTTTCATCCACATTAGTGCTACTGTGTAATTGAATAGTGTTAACTGTGTAAATGCAATTCTGTCAAAATTTTATGTTCATCATGTGTATCAAGTAGTAGTGGCAGCAATGTATAACAGTCAATAATAGTTAGTCAACGTCATAGTCATCATGTCAAGACCAATGTTTGCCAAGCCAGATCAAAATGTACGGTTGCTGAACAACTGTCAGTGTACCAAGATATGCAAATGCTTCCTCTCTCAAAAAAAAGTATATACTGCTTTGTGATTTGACAAAGTGTGTGTGTAGACAATCTTCCTTCTACTTGAGTGTTCTAGTCTGCCATCTTCATCCTCCTTGTTCCATATGGAACAACAACAAAAAATATGCTCCTCACTTACTTTACCTCTTATCCACCAAAACTCCAATAATCATCAGCATAATCTCAATACTTCACTAATACCTCTTCAATACGTCGATACATATAAACCTTATCATCAATATCATTTACCTTACCTCTTGTCCACGAAAACTCCAATAATCATCACTTAATTTTAATACTTCAATAATACCTCTTCACTACGTCGATATATATAAACCTCAGCACCAATATCATTTCACTTCCATAACAACTCTTTCCTCTAGTCAGTCTCCTCGAACAAGTACAGACAAAATCCTAGTGCAACTTCAATTCATCATCCCATACAATCCGAAGACACAGTGTCTACACACAAGCTCTGTGTAATCCATCTGATCCAAATTTTCTACTCATTATAAATTGTAAGATACATTTTGGTTCCTTGTCCATCATTAAATAAAAGAAATGCATACATGACCTCTAACAGACTTAGTTCGAATAGCTCTCAGTAATTAAGTACGATTACGGAGTGTGAATGATCATAATATTTCACAGTGTGTACACCACTTCAAGACTTATGGCAAACAGAAGCAAACATGTGGAGTATTTCTTGTGTTAAATGTCACTTCCTATTTCAATTGCTCACGAAAAACGCAGTGTAATAACTGTCAATGCTCTAAACCTAGTTTTGGTATGTCATGTCGTTAGCTTCCTTCCTATTAGCATACATTTATACAGCTTTCATAAAACCTCCAGCTCATGTGACTTCTATGAAGTTTCTTGTACTAATGTCGTTTATGTCGAATTACTGCAGTTCATTTTCTTATCTTAAAAATATAAGGCACTGAGCGTAAGCAAAACATGCAATAGCGAGTAAATATACCAGTAGCGAACAGAATGTCAACAAGTGGATGCAGGGCAATTCTTACAACGAGGCTCTGCCAAGCGAACAATCTATAATTAATACCACAGTGTAACCTAAACATCATGTTCGTACACAGTATATCAACATTTCTATACACCAAATTAAAGAGTAGTTATGACAACAAAACAGAAATGTGTAAATATGCAATCCATACGCAAAGCAGCAAACATATATCTTACATGATAAACAAGTCATTAGCATCATATCAGCATAAGCAAATAAATGTTTATATGTAATCTTAATAAGTAAACATGAAGGCGCAAGCAGATAAATCACAAAGTGTAACCTACATACATAACAGCACAACTAATCAGGTGACAATTATAATTTAAATAAATAAGCACAGCAGGCACATAATAAAAAAATATGACATCAGTGAAAAAGCATTGCAGCCAAGCGATGCCTAATATATACAAATAACAACCCTGTTCATTAATCCATCATTGTCAAAATCAGTTAATGTGCGCAAGCACGTCGCTTCACAAGTAAATTCATAGAACATGAAATTTAGCACAAAGTATGAGTCACGTAATCGCAAGCAGCAAATTACGTCTAAAGTACGTACCTAAGTGGAAATATGTTACCTGAAAAAATAAACTCAATTAATCGTTACCTTTTTGGTTTTTTACTTCCTTTTTTTTGAAATTACATTTTTCCTGAAATTTTCTCCATAGCAAGTCCTCTTAACGTCGGACACACACAGAATTTACCTGAAGCTCTTAAATATTTTACACAACCGTATCCTGAAAAATACTGAACGTTAATAACATAATTTATAAAGTCACCATAGCTTTATACAGAATTTAGTCGGAAAAATTAGACTGTGTATTTGTTTATGGCTGTCATTGCATTCACACTGTGCGCTCGATCAGCTGTAGGCGCGTGACGTATGAAGTAATTGTTTGCGGTCAACGACTGCCTTTTGCGGCGCGCAGACTTCACTGTTGCTTTGAGTATCTGCCGCCGCCGGAACACGGCGCGGTATCCTTGCATTCTCCACCTGTTTACGTATAACTGTTGGTTTCTCAAAAGTATGTCATTCCACAAAATTTTTTACGTTCGATATATGATGTATTCCCTTAGAGCGTCGTGATTTAAGAGTTTCTACTTCAATAGTGTTATCATGAATAATTTTGCGAATCCTATATGGACCGTTATAAAGCAGAAAAAATTTGCGACATAAGCCTTTTCCTTTATGAGACAAACGATGAGACTTAATTAACACCTTTTGACCAACTGACAAAATTTTTAAACGACCAGGACGTTTAGCTGATTTCTCTCTTCTTGCAGCCGCAGACGCAATATTTCGTAGAGCCAGGTTGACAACTTCAGAATGCCGCAGTTTCCGTGAAGGCGGAAAAGGAACGATTTCAGAAATGCGATTTGTTGGTACTTTATTTTTTAATATCAATAGAGGCGGTAAAGAAGTTGAGTCATTTGGAAGTTCATTCAGAATGTTTTGAAAAATATGAAGATACTGATCCCAAGTTCTGTGATTCTGATGACAATAAAGACGACACAATTTATTAATTTCTTTCATCCACCTTTCTGAAGCGTTAGACTGGGGGTGAAAAAGTGAAATGAAGATTGGTTTAATTTTACGACGCCGTAGAGTATGAAGCCAAATTTTAGAGCGAAACTGTGATCCGTTATCTGATATAACCTTATCAACATGACCAACTTCTTTAAGAAAATGTTTGATGAAAGCGTTAGATACTGAACGAGCTGTTGCTTTGCGTAACAGTGTAAAACACACATATTTTGATGTCAATTCTACTGCTACAAAAATGTAGGCAAAACCATTAGTAGAACGAACCACTGGAAAGAACAAATCGACTGCAGCCATCTCCTTTAATTTCGCTGGAATGATAGGAAACAACGGTGCTCTGTGAGAAACAGTTGGCGGCTTAGCCTGTTGACATAATTTGCATTTGGCAAGAACAGATCGAATACGTTTTTCCATATTACTGAAGTAGCAATTTTCTCGTAATTTATGAAAGCATTTTCTGGGACCAAAGTGCGCATAACTGAAATGTGTGTACCAAATCAATTTATTGACCCACTCATCAGGAATACAAACTAACCAAACAGAGTTGTCGACCGATTTTCGTTTGAAAAGAATGTCATTGCGAACTAAATAATGCTGTCTAATCGCTACGCTTTCCTTTCTCCTCCACTTCTCCTTAATGTCCTTCCAGATTGGATCCTTGTTTTGCCCCTTAGCGATGTCCTGGAGCGAAGACGAAATAAAATTCTCAAACGCAACACCTTGAATGTACATCAAACAATAATGGTTTTCTTTGCAGTCCTCTTCAGCACTTTGTTTCAAACCCATAGGTGCACGTGATAAAGCATCAGCAACAATATTTCAAGATCCCTGTATGTAAACAATACTAAAATCAAATTCCTGTAGGTACAGCGCCCATCGTGACAATCTGCCATGAGTTAATTTTGTCGACATAAGAAATTCCAAAGCTCGATGATCAGTGTAAACCTTAGTATGTCTACCGAACAAAAATGTGCGAAATTTTGTGAAAGCCCATACAACAGCCAAAGCTTCAAGTTCCGTAATCGAATAATTCTTCTCTGATTTAGAGAGAACACGACTTCCAAAGGCAATAGTTTTCTGTACTACAACGCCGTCTTCTTCTATCTCTTGAAATAAGTGTGCACCTAGGCCCTTGTATGATGAGTCCGTCGCCAAACAAAAATCTTTAGATAAATCCGGATGTGAAAGAAGTGGAGCAGCAACTAAAGCATCACGAAGTTGTTCAAATTCTGATTGAGCTTCCTCATCCCAACACCAATTCGAATTCTTTCCAGATAGTTCACATAAACGAGGTGTGGCCAAATTGTCCAATCTAACAAAGCGTCTAAGAAAATTACAGACACCAAGGAAACTACGAACATCACGTTTTGTGGTAGGTACAGCATAATTACGAATAGCGTCTTATTTTTCTGGATCAGGAAGAATACCTTCTGTAGAAATAATGTGACCGAGAAATTTCACCTGAGAACGACCAAATTCAGATTTCTCCAAGTTCACAGTAATGCCAACTCTTGCAAAAATACTTAATAATGAATCCAAAATTTTGTTGTGCTCACTCCAAGAATGTTTAGCAATAAGAATATCATCAACATATGAAGTAATATTGTCACGAAGATAAACAGGTAAAATTTCATTTAAGCTACGAATGAATGCTGCAGAAGATACAGTAAGTCCAAACGGTAATTTCCGAAACTGGTAACAGTTACCAAAGGCTAAAAAGGCAGTATATCTTCTACAATCAGGGTGGAGTTCTATTTGCCAAAAACTTGCGCGCATATCAATCGTGGATAAAACTTTAATTCCATGGAAATGTTGAAGAAGTTCATCTAAATTTTGTGGGCGGTCAGTTTCAGGAATGATGATATTATTTATCTGTCTGGAATCCAGAACCAAACGAATTGACACATCCTTTTTAAGAACGACATGTAATGGGCTGGTATAAGTACTGACAGCTGGCTCAATAATGCCCTGATCTAACATGTTTTGAAGTTCATTCTTAACCTTGTCTCTGTAAGCCAAAGGAATAGCGTACGTTTTCCCGCGAAATGGTGTGTGTTCTTTTACTTTAAATAAATATTGTAAGCCTTGTATAGTTCCTGTGTGATGACTAAACACTGTAGCATGTGAAGTCAAAATATGGTGCAGCTCTTCTCTTGCAACGTCATCTGGCACTTCAGCTTTTTTAACCTTTTCATTAATTAATTCTTCGCTATTAATTATATCCTCCATCGCGTCTCTGTATCTATTGCCATTGTCATGAATAAACAGACTGTCGTCATAATGCTCAACAAAAACATCAGAAGTAAGAAACCTTAAACATTTTGTATCTGATTCAGATCTTGCTAAACACTCGAAAAATTTCAAACATTTCGGCATTCCGGCAACAGTCAAATTCACACTTCCTTCTTTAAAGTTCAAAATTGCCTTATGTGTGTTAAGAAACTCCATACCTAATATAATTTGTGTGTTGAGTAATGGAACAATAATAAAATTAGCAGAAAATTCGTATCCTTGACAAATGAAATTTAGATTGACCTGTTGTTTAACTTCCACACTTTTTCCAGAAATCGCTCCTCGAATTGTAATTTTAGAAATAGGTAACACAGGACAGGCAATAGTTCTTTCACATATTCGAAAAACTGATTCACTAACGACGTTCAATGGGCTCCCAGAATCTAAAACTGCAGTGAACTTATTCTTACCCACACATACTTCAATAACAGGATGTAAAAATGCGCCTACATTATTTTCCTTTTCGTCTAACAAAATGTCTCTCATGTCTTCCAGGCGTACGTAGTGTAAAGTCGTAGTGTCATTACTTTCTGAACCGTCTATATTGCTGCCAGAAGCCGAAGCTGCTAGTCATTGTCGATTGTTTGCGTCACGTCTTTGATTATTCCCGACATTTCGCGGATCAATTTCTACTATTTCCACTTGTCTCTCTGAATTTCTGTCACACGGAGGATGCCAATTAGGTCCTTCCTGTCTGTTAGAGGCAAATTCTTGGTTGTGTCTGTTATTAAAATTTCTGTTTTCCTGTCTGTCTGCATAACTACTTCTTGTATAATTTCGACTGTCACTTCTGAAATTATTGTTAGACCTACTACCCTGGTTATTTCTGTAGTAAGAGTTTCTATTATTGTATGAATAATTTCTGTCTTGATGATACCGATTACTGTTTCCATATGATAGATCATTCCGGTAAGAATTACCGTTATTATAATTGTCTGTGTAATCTCTGTTAGAACGTCTGTTATTGTCATAAGGCTGGTATCTATTGTCCTGTCTGTTACGTCTGTCATTCTCAAAATTACCCATATAACGCCTGTTCCGATCACTATCCCTTTTCTCTGAAAATCTATTGTAATTACTGTTACTGAAAAAGTTACAAGAAGTCCCGTCGTCGTTGTCATACTCAAGTTCTTGCAACAAAGTCTTAAAAGTCTCAATGTCGTCTTTACATCTTCCAGCTAAAGCAATTTGTCTTATGGATTGTGGCAGCTTAGTTAAACAAATGCGAATTAATTCAGTCGGGCTATAAGGGTTGGACAGGAACTGATTCTTTCGAATCATGTCTTCAAAGTATTCTGCCGGCGTGCGGAACTCCGACTGTTTGAAATTACGCTGCATAATCAGACTATGTTTGACTCTGTCTTGTGTGTTTTCGGACCAATATGCCGATAGAAATGCATGATAAAAATCATTCAGATTATTACAATCTCTAATGAGTGCACGCATCCGCGTCGCCGGTTCGTTTTCTAAATATCCACACATAAATTCCAGTTTGTGACTTAGTGGCAAATTTGGTGGGAGTGCATACATAAATTGATCTAACCATGCACATGGATGTATGTCATTTTTAGAATTGCAGAAGATCTTAAATTTCCGAACAGTCAAAAAGTGTTTATAGTCAAAGTTTTCGCCTCGTGGCGACAAAGACCTACCGCGTCTGTCCCAGTTTGAATGTCGATTATTGTCAAGTTCGCGCGCCTGGCGCTCTCTTGTTGCGTCCCGTAAATGAAACAAATTACTTTCTTCAAACCCCTCTGCTACCTGTGATTCTAAATTTCTTTTGCTGTCTTTTCCTACAATTTCACCTTCGATTTGTTTGACTTGCTTTCGTAATGCCTCTACTTCCATTTTAACGCGTTCATTAAATTTTCCCTGATTTTCAACATGCTTATTTATGTTCTGATACTCTTCGGTTTCTGCAAATGGTAATGGTGCTGTATCATCTGAATCTCTGTCCCCATGTAAACTAAGATTTGTCAATTTATCTGAAATCTCCTCAACTCTTTCCGATAAGTCACCTATTTTTTCTTTCTGTTTACTTACGTCTTCCGTAAGTGTCGCGACTTGGGTTTCAGTATTGACACATTTGGTAGTTAACTGTCCATATTGTTGTGTTAGGTTATTTAATCTGTCATTTGGTACGGATTCCTCGATTCTCTCAAATATTTCTTCCTTATCGTGTGCACGTTGTAAATTTAACTCTGAAAATTTTTGTACTATCACGCGATCTCTTTCCTCCTGTTCTCTATCCTGTTCCCTTTGTCTAATCTCTACTGCAATTAATCTATTATTGTGAGAATTCAAAATCGGTTGTACTTCTTCTCTGATTTCTTTCTTTAACTCATCTTTCATATTTTTGAAGCATGTCCCTATTCGTGAGTCTAACCGTGTTTCCATTGTTTCCAACTCTGTTTCTAAACGTGTTGCCACTGTTTTTAATTCAGATCCTAACCGAGTTTCCATTGTTCCCATCCGTGTTTCCATTTGTGAGTCTAACCGTGTTGCCAAAGTTCCCATCTCTGTTTTTAATTCAGATCGTAACTGTGACCCCAAATTTAATATTGCACTCATCAACTGTTCCGTATGATCTGGTTCGAAATTCTTTTCGCCCCTAACATTTCTCGCAAAACCAGTTTCCTTCGTCATAGCTGTAAAGCTATCTGTGTTCGATACTATTACAGAATCTTCCGTCGTTAATCTCTTATTCTGTGAATTTTCTGATTGAGAAAAATTTTGAAATGGTTCCGGACTATTTTCCCGACTTATTACATTGTTTTCCACTTCATTATCCATTATACTGTTTTCCTCTGTTGGCGAGTTCGCCATGTTAACAATTTCGTCATTCTCACTATCCATCATTTTTGCCTTTTTCATTGATCGCGTGATCATTTACAAAATATACAAAACTCGTCACTATAAAAAAAATTACACACAATGACACTTTATCATCAACAATATCATTCACACGAGATGTTTCCCTCAATCACGATCATCGAACAATTGAAATAATTGCACTAATTGTCAAACCCGTAGACAAGACAACAGAAATGAAATTTTGCAAAAAAAAAAAAAATACCATTATAAGAATGACAATTGCCAAATCTACACATGCAAAACAGACTCTAATTACTAAACTACAAATTACTACAACAATGCTACTGTCTACTATTTTTACAATCAGAAGATTCCAGGGGACGATCCGAAGCAGTGGTCGCCACGTGCATGGGGGCTTAATTAAAATATAATGAAAATAATTTTTAAATTTTTAGTAGCTGTTTGTCCGATTACGAGTCTCGTAAACGGTTGGCCATGACTGTTATTATTACGCAATCTGACTGCTTAGAACAATAACAAAGAATGAAATGGAAATTTTCATTAACACAATTAATTAATTAAGTCCCCAGCAACTATAAAAACCTACGAAACCAAGCACAAGTGTAACTGTTCTGTGTGTGGAAGTATGACTCAACGTACGCATCTGGCACGGTTCTTCTTCAATAACACAAGAAATTTTAAATATCATTTATACTGAATTAATTAAAGAAAATAAAAATACCATAATTACTCAACAGAACCACAATTACACTCTAATCCAAGAACACAAGCCAGATGCTTTGTTGACTGAACCTGTAATGACGCATTATTTAAAACATGGAAATAATGAAAAATAAATCAAGTTTCGTTACCTTCATATATTGACCAAAATCACTCTAATCATTACAATATATCTCCACACCGACTCGCTATTACCACATCTCAACAAGAACTTTTCAGTATCACATCTCAGCAAGCACTCCCTACTAGCACATCTCAACACGAACTGACTACTACGAGTCCTCGACAAGCACTGCCCACTACGACATCTCAATAATCACTGCCAGTGGAGGCGGCGGAACAATGCTCTCTAGCGATCTCTGGCGGTGTGGCTCAGTGTAGCCACCTTTCAAATGGTACGTTTGAATTTTAATTTCAGACATTTGTATAAGATGTAATTGATGTAACTATGTTGAAAGGTGGCTACACTGAGCTACAGCGCCAGAGATCGCTAGAGAGCATTGTTCCGCCGCCTCCACTGGCAGTGATTATTGAGATGTCGTAGTGGGCAGTGCTTGTCGAGGACTCGTAGTAGTCAGTTCGTGTTCAGATGTGCTAGTAGGGAGTGCTTGCTGAGATGTGATACTGAAAAGTTCTTGTTGAGATGTGGTAATAGCGAGTCGGTGTGGAGATATATTGTAATGATTAGAGTGATTTTGGTCAATATATGAAGGTAACGAAACTTGATTTATTTTTCATTATTTCCATGTTTTAAATAATGCGTCATTACAGGTTCAGTCAACAAAGCATCTGGCTTGTGTTCTTGGATTAGAGTGTAATTGTGGTTCTCTTGAGTAATTATGGTATTTTTATTTTCTTTAATTAATTCAGTATAAATGATATTTAAAATTTCTTGTGTTATTGAAGAAGAACCGTGCCAGATGCGTACGTTGAGTCATACTTCCACACACAGAACAGTTACACTTGTGCTTGGTTTCGTAGGTTTTTATAGTTGCTGGGGACTTAATTAATTAATTGTGTTAATGAAAATTTCCATTTCATTCTTTGTTATTGTTCTAAGCAGTCAGATTGCGTAATAATAACAGTCAGGGCCAACCGTTTACGAGACTCGTAATCGGACAAACAGCTACTAAAAATTTAAAAATTATTTTCATTATATTTTAATTAAGCCCCCATGCACGTGGCGACCACTGCTTCGGATCGTCCCCTGGAATCTTCTGATTGTAAAAATAGTAGACAGTAGCATTGTTGTAGTAATTTGTAGTTTAGTAATTAGAGTCTGTTTTGCATGTGTAGATTTGGCAATTGTCATTCTTATAATGGTATTTTTTTTTTTTTTTGCAAAATTTCATTTCTGTTGTCTTGTCTACGGGTTTGACAATTAGTGCAATTATTTCAATTGTTCGTTAATCGTGTTTGAGGGAAACATTTCGAGTTAATGGTATTGTTGATGTGTAATTGTGTGTAATTTGATGTGCAATTGTGTGTAATTTCCGTACAGTGACGAGTTTTGTATGTTTTGTAAATGATTACGCGATCAATGAAAAAGACAAAAATGATGAATAGTGAGAAAGACGAAATTGTTAACATGGCGAACTCGCCAACAGAGGAAAACAGTGTGATGAATAATGAAGTGGAAAACAATGTAATAAGTCGGGAAAATAGTCCGGAACCATTTCAAAATTTTTCTCAATCAGAAAATTCACAGAATACGAGATTAACGATAGAAGATTCTGAAATAGTATCGAACACAGATAGCTTTACAGCTATGACGAAGGAAACTGGTTTTGCGGGAAATGTTAGGGGCGAAAGGAGTTTCGAATCAGTTACTATGGGGCAGTTGATGAGTGCTATATTAAAAATGGAAACACGGTTTGGATCTGAATTAAAAACACAGATGGGAACAATGGAAACACGGATGGGAACAATGGAATCACAGTTAGACTCAGTGGGATCACAGTTACGATCTGAATTAAAAACAGATAGGGGAACAATGGAAACACGGTTAGACTCACTGGGATCACAGTTAGGATCTGAATTAAAAACAGTGGGATCACAGTTACGATCTGAAATTAAAACAGAGATGGAAACAATGGAAACACGGTTAGATTCACGAATAGGCACGTGTTTCAAAAATATGAAAGATGAATTAAAGAAAGAAATCAGAGAAGAAGTACAACCGATTTTGAATGCTCACAATAATAGATTAATTGCAGTAGAGATTAGACAAAGGGAACAGGATAGAGAACAGGAGGAGAGAGATCGCGTGATAGTACAGAAATTTTCAGAGTTAAATTTACAACGTGCACACGATAAGGAAGAAATATTTGAGAGAATCGAGGAATCCGTACCAAATGACAGATTAAATAACCTAACACAACAATATGGACAGTTAACTACCAAATGTGTCAATACTGAAACCCGAGTCGCGACACTTACGGAAGACGTAAATAGACAGAAAGAACAAATAGGTGACTTATCGGAAAGAGTTGAGGAGATTTCAGATAAATTGACAAGTCTTAGTTTAAATGGGGATAGAGATTCAGATGATACAGCTCCATTACCATTTGCAGAAACCGAAGAGTACCAGAACATAAATAAGCATGTTGAAAATCAGGGAAAGTTTAATGAACGCGTTAAAATGGAAGTAGAGGCATTACGAAAGCAAGTCAAACAAATCGAAGGTGAAATTGTAGGAAAAGACAGCAAAAGAAATTTAGAATCACAGGTAGCAGAGGGGTTTGAAGAAAGTAATTTGTTTCATTTACGGGACGCAACAAGAGAGCGCCAGGCGCGCGAACTTGACAATAATCGACATTCAAACTGGGACAGACGCGGTAGGTCTTTGTCGCCACGAGGCGAAAACTTTGACTATAAACACTTTTTGACTGTTCGGAAATTTAAGATCTTCTGCAATTCTAAAAATGACATACATCCATGTGCATGGTTAGATCAATTTATGTATGCACTCCCACCAAATTTGCCACTAAGTCACAAACTGGAATTTATGTGTGGATATTTAGAAAACGAACCGGCGACGCGGATGCGTGCACTCATTAGAGATTGTAATAATCTGAATGATTTTTATCATGCATTTCTATCGGCATATTGGTCCGAAAACACACAAGACAGAGTCAAACATAGTCTGATTATGCAGCGTAATTTCAAACAGTCGGAGTTCCGCACGCCGGCAGAATACTTTGAAGACATGATTCGAAAGAATCAGTTCCTGTCCAACCCTTATAGCCCGACTGAATTAATTCGCATTTGTTTAACTAAGCTGCCACAATCCATAAGACAAATTGCTTTAGCTGGAAGATGTAAAGACGACATTGAGACTTTTAAGACTTTGTTGCAAGAACTTGAGTATGACAACGACGACGGGACTTCTTGTAACTTTTTCAGTAACAGTAATTACAATAGATTTTCAGAGAAAAGGGATAGTGATCGGAACGGGCGTTATATGGGTAATTTTGAGAATGACAGACGTAACAGACAGGACAATAGATACCAGCCTTATGACAATAACAGACGTTCTAACAGAGATTACACAGACAATTATAATAACGGTAATTCTTACCGGAATGATCTATCATATGGAAACAGTAATCGGTATCATCAAGACAGAAATTATTCATACAATAATAGAAACTCTTACTACAGAAATAACCAGGGTAGTAGGTCTAACAATAATTTCAGAAGTGACAGTCGAAATTATACAAGAAGTAGTTATGCAGACAGACAGGAAAACAGAAATTTTAATAACAGACACAACCAAGAATTTGCCTCTAACAGACAGGAAGGACCTAATTGGCATCCTCCGTGTGACAGAAATTCAGAGAGACAAGTGGAAATAGTAGAAATTGATCCGCGAAATGTCGGGAATAATCAAAGACGTGACGCAAACAATCGACAATGACTAGCAGCTTCGGCTTCTGGCAGCAATATAGACGGTTCAGAAAGTAATGACACTACAACTTTACACTACGTACGCCTGGAAGATATGAGAGACATTTTGCTAGGCGAAAAGGAAAATAATGTAGGCGCATTTTTACATCCTGTTATTGAAGTGTGTGTGGGTAAGAATACGTTCACTGCAGTTTTAGATTCTGGGAGCCCATTGAACGTCATTAGTGAATCAGTTTTTCGTATATGTGAAAGAACAATTGCCTGTCCTGTGTTACCTATTTCTAAAACTACAATTCGAGGAGCGATTTCTGGAAAAGGTGTGGAAGTTAAACAACAGACCAACCTAAATTTCATTTGTCAAGGATACGAATTGTCTGCTAATTTTATTATTGTTCCATTACTCAGTACACAAATTATATTAGGTATGGAGTTTCTTAACACATATAAGGCAATTTTGAACTTTAAAGAAGGAAGTGTGAATTTGACTGTTGCCGGAATGCCGAAATGTTTGAAATTTTTCGAGTGTTTAGCAAGATCTGAATCAGATACAAAATGTTTAAGGTTTCTTACTTCTGATGTTTTCGTTGAGCATTATGACGACAGTGTGTTTATTCATGACAATGACAACAGATACAGAGACGCGATGGAGGATATAATTAGTGGCGAAGAATTAATTAATGAAAAGGTTAAAAAAGCTGAAGTGCCAGATGACGTTGCAAGAGAAGAGCTGCACCATATTTTGACTTCACATGCTACAGTGTTTAGTCATCACAAAGGAACTATACAAGGCTTACAATATTTATTTAAAGTAAAAGAACACACACCATTTCGCGGGAAAACGTACGCTATTCCTTTGGCTTACAGAGACAAGGTTAAGAATGAACTTCAAAACATGTTAGATCAGGGCATTATTGAGCCAGCTGTCAGTACTTATACCAGCCCATTACATGTCGTTCTTAAAAAGGATGGGTCAATTCGTTTGGTTCTGGACTCCAGAAACTGACCGTCCACAAAATTTAGATGAACTTCTTCAACATTTCCATGGAATTAAAGTTTTATCCACGATTGATATGCGCGCAAGTTTTTGGCAAATAGAACTCCACCCTGATTGTAGAAAATATACTGCTTTTTTAGCCTTTGGTAACTGTTACCAGTTTCGGAAATTACCGTTTGGACTTACTGTATCTTCTGCAGCATTCATTCGTAGCTTAAATGAAATTTTACCTGTTTATCTTCGTGACAATATCACTTCTTATGTTGACGACATTCTTATTGCTAAACGTTCTTGGAGTGAGCACAACAAAATTTTGGATTCATTATTACGTATTTTTGCACGAGTTGGCATGACAGTGAACTTGGAAAAATCAGGATTTGGTCGTTCTCAGGTGAAATTTCTCGGTCACATTATTTCTACAGAAGGTATTCTCCCTGATCCAGAGAAACTAGACGCTATTCGTAATTATACTGTACCTACCACAAAACGTGATGTTCGTAGTTTCCTTGGTGTCTGTAATTTTCTTAGACGCTTTGTTAGATTGGACAATTTGGCCACACCTCGTTTATGTGAACTATCTGGAAAGAATTCGAATTGGTGTTGGGATGAGGAAGCTCAATCAGAATTTGAACAACTTCGTGATGCTTTAGTTGCTGCTCCACTTCTTTCACATCCGGATTTATCTAAAGATTTTTGTTTGGCGACGGACTCATCATACAAAGGCCTAGGTGCACATTTATTTCAAGAGATAGAAGAAAACGGCGTTGTAGTACAGAAGACTATTGCATTTTGAAGTCGTGTTCTCTCTAAATCCGAAAAGAATTATTCGATTACGGAACTTGAAGCTTTGGCTGTTGTTTGGGCTTTCACAAAATTTCGCACATTTTTGTTCGGTAGACATACTAAGGTTTACACTGATCATCGAGCTCTGGAATTTCTTATGTCGACAAAATTAACTCATGGCAGATTGTCACGATGGGCGTTGTACCTACAGGAATTTGATTTTAGTATTGTTTACATACAGGGATCTTGAAATATTGTTGCTGATGCTTTATCACGTGCACCTATGGGTTTGAAACAATGTGCTGAAGAGGACTGCAAAGAAAACCATTATTGTTTGATGTACATTCAAGGTGTTGCGTTTGAGAACTTTATTTCGTCTTCGCTCCAGGACATCGCTAAGGGGCAAAATAAGGATCCAATCTGGAAGGACATTAAGGAGAAGTGGAGGAGAAAGGAAAGCGTAGCGATTAGACAGCATTATTTAGTTCGCAATGACATTCTTTTCAAACGAAAATCGGTCGACAACTCTGTTTGGTTAGTTTGTATTCCTGATGAGTGGGTCAATAAATTGATTTGGTACACACATTTTAGTTATGCGCACTTTGGTCCCAGAAAATGCTTTCATAAATTACGAGAAAATTGCTACTTCAGTAATATGGAAAAACGTATTCGATCTGTTCTTGCCAAATGCAAATTATGTCAAAAGGCTAAGCCGCCAACAATTTCTCACAGAGCACCGTTGTTTCCTATCATTCCAGCGAAATTAAAGGAGATGGCTGCAGTTGATTTGTTCGGTCCAGTGGTTCGATCTACTAATGGTTTTGCGTACATTTTTGTAGCAGTGGAATTGACATCAAAATATGTGTGTTTTACACCGTTACGCAAAGCAACAGCTCGTTCAGTATCTAATGCTTTCATCAAACATTTTCTTAAAGAAGTGGGTCATGTTGATAAGGTTATATCAGATAATGGATCACAGTTTCGCTCTAAAATTTGGCTTCGTACTCTACGGCGTCGTAAAATTAAACCAATCTTCATTTCACTTTTTCACCCTCAATCTAACGCTTCAGAAAGATGGATGAAGGAAATCAATAAATTGTGCCATCTTTATTGTCATCAGAATCACAGAACTTGGGATCAGTATCTTCATATTTTTCAAAACATTCTGAATGAACTTCCTAATGACTCAACTTCTTTACCGCCTCTATTGATATTAAAAAATAAAGTACCAACAAATCGCATTTCTGAAATCGTTCCTTTTCCGCCTTCACGGAAACTGCGGCATTCTGAAGTTGTCAACCTGGCTCTACAAAATATTGCATCTGCGGCTGCTAGAAGAGAGAAATCAGCTAAACGTCCTGGTCGTTTAAAAATCTTGTCAGTTGGTCAGAAGGTGTTAATTAAGTCTCATCGTTTGTCTCATAAAGGAAAAGGCTTATGTCGCAAATTCTTTCTGCTTTATAACGGTCCATATAGAGTTCGCAAAATTATTCATGATAACACTGTCGAAGTAGAAACTCTTAAATCTCGACGCTCTAAGGGAATACATCATATATCGAACGTAAAAATTTTTGTGGAATGACATACTTTTGAGAAACCAACAGTTATACGTAAACATGCGGAGAGTAAAAGGATACCGCGCCGTGTTCCGGCGGCGGCAGATACTCAAAGCAACAGTGAAGTCTGCGCGCCGCACAAGGCAGTCGTTGACCGCAAACAATCACTTTCTACGTTACGCGTCTACAGCTGATCGAGCACTCAGTGTGAATGCACTGACAGCCGTAAACAAATACACAGTCTAATTT
The DNA here is from genome assembly GCF_023898315.1 of Schistocerca nitens. Classification (NCBI taxonomy): domain Eukaryota; kingdom Metazoa; phylum Arthropoda; class Insecta; order Orthoptera; family Acrididae; genus Schistocerca; species Schistocerca nitens. The sequence continues at coordinate 407,760,595 of NC_064622.1, forward strand.
CTCCGACTAAATTCTGTATAAAGCTATGGTGACTTCATAAATAATGTTATTAACGTTCAGTATTTTTCAGGATACGGTTGTGTAAAATATTTAAGACCTTCAGGTAAATTCTGTGCGTGTCCGACGTTAAGACGACTTGCTATGGAGAAAATTTCAGGAAGAATGGAATTTCGAAAAAAAAAAGTAATAAATTAAAAAGGGTAACTATTAATTGAGTTTATTTTTCAGGTAACATAATTCCACTTAGGTACGTACTTTAGATGCAATTTACTGCTCGCGATTACGTGATTCATTCTTTGTGCTAAATTTCATGTTCTATGAATTTACTTATGAAACGACGTGCTTGCGCACATTAACTGATTTTGACAATGATTGATTAATGAACAGGCTTGTTATTTGTATATATTATGCATCGCTTGGCTGCTATGCTTTTTCACTGATGTCATATTTTTTAATTATGTGCCTGCTGTGCTTATTTTTTTAAATTATAATTGTCACCTGATTAATTGTGCTGATGTGGTTATGTATGTAAGTAATACTTTGTGATTTATCTGCTTGCGCCTTCATGTTTACTTATTAAGATTACATATAAACATTTATTTGCTTATGCTGATATGATGCTAATGACTTGTTTATCATGTAAGATATATGTTTGCTGCTTTTTGTGTGGATTGCATATTTACACATTTCTGTTTTGTTGTCATAACTACTCTTCAATTTAGAATATAGCAATGCTGATGTACAGTGTACGAACATGGAGATTAGGTTACACTATGGTATTAATTGTAGATTGTTCGCTTGGCAGAGCCTCGTTATAGGGATTGTGCTGCATCCACTTGTTGACATTCTCTTCACTACTGGTATATTTACTCGCTATTGGATGTTTTGCTTACGCTCAGTGCCTTATATTTTTAAGATAAGAAAATGAACTGCTATAATTCGACGAACGACATTAGTACAAGAAAGTCATAGAAGTCATAGAAGTCACATGAGCTGAGGTTTTATGGAAGCTGTATAAATTTATGCTAATAGGAAGGAAGCTAACGACATGACATACCAAAACTAGGTTTAGACCATTGACAGTATTACACTGCATTTTTCGTGAGCAATTGAAATAGGAAGTGACACTTGACACAAAAAATACTCCACATGTTTGCTTCTGCTATGATTTTTGAAGTGGTGTACACACTGAAATTTTATGATCATTCACACTCCGTAATCGTACTTAATTACTGAGAGTTATTCGAACTAAGTCTGTTAGAGGTCATGTATGCATTTCTTTTATTTAATGATGGACAAGGAACCAAAATGTATCTTATAATTTATAATGAGTAGAAAATTTGGGTCAGATGGATTACACAGAGCTTGTGTATAGACACTGTGTCTTCGGATTGTATGGGATGATGAATTGAAGTTGCACTAGGATTTTGTCTGTACTTGTTCGAGGAGACTGACTAGAGGAAAGAGTTGTTATGGAAGTGAAATGATATTGGTGCTGAGGTTTATATATATCGACGTAGTGAAGAGGTATTATTGAAGTATTAAGATTAAGTGATGATTATTGGAGTTTTCGTGGACAAGAGGTAAGGTAAATGATATTGATGATAAGGTTTATATGTATCGACGTATTGAAGAGGTATTAGTGAAGTATTGAGATTATGCAGATGATTATTGGAGTTTTGATGGATAAGAGGTAAAGTAAGTGAGGAGCATATTTTTTTTGTTGGTCCATATGGAACAAGGAGGATGAAGATGGCAGACTAGAACACTCAAGTAGAAGGAAGATTGTCTACACACACACTTTGTCAAATCACTAAGCAGTATATACTTTTTTTTGAGAGAGGAAGCATTTGCATATCTTGGTACACTGACAGTTGTTCAGCAACCGTACATTTTGATCTGGCTTGGCAAACATTGGTCTTGACATGATGACTATGACGTTGACTTAACTATTATTGACTGTTATACATTGCTGCCACTACTACTTGGTACACATGATGAACATCAAATCTTGGACAGAGCTACATTTACACAGTTAACACTATTAAATTACACAGTAGTACTTAATGTGGATGAAAGATGAGTGAGTGTGTTTTGTGTGTTTTCCTTTCCTAATCCTACCCACCTATCTCCTAAATATTATTTTATTTGTTGGTAGTGGCTTGCACTGACACCCATAAATATTATAGGTTTACTGGTATTTGTGTATTGTAATAGTTAATAGGAAAATTATCTGATATCATTTGTATGTTTGTTATGATTTGTATGTTTAGTGTAAAAGCATTGTATGTGTATTCAAACTATTGTTCATGCCTGAACTGTCTGATTAGTGATGGTGCTGCACTTTTCAACATGATGTGTGACATTTATTCATGTTTAATTTCTGCTGATGAACTGTGTGATCAGTGATTGTAAAAATTATGGACTGTTACTTGTACCTTTTCTACATGATTGGTGCCACTAGGACATGTTTAATTTCTGCTTATAAACTCTGATGAACAGTGTGATCAGTGAAAGTGAATTTAATGGAACTGCTTCTGCTGAGAAATGTGACTTGTTGCTGTGTGTACCTGCTCAACATTGCTGGGTACCACTGATGGACTGCTTCTACTGAAATGGTGTTACTTGTTGATGTCTGCACCTGCTCAACATTGCTGGGTGCCACTGATGGACTGTTTCTACTGAAAAGATGTCACCTGTCGCTGTCTGCACCTGCTCAACATTGCTGGGTGCCACTGATGGACTGCTTCTACTGAAATGATGTTACTTATTGATGTCTGCACCTGCTCAACATTGCTGGGTGCCACTGATGGACTGTTTCTACTGAAAAGATGTCACCTGTTGGTGTCTGCACCTGTTTAACATTGCTGGGTGCCACTGATGGATTGCTTCTACTGAAAAGATGTCACCTGTTGCTGTGTGCACCTGCTCAACATTGCTGGTGCCACTAATGGAACTGCTTATACTGAAATGGTGTTACTTGTTGGTGTCTGCACCTATTCAACATTACTGGGTGACACTGATGGACTGTTTCTACTGAAAAAATGTCATTTGTTGGTTTTTGCACCTGTTGACCATTGCTGGGTGCTACTGCTGGAACTGTCAACTACTTGTTTCTTGGGCTATGGAAAGCGTTTATGTGAATATTTGTAGAAACTGATTCTTTGTCTATTACTGTTTGTGAAAAGTTATGAGACTCTTAACTGCACATATTCGTCATTGCTGACGCTGTTGATTGAACTGTTTAACCACATAATACTTGTGTAAACTGTTATGTAAAGTCACATGTATGAAAGAATTTGTATTGCTTACTGTATTTTATATATTAGGTTATTGAAAGGTCAGTGCAAAGCCAAAATTTTATCTAGTTATATGATATTTACGTATTAATATTATCTTTTATTTTTGTCTGTGTTTTTTTGACGAATTTGGTGGTATTTTCACCACCAATGCTGGCAAAAATATCATCAAATTCTAGCCGTGGAGGAAGGGCATATGAAAGGTGGCTACACTGAGCTACAGCGCCAGAGATCGCTAGAGAGCATTGTTCCGCTGCCTCCACTGGCAGTGATTATTGAGATGTCGTAGTGGGCAGTGCTTGTTGAGGACTCGTAGTAGTCAGTTCGTGTTGAGATGTGCTAGTAGGGAGTGCTTGCTGAGATGTGATACTGAAAAGTTCTTGTTGAGATGTTGTAATAGCGAGTCGGTGTGGAGATATATTGTAATGATTAGAGTGATTTTGGTCAATATATGAAGGTAACGAAACTTGATTTATTTTTCATTATTTCCATGTTTTAAATAATGCGTCATTACAGGTTCAGTCAACAAAGCATCTGGCTTGTGTTCTTGGATTAGAGTGTAATTGTGGTTCTCTTGAGTAATTATGGTATTTTTATTTTCTTTAATTAATTCAGTATAAGTGATATTTAAAATTTCTTGTGTTATTGAAGAAGAACCATGCCAGATGCGTATGTTGAGTCATACTTCCACACACAGAACAGTTACACTTGTGCTTGGTTTCGTAGGTTTTTATAGTTGCTGGGGACTTAATTAATTAATTGTGTTAATGAAAATTTCCATTTCATTCTTTGTTATTGTTCTAAGCAGTCAGATTGCGTAATAATAACAGTCAGGGCCAACCGTTTACGAGACTCGTAATCGGACAAACAGCTACTAAAAATTTAAAAATTATTTTCATTATATTTTAATTAAGCCCCCATGCAATGTTTCATTGTCAATTTTTTCGTTGGTTAAAGCAGTTGTTGTTTATGCCCTGTCTCTTGTATTGCTTTTAGCACCGATGATAACTGATATCAGTCGAAATCGATTTGCAACAAGATAAATAAATTATGTTTCCGCGACTGGTTGCTTCATTCTTTAAAAATTTAATACTTTTGTAACTGAAACACTGAGTTTTTTGTTTGACAAGTCAAATACCAGTGTTCATAGATGTAGCTCTAAAAGTATTTTAGTTGTTCTTTAATAATGACATATTTTCAAGAAAAGCTTTCACGCACTATTTCACTCACATAGGGTAAAATTTATTTCTGAGCGAGAAACCAAATTACCAGTTTTCGTAGGCCTACCTTCAAAAACCCTTCATCCCATATTTCATCCCATTAGGGTTGGAATTTCGAAAACTTCCTTCTTAAACGACGCCTACAGGATAAGACTCACACCCTCTCCAACTTTCAAGTTGCTATGGCTCTGAGCACTATAGGACTTAACATCTATGGTCATCAGTCCCCTAGAACTTAGAACTACTTAAACCTAACTAACCTAAGGACAGCACACAACACCCAGTCATCACGAGGCAGGGAAAATCCCTGACCCCGCCGGGAATCGAACCTGGGAACCCGTGCGCGGGAAGCGAGAACGCTACCGCACGACCACGAGCTGCGGACTCAAGTTTCTATCTTTAGCGGTTTGGGCTGTTCGACGGTGAGTCAGTCAGTCAGTCAGTCAGTGAGGCACAACACTGTCTTAAAATACACATCATACTCGAAATGGGAACTATAAAACAAAAAAAAAAAATGGTTTAAGAAAAGCTGGGATAGAGTAGCAGACGTCCCTTTACCTGCGTTGCCCAGGGGAGGTCTCGGAATGTGACCTCGAGCCCCATATCACTGTGCATTGCCTCCCAAGTTAACTTACTAAAGGTATGGCTCTGAGCACTATGGGACTTAACATCTGTGGGCATCAGTCCCCTAGAACTTAGAACTAATTAAACCTAACTAACCTAAGGACATCACACACATCCATGCCCGAGGCAGGATTCGAACCTGCGACCGTATCAGTCGCGCGGTTCCGGACTGAGCGCCTAGAACCGCTAGACCACCGCGGCCGGCACTGAAGGTATGTTGATGTGCTAGTCTACTTAAGTGTAGGTTAGTGTTTGATAGGCTAACCGTGGTACATGGTATAGTAACTGGCCACAGTAGGTTATACATACTTCATCATGTGTGTACAACATGTAATAATGAATTACTACTGATACGTGTTTTGCATGCTATGTACTGTATCTCTTCTTGAGTTTCGTCGCTTGTTTACCTTTATTGTAACTTACGCTATGTCTTAAAAAAATCTTCGTTGTTGTGCTAAAAGATTTAACGTGGCGCCTGGTACAACGATCACGACTAATAACATATGTCGCTTTGACTTGATGTATGTTTGATGTTCCTATATTTGGGTGTCCACATGTTTTTCTTCTTGTGTTGTGTCCTCTGTGACGGCGTTGGAGGAGTGCGTAATACATTTATCTCTACATCATACTCTGCAAGCAACCTAATGGTGTGTGGCGGAGGCTACTTTTGTACCACTAACTGAACACTCCAGCCTGTTCCACTCGTGAACAGCGCGTGGGAACAATGATTGTCGGTAAGCCTCTGTATTGGCTATTTTCTCCTCATGGTCATTACGCGAGACGTAGGTGGGGAAATATAATATGTTACCCGACTCTTCCCGGAAAGTGCTCTCTCAAAAATCCACTAGTAAATCTCTCCCTCAAGCACAATGCCTCTCTTGAAACGTCTGCCAATGGAGTTTGCTGAGCATCTACGTAACGCTCTCGAGCCGACTGTACGATCCCGTGACAAAACGTGGCACTCTTTGTTGGATCTTCTATATCTCTTCTATATTTCCTGTCTGGGAGGGACCCCAGATACATGAAAAATACTGGAAAACTGTAGCCTGGTCAGACGAGTTGCGATTTCAGTTGGTAAGAACTGAAATTAGGGTGTGAGTGTGGTGCAGACGCCACGAAGCCCTGGACCCAAGTTGTCAACGAGGCGCTGTGCAAGCTGGTGGAGGCTCCATAATGGCATGGGCTGTGTTTGCATGGAATGGACTGGGTCTTCTGTTCCAGTTGAACCGATTGTTAGCTGGAAACGGTTATGTTCAGCTACTTGGAGACCATTTGCTGCCATTCATGGGGTTCAAGTTTCCAAACAACTATGGATTTTTTATGGATGACAATGCGCCATGTCACCAGGCCAAAACTGATCACGATCGGTTTGTCGACAGTGGGAACGGATGATTCGCCACCCAGATCGCTTGATACCAGTGTCATCGACCATTTGTCAGATGTATTCAAGAGGTCAGTATTTGCGCAATATCCTGCATGGGTAACACTTTGGCAGCTACGGATGTCTGTAGAAGCAATATTTCTGTAGGGGACTTCCAACGACTTGTTAAGTCCACGTCACGTCGAGTATCTGCACGACGCCGGGCAAAAGGAGGTACGACTCGATATTAGCAGTTCAACCAGTGTAATATCTGGTGTCCCCAAGTAAGTGTTATAAGCCCTCTGATGTTCTTGGTCTACATAAACGATTTAGGACACAATCTGACCAGCCCCTTTAGGTTGTTTCCAGATGATTCTGACACTTACCGTCTAGTAGTGTCATCAGTAGATCAAAACCAATTACAAAATTCATTTGATACAATATCTGCATAGCGTGGAAAGTGGCAGTTGTCGCTAAACAACTGTAAATAATTAATACATGTGTAGTAAAATGAATCCTCTAAATTTCGGCTATACGATGAATCACATGAATCTAAAGGTTGTAAATTCAACTAAACGTTGATGGATTTCTATTACGAATAACTTAAATTGTAATGATCACATAGATAATGTTGTGGGGAAAGCAAACCAAAGACTGCAATTTATTGTCAGAACATCTAGGAAATACAACAGGTCTACTAAAGGGACTGACTACACTATGCTTGTCCGTCCTCTTCCGGAGGACTGCTAGGCGCCATGGGATTCACATTGGACAGGACTAGCAGAGGATGTCGAAAAAGTTCGAACAAAGGCATCTCGTTGTGTATTATCGCGGGAAAAGGGAGGGTGGGCCACGGATATGACAGATGAATTTGGGTGGCAATTGTTAAAAGAAAGGCGTTTCTCGTTGCAGCAGATTCTTCTCATGAAATTTCAGCCACCAACTTTTCCCTCAGACTGTGAAAATAATTTGTTTGTCCCACCTACATAGGGAGAAACCACCATGATAACAAAATAAGAGAAATTAGAGCTCGCACAAAAAGATTAAATGTTCGTTTTTCCCGCACGCTATTCGAAATTGGAACGATAGAGAAATAACTTGAAGGTGGTTCGATGAATTATGAATTGTAATCATGTAGATGTAGATTAGTTCGTTGCCTGACGATGTTGAGTACAGAAGAGTATCGTCGTCGTACTATAGTAAGGAAACGCAGGTTTAATAATTAGCAGCTATCTTTAAATGTAGATGAATGTAAAATAACGCTAGTAACAAGGGGAAAGAATCCGACAGTTTCTCATTATAAAATTAGTGGTGAACATGTTAATCAGATCAAATGGTGTAAGTAGTTACGGATAATACTAAGAACAATATGAAATGCAATGATCACGTGAAACCGGTTTTAGAATGACAGTAGACATGGGAGGAATGAGGAGCTTACGGTTAGACTCGTAACAGTACGCTGGGAAACTTAGGTGGATTCCTTTCGAAGATGAGTTGATCTAGTTTTCGCGAAACCCTATTGGGTAAATTCAAAGAAGACTGTGTGACCATTAGGCTGCAGCCTCATGCGAATAAGATAAAAGAAATTGGTGTTCGTACTGAGGGATGTAAACATTTTTGCTTCGGCCGTTAGCCCAATGCAAATAAAGTCGATAATATTGTTACTATGTGCCCTCTGCCATGCTCTATAGAGTGGCTTGCGGGGTATCTATGTAGATGCATGCACTTCTAAAAATGAACGCTCTCGGAATGTTAACAGTAAACTACTTCTTTCACTGGAGATTCGACAGCGATCAATGTAAAATTCTAAAATTTAGTAAAACACTATACATCGCAACAAATGTTTATTATAGTATGCAACCGGTTTCGATCTATAAATTAGACTATCTTCAGGCCGGTAGCTGAGTGTAGAGATTGGAAGCGAAAATTTCGAATTAGTCTGTATTCACAGTCTGCTTTAAAGCTGTTCAGTAACGGATATGTTTACAGCATCCTTTTTTTTTTGGATAAAGTAAATTTTTTGTTTGGACTCCAAGTTCATGTCCGTTTAAATTCATTGCTCGTAAACACTGTCACTTCGGTGTAAAAATTTTGCTATATAATTTCACATCATTTTCTTAAAGTTCATTTAGGAAACTTTATTAAATCGACTGATTTAGCCTCATTCTTCGCAGGAACGATATCAAACATGAGTATCTCTCTCTTGTATACTCGAAGAAATAGAGCTGATGGCCGGCCGAAGTGGCCGTGCGGTTAAAGGCGCTGCAGTCTGGAACCGCGAGACCGCTACGGTCGCAGGTTCGAATCCTGCCTCGGGCATGGATGTTTGTGATGTCCTTAGGTTAGTTAGGTTTAATTAGTTCTAAGTTCTAGGGGACTTATGACCTAAGATGTTGAGTCCCATAGTGCTCAGAGCCATTTGAGCCAAGAGCTGATGATACCGCAGCCTCATGACGGCCAATACTCGTAAATGTCGTAAAACTGCAAACAGGAGTTCGAAGATCGTGGGACACTCAGTGCCGCGTATTGCAACGTATCATTAAACAAAGGGGGTGAAGAAAGACATGACTAGGCAAAGAAATGAAAGCATGAAACCACACGCCTGCCGCAACCTTCATTTCAACCAAATTTTGTTTCTTTGCCTACTTAATATCGTGTTCAGATTATATAAAACACATACTGGACTAAAACGTATCACTGGTTTCCTGTCAACCCTCAGTGCAGTAAGGTAGCCGTATGGTAGGTACTGCCCGCATCTCGTGGTCGTGCGGTAGCGTTCTCGCTTCCCACGCCCGGGTTCCCGGGTTCGATTCCCGGCGGGGTCAGGGATTTTCTCTGCCTCGTGATGGCTGGGTGTTGTGTGCTGTCCTTAGGTTAGTTAGGTTTAAGTAGTTGTAAGTTCTAGGGGACTGATGACCATAGATGTTAAGTCCCATAGTGCTCAGAGCCATTTGAATCTTTTCCCTCCCCTACTCGGAAACTGGCGGCAAAAAGACACAGTGGATTGGCCATTTAAAGGGAAATAGACTGCATTGAATTTATTAAGCTATTTAGACAATGTGTAGAATATTGTTTATATAAACAGTTTATGGGATACAAGAATATATATTCTATGAAAATAGTTTATTTATTTATTTAAATAATTTGGTGGAAAATCGATTGCAGTGTATGGAATACTGTTTAAACAATTAAGACTATGTGTATAATATTGTTTATTTAATCAATTTATGGGATATGAGGATGTGTGTGGAATATAGTTAATTTATTTATGTAAATAATGTGGCCGGGTATCGATTGTAGTGTATGGAATATTGTTTAAACAATTTAGACAATATTGTTATGGAAAACTGTTTATTTATACAATTTTCTGAATACAAAGTGATGTATGGAATATTTAAACAATTGCGATACTTCCTCATTCCAATCGCGTAAGTAAACATGTGTTTACAGTCTCACAGGCCTCTTAAACACGCCTGAAAAACTTTCACGCGTCTCGTCACATATGCAGCTTGCACAGAGTCGGGACACATCGGAGGGAGTTTGGAAACGTCAGTGGGCTCACCGCTCTGCTGTCGGTTGTCGGTTCAAACGGCTCTGAGCACTATGGGAAGTAACATCTGAGGTCATCAGTCCCCTAGAACTCAGAACTATTTAAACCTAACTGACCTAAGGACATCACACACATCCATGCCCGAGGCAGGATTCGCACCTGCGACCGTAGCAGCAGCGCGGTTCCGGACTGCAGCGCCTAGAACCTCGTGGCCACTGCGGTCGGCTCGGTTGTCGGCTGCCGACTCAAGTGGTCTCTATGAGTGATCCAAAGTGTTGGATACCGGCGCACTCGAGAGACGCCTTCCTTCCAAAGCAAATACCTGATTGGGAATCGATCCTGAAATACTTCTGAAGTTAATCAATAATTAATTCCTGGTCACATGATTGTGATGTAGGGAATATAAGATGGACACGGTATCTATTTCACGCACCCACTAACTGACGATGTCATATAACTAGTTGCAGGTGGCTCGAAATATATTTTGGAAAAAGAAAAAGATCGTTGCATACGAAGAGAGAAAGGGACAGAGAGATAGTTAGATAGATAGATAGAGAGAGAGAGAGAGAGAGAGAGAGAAGGAGAGCTGTAGTTTGCTTTGCAGATGACATAGGAAGTAGCATGGGGTATTTCATTGCACTATGTGCTCTAAACTGCCCCTGCCATCCTGGCGCCCTTCCTTACGGAAGGAGGACTGCACTGAGGATCAATTACAAGATGCATAGGGACTGTCTAAAAAACTGCGCTGGCGTTTTGCTGTAGCAGATAGGTTTCTGAAAAGGTGACTCATTTCGAGATTTGAGCATGTCTCGAATGTATTTCACCAGTGGCTGTAATCATTAAAAGCCATCTCCATAAGATCGAAGGCAAGTATGTGGTTGAAGGATGGACCTGATTTCAAACCACAGACAGCATTTCTGCCAGAAAGTGCAACACTATCAGAATCTCTCGTGTGTGCCTGTAGAACCAAGACAGCTGTTTACGCAGGGTGACAGTAACATAGTCGTTGTGATCGTGTTTTTAATAGCGCGGTCCTTACGCAAATGTATGTTGCTGGCAGTAGAATGCTTCTGCAGTCAGCTTCAGATGTCGGTTCTCAGTAGTGTTCCACCGAAAAGAATATCGCCTTCCCTCCAAGGATTCCCATTTACGGTACCTGGTGAGTGTCATCCGACTGCTGAAAAAAATTACTCACCATGCGAAGTCACTGTCATGATGGCCATTAAAATTGCTAGACCACATAGATGGCGTGCTACAGACGCGAAATTTAACCGACAGGAAGAAGATGCTGTGATACGCAAATGATTAGCTTTTCAGAGCATTCACACAAGTTTGGCGCCGGGGGTGACACCTACAACGTGCTGACATGAGGAAAGTTTTCAACAGATTTCTCATACACAAACAGCAGTTGACCAGCGTTACCTGGTGAAACGTTATTGTGACGCCTCGTGTAAGGAGGAGAAATGCGTACCATCACGTTTCCGACTTTGATAAAGGACGGATTGTAGCCTACCGCGATTGCGGTTTATAGTATGGCGACATTTCTGCTCGCGTTGGTCGAGATCCAATGACTGTTAGCAGAATATGGAATCGGACAGGAGCGCCTGCGATGGTGCGCTCAACGACGAACCTGCGTGCACGAATTTCAAAACGTCATTTTTTCGGATGAATCCAGGTTCTGATTACAGCATCATGATGGTCGCATCCGTGTTTGGCGACATCGCGGTGAACGCACATTGGTGTATAATTCGGCGTGATGGTATGGGGTGCCATTGGTTACACGTCTCGGTCACCTCTTGTTCGCATTGACGGCACCTTGAACAGTGTACGTTACATTTCAGATGTGTTACGACCCGTGGCTCTACCCTTCATTCGATCCCTGCGAAACCCTACATTTCAGCAGGATAATGCACGACCGCATGTGGCAGTCCCTGTACGGGCCTTTCTGGATACAGAAAATGTTCGACTGCTGCCCTGGCCAGCATATTCTCCAGATCTCCCACCAATTGAATAAGTCTGGTCATTGGTGGCCGAGCAACTGGCTCGTCACAATACGTCAGTCACTACTCTTGATCAACTGTGGTACCGTGTTGAAGCTGCATGGGCAGCTGTACCTGTACACGCCATCCAAGCTCTCTTTGAGTCAATGCCCAGGCGTATCAAGGCCATTATTACGGCGAGAGGTGGTTGGTCTGGGTACTGATTTCTCAGGATCTAAGCACCCAAATTGCATGAAAATGTAATCACGTGTCAGTTCTAGTGTAACATATTTGTCCAATGAATACCCGTTTATCATCTGCATTTCTTCTTGGTGTAGCAATTTTAATGGCCAGTAGTGTAATAAACATTTACTCTCCATAGAAAGCGAGTCTCATGATCAATTAACCTATCAATTTGATATCAATGATGCGCCGCCTGGTAGGTGGAAGTGATGGATAGAGTACAGCAGATATGATTCTTGACGTGAAGGGTAAACAGGCATTGTTTTCGTTGAGACGATATCTTTTAGCGATACTTCAATGTCTCACCTACACAGGGAGATATGACCATTGTAATAAAATTAAGTGTATTACGGAAGTTATAAAATGATACGTAGTATAAACCTCATATTTACAACTTCTCTGCGCTGTTACCTTAAGAAACTTCGTATGTGGCGAGGCATGTGGTTACGTTACGGAAGATGGAAAGTGAGGGGGTAGCCTGTGATACAGGTAGATCCTAGCACTCCATCATGAGCCGTAAATGAGTTTTAATATTCTATTCCTGTGACGCATGACGTAACAGATAAGGTAAGATCTTTCCCTATCCGATAAGGAAACAGAGGAAATGTAGCTTATACCACGGTCTTACAGGATTGTCACAGTAAGTAAAGATTCTTTCGTGATGTAAAACGCATGTAGGCGTGTGTCTTCGAAAACAAGTCGCATAAAAGGTGGAAATCTACATTTCACATGAGAAATTTGAGGTGTGTAGTCAACAACATCGCTGCCTCGGATACGGTAAAGCAGATTTTTTTTTAACTGGTGGGTGTGGAATTGTTTAGAACCACTGTATAAGTGCAAACAGCAGCTGTCTGTTTGGCAGTGCGCCGTGGCTGGCTGGAAGGGCAGTCACGAGGCTTTGGCGACCGAAAGTTGCAGATTAGCTCAGCCTGTCACGGGTGCAAAAAATGGGCCGACCTGTCTGATCTTGCCCGTGGCAACGACGGCTGGCAAAGTGACCAGTGCGCTGGGAGAGCGCGACGGAAATGGACGTATGTGTTGTGTGAGAGAAGATTCGATATGAGCATGTGTTTGTGCTGTTTGTATCGATAACATCTGAATTCCTACAGCTCCAATCATCCGTGGGTGCCCTCTATGGCTTGGGTGTGGTGCACTCTGCTATACACGCGCGTCCAAGGCTGCAGCTACGGCCGCGGTGGTAGTTTTCACCTACATCTGAGTGTTGGCGCCGGCGGCGCGCTTAGTGTGGATATGGGGACATGAGCGCACGGGATGTTCGAGTGTTCCAGTGATCTCCGGCGACATCTAGCCACGACAGCTATTGCTGTAGCCTGGACTGTGGTTTAAGTGTGTCGTGTTTAGTGCTTCTCACAAGGGGAGGCCGCCAATTGTGAGATTCAGATTCGATTCATACTGCGCATAATAAAAGCTCATGGTCAGAGGTGGAATGTGGCAAAGCACCAAGATGCACTTCTCACCCATTGTCGAGAAAATCGAGTTAAAAGAAACCGCTGCGGTGAAATACTCTCTACGATTAATAATTTTCTACAGTGTCGTGGCGCAGCGGTAAGCGCTCGGGTTCGTAATCCGAAGATCGCTGGATCGAATCTCGCGCCATACAACCTTTTTTTTTTAGTATTTGTTTTTTGTAATTCAAATGTGTGTATACACACACACACACACACACACACACACACACACACACACACACACACACACACACACACACACATATATATATATATATATATATATATATATATATATATATATATATATAATTCCCGGCAATCTGTTGCAACAATTATGCATATAATAAGTTGTTGAAAGTCGTTTGTCGTGGAAAAACTGGCGACTTCGAACATCATTATGTTTTCCGCAAACAAAGTTGTATTTCAAAAATGTTATTAATTGTCCTCATAATGTTAACCACGTATAGTTAACGGAAGACGTAAAAACGATATTCCGAAACGAATACGTATAGCGTAAGTCAAACGTTCGAATTAGAATAGAGACCCCACGAATGCAAATTTGCTGTGTCAGGTATGAAATATAAACTCCGTTATTCGCTCGTTACGCTTAAGGACAGATGTTGAATGGGCCGAAACGAGCCGCCGTATAACAGCGTAGTTGCCTGCTAACTTCGAAAGAAGGTAGATGCGGTCCATAGCGCAACTTATAACATCGTCGAAAATCGGTGCGGACGTGAGAGCTTTGGTACACCCTGTAAAACAAACGGAAAAATGGAGGCGGTACAATTGGAGAGCGATCCGCCTTCACCAACATGCATAAGCAAATCATTAATAGTTTTATATATATTTATATATGAATTACAAAAAAACTAATAATAAAAAAAATTGCATGGCGCGAGATTCGATCCGGCGACCTTCGGACTACGAACCCGAGCGCTTACCGCTGCGCCACGACGCTGTAGAAAATTATTAATCGTAGAGAGTATTTCACCGCAGCGGTTTCTTTTAACCGTCGATTTTCTCGACAATGGGTGAGAAGTGCATCTTGGTGCTTTGCCACATTACACCTCTGACCATGAGCTTTTATTATGCGCAGTATGAATCGAATCTGAATTTCACAATTGGCGGCCTCCCCTTGTAAGTACACTACAGTGGACTCTATCTTGCTGTTGTCTCTGTCCTGTCACGCAGTAGAACCTTCCATCTTCCGAATGCCATGGAGAGAATCAATTTAGGAATTCTATAGTGCTTTATAAGCCTATTCGCGACGCCAAATTCCCGATTGATTGCAGTCTCTGACATCCTGCCATGACAAATGATTACTGTACACTGGATCGTCGTTTCAGTGTGTCATGTTTAGTGCTTCTCAAATATCGTAATGGATTCATTCTTGCATAGGTATTTGTTGTTGCTACTGTCTCATCACGTGGTAGACCTTTTCCTCCCTCCTCCTTCACCCTGGTGTAGTGGAGAGAACCAGCCAACTTAGGAATTCTATAGCGCTGGTTTGGTCGGGAACTGCATAACTGTGACGGTATAAATTCACGTCGAAATTTGAAATTCCAGCTACCATTTCATGCATCACCAGACCCAGTCGTGACGGCAAATAATAATAGGCTAGGATTATTTAATGAAATTTCTCGTCAAAAACATAACGCTATTCTTTATGCATCCAAACTGCTGTGCAGTTTCGATCTTTTTTTGTTTCGAGTTGTTTTAAACTGTGCAAAGCAAATTTTTTCAACGCTATATTAATGATTTAATTAATATATTCCGAGGCACATCTTCTGAAGCAACATTTGTGACATCTACAAGATGTGATATTCCACACCAGATTTAACAGTTCCTGAAGTGCGCCAGGAACGCTGGGGCAGTTTAAAGCCCATGGTAGAGCGAAATATCCCATGTTAGTTCCTATTCACCAGCAAAATAAACCACAGCTGTCTCTTTGTATGCAACGACATTGTTTTTAAGTATATTTCGAGCCAGTGATCTGACATCGTCAATTAGTGTGTGTATGAAATAGCTACCGTGCCCGTCTTATATTCCCTACGTCACAATAATGTGACCGGAAATTAATTATTGATTAACATCAGCAGTATTTCAGGATCGATTTCCGATCGGGTATTTGCTTATAAAGGAAGGCGTCTTTCGCGAGTGCTGGTATCCGATAGGTTGCTTCATGCACACAGACCGCTTGATACGGCAGCCAACAGCGGTGCGGTGAGCCCACTGGCGTTTCCAAAATCCCTCCGATGCGTCCAGACTGCGTCAAAGCTGCATACGTGGCGAGACGCGAGAAAGTCCTTCAGATACGTTTAAGCGGACTGTCACACTGTAAATACGTGTTTCCTTACTTGATCGGAATGAAAAAGTATCGCAACTGTTTGAATACTCCATATATCACCTTGTATCCTGTAAATTGTATAAATAAACAACATACCACACATTTTCTAAATTGTTTAAACAAGTTTGCATACAATGAAGTCGATTTATGGCCAAATTCTTTATATAAATAAATAAACTTTATTCCATACATATCCTCATATACCATAAACTGTTAAAATAAACAATATTATATGCATTGTCTAAATTTTTTAAACAATATTCCAGACACTGTAATCAATTTTCCACCAATTTCTTTAAATAACCAAATAAACTATTTTTGCATAGTATCTTGCTTAGGTAAACAATATCCACACATTATCTGAATTGTTTAAACAATAAACCATTCTGTGCAATCGATTTCCTTCCAAATGGCCAATCAACTGAGTCCTTTTTGCTACAAATTTCTGGGTGGAGGAGGGGGAGGGGAAGAAGTGGGGGTTCCTAGAGTGGGAGACCAATTAATTAATCTATTTAGACAATTAGTCAATCAAATTGATAGCAAAAGTGTATCAATGAGGGTTGTTCCCAGAGGCATTGGGGAGGAGTAGGGGGAGGAGGAGGGGGTGTGGATGGGGCAGAATAGGGTAAGGACCTATCAATCAAAAGGAAGGATTATCCACAGAGGGTCATAATTCTCTAAGCAGAACAATAAGTTAAGGATCTCTCAGTCAAAAGAGAGCAATACTTTTACTCCTGAATGTATGCTTGACCCTGATGTAGGCAAGCTGAACTGGGTCTGATACCAGTGTTGTCCCCCTACTAATGCCAGTAATTCCTTTGTGTCATAATAACTTGTTTTAGGGTTCTAAATGTTTTCAAACTGTGGTAGAATATCACTCTTAATATCGGTTTCGTTTCATTAAAATGTGGTTCATACAGGGTATCTACAATTAAAGTTCCACTTTAAAAACGCTCTAGAAAGAGAACCATTGCTCATAATGATGGAAAATGTGAACAGCATATTATTGCCGCAGGGGGAACACACTGGGAAAAAAGAAAAAGAAAATAACGAAAATTTTACCAATAGACGGTCGTGTAAGCGTCGTAAATGGGGTCGGCTACAAATGACAGGTGAGTTGGAACGTGATGGCTTTGTCTGAGTTGCATATTGTGCCATCCACACTGTTCAATGTGCACAACCGCACAAGTTCGGCAGTCAACAGCTGTGACACTGTTGGTTAGGTAAGTTGATCCAGCATAGCAAGGTCGTACCACATCGGATGGGTAAAAATCAGTTTTTAACTGTCCTAAGGCCAAAAAGCGCATGAAAAACAAAGTGACAATTAATTACCCTGTGGCCAAAACTCGTATAAAAAGGACAATGACAGCGGTTCCTTATTGTCGTGAGACTGGCGCTAGACGTATTCGGCATGCTGTCCACCGTTTTCTGCCAATGTTGAAATCGAAAAGCAGAATGTTTCACAACAGATCCGACTGCCTCGGGAGTCACGTTCATAATTCGTTATGGAATGCGTGCCTTCAATTTAGATATGTTGTAATTGGAGAACTAACATAACATCTTTCAGATAACACCGCAGCCAAAAGTAGTACGGATTACGATCAAGTGCCTGGACGGCCAGGCTGTAGGAAAATGACGGCTGAAAATTGTACTATTCTGCCTCTGCAGCAGCTGCTTCATTGGCTGTGCAACGCGCGGAGGAGCCCTATCTAGCATGAAAATGATCCTACCACACATCCACGGAGCTCAAGGATTGGAATGACTTTTGTGCGCCTCGAATACAAACTAAGGAACAGTCACGTGCCGCGCGTCCGTTGGTATGCATTTTCCGAGCCTGACAGCGCCATATAATGATATAAACTGTTGTAAACTATTGCTTTGTTCCTTGAGGTTTGCCCTGCGGCAATAATATGATATTCAAATTTGACTTCATTCTAAGAAGTGGTTCTCTTCCAGAATGAGAATTTCCACTCTGCAGCGGAGTGTGCGCTAATATGAAACTTCCTGGCAGATTAAAACTGTGTGCCAGACCGAGACTCGAATTCGGGACCTTTGCCTTTCGCGGGCAAGTGTTCTACCATTCTGGAAATATCCCCCAGGCTGTGGCTAAGCCATGTCTCCGCAATATCCTTTCAGGAGTGCTAGTTCTGCAAGGTTCGCAGGAGAGCTTCTGTTAAGTTTGGAAGGTAGGAGACGAGGTACTGGCAGAAGTAAAGCTGTGAGGACGGGGCGTGAGTCGTGCTTGGGTAGCTCAGTTGGTAGAGCACTTGCCCGCGAAAGGCAAAGGTCCTGAGTCCGAGTCTCGGTCTGGCACACAGTTTTAATCTGCCAGGAAGTTTCAAGTGGTTCTCTTTCTAGAGCGTCTTGAAACTGGAACATTGATTATGGACACCCTGTATATGTTGTTGTTGTTGTGGTCTTCAGTCCTCAGACTGGTTTGATGCAGCTCTCCATGCTACTCTATCCTGTGCAAGCTTCTTCATCTCCCAGTACCTACTGCAACCTACATCCTTCTGAATCTGCTTAGTGTATTCATCTCTTGGTCTCCCCCTACGATTTTTACCCTCCACGCTGCCCTCCAATACTAAATTGGTGATCCCTTGATGCCTCAGAACATGTCCTACAAACCGATCCCTTCTTCTGGTCAAGTTGTGCCACAAACTCCTCTTCTCCCCAATCCTATTCAGTACCTCCTCATTAGTTATGTGATCTACCCATCTAATCTTCAGCATTCTTCTGTAGCACCACATTTCGAAAGCTTCTATTCTCTTCTTGTCTACACTATTTACCGTCCATGTTTCACTTCCATACATGGCTACACTCCATACAAATACTTTCAGAAATGACTTCCTGACACTTAAATCTATACTCGATGTTAACAAATTTCTCTTCTTCAGAAACGATTTTCTTGCCATTGCCAGTCTACATTTTATATCCTCTCTACTTCGACCATCATCAGTTATTTTGCTCCCCAAATAGCAAAACTCCTTTACTACTTTAAGTGCCTCATTTCCTAATCTAATACCCTCAACATAACCCGACTTAATTCGACTACAATCCATTATCCTCGTTTTGCTTTTGTTTATGTTCATCTTATATCCTCCCTTCAAGACACCATCCATTCCGTTCAACTGCTCTTCCAAGTCCTTTGCTGTCTCTGACAGAATTACAATGTCATCGGCGAACCTCAAAGTTTTTATTTCTTCTCCATGGATTTTAATACCTACTCCGAATTTTTCTTTTGTTTCCTTTACTGCTTGCTCAATATACAGATTGAATAACATCGGGGAGAGGCTACAACACTGTCTTACTCCCTTCCCAACCACTGCTTCCCTTTCATGTCCCTCGACTCTTATAACTGCCATCTGGTTTCTGTACAAATTGTAAATACCCTTTCGCTCCCTGTATTTTACCCCTGCCACCTTTAGAATTTGAAAGAGAGTATTCCAGTCAACATTGTCAAAATCTTTCTCTAAGTCTACAAATGCTAGAAACGTAGGTTTGCCTTTCCTTAATCTTCCTTCTAAGATAAGTCGTAGGGTCAGTATTGCCTCACGTGTTCCAGTATTTCTACGGAATCCAAACTGATCTTCCCCGAGGTCGGCTTCTACCAGTTTTTCCATTCGTCTGTAAAGAATTCGTGTTAGTATTTCGCAGCTGTGGCTTATTAAACTGAATGTTCGGTAATTCTCACATCTGTCAACACCTGCTTTCTTTGGGATTAGAATTATTATATTCTTCTTTAAGTCTGAGGGTATCGCCTGTGTCATACATCTTGCTCACCAGATGGTAGAGTTTTGTCAGGACTGGCTCTCCCAAGGCCGTCAGTAGTTCCAATGGAATGTTGTGTACTCCGGGGTCCTTGTTTCGACTCAGGTCTTTCAGTGCTCTGTCAAACTCTTCACGCAGTATCGTATCTCCCATTTCATCTTCATCTACATCCTCTTCCATTTCCGTAATACTGTCCCCAAGTACATCTCCCTTGTATAGACCCTCTATATACTCCTTCCACCTTTCTGCCTTCCCTTCTTTGCTTAGAACTGGGTTGCCATCTGAGCTCTTGATATTCATACATGTGGTTCTCTTCTCTCCAAAGGTCTCTTTAATTTTCCTGTAGGCAGTATCTATCTTACCCCTAGTGAGACAAGCCTCTACATCCTTACATTTGTCCTCTAGCCATCACTGCTTAGCCATTTTGCACTTCCTGTCGATCTCATTTTTGAGATGTTTGTATTCCTTTTTGCCTGCTTCATTCACTGCATTTTTATATTTTCTCCTTTCATCAATTAAATTCTGTATATAGGGTGTACATTAATAAAACTGTCAAACTGCAGGGACAGAATCCTGACTGGAAATGCAGGATGAAATGTCGTATGAACATGTGTTCAGAAACGGACAGTGTGCATGCAGCGACACAGATCACCCAGAAACACAGTACACAGCTGCATCGCATCTACCATCAAATGTTCGAAGTAGCCTCCATGGGATTGTAGGTTGCCGTGCAGGATACACATAATCGTAGTTTGGATTACTCCATATTGGCGGTCCACTTGCCTGGAGATTGTTCTAGTGTTTGTCTCAATATCCTGTAAAACACAGCCATCCAAATCTGATGTACGCACATTCCGCCGCCTACCTGGACGTTCGTCTGCCTGAAATGACCCATGGTCACACAAACGTTCAAAAATGGCTTCAAACGTTGTGTGATGTGGTTGGTGTTTGTGAGGGTACTTGTTTTCAAAGATGTGCTGCCTCTAGACCGTCTCCATATGCTTGACCGTTTACAAACACCATCTCGGTTCCAGATATGAACGGACTATTCTGCTGCTAACAGTACGCTGCGTCAGTCACACAGCCTGCAGTACACAAGGAAGAGACGTGATGTGGTCAGAGAAAATGTCATTCGTCAACACCATCTACTGTGACAACGATGCATTCCGGACAAGTGTTCATGGGAGCTTTTTCCTCCACTTTCACTCAGGAATCCGTTCCTGCAGTTTGTCGGTTTTATTAATTGCACCCTGTATATCAGGGTGGATCATAATCTGTAACGAAAACTGACATGCTTGAAAGTATATGACAATAGAAGCAAGAAAGTTCCAGAAAACATGGGTCCGCAAGCAGGCCGTTGGCGAGATACTTGCGAATATGTGGTTACGAGCCGCCACTGAATGTAGTATGAAACACTGTTCATGTTGTGTCGATTCCCTAAGGTCTCGACACAATGAGTGGCTAGGTGCACGCGAAACTAACGCAGACGGGCGTAAATTCTGAAACAGGAGACTGGATGAAAACTATAAAGAAAAGAAGAGAGATTTTAATATACTTAACTTTAATGTAGTCTTGTTCTTGTTGAAATACATCTCTTGCATAGTAGTAAGCAATTAGCAATGATACACATGGCGCCTTGCTAGGTAGTAGCGATGGACTAGCTGAAGGCTATTTAATCTGTCTCTCGGCAAATGAGAGGAATACTTGGTAGGTCTAGTCGCAAGCTATGTCGTCCGTACAACTGGGCCGAGGTCAAGTCCGTGTCTTGTGACCTGCCATGTGGTGGCGCTAGGATTGCGAGTACACAGTGGCGACACGCGGGTCCGACATGTACTACAGGACCGCGGCCGATTTAAGTTACCACCTAGCAAGTGTGGTGTCTAGCGGTGACACCACATTCCTCCCCCGCAAATCGGCGAACGGTCGTGAGATAAGGCTTCCGCCCGCCGTGGGGAGGACCCCATGTTGACGTATGCGATGAGGTGGGGAGCCTAACAACAGGCGAGGCTGCGCCACCCGCACCCGGCCATTCGGTCCGAGGGGAGCTAGGAAACGCCTGCAAACCTAGTCCAGGGTGCACGTCAACATGAGGTGTTTGCGCACGGAATGATATAAGAGGAGCCGCGGGGTCGACCTCCATGTGGTCGGAGCACCCGACGGGCGAAGACGACATCTGGTCCGGAGCGGGCAAGAGGTCCATGGCGGAGGACGGCTGGTCACGGGAAGCAAGCGGCGGCGCGTGACCCAGGGAGGCGCGAGGCGGCTGCAGCGAAGCGTCCGCTGCTGGCGGCGCCGGCGGCGGCTGCGGCGGCGCGACGCCATGAGGCAAAATGGAAGGCATCGTCGGTAACACCTGGGGATGAGGCGAGCCAGTAGATGGGTCCCCAGGGCGCTGACCTGACGGCTCCGTCGCTGAAAGCAGACGGGGAGCGGCAGAACCCAGGCGACGACAGAGGCGCAGCTGATTGAGATGCCGACGCATCTCACCAGAGGCCCCCAAAACCAAAGACATCGCGCGGCCGAGGCAGCGAAGAATGCGCCCTGCGAGCCAACGCCGTGAACCGCGATAGTTGCGATAATAGACAACGTCGCCAGGAGCAAAAGCAGGAGTCTGCCGCTGCACAGGAACCTGATGTGGCGGATGCAGCAAAGACATCAGAGTTCGATGAGGACGACCATGGAGCAATTCAGCCGGCGAGCGACCATCGCGAGGCTGAGAGCGATATGAGGACAAAAAGAGCAACAAAGCGTCCTCCCGAGAATGCGACTCTTTCAACTTCAACATCTGTGACTTGAAAGTCCGGACCAATCGTTCCGCGGCACCGTTTGACTGAGGCGAAAACGGCGCGGATGTCAGATGTTGAATACCATTGGCCTTGCAGAACGACTGAAATTCTGCGGACATGAATTGTGGGCCATTGTCGGAAACAATAGTCTGCGGAAGACCTTCAATGCAAAAGATAGCGGATAAGGCTTGGATTGTGGCAGAAGACGTCGTGGAAGACATCCGGACAACAAAAGGAAAATTACTGAAAGCATCGACCACAACCAACCATCGAGCATTCCAGAACGGACCAGCAAAATCTATGTGCAAGCGTTGCCAAGGGGAAGTGGCTTTCGGCCATGCAAAGAATTTCCGCGGCGGTGCGGATTGTTGTTCGGCACACGCCACGCAAGAGGAGCACATATTCGTAATCGCAGCATCGATTCCGAACCAAGTACAGTGCTGCCGAGCAAGTTGTTTCGTTCGCACTATACCCCAATGGCCTTGGTGAAGAAGCCGTAAGACAGAGGACTGTAACGAACGTGGGACTACGACTCGGGATTGATCATTATCGGAACGCAACAACAAAACACCACGTCGTACAAAAAGTCTCTCCTTGTGAGCAAAAAAACGGCGAACCAAAGGATCCACGATCCGTGACTTTGACAAGGGCCATTGCGTAGCAACAAAACGCAAAACGGGAGCAAGGACAGGGTCAGCAGCTGTGGCTGTAGCTACACGACGAAAATCAATCGGAAACGATGCGACCACGTCATCGGCTTCCGAATCAATGAACATGCAAGCAAGTTCGGAAGAATCGAATGCTTTATCCTCAGCAACAGGCAAACGGGACAACGCATCAGCGTTTCCGTGCTTAGCAGTGGACCGATACAAGATATCGTAGCGGTACTGCGAGAGAAAAAGAGACCAGCGAATGAATTTCTGCGCTGTACGTGGAGGTACAGGCTTGTTCGGATGAAAAAGTGATGTCAAAGGTTTGTGGTCCGTGATGATTGTAAAGTGACGACCATACAAGAAATCGTGAAACTTTGTTACACCAAACACAAGAGCCAAAGCTTCCTTCTCTATTTGGGAATAATTTCTTTGCGCAGATGAGAGCAATTTTGACGCAAAGGCAATAGGGCGATCATGCGAACCATCTTTGTGCGCAAGCACAGCACCGATCCCGAAATCCGATGCATCGACCATCAACAAAAGGGGTTTTCGGGGATCGAATGGCGTAAGGCAAGTATTTGAAAGTAACGCCGATTTCAACTGGCGAAAGGCGCGTTCGCATTCCGTCGTCCAGACGAACGGAACACCTGTACGGCGTAAGCGATGAAGCGGAGCTGAAATAGAAGAAGCATTGCGCACAAACCGATGATAATAATTTACCTTACCCAGCACACTCTGTAGCTGTTTTAAGTTCTGCGGTGACGGCAAGTCCTGAATGGCACGAAGGTGCTCTGGACTCGGATGTATACCTTGGGCGTTAAGGACATGGCCCAGGTACGGTAAGTCACGAGCAAAAAACACACATTTGTCCTTCCTCAAGCGAAGACCATTCTGACGCAAGACCTGAAATAAGGTCCGGAGATTCTGCAAATGTTCGGCTTCTGTCTTTCCTGAGATCACAATATCGTCCAGATAGTTCGCAGCAGTAGGGACCGACGCACAAATAGTTTGTAAATATTGCTGAAATAAAGCAGGGGCGGATGCACACCCGAATGGCAGTCTTTTGAAGCGATACAAGCCAAGATGCGTGTTAACCACTAAGACGCGCTGGGATTCTTCGTCCACAGGTAGTTGCAAGTACGCATCTGCTAGGTCCAATTTTGAAAAATATTTTCCCGGGCACAGTTTGTCAAAAAGATCTTCCGGGCGGGGCAAAGGAAAAGTAGCAGTCACAAGTTGTGGATTCACAGTTGCCTTGAAGTCCACGCAAAGTCTCAATTTTCCGGAAGGTTTTGGCAAAATTACTAAGGGTGAGGCCCAAAGAGAAGCCTGCACACGTTCAATGACACCTTGAGATTCTAAATCGTGCAATGTTCTTGCGACCTCATCACGCAATGCGTGGGGAACATTGCGCGCTCTGAAAAATTTCGGTTGCGCGTTGTCTTTCAGTTCCAAATGCGCTTCATAGTTCTTAGCGCAACCAAGGCCCGGTGCAAAAATGTCTGCAAATTCTTCACAAAGACTAGAAACACTGGCGGAAGGCACAGTCTGATTCACTGATAGGACCTGATTTACAATAGACATATTAAACAATTGAAACAAATCTAAACCAAACAAGTTCACTGCACTAGAGGAACGAAGAACATAAAATGACACAAGTGTTGTCTGTCCCTTGTATGTTGCAATAAGGCTGCACTGTCCTAACACAGGTATATGCTGTCCTGAGTAACTAGTTAACGTAACATTTGCGGCACGCAATGGCGGGGCGCCCAGTTGTTTGTACGTGTCGTGATTGAGCAATGAAACTGCAGCTCCGGTATCGAGCTGGAATGGTATCACTTTTCCTGCAAAGTCTAAGTCCACAAAAAGTTTATTGTCTTGTTGACGACAAGAGCGACTGTCTCGTGCAATTTGAACTGATACAGGTCCAGAAGCACTTGCAACTTTACGGGATTTCCGGCGACGTCGACGCACACTTTGGGTGGGACGAACACAGTCACTGTTAGCTAAAGTGTCACTGGACGGGTGGGAATGAACCACATGAATGTCCATGGGTGAAGGTCCACGAGCCTGATTGTCCTGGGTTCGATTCCGGCGCGAAGCAAAGGGCCTGGAATTTGTGTTATTGTCTGATCTAAGCTTTTTCTGGCAAACACTTTGTACATGTCCTTTCTTGTGACAGTAAAAGCAAATAGCTTGGCGTGACGGGCAATTGTCACGCGAATGTCTAGTCGCACACCGCGGGCAAGATTTCACTGCATTTGCTTGCTTACGCGGCGCACGTGGTTGCAAGCTAGGCGGCCGCAGCGAAGTCGGGCGCGAGGGCCGCTTAGCGTCCCGTGCAGCGGGCCGGGCGGGCCGATTAATGTGACACACTGCTGGCGAAGTTTCAAATGATTCCTGAGCAAAGTCAAGTGTGTCTTGCCTGTCCAATATGTCTATCACTTGTTGCAGGGAGGGATTAACTAGTTTCAAAATCTGTTCCCTTATGCGAACATCAGAAACGTTCTGTGCAATTGCATCACGCACCATAGTATCTGAATATGGGAGGCCACATTCACAGGCAAACGCGCAGTCTCTAGTAAGGCCTTGCAAAGTTGCTACCCACTCCCTATTAGTCTGACCGGCCGTACGTTTTGTACGAAAAAACGTATACCGTTTGGCAACTACATTTACTGTTTCTTTGAAATAGGCATCTAAAGCCGACAAAATTTCCTCGTAGGACAGAGTTGCTACGTCGCGTCGGGGAAACAATTTCACTATCACCCGGTAGGTAGACACACCGACACAAGAAAGCAAAAACGGCTGCCGCTCTTTACCTTGAATTCCATAAGCAGTGAGGTGGAAGTTGAACTGATCGGCCCACTCAGTCCAGCTTTCGGTTGTGGCCTCGAAGGGCCTAAATGGCGGTGCGACAGCGTTGTGTGGCTGCGGTAGCGAAGAAGCGGCTGCCGCCGCATCGGTTTGCAGCGCACGTTGACCCTGGACGAGCTGTCCAAGGGCTTCCAATAACGCCTGCGTCTGCTGATTCTGCAAGCGAAAAAATTCGGACAGTACATCTGGAGAATGCGGCGAAGCCATGACACAAACAAATTAGAGCAAGTATAACACAAAGACTGCAACGTGGGCGCGGCACCACTCCTCGGCGCCAAAATATTGTTGTGTCGATTCCCTAAGGTCTCGACACAATGAGTGGCTAGGTGCACGCGAAACTAACGCAGACGGGCGTAAATTCTGAAACAGGAGACTGGATGAAAACTATAAAGAAAAGAAGAGAGATTTTAATATACTTAACTTTAATGTAGTCTTGTTCTTGTTGAAATACATCTCTTGCATAGTAGTAAGCAATTAGCAATGATACACATGGCGCCTTGCTAGGTAGTAGCGATGGACTAGCTGAAGGCTATTTAATCTGTCTCTCGGCAAATGAGAGGAATACTTGGTAGGTCTAGTCGCAAGCTATGTCGTCCGTACAACTGGGCCGAGGTCAAGTCCGTGTCTTGTGACCTGCCATGTGGTGGCGCTAGGATTGCGAGTACACAGTGGCGACACGCGGGTCCGACATGTACTACAGGACCGCGGCCGATTTAAGTTACCACCTAGCAAGTGTGGTGTCTAGCGGTGACACCACAGTTCACGTTAGAACAAATGATCCATATTCAAAATGCTGTAAAAAAAAAAAGCACCACTGCTCAGAATTACGTCATATTTAAATGGAATATTATCAAAGAATACGGAAATGTTACGGAAACAAAAAAAAATTTAACTAAATTTTTACCACTAGATGGCGTTTTATGTGCCAGGGAGTACACAGCGAGTGATACACGACTGTTGTTTGCGTCTGACATGGTCCCCATGGCTGTTTCAATGCGCGATGGTGCGCTGCTGATACAACTCTTTTGAAAGAACGGTGACTGTTGTAACTAACTTCCAATATTATTAAAATTTATTTCGAAAAAGAGATTATGTAACTTTTCTTTTCTGGTTGTCGTAATATTTTATGGCCGTCAGCTAAAAATTCGTCGCAACAGATACAAAGAGAGAGTGAGAGATATATGTGAGCCAGCTTTAATCAATATGTCTGTACTTTCTTTAATTGTGGGCAAAGACTGATCGTAATAATTTTTTTCTCTCATATTAGGAGTAATTAATTTTTCTGTTTAGAAAGACGACTAACTTCTCCTCAAGCCAAAGTTACTGAGCAGCTTCGGCTTGTGTGGTTGCGTTTGAAATATGTTTACTGGTAAAGCCAAGGACTTCGTAAATAAATAAAGGGTGTGCAAGAAACTTCCTGGCAGATTAAAACTGTGTGCCAGACCGAGACTCGAACTCTGGGCCTTTGCCTTTCGCGTGCAAGTGCTCTACCAACTGAGCTACCCAAGCACGACTGACGCCCCGTCCTCAGGAGTTTTTTCAGGAGTGCTAGTCCTGCATGGTTCTCAGGAGAGCTTCTGTAGTTTGGAAGGTAGGAGACGAGGTACTGGCGGAAGTAAAGCTGTGAGGACGGGGTGTGAGTCGTGCCTGGAGGGTAGCTCAGAAAAAAAAAAAAGTTGGTAGAGCACTTGCCCGCGAAAGGCAAAGGTCCCGAGTTCGAGTCTCGGTCCGGCACACAGTTTTAATCTGCCAGGAAGTTTCATATCTGCGCAGACTCCGCTGCAGAGTGAAAATATTATTCTGGAAAGTGTGTGCAGGTTATGTTAGTTATGTTATACCGAAGATACAAGTGACGACTGTTAAAGCTAGAAATAATTTCAATATGTATTTATGATAAATGCCTGTCTATTAGTGCACACCGTATCAAAATCTTGACAGTAGCTCCTGAGACTAGTTGTCACATACAGGCAGAGAATCGGAGCGGGGACTATAATTTCTAATAAGTAGTGATGGGCTTTTTTATGCGTTTGTATCTCACATTCTGGCCGCATGGGATAGCGGCGCGGCTAAGGCGCCTTGTCACGGTTTGCGGCCCCCCCTCCCTCCCCCCGTCGGAGGTTCCAAGTCCTCCCTGAGGCATGGGTGTGTGTTGTCCTTAGCGTAAGTTAGTATAAGTTAGATTAAGTAGTGTGTGAGTTTAGGGACCGATGACGTCAGCAGTTTGGTTCCATAGGAACGTACCACAAATTTCCAAATTCTTTCACACTCTGCTGTTGTTTTGGTCTTCAGTTCAAAGACTGGTTTCATGGATCTCTCTATGGTTATCTGTCCTGTGCGAGCCTCTTCATTTCCGAATAACTATGTAACCTACATCCTTCTGAATCTGCTTACTGTCTTCATCTCTTGCTCTCGCTCCGCAACTTTTACCCACCAAAATTCCCTCCAGTACTAAATTGGTGACCCCTTGATGATGTCTCAGAATGTGTCCTATCTGCCGACACCCTCTTTTGGTCAAGTTCTGTCAGAAATATCTTGTCTACCCAGTTCTATTCAGTATCTCCTCATTTGTTACGTGATCTATGCTTCTAATCCTCAACATTCTTCTGTAGCGCCACGTTTTCAAAGATTCTGTTCTCTTACTGTCTAAACTGTTTATCGTCCATGCTTCACTTCCTTATACGTCTACACTCAATACAAATACCTTCAAAAACGAATTCGTAACACTTATATCGGTATTAGATGTTACCCAATGTCTGTCTTAAGAAATGCTTTACTTGCCGTAGTCAATCGACTTTTTATATCCTCTCTATTTTGCCAATCATCAGTTATTTTGCTGCCCAAATAGAAAAACATATCTACTATTTTAGTATCTCGTTTCCTAATCTAAGCCCTTCATCTACATTCCATTATTCTTGTTTCGCTTCTGTTGATGTTTATCTTATACCCTCCTTTCAAGACACTACCCAATCCATTCAGCTGCTCTTCCAAGTCCTTTGTTGTCGCTGACAGAATTAAAATGTCATCGGCGAACCTGAAAGTTTTTATTTCTTCTCCATGAACTTTAATACCTACTCCAAACTTTTCTCTGGTTTCTTTTACTGTTTGTTTAATGTACAGATTGAATAGCATCGGGGATAAGCTACACCCCTGTCTCACTTCCTTCTCAACAACTGCTTGCCTTTCGTACCCCTCGATTCTTACAACTGCCATCTGGTTACCGTACAACCAGTAAATAGTCTTTAGATTCTTGTATTTTACCCCTGCTATCCTCAGTTCAAAGAAAGTACTCCAGTCAACACTTTCAAAATCTTTCTGCAAATGCTATAAACGTAGATTCGCCTTTCTTTAAGCTGCCTTCTACGGTACTTCATAGAGTCAGTATTCCCTTGCGTATTCAAAAAAATGGTTCAAATGGCTCTGAGCACTACGGGACTCAACTTCTGAGGTCATTAGTCCCCTAGAACTTAGAACTAGTTAAACCTAACTAACCTAAGGACATCACACACATCCATGCCCGAGGCAGGATTCGAACCTGCGACCGTAGCAGTCGCGCGGTTCCGGACTGAGCGCCTAGAACCTCTAGACCACCGCGGCCGGCCCTTGCGTATTCCTACTTTTATCCGGAATCGAAATTCGTGTTAGAATCTTGCAACCATGACTTGTTAAAGAGACAGTTCGATAATTCTCACGCCTGTCAGCAACTGCATTCTTTGGAAATGGAAGTACTACCTCACACTTTATGTGTTACATATTTTCCAACACTGTTCACGAAATATGTACCCTCTTGATGTCGCTAGTCAATTAAAGTCTAATGACCTCGTGTGCGGAAAACTAGTCAAGGAAATAAATAAATGCTGTGGAACACTCACAAAAACCTAACATCCACATACTGTGCTTGTCATTTATAACCAAAGACATTAGTTTATATGACAAACTTCTTCTTTCTCGTTGACAACTGCCAGTATTCGAACTCGGACCTTGATCTAAAAGGGGCACTGTCCTCACGAATTGAGGCATCCTGTTGTGATTCAGGAAATCCTCAAAGCTTAGATCTTCCGGTACTACTCTCATATTCTCCAAATTGCGCGAAGGCTTTCCATTACACATGGTGAACCAGTGCTCGTGGGGGAAAAGATAAGATGGGTTGTCCGTCATTCCTTGATAGCTTAGTTGGTAAGGAAAGTACCAGAAATAGAAGGTTATGGTTAAGAGGACCGGTCCGACAAATACTCACAATGTGGAGAAAGAAGTTTATAAGACCTAAGCTACTCCTGTAGAGGTCAAACTTAGACTAAATACGCTTTATGTTCATTTCCAAATTTGACTGTTCCGTTATAATCTCAGTGAGCAACATTGACAGCTCACCATCATGCACTTCATCAACTATAGTTCATCCGTTCCGCATACCTAAGTCTCATTCAGTACTTTCGATATCAGGAGAACTACCGTTGGCATAAGAATGGATATGCCAGTCCTGCAGAGTGGAAGCGACTGGAGACGATGAACCCTGCTGAAGCAACAGTATTTTCACTGTGGACGTTTTACGTCCCTTCTGCTGTCACGTCCCTCAGCCACGCCTCAAGGAGTTCCTGATATAGCAGACACGTCGAAAAATGCGAGTGAGCGAATGAGTCTCGTTTTCGCTCGAGTAACTATGGGAAAAGTTGCGTCGTTTCACTTTACTGCGGCTATAAAGTGAGCCAGATTTACGACTCAGTTTTCCTCCAGTCGCAACGCTAATAAAGCCAGAGTTCGGAAGTTGTCAGCGTGATCGATCTCGGGAATGGAACTACTGCCACGTGCTCGGACAAAGGGGCAGCTGACCGCGAGAAGGCTGTTTCTATGAGTATGCAGCCGAAGTTTCCTCGGGAAACGAGGCGGAAACGTAGGGCTTTGTGGGTGGGTCTAATGACACTAGTGAGTCGCCTGTGTGTGTTACCGGCTAGAAGCTGCAGTCATAGGTAAGGTGAAATATTTTGCCTGAGTAACCCCGACATTTTATGTGTATGAGAAGAAAAACGGCCGCCATGCGTCAGGTCTTTGTAAGTATAGGACGATGTTCAATAAGCCGGCCGAAGTGGCCGTGCGGTTAAAGGCGCTGCAGTCTGGAACCGCAAGACCGCTACGGTCGCAGGTTCGAATCCTGCCTCGGGCATGGATGTTTGTGATGTAGTTAGGTTTAAGTAGTTCTAAGTTCTAGGGGACTAATGACCTCAGAAGTTGAGTCCCATAGTGCTCAGAGCCATTTGAACCGTTTTGATGTTCAATAAATGCTGTACTCAGTAGCTTAAAACGTTATTAGAAAAGTTTACTTACTCATACTTCAGTTACTTTCAATAGATTCCACCCCTGTCAGCCGCCCATTCATTTTTATGCACTTTAAAGTAGCCTCTAAAGCATTCTCTACCCCGGTTTCATTATGTAAACCACGTCTCACCTACAATGCAAGCGACAGAAGCAAAAGTCACATGTTGTTACGTACTGGATGTAAGGTTGTTTGGGTAACGCAGAAAACACTTTTGTGTTGGGTGAAGCTGCCACAGCTTGTGTCACATGAGGGCTGGCGTTATCCCGATGAAGCTTCGAAAAGCTGAAAAATTTTCCTCTAGTGTGGAATGTGATTCTTCATTAGTTGGACAAGGGTCTCCCTGTAGTACATAATTTTTGAGAACATTTCCCGTAAAGAATATCAACGGTATTGAATTAATGCTTCACAATTGAATTAAAAAGAGTGTTGACCACAATAAAATATTTATTTGGCAATGGTAACAGGTTTCGGTCACAATGTGACATGTTCAGACCATACTAAACCGTGATGGCAGGCGATAGCGGTGGAAGGAGTAGGTATCGTAGATCCATTAAGTTCGTGGACTCACGATAGCTCTTACGTTTACCGCCACCGTTTGTCATCATAGCCTGAAGATGGTACCATTGTGACCGAAACCTCTACTATTGAGAGTAAATATTTTATTCCGGGGAAGAATATTTTTAATCCAGTAGTACGCTGAAGAGACCGGAGTACCCCTTACGGCAGTATGATTGCGCACCGCGACATAATTTTACTTAAGTCGCAGCCCCTTTATAAATGGGATTGCGAACATTCGACAAACATCCAATAAATGACATCACATGAAGACTCATTAGTAAAGTACTGCCTAAAACATCAGGTAAAAAGTTTGAGACTTATGTCCATAATGCACTTTCGGCCGCTACGTAAAATATCGAACTTTTTTCTAATAGTTACTTTAGCAGCTTTTTCAAAGTTGTTCACGTTTCCGCTTTTGATTTCTGTTTTAGTAATTATACCCAGCTTTACTAATCAGAAGCATCTACTATTTACAATCATATGAACGATTTTGTTGGAGCATGGCTTGCATGAACTAATCCATCCAAGTCTGATGCAAGAGAAATAATCATCTTGATTCTTATACTGTTCTTTGAAAAGCTTTTTGTACCATTGAGGTATTTCAATCGAAGCACGAGGTCGAAAAACCTCGACTCTGGTAACTAGTTTTTTTTTAAAAGGTGTTTTGATTAGAGTTAATTAATTGAATAATCGAGGGAGATACATAATACTTTGTCTACCCAAAATACACAAAGTACGTAATCCTTTGATCAAACGTAAGTGTTCGTAGATATCACAATAACATTGCTTATTATTTAGGCGTTTTACAAGTGATTTATGCTTTTATACACTATAAGACACGAAAGGGAAGCAGTGGTTGGGAACGGAGTGAGACAGGGTTGTAGCCTCTCCCCGATGTTATCTGTATCTTGAGCAAGCAGTAAAGGAAACAAAAGAAAAATTCGGAGTAGGTATTAAAATCCATGGAGAAGAAATAAAAACTTGTAGGTTCGCCGATGACATTGTAATTCGATCAGACACAGCAAAGGACCTGAAAGAGCAGTTGAACGGAATGGACAGTGTCTTGAAAGGAGGATATAAGATGAACATCAGCAAAAGCAAAACGAAGGTACTGGAACGTAGTCGAATTAAGTCGGGTGATGCTGAGGGAATTAGGAAATGAGACACTTAAAGTAGCAAAGGAGTTTCGCTATTTGGGGAGCAAAATAACTGATGATGGTCGAGGTAGAGAGGATATAAAATGTAGACTGGCAATGGTAAGGAAAGCGTTTCTGAAGAAGAGAAATTTGTTAACATCGAGTATAGATTTAAGTGTCAGGAAGTCGTTTCTGAAAGTATTTGTATGGAGTGTAGCCATGTATGGAAGTGAAACATGGACGATAAATAGTTTGGTGCTACAGAAGAATGCTGAAGATTAGATGGGTAGATCAGATAATTAATGAGGAGGTATTGAATAGAATTGGGGAGAAGAGGGAGAAGCTTGCACAGAATAGAGTAGCATGGAGAGCTGCATCAAACCAGTCTCAGGACTGAAGACCACAACAACAACCTTGTTACAAATACACAACAGTAGTTGCTCAGTACGCAACGATTCTTGTCATTTTGTGTGTGTGTGTGTGTGTGTGTGTGTGTGTGTGTGTGTGTGTGTGTGTACACAATCCAGACACTGGACTGGACCAGACTTGTGTAAAGATGACACTTACACCATATGCAATATAAACGTCCAGAGGCAGTGAGACACAAAAAAAAAACCCTTTATTTATAAAATGTCAAATGGGCGTTCAGATGTAATTGAATGAGAGCAACCACTACCAACTTCACAAAATGTTACACGAATATTGTTGATGTATGTTCTTAGTAATTTAAGTTGAGTAGGGATGGATAACGGAGAGTGAATGGACCTTAAGTTATAATTGGAGGTCTTGCCATTCAAATGACAAGCACGGCAGTGCTTAAACATGTGTATTTGCCATTTTTGACGTGTTTCATTGTAGTATAATTGTAGTTTTCTTTTGAGTACTCTGACCAATAATTGTCTCAGGAATTGGCAGAGATTAAAGTAAAATTAAGACTAAATGATGACCACTTCTTTAACAGTAAATCCAGACACTGAAGGCAGATACCCTAGGAATGAGTGATAGTGTGCATCAGAGGGGAGGCAGTGGTAATCAATCACCCATAACTAATCACAAGAATGGATTAAGATACCAGTTATGGAGATATTAATTTTGTACCACAGGTGGTAACACCATAGGTGTCATCACCTGTACTACAAGAGTGGTTTGAAGAGAGGGGCTATATAAGATGGCAAGAACTATGCCCCTTACATGAAGTCATTAAAGATCACCGAACTCACGTTGAGTGACCAGTAGGGCAGAACAAAAATGACTGACAAGGCACAATGCATCTTGTAGAGGGTATAGTATGGACGTATTGGAATAATTAATGTTGAGTGATGGTATTAAAGTAATTCATGCGACATGAAAACTTTGTGGAAACGCATAGATTTACTGGAGGCTAGTTTATCCCAAGGAAGTATTCAGAGTTGACTGTGGCTGGGCTGGGGAGTGGCGAAGGGCAGCGACAATAGGCAGCTTAGGGGTGGTAACGGGGCGCGGCCTCCAGCTGCCTTAAAATTGTTCAAATGCCTCTAAGCACTATATGACTTAACATCTGAGGTCACCAGTCTCCTAGAACTTAGAACTACTCAACCATAACTAACCTAAGGACATCACACACATCCATGCCCAAGGCAGCATTCAAACCTGCGACCGTAGCAGCAGCGCGGTTCGGGACTGAAGTTCCTGGAACCCCTTGGCCACCACGGCCTGCCAGCTGCCTTAAGATGAGTGACAATGAGGGAGGGTGGTTGACCCCATGCTGGTGTACTGGGAAGGAGACAGAGAACTTGTACGCCTGTTGATAAATGTCCGTCGTCCTGTTTTCAGTGAAACATGCGAGAAAGCCGCAGAAAGCTATGGTGGAGCGGTCAACAGAGGCCAAAATATGCATGTTTGTGACTATAGCAACTTCACGCTGAATTCACGGTCCACAGAGTCTGAAGTAAATCAGGTGAAGAGCGACAAAATGAAATACGCTGGCCTCTCATGGGAACATAGGACCAAGGAATTTGAAGTACTCTCCTGGGAGACAGAATTCCGGAAAAATTGGTGTTTTGTGCAGATGATAACCTTGATGGGTGGCCTGGGAGGAGCTAAATAGCAGAAGCTGAGAGGGAGGGAAATGTTGTGGGAATTTGTTCACTTCCCAGAGCAGGCATTGGTCGGTGCTGGGAAGCAACGCATAATTAATGCGACTTGTGCTGCAATTGGCGGAAGTGATTTTGCTGGAGGGGAAACCGAGGCAAAGAGCAGACTGGCAGAAGCCTCTGTAGAAGTCTTCCATTCCCAGCTTGCCTAGAGTGCGGATGTGGCGTTCTTTACTCAGCTTGTCTGAGAGAGAGTGAGCATCTCTGCAGTTTAGGACTTAGCAAATGCAACGTTTGAGCTTGGAGATAGAAAGTTTTCGTTCAGCTATGTACTGAGCAAGATAGCTAGGAGTGAATAGACGAGCACAGCCTTGCAGCACCACGAGGTCAGCCGACGTCCGCGCAACGACGCCGCCCCACCATGCTGAATTCGGTGATATTGCGCCCGCTCCGGCTTGAGTTAGGCCACTGATTAATTTGTTGGATGACGTCGGCAAAGTTTCCACTAGGGTTCAATGGGCCGTATATTGTAGAATTCTTCTCGCACTTCGCATTATGCCTGGGTCAGTCGATAGGAATTAAGTTTGATGTATCGCGCTTTACTCCACTAAACGCAATTTATTTCCACTGCCTGTTAGGAGAGTCATGTAATGTGATGATTGGAGTTCGCGAGTTAAAATACATTCGTGCTAATCGACTGCATCTGTTTTCAATCAAGTAGTTGAAATCCCAAGTTACTTTCTTAATTAATTTTATGTTCAACATTTGCATCTGGTGTTCAATAGCTGAATATAACATCAATGTGCACCCCTTTTTAATTAAAAGGGATCAATTCTGAATCAATTAATGTCAACACTGCCACCGCAGTTCAATCAGGAGTCACAGGGCTTTATTACTTTCTTTGCGTTATCGAATAATGTGGCTGTTTTGCACTCTCTATTGATCTGTTAGTCAATTAGCTGGGATGAACGCACGCCAAAACCAGATAAGTGACAGGTGGGGTGTTACAAAAGACAGACCCAAAATATACCGAGAAAGCCTACTTATAGTGTTTAAAGAACAGGGTGTAAATGGTGGCTCCATGAACGTACATCAAACCCCTACGTGTTTACTCCCGTAGGCATTGTGAGAGTAAGATCAGATTAATTACAGCGCGCTCAGAGCTGTGAAACAGTCACATCTTCCACGCTCTATACGGAAATGGAATGCCAAGAAACCGTATTAACTGGTACAGCGCGAAGTACCCTCTACCACGCACTTCACAGTCGTTTGCATATACATAATGGCACACGTACAACTAACTTGTGTGGTAGAAGCACGGATAACTTCATCATGCACATCAACCGAATGCTAGTGGAAGCATCACCTATGCTAACATATGTTACACGGTTTATGGTGGCTTCCAACTATAGGAAGCATGAGCGCAGACATGAAAATGGTGGTGAGACTCGGGAGGTGTAGTGCTATCACGAAGTGGAAGAAGAACTGCAATCGACTGGGGTGGCGAGAGCTTTTCTCGTCAGTTTTGTCAATGCAGACGCCGCACCAAAGTAGGCGTACACCGGCATAAAGAGGACCCCGTAGCCAACCTAAAAATAGCGATTGTTACGATTGTTGCGGCCAGCGAAAGCCAGGTCTCTCAGGCTCAAAAGATGGAATGACTGAAATGGTGGCAGTTCGCGAAGTCTGGTGTACCCAGGCTCCGAAGTAGCCGTGGCTTGAAATTTAGTCATAGCTCAGCAGCCTTTGTAGCATTTGGCCATCTTTCAAATTATTAGTAATAATTAAACTGCGCTCCGAAAAATTATTCCGCCCCCACGAGGCGACAGCCCTCGGTTCAGGCAGGTCCACTGTGGTCGCTGATTGCCGGGAAAACTGGGCTAATGTCACTTGCCGATCAGTCGATTTCATCGAAATTTGAATTAATAATCTAAGTAACCCGTGACCTACATACACAATTTTATGGCCAGTGCGGATTTGCGATAGGGATATTCGATTAAATTTTATTTAATCCCTGTCTCTCAGGAGGCTGTACAGGGCTGCAGTCATTGTTTCTGCATGCGTTCTTGTAGATCAGAGAAAAGTCACTGCTCTGCAGCTTGTAGGTACAACATGTTACGCTTAAAATTTAAATACAAAGTATTGAAAAGACATGAATTACAGTTTTTTGTTCTTTCTTTAAAAACTATAGTTGTTTATAGCGATATTAAGAAACTGTGTTGAATACTCTGCCGATATCATTTCTCTTCATTTTTAAAAATATAATCACTTATGTAATTACAAAGTGTGTAAATTTTATACAGTTAAATAAAAAACCTTAAATGACGCGTTGTAAGCTTTTAATTCGATACTCCTCTAAAATAATGTTATTGCGAGCTACTTATCACAGTTCCACAGGTTCCGCCTTCAGGTCTACAGTCTAATTACGGCCCTGATCTGAAGCCGTACAATCTATTAGTTTCGCCACACGGTAGCGAAATGTAATTTTTTCTCGTTTCAAATGAGCTGCGTGGCGTGACGCTTCATCTACAAAAGCCAGCTGATGACATCAAATCGTAGTAAAAACCGAAACATTTCAATAAAAGATGCTCAGTCTTAAGTATTATATAGTATTTACTCGTTCATTTTGTTTAATCTGATTAGGGCATAAGGGCCTCTCGTAACTCGGATTATGGTTCTAGAGTTACCGTTTAGATAACTTGTTGCAATAATAAGATGATTGTAATGGAATAAAAAATAGTCTGAAGTAAGATTTAATTGTATCTAATGCCATCTGCAGCAGTACTGACGTGTAGCAGTACCTCGGACCAGGGTTTTAGACTTACTTTTTACTCTACTTGTGACACGATTAAATAATAACAACATTGATATAATTCAAACCAACAAAATTATTCTAATGCACTTATAAATATTTTTAACTAAGATTTAAATTTATCTAACGTCTAATGTAAGGTTGAATAACAAGCAAACTGTTTTTGTTCTACTGATTTTTGTAGATTTCAAACTAATTTTCGGCTTATTTGGTCATCTTCAGGAAACAGCTGACTAGCGTCCGCATGGGTCACTAGTTATTAGGTAACCAAAGAATACAAGGAAAGGTACAATCCACTTACACAGAGTGTTGTGCACTAAAGCTGTTTTTAACGTAGTAAATTACACATTACGTAAATCACTATATTAATGCTACAGTATAGTGTACTTTAATAGTTTATCGCGTTTAATTCTGTGTAGGGTAATTTATAACGTTAAAAAAACGAGTTTGTCGCGCAACATTCTGTGCAAGTGGGGTGTATCCTTGCTTATAATGTTTGGTTACCTAACAACTAGTGTCCCTTGTGAACACTTGTCAGTTGTTTCCTGA
This sequence comes from Schistocerca nitens, assembly GCF_023898315.1. Lineage (NCBI taxonomy): Eukaryota > Metazoa > Arthropoda > Insecta > Orthoptera > Acrididae > Schistocerca > Schistocerca nitens. Next base: position 407,799,208 of record NC_064622.1, read on the forward strand.
AGATAACTCAATAAGCTGAAAACTAGATAAAAATAAAAATCGGTAAAAAATGGTTTATTTGTTAATCAGCCTTAAAAATGGAATTGTTCTACCAACACGTGACGGAAGTATATAATGACATTTAGAGCAGTACTGACTAAGAAGCAATAGCAGTAACACTGGTGATTCCACCAATACTGTATGGGAATGCAGGCTTTCTATGTGAATTTCATTTATGAAACCGTCTCGCGTTATCGGCAGAGACGTGGCGTCTTCTTCTCGCCTGAAGATGACGAGTAGAAAACTCGTCGAAACGTTGCGACAAGACGACACCACGAATCCGCCGATAAGCAGAGGAGGTTTTATCAGCCTCTAACACTGTTGATAATCACAAAATGAGTAGTACCTATACATTCAATGGTACTACTTTTATACCGCTCCCCTGTTTGAAGCCTGCCGCGGTGGCCGAGCGGTTCTAGGCGCTACAGTATGGACCCGCGCTGTTGCTACGGTCACAGGTTCGAATCCTGCCTCAGGCATGGATGTGTGTGATGTCCTTAGGTTAGTTGGGTTTAAGTAGTTCTAAGTTCTAGGGGACTGATGACCTCAGATGTTAAGTCCCATAGTGCTCAGAGCCATTTGAAGCATTTGAACCATATACACTGTCGTTGTTGTTGTCTTCATGCCAGAGACTGGTTTGATGCAGCTCTCCACGCTACTGTATCCTGGGCAAGCTTCTTCGTCTCCCAGTACCTACCGCAACCTATATCTTTCTAAATCTGTTTATTCATCTTCTCGTCTCCCTCTACTATTTTTACCTTCCAGTACTAAATTGGTGATCACTTGATGACTCAGAATATGTCCCACCAAGCGATCCCTTATTCTAGTCAAGTTGTGCCACAAATTTCTCTTCTCCCCAATTCTATTCAATACCGCCTCATTAGTTAAGTGATCTACCCATCTAATCTTCAGCATTCTTCTGTAGCACCACATTTCGAAAGCTTCTGTTCTCTTCTTGTCTAAACTATTTATCGTCCACGTTTCACTTCCATACATGGCTACACTCCATACAAATACTTTCGTAAACGACTTCCTGACACTTAAATCTATACTCGATGTCAACAAGTTTCTCTTCTTCAGAAACGCTTTCTTGCCATTGCCAGTCTACATTTTATATCCTGCCTACTTCGACTATCATCAGTTATTTTGCTCTCCGAATAGCAAAACTCATTTACCATTTTAAGCGTCTCATTTCCTAATCTAATTCTCTCGACATCACCCGATTTAATTCGACTAAATTCCATTATCCTCTTTTTACTTTTGTTGATGTTCGTCTTATATTCTCCTTTCAAGACACTGTCCATTCCGTTCAGCTTCTCTTCCAGGTCCTTTGCTGTCTCTGAAAGAATTACATTCTATACACTATCTGATCAAAAGTCCCTATGTTATGCGGAATTAACTATAGCTGTGACGAGAGGTGGAACCACCAGTACAAAATGAGGCTGGGAGAGTTGTGTTGTCAGTGGGGAAACAGAATGAGCCAGTAGTGACTTCGAAAGTGTTTTACTCATTGGATGCCTCCCGAGTAAAAAACACATCACGTATATTTCAACCTTTCTATAGCTGCCCATGTTGGCTGTCGGTGATGGGTTTGTCAAGTGGAAACCTGAAGGAACAACCACAACCCAAACCAATTCAGGCAAACGTCATGCGCTGAAGGACGGACAGCATGTCGGAGGACGCTGTAAAAAATTCACATGCACTCCTTGGAGGGAATCATTCATGAGTTCCAAAATGCTACCAGTAGTCCAGCTAGCAGTATGGCTGTGCGTAAGTAGTTAAAAATAATTGGGTACAATAGTCGAGCAGCTTCTTGTAAGCCATACGTTTCTGTAGTCAGTACTAAGCGAAATGGTGTAAACAGCGTCGAAACTGGACATTAGGTTATTGTAAACTTGAGATTTGGAGAGGTGAATCACGCTATACCTTGTGTCAATCTGATGAAAGAGCTTGGGTTTGCCGTATGCCTTGGAAGTTTTACCTGATCCATCAGTGAATTGGTGTTACGGTTTTGGAGGAGGTAGGTGTTTATTTGTTGTAGGGTGTGATCCTTTTATTGCGCTTAAGAAAACTCTGTGGGAGGATACGAACACATGTTGCTGCATTGTGTACTGCTTGTAGTACTGTTTGTATTAGCGTGGAAATGCACTCTTTCATAAGCAGCATCTGGGAGGCACTGTTTGAGGACAATATCATGCCTAAAATGGGATGGCCCGCCCACAGTATTGACCTGAACCCAATGGAACACCTTCGGGTTAAGCGAGAACGCCCACTTCGCTTCAGACGCCAGCGTTCAACATTACCGCCTCCTCTGATTTCAGCTCGTTAGGTAGAATTGATTGTCCTTGTTCCCCAGATGATTAAACACCTCACTGAAGGTGTCCCTGCCAGAATTCAAGCTGCCATAAACGCAAAGGTGGACACACACCATCTTAACGTCCACTAATAGTCGTTCGGATATATTTGATCAGATAATGTATAATAAACTGGCGTGACTTTTCTGAATAATACCAGTAGCTGATCTATTTGAGCCGTGCATGGCTCGTGTTCATGCCATTTGTTGTCTCTCATCTTCCATTACGGTACTGCAGCCTCGTTTTCTTATTCCATTTACTGGAGTCACTAACTTCCTGCCTTACTTGCCCGTGAGTGGCAGCAGCAGCGCGTAACGATAAGCGCACTGTCGTACCATCTCTGGAGCGACCGATAGTATTTCCGGGTCGTCGTGTGTCTGGCAGTGAGTTGGAGACCGACCAGCAATGCAGTCGTGACGCAGCAGCAGTGAAGTCGGGGGACGGAGCGCCGGTGAGGCGCCGAAAGCCAGTGCTCGCCGACCGCTGAGGACATACGAGGTGCATTCAAGTTCTAAGGCCTCCGATTTTTTTTCTAATTAACTACTCACCCGAAATCGATGCAACTGGCGTTACTTCTCGACGTAATCGCGCTGCAGACGTACACATTTTTCACAACGCTGACGCCATGATTCCATGGCAGCGGCGGAGGCTTCTTTAGGAGTCTGTTTTGACCACTGGAAAATCGCTGAGGCAATAGCAGCACGGCTGGTGAATGTGCGGCCACGGAGAGTGTCTTTCACTGTTGGAAAAAGCCAAAAGTCACTAGGAGCCAGGTCAGGTGAGTAGGGAGCATGAGGAATCACTTCAAAGTTGTTATCACGAAGAAACTGTTGCGTAACGTTAGCTCGATGTGCGGGTGCGTTGTCTTGGTGAAACAGCACACGCGCAGCCCTTCCCGGACGTTTTTGTTGCAGTGCAGGAAGGAATTTGTTCTTCAAAACATTTTCGTAGGATGCACCTGTTACCGTAGTGCCCTTTGGAACGCAATGGGTAAGGATTACGCCCTCGCTGTCCCAGAACATGGACACCATCGTTTTTTCAGCACTGGCGGTTACCCGAAATTTTTTTGGTGGCGGTGAATCTGTGTCCTTCCATTGAGCTGACTGGCGCTTTGTTTCTGGATTGAAAAATGGCATCCACGTCTCATCCATTGTCACAACCGACGAAAAGAAAGTCCCATTCATGTTGTCGTTGCGCGTCAACATTGCTTGGCAACATGCCACACGGGCAGCCATGTGGTCGTCCGTCAGCATTTGTGGCACCCACCTGGATGACACTTTTCGCATTTTCAGGTCGTCATGCAGGATTGTGTGCACAGAACCCACAGAAATGCCAACTCTGGAGGCGATCTGTTCAACAGTCATTCGGCGATACCCCAAAACAATTCTCTCCACTTTCTCGATCATGTCGTCAGACCGGCTTGTGCGAGCCCGAGGTTGTTTCGGTTTGTTGTCACACGATGTTCTGCCTTCATTAAACTGTCGCACCCACGAACGCACTTTCGACACATCCATAACTCCATCACCACATGTATCCTTCAACTGTAGATGAATTTCAATTGGTTTCACACGCTAATTCAGAAAACGAATGATTGCACGCTGTTCAAGTAAGGAAAACGTCGCCATTTTAAGTATTTAAAACAGTTCTCATTCTCGCCGCTGGCGGTAAAATTCCATCTGCCGTACGGTGCTGCCATCTCTGGGACGTATTGACAATGATCGCAGCCTCATTTTAAAACATTGCGCATGTTTCTATCTCTTTCCAATCCGGAGAAAAAAAATCGGAGGCCTGAGAACTTGAATGCACCTCGTACATAAACTGTCGGACGGAGGGAGATTGGAGCGGAACGACCGTTGGTTGGTCGTTCGGTTGGCCGTCTCATCGGCCGACGTATATTTGGCCCTTTCACCGTTTCTGCTCCTGGGCAGTCGGTCGGTTGGCGTGGAGCAGCAACGAAGTCTCCGTCGAGCATACTCGGGCCGGGGCCGCTCGCAGTGTGCACGTGTGGTTGGAGTGTGAGGTGCTGCTTGCGAGTGCTACCAAGCTCGTCGCCCACCGATCTTGGACATGAAAGTTGAGTCCTAATATCGAGCCTCAACTGTTTACTTTTCTTCGTTTGACCCTGGTTGTCGCTACTAAGGCGGCCGAGGTGGCCGAGCGATTCTAGGCGCTTCAGTCCGGAACCGCACCATAGCTACGGTTGCAGGTTCGAATCCTGCCTCGGGCATGGATGTGTGTAATGTCCTTAGGTTAGTTAGGTTTAACTAGAATCTAAGTTCTATGGCACTGATGACCTTACGTGTTAAGTCCCATAGTGCTCAGAGCCATTTGAACCATTTGAATTTTGTCGCCTTTGGGACAGTCCCGCGAGCAACAACGAGTGTGTATTCAAGTCGGCTAAGATTCCGTCTTCCTGTGGAGTTTAACTTAATTTATTCCCTGTTATTGAAGTTGACCAGCGGTATCTTCTGCCTTGTGGCCACTGACGTTCCGGTTACCTGCCCTCGTCGTTGACATAATTTTTGGCTTTGTATTTTCCTCATCGTGTTGTTGTTGTCCAGAGCGGCGTGTAGTTAGACATCTGAGGTGTTGTTGGTCGTTGTGGGCGCCAATATTCTGTGTGTCATCGTACTGAAATCTTGTGGTCGTTTTGCTGGTTGCGTGGAGCGGAACTGTTTTTGTTGATTGGACGGTCGGCTGTCTGTCGGTTGGGTTGCGTTCAGACTAAGACGTCGTTAGACAGACTGCCTGTCTCACCTAAAAGGGCGTTAGTGTTACAATCCCAGGCCGACCCTTGGATCCTTCTGGCCGCCGTTCCTTGTGTGTTACATAGTAATTTCCCTGTTTGGGTTTATTTATTTGGTTGATGTGTGGCCTTCAGTCGAGCATCAGCATCTCTTAAATTAATGTTCCTGTCTTGCTCTTAAGGCATGAGATTGCTATTCTTTCATATGGAGCCTTCAGCCGAATTTTACATGAGATGTTTTAAGATAAGGTCTTCTGCCTTTTAAATTGAAACTCTTTCTCTAGGCTTTAAGCCTTTAAATATATTTTGTTGATATGTGGCCCTCAGCCGAGTATTAATATCTCCTAAATCCCTTAAGGCATAAGGTTGTTATGCTTTTGTATGGGGCCTTGAGCCAAATTTTGCATGAAATGTTTGAAGATAAGGCCTCCTGTCTTTTGCTTGAAACTCTTCTTATTGCTGTAATACGCGGCCTCCAACCAAGTTCCATTAAAATTAAATTGCTAAGGCCTTCCGCCTCTTTAGATTGAAGCTTTAGAAAACATTCTTGGGTAGAACCTCCAGAAGAACCTTGTATTTAAATTTCTCGCTTAGTCCTTGTGTCTTTGATTTTGAGTGTGGCCTTCTGAAGTTAATCAAAGGAGGTCGATTAAAGTTTTGAGTGTTTTGCATCCTAGTTGTAATATTGTGTGTTGATAAATAAAGTTGAGTGCAACTGACAGCAGTATTAATATGTACTCTGTACAGTGTACATGTATGTACCAGACCTGGTGGTAGTTTCTGAGCTCCACCCACTGGGACAGGCGGCGTGTGAAATAGTTTGAGGCAATGTAGACTATTTGATCAAAAGTATCCAGACATCCCCCAAAACATATGTTTTTTTCAAATTAGGTGCATTGTGCTGCCACCTACTGCCAGATCATATCAGAGACAGCATTAGTCAGTAGACTTCGTGAGGCAGTAGCATGGGGCGTTCCGCGGAACTCACGGATTTCGAATGTGGTCAGGTGATTGAGAGTCACTTGTCACATACGTCTGTATGTGAGATTTCCACACTCCTAAACATCCATACGTCCACTGCTTCCGATGTGATAGTGAAGTGGAAACGTGAAAGGGCACAAACAGCACATAAGCCTACAGGCCGACCTCGGCTGTTGACTGACAGACACCTCCGACAAATGAAGAGCGTCGTAATGTGTAATAGGCAGACATCTTTCCAGACCATCACACATTTTTTTTTTTTGTGGTCATCAGTCTACTGACTGGTTTGATGAGGCCCGCCACGAATTCCTTTCCTGTGCTAACCTCTTCATCCTGTCCCTTCTCCTTATCAATGTTTTCCACATATTCCTTTCCTCTCCGATTCTGCGTAGAACCCCCTCATTCCTTACCTTATCAGTCCACCTAATTTTCAACATTGGCCTTTAGCACCACATCCCAAATGCTTCGATTCTCTTCTGTTCTGGTTTTCCCACAGTCCATGTTTCACTACCACACAATGCTGTACTCCAGACGTACATCCTCAGAAATTTCTTCCTCAAATTAAGGCCGGTATTTGATATTAGTAGACTTCTCTTGGCCAGAAATGCCTTTTTTGCCATAGCGAGTCTGCTTTTGATGTCCTCCTTGCTCCGTCCGTCATTGGTTATTTTACTGCCTAGGTAGCAGAATTCCTTAACTTCATTGACTTCGTGACCATCAATCCAGATGTTAAGTTTCTCGCTGTTCTCATTTCCACTACTTCTCATTACCTTCGTCTTTCTCCGATTTACTCTCAAACCATACTGTGTACTCATTAGACTGTTCATTCCGTTCAGCAGATCATTTAATTCTTCTTCACTTTCACTCTGGATAGCAATGTCATCAGCGAATCGTATCATTGATATCCTTCCACCTTGTATTTTAATTCCACTCCTGAACCTTTCTTTTATTTCCATCATTGCTTCCTCGATTTACTGATTGAAAAGTAGGGGCGAAAGGCTACAGCCTTGTCTTACACCCTTCTTAATACGAGCACTTCGTTCTTGATCGTCCATTCTTATTATTCCCTGTTGGTTGTTGTACATATTGTATTTGACCCGTCTCTCCCTATAGCTTACCCCTACTTTTTTCAGAATCTCGAACAGCTTGCACCATCTTATATTGTCGAACGCTTTTTCCAGGTCGACAAATCCTATGAAAGTGTCTTGATTTTTCTGTAGCCTTGCTTCCATTATTAGTCGTAACGTCAGAATTCCCTCTCTCGTCCCTTTACTTTTCCTAAAGCCAAACTGATCGTCACCTAGCGCACTCTCAATTTTCTTTTCCATTCTTCTCTATATTATTCTTGTAAGCAGCTTCGATGCATGAGCTGTTAAGCTGATTGTGCGATAATTCTCGCACTTGTCAGCTCTTGCCGTCTTCGGAATTGTGTGGATGATGCTTTTCCGAAAGTCAGATGGTATGTCGCCAGACTCATATATTCTACACACCAACGTGAATAGTTGTTTTGTTGCCACTTCCCCCAATGATTTTAGAAATTCTGATGGAATGTTATCTATCCCTTCTGCCTTATTTGACCGTAAGTCCTCCAAAGCTCTTTTAAATTCCGATTCTAATACTGGATCCCCTATCTCTTCTAAATCGACTCCTCTTTCTTCTTCTATCACATCAGACAAATCTTCGCCCTCATACAGGCTTTCAATGTTTTCTTTCCGCCGGCCGCGGTGGTCTCGCGGTTCTAGGCGCGCAGTCCGGAACCGTGTGACTGCTACGGTCGCAGGTTCGAATCCTGCCTCGGGCATGGATGTGTGTGATGTCCTTAGGTTGGTTAGTTTTAAGTAGTTCTAAGTTCTAGGGGACTGATGACCACAGCAGTTGAGTCCGATAGTGCTCAGACCCATTTGAACCATTTTTTTCTTTCCACCTATCTGCTCTCTCCTCTGCATTTAACAGTGGAATTCCCGTTGCACTCTTAATGTTACCACCGTTGCTTTTAATGTCACTATCACACAGGAGTTCCAAAATGCATCAGGATCCACTGCAAGTACTATGACATTTAGGTGGAAGGTGAGAAAACTTCGATTTCATGGTCGAGCGGCTGCTCATAAGTCACACATCACGCCGGTAAATGCCAAACGACGCCTCGCTTGGTGTAAGGAACGTAAACATTGGAGACTGAACAGTGGAAAAACGTTGTGTGGAGTGACGAATCACGGCACACGATGTGGCCATCCGATGGCAGCGTGTGGGTATGGCGAATGCCCGATGAACGTCATTTGTAAGCCTGTGTAGTGCCAACAGTAAAATTCTGAGCGGTGGTGTTATGGTGTGGTCGTGTTTTTCATGGAGGGGCCTGCTCCCCTTGTTGTTTTGCGTGGCACTATCACAGCAAAGGCCTACATTAATATTTTAAGCACCTTCTTGCTTCCTGCTGTTTAGGAGCGATTCGGGAATGGCGATTGTATCTTTCAACACGATCGAGCATCTGTTCATAATGAAGGCCTGTTGTGGAGTGGTTACACGACAATAACATCCCTGTAATGGACTGGCCTGCACAGAGTCCTGACCTGAACCCTATCGAACGCCTTTGGGATGTTTGGAACGCCAACTTGGTGTCAGGCCTCACCGATCGACATCGATACCTCTCCTCATTGCAGTACTCCTTCAAGAATGTGCTGCCATTCCCCAAGAAACATTCCAGCACCTGATGGAACGTATGCCTGCGAGAGTGGAAGCTGTCATCAAGGCTAAGGGTGGGCCAGCACCATATTGAATTCCAGCATTACCGATGGAGGGCGCCTCGAAGTTGTAAGTCATTTTCAGTCAGGTGTCCGGATACTTTTGATCACATTGTGTAACTACATACGTTGACACTAACCTGGTCCGATCAGGTGGCTGACGGTTCAGAAACCTTGAGTCTTCAGTGTTATGACTGGTTTGTTGCGACCCGCCACGAATTTCTCTCCTGTGCCAACCTCTTCATTTCAGAGTAGCATTTGTAACCTACGTCCTCAATTATTTCCTCTGTCTTCCTCTACAGTTTTTGCCCTCTACAGCTCACCCCAGTACTGTGGAAGTCATTCCCTCATGTCTTAGCAGATGTCCTATCATCGTATCCCTTCTCCTTGTCAGTGTTTTCCACATATTCCTCCGATTCTGCGTAGAACCTCCTCTTTCCTTAACTTATCAGTCCACCTAATTTTCAACAGTCGTCTGTGGCTCCACCTCTCAAATTCTGCGATTCTCTTCTGTTCCGGTTTTCCACAGTTCATGTTTTGCAACTATACAGTTCTCAAACGTTATAGTCTATGCTAAAGGTTGTCTTATTAGTGAAATGAGATAAATATTCGCATTAAGGTTTGATTTGCGGTGTCTCAAAAAGAATTTCAGTTGCAATATTAATGTGACTCTTCTTTACTTATAAGGTGACTTTCTTTTTAGTAATTTTTACAAAGACTCGAAGGAATAATGGCGCTCTTTTTAAAAGAATCAAAATGTTATTTTGTAACTTACGATCGCCGGGCAAGGAAACATCAGACCTCGATATTTAAAAGATACAGATTGCTAGTCTGAAAGGACACATAATACGAAACCGCTAATAAAATGTTAGTTAACGGCCATTATCCTTCGTCAATTATATTCGCGCAGATTACTGAGAAATATTACTACACAAATAAAAATTGTTTATGCCAGAAGCAGTTAGGATCGGTATACTGTCATTTTAAATAAAACATCGACACTTCTGATGACTTACCGTACCAATTATATAATTGGACAGCGCCTGGTAGATTACCGGTACCCTAAGACGTTCCTCTCAAAAGTCTAACAGGCAGAACAAAAGAACAATAGTTGAAAGTTATTTCTATTGTTTTAGAAATAAATATTAGCTGAGATATTATCTCTTATGGCTATCACACGTATATAAATTAATTATTTGCCGCTACTCGGCATATTTATTCCGTGCAGAACTTTTCTTTTCCCTTAAAAGAACTACACTACTGGCCATTAAAATTGCTACACCAAGAAGGAATGCAGATGATAAACGGGTATTCATTGGACAAATATATTATACTAGAACTAACATGTGATTACATTTTCAGGCAATTTGGGTACATAGATCCTGAGAAATCAGTACCCAGAACAACCACCTCTTGCCGTAATAACGGCCTTGATATGCCTGGGCATTGAGTCAAACAGAGCTTGGATGGCGTGTACAGGTACAGCTGCCCATGCAGCTGCAACATGATACCACAGTTCACCAAGGGTAGTGACTGGCGTATTGTGATGAGCCAGTTCGTCGGCCATCATTGACCAGACGTTTTCAGTTGGTGAGAGATCTGGAGAATGTGCTGGCCAGGGCAGCAGTCGAACATTTTCTGTTTCCAGAAAGGGCAGGTACAGGACCTGCAACATGCGGTCGTGCATTATCCTGCTGAAATGTAGGGTTTCGCAGGGATCGAATGAAGGGTAGAGGCACGGGTCGTTACACATCTGAAATGTAACGTCCACTGTTCAAAGTGCTGTCAGGTGACCGAGACGTGTAACCAATGGCCCCCATACCATCATGCCGGATGATACTCCAGTATAGCGATGACGAATACACGCTTCCAAAGTGCGTTCACTGCGATGTCGCCAAACACGGATGCGACCATCATGATACTGTAAACAGAACCTGGATTCATGCGAAAAAATGACGTTTTGCCATTCGTAGAGGGTAACCGTAGCCATGGTGTCAGAGCTGATATTCCATGCTGCTGCAAACGTCGTCGAACTGTTCGTGCAGATGGTTGTTCTCTTGCAAACGTCCCCATCTGCTGAGTCAGGGATCGAGACGTGGCTGCACTATTCGTTACAGCCATGAGGATGCCTCTCATCTCGACTGCTAGTGATACGAGGCCGTTGGGATCCAGAACGGCGTTCCGTATTACCCTCCTGAACCCACCGATTCCATATTCTGCTAACAGTCATTGGATCTCGACCAACGCGAGCAGCAATGTCGCGATACGATAAACCGCAATCGCGATAGGCTACAACCCGACCTTTATAAAAGTCGGAAACGTGATGGTACGCATTTCTCCTCCTTACACGAGGCATCACAATAACGTTTCACCAGGCAACGCCGGTCAATCGCTGTTTGTGTATGAGAAATCGGTTGGAAACTTTCCTCATGCCTGCACGTTGTAGATGTCGCCATCGGTGCCAACCTTGTGTGAATGCTCTGAAAAGCTAATCATTTGCATATCACAGCATCTTCTTCCTGTCGGTTAAATTTCGCACGTCATGTTCGTGGTGTAGCAATTTTAATGGCTAGTAGTGTATTTCAACGCCACAAATATCTACTAATAGCGACCCCGAGTGTTCATTTAGACTTCGCTGAGAACATTGTTGGCATTCTCGTACTATATTTGGGAGTTCAAGATAGTACTTAATTGAGACGCTCTTGTCTTGTCTTGTATCTTTCACCAAATGCAGTGTTTTGGCTCTACTTAGAGATTCAAAAGTAACTAGATGTGTCTTCCCACTTTCGTATTTTTTGAAAGTGCGGAATAACCGATCATTCTATTCTGATTTTCGTGCTGATTAATATTTCCTCTCTCTTGCAATTAGCATCACCTCTAAGTTCGATGTACTTAATTTTCGGTCATGAATGCAATTACGAGCTTCGGTCAAATAGCACAAAACATTACACAGGTGCCGCTGTAAGAAAGCATTTTGCTACATATAATATTTTTGTGGATGACCGAGGAACTTGATATAATCAGCTTCTTCTTCCATATTTTATGGTTTCTTTTGCTCATTCGGTGGGTCAGCTTCATATGGCTGTGTGGACGAATGAAGTTTCGTACAACTGTCGTCAACTTCCGTCTATGCGTTCATGCGTCCGTGTTCACAGTCTGGAAATTTATTTTTATTTTCACAGACACATAGAAAGCTTAAAGATTTTAAACAGTCATCTGCTACATATATGTTAAACAGTCATCTGCCGCATTTCTATTACAGTAAATAAAGTTTTCAAGCCAAGAGTTTTAAGCTGGCGAACTGAGCTTTCTAGCAGCTTTGTTGTCCTTCAATTTAGTAAGAAAGAGCATCATCTGACCACTTAGATAGGTCTGCCACGTTCGATAGCATTTGTACAACTTAGCTCTCCACTGCAATGCTAAAATATTTTTCAAATAAAGTTGTATCAAGTATTTGTTTCAGTAGCACTGTTCTTATCAATAAAGTCTTTATTATTTTTTCTTTGAATCACTTTCTAAGGTATTTACCATTATTCACTTAGTATAGTGTCATGCTCCTTGACCACGTCACAAAAATTTTGCATGTGCTACAACAACATGCGGGTCCCATAACTCTACAGATGATAACGGTGACTCTTTACAGCATACCTCTCCGTGCTACGTTTTCGCCTCGCGGTGGATTTTACGTGCGTCAGTCAGCAGCAACCGGCGGAGACATAAGCAGCCACAGGGAAGTAACCGATTTTGTAACATTTTACAAGTTCATAACCAGGAGCGCATTGTATAGTTTCATCTGTGTGCTTTGGTAGTTTACTTTCTTAAGTTTCTGGATGTTAATTTAATATTTCATAGACACAGTTCTCGCGTTTTCGTCAGATTCGGAAAGTAGGCCGACTTTGTAACACATTACGGGTTCGTAATCAGGAGGAAATTATTTATTCTCACATGAGTGCATTGGCAAATCATTTGTTGAATCCCTGCATGTTAATCTAATTTGCTGGACACAATTATTTCGTTTTCCTCCGCGTCTACACTAGAGTTCCTTAGCGCGTGCCGATAGTCCTTGTTTGTCAGTGTAGTGTAGTTTTCCACTATCTTTAGTACGGATAGGGACTGTGATGCCTGTGTGCGGATGGGAGTCGGGTTGGTGACACTTTGATCCCATCTTCAGGCTGTGACGGTTTTCGGTTACCTGCAGTGGATGGGCGTCACTGTTGTGGGCCTGCGGTGGGAATCCAGCGTGCGTACAGTACGTCTGAGTCCGCGGATCGGCCTGCACTGGTAGCCAGCCCAGTTACTGATCGCACTGAGATTGACCCCTCATCTGTGGTCGAGTGGGAGGTGACCTCAGGGCGTGGCAGGCGGTGAAAGACTTCCCAGGGGACTGCACATAAGGCCTCACCGGCTAGTCTGACAAACAGATACCAGGTGCTGTCTGTGGCTGATACTGTCACTGAGCCAGATGACGTCGCCTGTCCTATTTCAGAGGAAACAGCCTGCAAGATATGGGCAGTTGCAGAGGGTGGGATTATTGGTAGTTGGGAGCTCCTTGATCAGGTGCGCTATTGGACCCCTTAGGAACATGGCGGCCAAGGAGGGCGACGGGGGGGGGGGGGGGGAGGGGAAACAAAGCCAATAGCCAATGTGCACTCCATGTGCATACCGGATGGAGTAACTCCAGATGTGGAACGGATCCTTCTGGTGTCATGAGGAGCACAGGGTGCAGTCAACTGTAGGTGGTGACTCATGTCGGTACCAATGATGCGTGTCGCTTTGGTTCGGAATAGAGTGTCTCTGATTTCGAGCGGCCAAGAGAAGTGGTAACGACTGCCAGTCTTCCTTGCGAGATGAAAGCAACGCTCACGTTTGTAGCGTAGTAAACAGATCTCTGTTACAGAGCCGAGTGGAGGGTCGGAATCAGAGGTTCAGACTGTTCTGCGCTATAGGTGGCTGGTCTTCGGGTTCCGCTGAATAGGTCAATTGCCCACTACACGCAGTAGGCTACTACACGGGGAGCAGGGCCAGTGTGGCGTGGAGTGAGCAGTGTTTTACAGTAGACGGAAAACATAAAAAGAGCTTTGGCCTCAAAGGGTACAGGTTGAAAACAGCAGGAACATAGATACCTGTACCATCGGAGTAACAGTTGCAAATTGTCGTAGCTGTGTTGGGAAAGTACCAGAGCTCCTAGCGCTACTAGAAAGCACTGGTACTCAAATCATTATAGGCACTGAAATCTGGCTAAAGCCAGTAATAAGTTAACGTAAACACAGTGGGCGGTAGGGACTTTGGTGCTATTAGAAGTAGTTCATCTTGTAGAGAAATTGAAGTAGATAGCTCCTGTGAGTTATTATGGGCAGAGGACATTCTTGGGAACAGGAATAAAATAATTATTGAATCATTTCACCGACCTCCCAACTCAGATCATACAATTACTGGAAAGTTCAAAGAAAACTTGAGGTTAATTTCAATCACACACCCGACTCATACAATTATATTTACTTGTGACGTTAATGTACCCTCGACATCTTAGCGAAAATACATGTTTCAATCCCGAGGTACGCACAAAACATCATCCGAAATTGTTCTAAACGCATTCACTGAAAACTATTTCGAACAATTAGCTCATGAGTACATACGAATAGAAAACGACTGTGAAACATATTTGACCTCTCAACAACAAATAATCCTGAGTTAATAACGAGCGTCAAAACGGATGCAGGGATTAGAAGATACAAGGTTTTTCTTCGGAAATTCAATATACTAATCCCCATATCCTCCAAAAATAAACGAAAAATATATCTATTTAAAAAGCAGAAAAAAATTAGCTTTACGCCTTCCTGAGAGACAATCTCCACTCCTTATAATTTAACAATGTAAGTGTAGACCCCCCTAGCCCCCATGCACCGTGGAATTTGCCGTGGTGGGCAGGCTTGCGTGCCGCAGAGATACAGATAGCCATACCGTAGGTGCAACCACAACGGAGGGGTATCTGTTGAGAGGCCAGACAAACGTGTGGTTCCTGAAGAGGATAGCTGCCTTTTCAGTAGTTGCAGGGGCAACAGTCTGGACTATTGACTGATCTGGTCTTGTAACATTAACCAGAACGGCCTTGCTGTGCAGGTACTGCGAATGGCTGAAAGCAAGGGGAAACTACAGCCGTAATTTTTCCCGAGGGCATGCAGCTTCAGTGTATGGTTAAATGATGATGGCGTCCTCTTGGGTAAAATAGTCTGGAGGTAAAATAGTCCCTAATGCGGATCTCCAGGCGGGGACTACTCAAGAGGACGTCGTTATCAGGAGAAAGAAAACTGGCGTTCTGCGGATCGGAGCGTGGAATGTCAGATCCCTTAATTGGGCGGATAGGTTACAAAATTAGAAAGAGAAATGGATAGGTTAAAATTAGATATAATGGGAATTAGTGAAGTTCTGTGGCAGGAGGAACAACTGGTGAGGTGAATACTGGGTTATAAATAGAAAATCAAATAGGGGTAATGGAGGAGTAGGTTTAATAATGAATAAAGACGTAGGAGCGGTGGTAGGCTACTACGAACAGCGTAGTGAACGCATTATTGTAGCCAAGATAGACACGAAGCCCATGCCTACTACTGTAGTACAAGTTTATTTGTCAACTAGCTCAGCAGATGACGACGAGATTGAAGAAATGTATGAGAAGATAAGAAAAATTATTCAGATATTGAAGGGAGATCACACTTTAATAGTTATGGGGGACCGGAATTCGAATAGTAGAAAAAGAGAGAGAAGGAAAAGTAGTAGGTGAATATGGAACGGGGTAATGAATGAGAGAGGAAGCCGTCTGGTAAAATTTTGCACAGAGCGTAACTTTTATCATAGCTAACACTTGGTTTTAAAATCATGAAAGAAGGTTGTATACGTGGAAGAGGCCAGGAGACACTGGAAGGTTTCAGATAGATTATATAATGGTAACCAGGTTTTAAACTGTAAGACATTTCTAGGCGCAGATGTGGACTCTGATCACAATCTATTGGTTATGAACTGCAGATTAAAACTGATGACTCAGCAAAAAGTTGGGAATTTGAGGAGATGGGACCTGGATAAACTGAAAGAACCAGAGGTTGTAGAGTGTTACAGAGAGAGCATTAGGGAACAATTGACAAGAACAAGAGAAAGACATTCAGTAGAGGAAGAACGCGTACCTTTGAGAGATGAAATAGTGGCGGCAGCAGAGGATTAAGTAGGTAAAAAGACGAGTGATAGTAGAAATAATTGGGTAATAAAAGACATATTGAATTTAATTCATTAAAGTAGACAAATGGCTAAGCAGAGATGGTTAAAGTACAAGTGTAAGGATGTAGACGCATATATCACTAAGATACTGCCTACAGCAAAATTAAAGAAACCTTTGGAGAAAAGAGAACCACCAGTATGAATACCAAGAGTTCAGATGGAAAACCAGTTTGAAGCAAAGAAGGGAAAGCGGAAAGGTGGAAGGAGTATATAGATGGTCTGTCCAAGGGCGATGTACTCGAGGGCAATATTATGGAAATGGAAGAGGACGGAGATGAAGATGAAATGGGAGATATCATGCTGCGTGAAGAATTTGACAGAGTACTGAAAGACCTGAGACGAAACAAGCCGCCCCCCCCCCCCCCCCCCCCCCCCGAGTAGGCAACATTCCATTAGAACTACTGATAGCCTTGGGAGAGCCAGCCCTAACGAAACTAATAAGTCCAATCCCAAAGAAAGTATGTGTTGACAGATGTGAAAATTGCCGAACTATCAGTTTAATAGTCACAGCTGCAAAATACTGACACGAATCCTTTACAGATGAATGGATAAACTGGTAGAAGCCGACCTCATGGAAGATCAGTTCGAATTCCGTAGAAATGTTACAACACGTGAGGCAATACTGACCCTATGACTTATCTTAAAAGATAGATTAAGGAAAGGCAAACCTACGTTTCTAGCATTTGTAGAGTAAGCTTTTGTAAATGTTGACTGGAATACTCGCTTTCAAATTCTGAAAGTGGCAGGGGTCAAATACAGGAAGCGAAAGGATATTTACTATTTGCACAGAAACCATATGGCAGTTATAAGAGTCGCGGGGCACGAAAGGGAAGCTGTGATTGCAAAGGGGCGTAGACAGGGTTGTAGCCTATCCCCGATGTTATTCAATCTATATATTGAGCAAGCAGTAATGGGAACAAAAGAAAAATTTGGAGTAGGAATTAAAATCCATGGAGAAGAAATAAAAACTTTGAATTTTGCCAATGACATTGCAATTCTCTCAGAGATGGCAAAGGGCCTGGAAGAGCAGCTGAACGGAATGGACAGCGTCTTCAAAGGAGGATATAAGATGAACATCAACAAAAGCAAAACGAGGATAATGGAATGTAGTCTAATTATATCAGGTGATGCTGAGGGAATTAGATTAGGAAATGAGCCACTTAAAGAAGTAATGTTTTTCTATTTAGCGAGTAAAATAATTGAGGATGGTCAAAGTAGAGAGAACATAAAATGTAGATTGACAGTGGCAAGAAATGCGTTTCTGCAGAAGAGAAATTTGTTAACATTGAGTATAGATTTAAGTGTCAGGAATTCTTTTCTAAAAGTATTTGTATGGAATGTAGCCATGTATGGAAGTGAAACATGGACGATAAATGGTTTAGACATGAAGAGAACAGAAGCTTTCTAAATGTGGTACTACAGAAGAATGCTGAAGATCAGATGGATAGATCACGTAAGTAATGAGGGGGTAGTCAATAGCATTGGGAAGAAGAGGAATTTGTGGCACAACTTGAATAGAAGAACGGATCGATTGGTAGGACATGTTATGAGGCATCAAGGGCTCACAAAGTTAGTACTGGATAAAAGCGTGGAGGGTAAAAATCGTAGAGGGAGGCGAAGAGATGAATACATTAAGCAGATTCATAAGGATGTAGGACGCAGTAGTTACTTGGAGATGAAGAAGTTTGCACAGAATAGAGTAGCATGGAGAGCTGCGTCAAACCAGTCTCTGGATTGAAGACCACAACGACGACAACAACAAGAACAACTGTATACCAGATAAGGCCGGAATTCAAAGAAATTGTATCGATAGCAACCGAGAGATTTATGCCAAATAAACTAGCAAACGACGGAGCTGATCCCGTATGGTACACAAAAAGGGTTAGAACACTGCCTCAGAAACAACGAAACAACTATGCCAAATTTAAACGAACTCCATATCTCCAAGGTTGGAGATCTTTTATAGAAGCTCAAAGTTTCAAGCGGACTTCAATGCGAGATGCATATAATAGTATCTACAACGAAACTTTGTCTGGAAACCTGGCAGAAAATCCAAAGAGATTCTGGTCGTATGTAAAATGTGCTAGCGGCAAGACACAATCACTCCCTTTTCTGCGGCATAGCAATGGAAATACTGTCAACGACAGTGCTGCCAAAGCAAAGTTACTAAACACAGCCTTCCGGAATTCCTTCACAAATGAAGACGAAGTATTTCAGAATTCGAATTAAGAACAGCTGCCAGCGTGAGTAACTTAGAAACAGATATCCTCGGAGTAATGTAACAACTTAAACCATTTAATAAAAGCAAGTCTTCCAGTCCAGAGTGTATACCAATTAGGTTACTTTCTGAGTATGCTTCTGCAATAGCGCCATACTTAGTAATCATATACAACCGCTTGCTCGACGGAAGATACGTACTCAAAGACTGGAAAGTTGCTCAAGTCACACCAATATTCAAGAAAGTAGTACGAGTAATCCACTAAACTACAGGGTCATGTCACTAACGTCGATATGCAGCAGGATTTTAGAGCATATATTGAACGTTATGAATTACTTCAAACATATCGATCTATTCACAACAGTCATCACGGATTTAGAAAACACCGTTCTTGTGAAACACAAGTAGCTCTTTACACACACGAAGTATTGGGTGCTCTTGACAAGGGATTTCAGACTGAATCTGTATTTCTATATTTCCAGGAGGCTTTTGACGCTGTACCACGCAAGCGGCTTGTAGTGAAATGGCGTGCTTATGGATTATCGTCTGAGTTATGTGACTGGATTCATGATTTCCTGTCAGAGAGGTCATCGTTAGTAGTAACTGAGGGAAAGTCATCGAGTAAAACAGAAACGATTTCTGGTGTTCCCCAAGGTAGTGTTATAGGTCGTCTGCTGTTCCTTATGTATACAAATGGTTCAAATGGCTCTGAGCACTATGGGACTTAACATCTATGGTCATCAGTCCCCTAGAGCTTAGAACTACTTAATCCTAACCAACCTAAGGACATCACACAACACCCAGTCACTTATGTATACAAATGATTTAGGAGACAATCTGAGCAGCCGTCTTAGTTTGTTTGCAGGTGATGGTGTCTTTTATCGTCTAGTAAAGTCATCAAAAGATTAAAAAAAATTGCAAAACGATTTATAAATGATATCTGTATGGTGAGAAAATTTGCAACTGACCCTAAATAATGAAACGTGTAAGGTCATCCATGTGAGTGCTAAAAAGAATGCGTTAAGCTTCGGTTACACGATAAATCAGTCAAACTTAAGGCCGTAAATTCAACTAAACACCTGGGAATTACAATTATGACCAATTTGAAAGAACGCATAGAAAGTATGGGAAGGCAAACCAAAAACTGTGTATTTTTGGCAGAACACTCAGAAAACGCAACAGATCTACTAAAGAGACTGTCTACACTACGCTTGTCCGTCCTCTTTTGGAGTACTGCTTGCGGTCTGAGATCCTTACCAGATAAGATTAACGAAGTACGTCGAGAAAGTTCAAAGAGCAGCACGTTTTGTCTCATCGCGAAATAGGGAAGAGTGTCACTGACAGGATGCAGCAAACAAGGGAAATCAAAGCTTGGACGAAAAGATATAGTTGTTCGTTTTTTCCACGCTGTTCGAGATTGGAATTACAGAGAGTTATTGAGAAGGTGATTCGATGAACTCCCTGCCAGGCACTTGTGATTTCAACACCATCCATGTAGATGTAGATATATTTTACGTGCACAAGTTGGGTGGCTTTGAACCTCTGTATATCTCAGACTGGTGAAGACATCAAGAAAATTTTTAAGGCTATTTGAGATCGGGATCTTAGGCATATGTCGTAAACATTGCAGCCATATGCTGTACATAGCTGTCGTGGAATCGGCGGCACGGTTTTGGTACCCAAAAATAATGTTTTTCCATTTTTCTCAGGAACAGCTAGTTAACAAAATGGTGCCTCCATACACCCCTGAAGGCGCACCATGTACCACATCTAATACAGAAAGGACGAACCTACACTCCTGGAAATTGAAATAAGAACACCGTGAATTCATTGTCCCAGGAAGGGGAAACTTTATTGACGCATTCCTGGAGTCAGATACATCACATGATCACACTGACAGAACCACAGGCACATAGACACAGGCAACAGAGCATGCACAATGTCGGCACTAGTACAGTGTATATCCACCTTTCGCAGCAATGCAGGCTGCTATTCTCCCATGGAGACGATCGTAGAGATGCTGGATGTAGTCCTGTGGAACGGCTTGCCATGCCATTTCCACCTGGCGCCTCAGTTGGACCAGCGTTCGTGCTGGACGTGCAGACCGCGTGAGACGACGCTTCATCCAGTCCCAAACATGCTCAATGGGGGACAGATCCGGAGATCTTGCTGGCCAGGGTAGTTGACTTACACCTTCTAGAGCACGTTGGGTGGCACGGGATACATGCGGACGTGCATTGTCCTGTTGGAACAGCAAGTTCCCTTGCCGGTCTAGGAATGGTAGAACGATGGGTTCGATGACGTTTTGGATGTACCGTGCACTATTCAGTGTCCCCTCGACGATCACCAGTGGTGTACGGCCAGTGTAGGAGATCGCTCCCCACACCATGATGCCGGGTGTTGGCCCTGTGTGCCTCGGTCGTATGCAGTCCTGATTGTGGCGCTCACCTGCACGGCGCCAAACACGCATACGACCATCATTGGCACCAAGGCAGAAGCGACTCTCATCGCTGAAGACGACACGTCTCCATTCGTCCCTCCATTCACGCCTGTCGCGACACCACTGGAGGCGGGCTGCACGATGTTGGGGCGTGAGCGGAAGACGGCCTATCGGTGTGCGGGACCGTAGCCCAGCTTCATGGAGACGGTTGCGAATGGTCCTCGCCGATACCCCAGGAGCAACAGTGTCCCTAATGTGCTGGGAAGTGGCGGTGCGGTCCCCTACGGCACTGCGTAGGATCCTACGGTCTTGGCGTGCATCCGTACGTCGCTGCGGTCCGGTCCCAGGTCGACGGGCACGTGCACCTTCCGCCGACCACTGGCGACAACATCGATGTACTGTGGAGACCTCACGCCCCACGTGTTGAGCAAGTCGGCGGTACGTCCACCCGGCCTCCCGCATGCCCACTATACGCCCTCGCTCAAAGTCCGTCAACTGCACATACGGTTCACGTCCACGCTGTCGCGGCATGCAACCAGTGTTAAAGACTGCGATGGAGCTCCGTATGCCACGGCAAACTGGCTGACACTGACGGCGGCGGTGCACAAATGCTGCGCAGCTAGCGCCATTCGACGGCCAACACCGCGGTTCCTGGTGTGTCCGCTGTGCCGTGCGTGTGATCATTGCTTGTACAGCCCTCTCGCAGTGTCCGGAGCAAGTATGGTGGGTCTGACACACCGGTGTCAATGTGTTCTTTTTTCCATTTCCAGGAGTGTATTTGCTCCATCTACCTAAGCTGGAGGAAGTGTGTGGTATTTAAACTTTGACCCTGTGCTGTAAGATGGTTACAGTAAGACGACCCTCTCTTTTGTGTACAGTAATCGACCCTAGATATTCAAAACATCTAATCCTACTTCTCTATCACCAACAAAACTCGAGACATGAACGCGCGGCATTCTCAATGAAGTATACAATTGATTTGCGTGCCCTAATTTCCAGCGGCTCAGCAGTCTCCCCCACCGTCACTGGAACGAGGCTCCAACTAAATGCCGCGCTGTCGGCTGCGAGGCTAAAGATCAATCAATTATAAATCGCGTTCAACCACGATGTGCTTCCAGTAATCCATCAGACGGCGAGTGGAACGCCCTTCTCGTTTATTCAAAAGGATTCCACAGAGCTCGTATTAGTTCGTACCATAACATCTGCTTTATCACAACAAATATTTTACACAGCGAGTCCAGAGCAAATATTTGGAGATTAAACTTCTATACAACATTGTGCTACGCGAAATGTGTAGTGCGTTTTTCATCCTGGTGATGCTTTTCTAATGTAAGAAAAATTTTGGTAGTGAATAAGTGAGAAACAGCTTGAGGAAAACTGGAGTGCTTCTTAATAATGCAGTATTAGATTCAAGAAATTGACAGGATGGAAATAAACGCAGTTTAATAATTACAGACGAAACACACTTTTCCTCTTTCAAAGGGTCTTACTTCACACAACATAGGTTTCTTCTTAAGAACCCATTTTCTAGTCATCCAGTTTCAAAGAAGGTGATCATCTGTTCTGGTGTACTGCAAAACAAAGAATCTACGAACACTAAAGAAATTAACTGGCAATTCGGAATCACATGCACATCAAATACGTCATGGATGGAAAGTCATATGACTCGCTCGTACCAATTCTAAATATTCTGTTTTTTGAGTCATCACTCTTGTGATTTGTTTGCTGTGGCCCGCCAAGAACTCCTCACTTGTGCTAACCTCTTCATCTCAGAGTAGCTCTTGGAGCTTACATTATCTATTATTTCATGGCTATATTTTAATCTCTGTCTCCCCTGCAGTCTTTATCCTCTAAAGCTCACTCTTGTGCCATATAAGTTATTCTCTGATATCTTAACACATGTTCCATCATCCTGTCCCTTCTTCTAGTCAGTATTCTCCTTATGCTCCTTCGTCAATTACGTGAAGAACCTCCTAATTTCTTATCAGTCTGCCTAATTTTTACATCCTTCTATAGTACACGTCGATTGTTTTCTTATCCAGTGGTCTCACTGAACATGATTGAGTTTTATAGGATGCTCTGCACGAAATGAACTTTCTCAGAAACTTCTTTCTCACGATAGGGATTATGTTTGACACTATTACTCTTCTTTTGGCCTGGCTTGACTTCTTTGCCTTTTCTAATTTATCTTTTGTATCTTGCTTGCTTCGTCCACCGTGAATTATTCTGCTTTCAAAGCAACAGAATTCCTTAACTTCACCTACTTCGTCGTTACCAACTCTGGTATTTCCTTCATGGATAACCTAATTTCTTCCTCTTAACAGGTACAGCAGTGTTTCCTCCTTTTCTATGAGGACAGCAATGTCTTCAGAGAATCTTATGGCTGATAGCCTTTCATCCTGAATTTTAACCCGACTCTCGAACCTTTCTGTTCTGTCATTGCTTCTTTGATGTACTGATTGAAGATTAGAGGCTTTTTAATCCGAGCACTTCGTTCTTAATCTTCCATTTTTATTTCTCTCTGTATTTTCCTATAGCTTACTACTATTTTTTCCGGATTTTGAACACCTTGTGTTATTTTATATTGCTGAACGCTTTTTCTAAGGTGACAAATCCTAGTAAAACGTTTTGATTTTTTCTTAGCTCCATTATCAAGTCCAACGTCAGAGTTGCGTCCGCGATGTCTTTTCGTCTCCTTAGACCAAACTGAACGTCATTTCACAGTTCTTTGGCAATCTTCTGTACAGTTCTTGTCTGCCTCTGGGATGCACGAACTTCAGACTAATTTTACGATTGTTCTAACACTTATCTGCCCTTGCTGTCTTCACGAGATGATAATATTCTGAAAATCTGATTTACGTCTCCGGTCTCACAGATACCACACATTAGTTTGAATAGTAGTTGCCACTGCACCACAACGATGTTAAAAATTACGAATTAATGTTATCTATTCCGTCTCCTTTACCTGATCATTAAGTCTTCCGGCGCGGTGCTCTGTATGATTCTAATAATGGATTCCATATGTCTTCCATATTGACTACCACCGCTTCTCCTGCCACGTCATCAGACCTATCCGTCGTAGAGGCCCTCAATGTCCTATTTTCTCTCCCTTGTCTGCACGTAATAGACTCGACTGTAGTTTAAATGTTGACAGTTTGTTCATTTCAGTTTCACAAATGGTAGTCTTCTTTGCTGAATTGGTCATACCTTCGATTTTCCTGCGGTCATTTTTCCATGGTTTCCTAGCACTATCTGTGATGGATGTTCACAGATGTTAAGTTTGAAGGCGTTGATGCAGCGTATATGCAACGCAGCGCGACTCTCATGCGGATATAAGGTGTGAAAATTATTGACAAGTTGCACGGGACACCAAAACAAACATATTTCTCAAATGTTATAGTTACCTGTGAGCATTTTTTTTAATCCGGTAGAGGGCGTAGTTTCTCTGAACAGTCGTGCAATTGCGCATAACATAGGGACGGATCAGTGAATGTAAGAAACGGTCCTCAAGAATAATTATTTATACATTTCACTTAATGCCTGTGCACAATCTTGAACCATACGATTAGTTGTCACAGTTGCACCTCGAACAGTGTCAAATGCATCCTACATTTCTGTCCTCGGTGCATTTCGGGCGTAACGGTGTCTTGAACATCCACCATTCGCAAGTTTTGAATGAGGTTAATCCAGATGCCACATTTTCTTGTACTCTCCAGTTGAAGTTGCGTGAATCATTGGATAGACGTTGTTTTCGGGCATATATCTTACCTACGTCATAAAAGAACAGACATTATTATAATTCCCTTGCCAGAGAATTCCAGAGTTTCTGAATGATGTGTCACTCGCTACAAGACACCGCATGCTGTTCTAGAGTGACGGGGCGCCAGCAGATTCCACTCGTCCTGAGCGTCGAACATTGAACCAACAGTTTACAAAAAAATGGAGTGGTAATGGTGGTCCTGTACTATGGCCTGCTCCATTCCTTGATTTGACCCCCCCCCCCCCGGTTTTGACCTTGTTTACAAAACCCCTCTCGAATCAGAAGAGGATCTGGTTGCCGGGATAGTACCGGCGGCAATAGGAATTAAGGACACTCCTGCAGTCTTTGACCGTGTTAGACAGAACATGACCCACCGGTGTAACCTCTCTTTACAATAAATGAAGGCACTCTAGAACCTCTAATGTAATTGAAGTAATTGTGTTATTGTTGTTGTTTCTTGGTAATAAATAATTAAACCTTTTTCTGTTACTTTTTATCCTCGCACGACAACACACTACAAAGAGTGTTTTCGTTGTGCAATGCAGTATCACAGAGTTTGTTCATTTAATTAATTTCCGCCAAGAGAGAACTCTCTCTACCAGTTTGAAAAAAATATGACGTTGGAGAAAAATATTTGTTTCGGTGTCCTGTGCAACCTTCCAGAGTTTGTCGGTTTAAATAATTTTCATCCTGCATAAGCAGTGAATGTACCCAAAAGATTAGTGTGACATTGGTGCCTTTCCGATGTGCGTACAGTACACGCAGGAACCTAAACTATTGCGGTGTATTTACCATATGTATCCAAATGGGACCAATGTGCTGTTTTTTTTTTTTTTTTTTTTTTCTGCCGAAGGAGAGACACCGGTAGGCATCCTTCAAAGAATGGAGAATGTGTAAGGAGCAGCGTGACTGTCGAAAAGCACAGTTGTGGGTGCTTCTAGATCCGTGGCTCTTCATGAAACGTACGCCCCCTTATCGTAAGCAGTTCCGCACAGATGACACTTCGTTGTTCTTTATGGTCCTTTGTTAGGAGGCGAGGAACATGTCGGGGACATATCTTTGTGTTCCCCAATCGGTCAGCTCTACCGGCAGAGACGTCCAATGCAACACTGGGGCGTTTGATTGTGACACATCAGTCTCCTCCAATGAGGGTGTCCACACGTTCCAAAATTGCAAGATCACAGCTGCGTGCGGCAGGCCGACACATGGAGATCGGAAAGGATTGCGCTAACTTGTTACGATGATGACAGACGCTACGTCCAACGAATCACCATACTTTTGTTCTGTTCACTGATAGGTCTCCGTAGACATGCTGCAAACGCTCTGCGGTACTCTGTTTTCCGTCAAAAGAAACTCAATGACAGGTCTCTGGTTGGAACGCACATACGTTACGGACGCCATTTTGAAGGCTACGTACAGTTCTGTCACTATCGAAACTTCATGAAACTATAGGGGTTGAAGCGTGAATATTCCACGATGTCCTACAGCAAATGCCGCATTTTTTCAGTCGGAACTGGCCCAGAAAAAGAGTTGTACTACTTATTGGATCCCCTCTTATAACCCATGGCTCTCACTAGTAACATGTCCCAGTGATTTAGTTCAGCGGCCATACACAAGAATATCACAGCGTTACATTCTTATCACTTTCCGGCCGAGAATTTTAAACGCGCGTCTAGTGTGACGAAACAATTATCGCTGTTACGAAACTTCACTGTTGGGTGCCGTAACAGCGAAAAGGAAAATGTAATGTGGTTAAGTTTCGAATCTAATTGTGCAGTAAGCGCCTGCATTCCGAGGTGGTGTACAGACTCCGCCAGATTTCAAGGCTTCCGCGAATCCAACGCTGGCGACGACTGATTCAATTTAGCGTCTCGTAAAAGCAATCCGGAGCCGAGAACAGTGCGCCCAACTCCTGGAACTGCGGCCACGGGTATCGGCTTTACGTAGTTGCCCTGCTGTTGCGGCTTACGTCTTCCTGCACTGGTACTAATGTTTCCCTTCCTGGCGTTTCCAGCGTTCGGAATATTAGTTTACTCTCGAAACTATGTAATCAGATATTATAAGGGGCGATCAAAAAATTTCCGTTTGAGGGCGATGCAGCAGCATATGTGCAACTGAAACTTCTTTATTTAAATGTGTGAATCTGTACTTGAATTGCTGAATGACTGAGAAGATGAAACTTCCACGTTGTTTGATTCTGAAACAACTGAGTAAAACTGAACACACTGAGCATACTTTCTCTTTACTTTTTCTTATCATGTCAACACTGACCCACAATATTCTAGCGCAATGCAATCTGACTGCTCAAAAGAAATTACAAACTGACTTCAAATAATTAATCCAAAAGAATGGCCCTGAATAAGAAGCAATCCTGACAGTAACCTATACATTTCATTAAGCGCTTACCTCACAAAAATCTTCATTACGCGAACTACTTCTCGCGTCCGTCGGCCGTCGTAATTTAATATGTTATTATTGTTATTATTTTTTTTTATTGTTGCCAACTTACGTGGTGGGCCTTGATAAAAATTATATTTCATTCAATTTTGATTTACGATTAAATGCTTTCCCGAAGTTATCCTTTTTAACAATATTAATCTCAAATTATTTATTACGTTAATGAATGTTAGACTCGCTGAATCTTAAAACATGAGCATATAAGCTGAACAATGTAATAAACTTTTCATATTAATATCCTCGGCTAGTCAGTTCACTTTAAAGCAAAAGATCTTCAGTTATAAATTACAATTGCGGCCCACACACCATTGCCACGTAGTCGGAGTCCTGGCTCTGGCTGTCGGCTATGGTACTGAAAATAAGAATCTTAAAGCTACGTATTTCTGCAACTTCGTGCGGCTGTGGAGAAAAACTAATATTATGTTAATAGCGGGCGAGTATTTAACTTCCGCAAATTTTTCATAAGTTAATATCGCCACGTAATGGCGTCGTTGGCTGCATCGGCCGCTGCGATTGTTGAACTGTAAATTACTTGAATGCAGGTTAATTCGAGGAAGGCGGACACGAAATCGGGATCACCTCTTACAAATTAAAAGTGCACAATAATATTAAATCAATATAATATCTGCTTAATTCATACAAATATGCTTACATTTGCCAGCACTCGAAAGATGTCCGTCTACTCGCAATCAAGACAAGAGAAGAAGTGAAGACGAATAAAAGATTAACAAAAGAGCGTATCTTGTCGTCTCTTTAGATCAGTTTGTTATATTTCTTTGCATTCGAAACTTAGACAGAGAAATTATTGTTTTACGGCTACATGATAAAAATATATTATTCAATTTTTAGATGTCTCTTTCTTTATAAATACTGTTTTTTAAGTCTTTTCGTAATATAGCACTGGGGACGCTATATACTGCAATACAGCGAGCGTCAATACTAAAATAAAGCTAAATAAAAGATTCTGACTACTAAAGCCACTAACTACTAATAGACATGTGGTTAGCAAAGGAAAGATTTTGTTGAAAACCAAAAAATGTATTTTTTACCTTAATAATGTGACATCCAGTTCAAACACGTTGACATCCAGTACAAAGATATATAATCATGAATAATATTCAATCTCCAAGTCGAACATGTACAGATCGTTAGCCTACGCTAAAACTTCAGACTTCTACCCTCCATCAATGCTAACTTCTCACATATAACATCAGTTACTGCTGGCGGCTCACCTCCAACTGCCCAACAGTACTTCCATCACTGATGGCGACTAACTTCCAATTGCCCAACACTACTGGCGATTAACTTCCAACGACGAGTCCAACCAGCCACAGAGTCTCTTACAAAGAAAGAGCAGTCAGAGATCCAATGCAAAGCGCTACACAGCGCTGCCAACAGAGAAGCAGCTCACTTACACAACGTAGCACGACTCCGACGCCGGGATATAAGCAGCGATATATAGGCAATGGTTTGGTGCGGCATTAGTGTCTTTCCGAAGTGTGAACGGTAAATACGGAAACATGAAATATGCTGACGTAATTATCAAATATGCCCAAACAGGACCAACGTGCTGTTATTCTATTCTTGGCTGCCGAACGACAGACACCGGTAGACATAAATCAGAGAATGAAGAATGTGTAATCCTCCCAGTCTTTTATTCATCATCGAGTGAGCTGCGTCAGTGTTCTGTTCTTCAGTATTATCAAGTGGTGAGGTTTTTAATTGTGTGCTCGACTTGTGTTCAGTTTTGCCGTCCGTGGTATTTTCGTGCTGCGCCGCCCATCATGTGACTGTTTTCATCGTTCTGAGATTTTTTATGCTCCTGCCATACTTGGACTTGTGTCTTTTAATACTCACATTGTTTTTTTGTGTAAAATCTTTTTATTTTCTTATCATCATATTACAGTCACCTCTTTCTTATATACTTTCTCCCATTATGTTTCCCTTTGTTTATATCTGTCTTCAACCATGTTTCTCCTTTTTATTGTTTTAGTTGTCCTCCTGTACAATTGTAACATCTCTAGGCTGAAGAACAGTGCCTATGCTGCTGCCAGCCCGCCCCAGATGGGGAGTAGAAACTACAATAGAGGAAAAAAAAAGAATGTGTATGGGGAAGCGTGACTGTCGAAAACAACCGGTGTGAGAAACTGCGCAAGGGATGCTACTGATTCACAAAAACGCACGTCTCCGCATGGAAAATGTCGTAACGCAAAAGTTACGCCATCTCAAGTGGGTGCCACTCGAGCAGCTGCCCGATATCTCCTCCCCCCCCCCACCCCCCCACCCCCTGCAATTATCGTGCTTCGGTCCATTCAAACAAGTCTCGAAGCGTCGACTATTCCTGTCGGTCGAGAACGTGTAGAAGCCAGTCACAGACTACTTCACGCAGCAGGGCACGGTGTTTCATTAAACGGTTACCTTCAACCTGGTGGGTTGGTGCGATTATTGCCTCAACGCTCGTATCGAGTTTACATGATCGGCGTACCGATTCTGGATAGTACAGCCTTCGAACGAAAACTTCTTAAACGCCACTTATATTTATCTTATTGCTAAGCGACTTAACTTGCTGTATTTCTGCCTTTTCCTTAACAGTTTTGATTCTTTCTTCTGCCAGTCTGTACACTTCTGTTACCCAATGTTTTTCCACTTTTAACTACCTGTATTAAGCCGGCCGCGGTGGTCTAGCGGTTCAGGCGCTCAGTCCGGAACCGCGGGACTGCTACGGTCGCAGGTTCGAATCCTGCCTCGGGCATGGATGTGTGTGATGTCCTTAGGTTAGTTAGGTTTAAGTAGTTCTAAGTTCTAGGGGACTGATGACCACAGATGTTAAGTCCCATAGTGCTCAGAGCCATTTGAACCATTTTTTCTACCTGTGTTTGTCTGCCCAATTTCTGTGACTGCTCTTTTGAAAGATGACTGGGAGATTAATGCGAAATCTTTAGCCAGTGAGGAGATCATGACAGTTTTTCAGTCACTGGTCACATGTCCTGTGGATACACATTGTGTGTTTGATACAGCGGTTTGCTTTGTATCTCCGCGGCGTTGGTCGCTGCTGATTCTTTCACCTTTTAGGGTCAGTTTCCCGCCCCAAGGGCAAGAGGGTGTCCTGACCCTCTGTTCGCTCCTCCGCCATCTTCCACAAGGCCCTTGAGAGGACGAGGGTGACTCCTTATATCGGGCCGCCATTGCTGATAACTTTTAATCGAAATATAAAAAGAGGCTGGGTTCGAACCCGGCACCTTGGACGTATTCATTATTAGTCATTATCCCTTGGCCACACTGAGAAACGATCTAAAGCTCTCCGAAGCAATCAGTGCACATTTTTTGTTATTTCTTATCCGGTTGCTTATCCAATTGCTAAGAATGTTTTGAATGGCTCCAAATCACCTTCAAGTTTCGAGGCAGTCCTTTGTTATTATTTGACCAAAGGATCTCGGACGTGCGCCATTTTGTTCGAGGAAGACACAAATTGCTACAGATAAAAGCAAAATACCTGGAACGTATTTTATTCATCACTTAGTATGTAACAGAGCTAACATTATTTTATATCCGTGTCTCATCCATCATATTTAAAAGAGTAGTAAGACTGACTAACGAAAATATGAATATGCCAATATACGATTTCTTGTTCTTCTTCCAAGAAAGGGTCGGTTTGGATCACACAAAATCAAAACATTTTGGTCTTCCTTTTAGCCAAGAATTCTTTCATGTAAGATTCTGTTACCCCATTATTGTTGATTGATCTCTTCTTCGTCAAAACTACACGTTTAAGTGACTTTTTCCACTGCATGTCAGTCCTACACATTTTGTGATCCTAATTAATTCACGTCTTTTTCTGTTTATGCCAGTTATGTTTCAAAATTGCGAATCTGATGAGTTAGCCTGTTTGGGTCCATACTTTATGTGTCCCAAAACTAGATTTTTCTTGTAGGCAGCATAACCGCGGTTTTAGGGTTTTGAGGGTAGATTTCTGCATTTCGTATTGCTGACGTATTCCATCACTTATTTTTGGTCCTAATCTTGTTCACCTTCTTAGCGTTTATCCAGCGCTAGCAGGGTCCGCTTGTTGACACATCTGCCTCAATTTTGGTCTCTCAAGGGCATCTTCATAGGTGACTTTAATGAATTCCTCTTGATACAGCCTGCCACGGGGTCGTCGCCCATTTACGTCCAGGTGCATAACTGTTCTTTCCACCGAGGCTGCTTTACTGCGCATGACATGTCCGTACCACCCTAACCAGCTTTCCCGTAGTTGGTCTGAGTTGGCCGGCCGGGGTGGCCGAGCGGTTCTAGGCGCTACAGTCTGGAACCGCTACGGTCGCAGGTTCGAATCCTGCCTCGGGCATGGATGTGTGTGATGTCCTTAGGTTAGTTAAAGTAGTTTTAAGTTCTAGGGGACTGATGACCTCAGAAGTCCCATAGTGCTCAGAGCCATTTGAACCATTTTTTGGTCTGGGTTGGGCGCAATTCCAAGTCACCCTCGAGTGTCGACGTTTGTTGCATGGTCAGCTCGGGTAAGCCCAAGGAACCATCGGAGCATCTGCATTTCCATCACGCGGAGAGCCTGCTCATGCTTCGTTGTCATTGGCGAACACAACGATCCATAGACTGCGACTGGGCGTCATACAGTCCTATATACCTTTGACTTAAGGCGTGAAGGCATACGGCGATCACACAGGACGCCGGTCACCTGGTGCCATTTCAAAGGGGCTGCGTTAACACGGGCACGGACATTCGGTAGATTTTCACCATCACTGCATGTGAATGAGCCAAGATATTTGAATTGCTCCACTTTCTTCAGGTCTTCTCCACCAACTCTGATGGTCCCATCGGTTTGGATATCACACTCCATGTATTCTGTCATCTCGATATTCAGTCAGAGGCCAAATTAACCAACTCTTCGATTCCATTGGTGCGTCTGTTCCTGGAGGTTTTCACAGTGTTCGCTTGCCGGTAAAACATCGCAGCATATAGGAGTGACCAAGGGTGGGGCGACTGTAGATCGTATGTTACAGTGTCCATACAGAGAATACACAGTGGAGGGTCAATACAGCAGCTGGACCCATCGGAAGTAGGCTTCAGAGACGTTGTGAGATCGTAATGCATGCCAGATAAGCTGACGAGGTACACTGTTGAATGCCTTTTCCAGGTTTAAGAGTGACATATGAATACCCCTGTTCTTCTCAAGCAACCGAGGGGCATGAATAGCATCTGTGCTTCCACTTCCTTTGATAATCCTGCATTGATTATCGGTGACAAAAACAGTTGCACGGAGCTGGTGTCTATAACCCACTCAGATATCTTCATAGTATGACAAAGTAGTCGAATTAATCGATACTGCGAGCATTCTGTCACATTACCTTTTCCCTTTCAGATTGGCAGTGTGGCTCTAGTTGTCCAGAGTGTTGGGACCTGTTCCTCATCAATGATTCTGTTGAAGAAGGTATTAAGAATTGTGGCACCTTTGTGGCCTAGGATCTTTCATGCTTCAGCTGGGATGTCATCAGCACCAGTAGCCTTCCCATTCCTCGTCTTCTTGATCCTAATGTTTTACTAAAAATTTTATTGTCTTTAAGGTATATTTGCCATCTTTTACGTTTTGTGTCTTGTCTGATTAGCAGGGCGCTTCACTAGATCACTGTTGTATAATGTCGATTCTACAGTTCCGGAAATGGCATACTACATTATAAATGGTGTTTGTTAACTGAAACGTGGTTTCCATTATGTGAAGTCTAGAGTCTATGGGCTTTTCTGCATAACAAATCGATATGTCAGCCAAGTATTTAAATCCTTTAAACGGAATACAAGCATCAGTAATATCTTCGGCATTGGTACAATGTCATTTGCATAAACTAGAAAATCGAGTACTACACAATTGAGTTTGGAGTCTGTGTGTTTGTGCAAATACTCTTCTCTTTTTGGTTGACTATATTACCAGGCAACGTATTTTTTACCCAGTATAATGTCGCTTTAATTTAACTAGATATTTCCTGTGGATGCTGACACGATACTAGTGTGAAATGCAGTCCATTTTCACATATGAAATCCAACTGAGCATAGACTTCACCGGAGGGGATGATGGAGTTTTTTTGACTTTGGGAGTTCACTCGATCTCGGGTTAATCTAGAGCCTTGTGGAATGCTAGATCAGTAAAAATTGTGAACTCAGGATTTTTTTCGTATATTAGCCGGTATGTCATGCAGGACAGAGACTCATAATGGAAAACCAGCGTGAAATAAAAACTATAATATTGCTGATAGCTCATGACGGTTAGCCACAAATATTGTGACCATCTATAATACATAATTCCGATCCACCTTCACCACAAAAAATTGTTTTGATTAGTCATGGCATCGCTCATGATAGTCATTGATTCGTGCTCGGTTGTAGACTCGCTCAGCTGAAAAACAATTAGGCTCTGCAGTTGCTACAAATTACAAGGAGGTGGCATGTTACGAACTAGTTACCGACGTGTGACATCTAGGGAACAGTAGTAGTACTCAGGGAATAGTAGTAGGAAATAGCAGTGTTGCCCTCCGTGATGCCGTGGGGTCGCACGAATACTAACGCACAAAAATGGGCGGAATCGCCACATTTCCAGGGATGAGCAGCGTGCGAGACAAATTAAACGTTGCATTTTACCACTTATTGCCAAGGAAGCATTTGTCGGCGCACCCCAGCTAACTCTCTCCAGTGTTACAATTGAGAAACAGTCGTAATGTTAGTTGAAAACGTCGCTTTTATCTACGACTCAGGATTAATGTTGTCACTGCCCCTAAACCAATAACGAATGCCTATAGCAAGTGCGACGCCGAACTCAAACTAATTTGTTGATAACCAACGCTCTGTTAAATTCGTAGATAATCATAAGTGTCTGCCCCCGTTAGCTGAGTGATGAGCGCGGTGCAATGCCACGCCAAGGGGCCCGGGTTCGATTCCCGGCTGGGGAAGGAGATTTTCGCCGCTCACAGACTGGGTGTTGTGTTGTCCTCATTATCATTTTATCCCCATCTCCGATGTGCAAGTCGCCCAAGGTGGCGTCGAATGCAATAAATACTTGCCCTCAGCGGCCGAACTTCCCCGAATGGTGGACTCCCGCCCCACAATACCGTAAGCTCAATTCCATTTCCATAATCACAAGTAGAAGTAAAGGAAAGCTCCAGTACAGTATAATAAATGCGTTATGGACAACACAGAAGACAGCTCTCTAGTACAGATAAAGTCCCACTTTCACTTAAATCAGTATCTATAAGGCCATGTGAAATTCCTAACGGAAAAGGTGATTACTAAACCAGTAATTTTTATCATTCTGAACGTAAGAGTTGTTTAGCGTATCTCTTGCAATCCTTCCCCTTGAATGACGCTTTTCTGTCCTGTACACTACGTAAAGTAAGGTTAAAAAAAGAGGCGTTCAGCTTTGTATGTTCAGTCAAAACTAGCACAGAAGTGTTCCACGGGCTTCTTTGAGAGAGCTAGAGCTAGAGAGAGAGAGAGAGAGAGAGAGAGAGAGAGAGAGAGAGAGAGAGAGAGAGATGCGGTAATTAAAAGGGGCTTTACGTGAGGAGTTATTTTTAAAAAAGATCAATAACCCTTCTCCACAGGCGTCGGATGGTAGCCACAACGTTGAAACTGTAGAAACACCGAATTAGAAGAATGTGAGAATTTTTTCGTGTCCGGCCGCGTAGGTGAGTAGTAAACGCGGCTGGCTGCCATGTGGGAGGTCCGGGTTCATTTCCCGATACTGCCTGGGAGATTTCCTTGAGAGAAGGACTCGAACGGGGTGCATTCAGCCTCGTGATGGCAACTGAGGAACTACTCGAACGACCAGTAGCGGTTACAATGTCGAGAAACTCTACAACGACCGCGGGAGCGATGTGCTGGCCCCACGCCCCTACATACCGTACCCGATGATGTCACTGCCAGAGGATGACACGGAGGTCGGTCGGGCCCGATTGCCAGGCCTAGGGCCAGAACGAGGAACTTTACTTGCTTCGCGTTCCTTCTCGTATAACACAAACGAAATCGCATGAAAAAAAAATGGCTCTGAGCACTATGGGACTCCACTGCTGAGGTCACTAGTCCCCTAGAACTTAGAACTAGTTAAACCTAACTAACCTAAGGACATCACAAACATCCATGCCCGAGGCAGGATTCGAACCTGCGACCGTAGCGGTCTTGCGGTTCCAGACTGCAGCGCCTTTAACCGCACGGCCACTTCGGCCGGCCTCGCATGAAAGGTAAATAATTTTGGCACTTGCTGAAACGAACACTTTCTTCCATGCATCTATTATAATCGTCAAATGGTTCAAATGGCTCTGACCACTATGGGACTTAACAGCTATGGTAATCAGTCCCCTAGAACTTAGAACTACTTAAACCTAACTAACCTAAGGACATCACACACATCCATGCCCGAGGCAGGATTCGAACCTGCGACCGTAGCAGTCGCGCGGTTCCAGACTGAGCGCCTAGAACCGCGAGACCACCGCGGCCGGCTATTATAATCGTCCCTGACACACACACACACACACACACACACACACACACACACACACACACACACACGAAAACATTATTTCTTGGTGTAGTACAGGGTACCTAGGAGCGCATGAAGGATATTTCAACTCAGTAAAGACAAGGCAATAATAACCAATCAAACATAAATCCTGGCTTGTAATTTCCAACAGATTTTATCTAAGAGTTGCATGACAACCGCAAACTGTTGTTACCCGAAATAATATACGTAACTGCCGTAGAATTTGAATTACTACTAAACAGGGTAAATGTCTACAGGTGTGAAAGCCCACGCCAAACAATAAATAATTTTAAAACCCTCTTTACATAAATCTTAAGAACCATACAAACAACAAAATGTCTGCTGAGGAAAACTGCCACAGGAGTAGGGCACCTTTTAAGATGTAATAACAGAAACAACTCACAATTTCTCTTTCTGAATAAGATGTTAAAAACCTAGTACAATGAAAGGCATCTTTCAGGTATTACAAAATTTAAGTGACGAGTAATGGCAGATCACAGGTATGCGGAAACTACAACAGAGTACGAGCTTGAATGACAGCTGAGAGGGACAGTGAAGAAGGAAAGACGGACGCCTCGGCGTCACCAGGAACAAATAATAAAATACTCAATTAAATTCGCCGAAGAACTGGAGTCTGCTGATAAACACAGCGACCGCGCTATCGGTTGCAATTCACTGGCTGGCGCCAAGGCGTCGCCCCCAGTTAAATGACCAGCTACAACGGACGGCCGGCCGGTGTGGCCGTGCGGTTAAAGGCGCTTCAGTCTGGAACCGCGTGACCGCTACGGTCGCAGGTTCGAATCCTGCCTCGGGCATGGATGTGTGTGATGTCCGTAGGTTAGTTAGGTTTAATTAGTTCTAAGTTCTAGGCGACTGATGACCTCAGCAGTTAAGTCGCATAGTGCTCAGAGCCATTTCAACAACGGACGACGCGCACCACTGATTATACCGCTGAAACAACAACATAAAACCACACAGCAACTGGGCAGTATCTAGAGCAACACAATCCTTAAAACATTAGAAAAAATTTCAAAACAGGAATACAATTACTTTGTAGCCGCGCGGGATTAGCCGAGCGGTCTCAGGCGCTGCAGTCATGGACTGTGCGGAGGTTCGAGTCCTCCCTCGGGCATGGGTGTGTGTGTTTGTCCGTAGTACAATTTAGGGTAAGTAGTGTGTAAGCTTAGGGACTGATGACCTTAGCAGTTAAGTCTCATAAGACTTTACACACATTTGAACAGCTCTTTGCAGCCGAATTAAATCTCTTGCAATCACTGTCTACAACAACAGTTCACTCTACCTTTGCACAGGAACCACGACACATAAACAGTCACCATGTGAACACTGCAGAGTGTGTAGAAACCAGAACACATACTCTCTGTCATATAATCCTCAACAGTAATTACATACAAGAGGAAAAACAGTTTCATAAATCTCCTAATTTTACAAAAGTCTGACACTATAGGTAGCAAATTGCAGAAAGAAGACCCAGAAAATCAAACCCGTGGTTATTTCGGAGTGCATAGGCACCCATTTAAATGTACACTCCCTGCCAGTATCTCAAGTGCGTCCAGAACAGGGAAACCACAGTTCAGCAGTATATTGCTCCCTCCAACGTATGTCTCGCGAAGAGACCATGAAGATAAAATCAGAGAGATTAGATCCCACACAGAGGCATACCGACAATCTTTCTTTCCACGAACAATACGAGACTGGAATAGAAGGGAGAGCCGATAGAGGTACTCAAGGTATCCCCCACCACACATCATCAGATGGCTTGCGGAGTATGGATGTAGATGTAGAATAAGTTGTGGTTCAGTGGTCAACACGAAGGAGATAACATGGCCGTCCAAACAAGGGGGAGCCGTTAACGTTCGATTCTGTAATGTGTCCGGTTGCAGGCCACTTTGACATGTTCGAATCTTTCAGCAGCACAAAGGAGACCACCGCCCACTAACTAGACGCAGTACACACCCGCCGACCGCACGCACGTCTCCGTCCGTAGCCCCACTGCCCACATGGCAAAATGAGGCACTACATACGCAAAGAGCGACCGCCGACAATCAGACTTCATACCGACCAAAACCAGCCCTCTCCCCACAGCGACGTGAGCTTAATCAGCCGAAAAGCGGCCACGCGATACAGAGTCGATGGCAGAGATCTTACATGAATACAGAGAAGCGGCTGGCGCCAACGGCACTAAGTATGAGCGCAATTAGCGGGTTAGCCAATCTCGACGAACGTTTAACGAGTCTGTTAAAGATAGAATGCCTCAAAGTATGTTGTGTTCACCTAGTATTTATTTAATCGTATGGATGGAGCCCCCCCCCCCCCCCCCCCATCGGGCACACCGTTTGCCGCGTGCCGGTCTTTCAATTTGACGCCACTTCGGCGACCTGTAGTCGATGAGGATGATAGGATGAAGATGAGGACAGCACAACACCCAGTTCCTGGGCGGAGAAAATTCCCCGACCCAGCCGGCAATCGAACCAGGGCCCAGAGGATTGACAATCCGTCACGCTGGCCATTCAGCTACCAGGGTTCACCTAGTGATAAAACTGTATACTTTTATATCAACGTGGTTCGTATAATGCAACTACATAAAAGATTATTTTTATTGTGTATAATTGGATTATACAAATGATGAAAGTATGTGAATGCAGCTTGCCGCTAACTTGGTGTAATGTCTCTCACACATGAACCAGTATAGCAAAGTAAGGGCCTCCTGTTTTTATCTTTAGGCTGATCCGTGATAAGACAGGCAAACAATTATACTAATGGAGGATTCTGCGTATTTTCTCTAATTTCATCCGCTCTCTCTCTCTCTCTCTCTCTGTCCTTTATCTATATACAGTTTTAAATATATTATTTAATTACGTGAACTCAGCCCAATAGAATCTCTGGTGGAGCCCTTCGTCTTAATCTTCAGCGGATGGCTTGCTGTAAAAGATCTTTATATCTATTATTTTTGTTAAGCGCTGCATTCAGTTGGGAAAATCGATCGTTTGAACAATTCGTTCATTTTACGACAGATTTATAAAATAGCGGTGATTGCAGGCTCTCTTCGTCACAACTGAAACTTCCCCACTAATTACAGGGCCAAGACAATCATCAATGATTCAGACAGAGAACTCATTCGTCATTCACTCTAGAATAAAAGGGTCACAAAC
Organism: Schistocerca nitens; assembly: GCF_023898315.1. Taxonomy (NCBI): domain Eukaryota; kingdom Metazoa; phylum Arthropoda; class Insecta; order Orthoptera; family Acrididae; genus Schistocerca; species Schistocerca nitens. Next base: position 407,837,913 of record NC_064622.1, read on the forward strand.
CTTATTTCTGAGGAAAAATTGTATATTCAATCCATCTTCAGTACATGTTCCGTTTTCTGTTGATTCCAGCACAAACGTTAATAGCTCGCTTTAGCGAGAAGAAGAGCAAGTATGTCTCTTTTAGCAGCCCGACAATCTTCCAACAGATACTTCCGAAGCTGTTCTCGTTATTCCTCCCTAACAACCATGGAGAATACCTATATGTATCTCTCTTCTTCCAAAGAATAAACGTACTAGAAAAATACCTTTGCGGTGACGAGCTGTCGGCGTATATATATTACTAGAAAATCCGATCAGATACTTTCCAAAAGTGAATAAATGTGGATGATTTGATTGATAATTATTAATTATTGCTTGGTAGAGGGTAATTTTCCGTGGGGAGATTACATGTGCTATACGCCATCCGCTTCTTTTTATTTGTGAAGCACCTACGGTGGCTGGTAATACAGTTTATTTGTCTGCAAAAAACTTACTTTATAATAATTACAGGATTGTTACTGCGGAGCAGATTTGTATGATTTTGTTGTTGTTGTTGGATGAGAAACAGTATTTTGTAGACCAAGTTTAATATAATATTTCTTTCTGCTTGTTATTTGTGGTTTTATTAGTTAATACCTGCCGTCCTGGAATTGTACTTATTTGGTTTGTATACCCAAAGTGACCGATTTTCCAATTTTTACGAGAAATTACTGCTTAACACCTCACCTCGGGTGATCACAGCGTCTCGGTTTGGTTTGGTTACTGGATATTGTGGTACTCTGTGCTTTTCCTTCTTTCGTTGTTTGTGTTGTTGTGTTTGTGTGCATTTTAATATTCTTGGGCTTTTATTCTCTCTCTCTCTCTCTCTCTCTCTCTCTCTCTGTGTGTGTGTGTGTGTGTGTGTGTGTGTGTGTGTGTGTGTGTGCAACATCTTTCCTTATTTTATTTACTCTGAGCATATTACACATCTTTCTTTCTTATAAGTTCTTATTGGTTCAGTGACAGCAAATGAGAGTCATCACATCATGTACTTATGGATGCGATCTTGACGTGATCTTGGAATCTGGGAGTAGAGGATCACTCTCAATACGACCCAAGACGTTTTCTGAGATGTGCATCAGCATTCCCAGAACTGACAACATCAGCATCAATTTTCCCATAAACGCCTACGTCAGCCGACTTTTCTCACGCAGTTGTACTCGTTATATTTCGCTGACATCAGTACTCCCCGAATGATGACATCATCGCAGCCAGAGAATTGCACCAAGGTCATGACATCTTCATGTCACTGCCCTGTGGAGGCCCACACATACCCAAACGCTAGCATTCATATGCGTTGTAGTAAGAACCAGAGTTAAAAAGTGGTGAGGGGCGATACTCTGACACTGCCGCGTGAGTGACTTCACAGCGTACTCTGCAACAATAAAAAAAATTGTGATAACATGAGCCGTTTTGACATTATGTTGTGTGAACCCTACAAATGTTAATCCTCTAAGCGAACTTTGTGTGACTGAACCTAAAGGAATGGTGGCCCAGCCCGCATCTCGTGGTCGTGCGGTAGCGTTCTCGCTTCCCTCGCCCGGGTTCCCGGGTTAGATTCCCGGCGGGGTCAGGGATTTTCTCTGCCTCGTGATGGCTGGGTGTCGTGTGCTGTCCTTAGGTTAGTTAGGTTTAAGTAGTTCTAAGTTCTTGGGGACTTATGACCACAGCAGTTGAGTCCCATAGTGCTCAGAGCCATTTGGACCATTTGAATGGTGGCCCACTTTACCATAATAACGGTTTCCCTATCTAACAGCAAAGTACTGGGCATTTTCTGCAAACAGACCAAAAATACTGAGATTGTGTAAAGCAATTACCTGAAATATTTGGATGCTGGGAATATGGATTAGCTATCACATTCACTTAGATGAGACAGGTGGTGGGCCCAACTACACTTGATCCGTTGGAAACCCAACCAAGAGACAGTCACGGACCGACCGACCAAACGGCTTTCCTAGCCACCAATCGGTACATAAAAACTCAAAGACCAAACTGATACGGACGTGATTATCTACAATGAAATGTGTATTAAGCTGTCAAAACTACACACCATATTGGACAGCGACAAAAGGTGAGGAAAGGACGCTACCTGAAATTACGTCAGTGGCCAGGGCAGGTAACCGGAACACTAACGGCTACAAGGCAGAAAATTCCGCTAATGCACTTGAATTGTGGTGAACCAATATAGTTAATTCCGCTCCACGGCGGCTCAATTTCATCACTAAAAACACTCGGTGTTGCTCGCAGCAATAGCTCTCCAACAGCAAACCACCGAAACGAACGACACAACATGAACGGACGTGGCTTCAGTACTTAACACACTACTCAACTTTGACGTCCAGGGCCGGTGAGCCACGAAGCTCCTAGCGATCGAACAGCTCCATACACGCTCTGCACAAGGACCGCCAGCGGACCCAGCCGACTGCACCGCACCGAGCTATCCTCCCTGGTCCGCACCAACCAACCGACTACCCTTAGAATGCCGACAACATCTAAAATAGTCGTCAGTGGAAATAACGCCAACTACACACACAACCTGACAAACACTTGCACGAAGACCTGAACGATACCCAACAGTAACTGAGCACACACAAAGACAAATCAGGAGTCGATGTACACACACACACAGGCGACTCATGAACGACTGGCGAGCCAAGACGCGTCGTCTGGTAAGACGGCCGATTCCCACGCCCGGGTTCCCGGGTTCGATTCCCGGCGGGGTCAGGGATTTTCTCTGCCTCGTTATGGCTGGGTGTTGTGTGCTGTCCTTAGGTTAGTTAGGTTTAAAAAAATGGTTCAAATGGCTCTGAGCACTATGGGACTCAACATCTTAGGTCATAAGTCCCCTAGAACTTAGAACTACTTAAACCTAACTAACCTAAGGACATCACACACACCCATGCCCGAGGCAGGATTCGAACCTGCGACCGTAGCAGTCCCGCGGTTCCGGACTGCAGCGCCAGAACCGCTAGACCACCGCGGCCGGCAGTTAGGTTTAACTAGGTCTAAGTTCTAGGGGACTGATGACCATAGATGTTAAGTCCCATAGTGCTCAGAGCCATAAGACGGCCGACCGACGATCCACCAAGACCGTGGCCCGGCTCAAGTGATGCGTGGCGGCAATGATTGGGCGAGCCATGTCGACGTAGACCTCACAGCTCCAACCCGACTGCACTAGTGCTGCATTGTAACTCCCCGACTGGCAGTTCCGGACTGCGCTCCAGACGCGTTCCAACTCACTGGCAGCCCGAACTCGCGACCTGAACTCTTACGACAGGCAACGACCGGGAAGTGATATCAGTCAAGCAAATATACTACAAGAGGGGATACATTGATACGCCGTGCTAGCGCTGCTCTCGGCCAGGCAAAGCAGCAACTCAGTGACAACAGTAATTTAAATTGAAGTAGTGAGGTAGCGAAACTAGAAAATCTGAAAAGGGAAATGCAAAGGCTCAATCTAGATATAGTAGGGGTCAGTGAAGTGAAGCGGAAGGAAGACAAGGATGTCTGGTCAGATGAGTATCGGGTAACATCAACAGCAGCAGAAAATGGTATAACAGGTGTAGGATTCGTTATGAATAGGAAGGTAGGGCAGAGGGTGTGTTACTGTGAACAGTTCAGTGACCGGGTTGTTCTAATCAGAATCGACAGCAGACCAACACCGACAACGATAGTTCAGGTATACATGCCGACGTCGTAAGCTGAAGATGAACAGATAGAGAAAGTGTATGAGGATATTGAAAGGATAATGCAGTATGTAAAGG